>NC_035793.1:0-670805 GCF_001653235.2 Pochonia chlamydosporia 170
TGAATCGGAGACAGGCATTCCAATTACCTGTCGTCCAGATGCGCCCACATCCGATTCGATCACAGCTCTCCTTTCAGACTCGCCCCGACCGTATCGCAACCGTCATCCCCCAAAGAAATATCTGGAAGTTGAATAGGCACTCGATCGAAGAATGTGGTTATTTTACCAACCAATAGTCACTTCCCTATAGCAACAAATTGACTGAGATATCCGTTGTGTGTCTACCAATGGTAACCATCATTGTCTCCGAAGTACACAAAGACTCCTCGCCCACATTACCCATCCTTGGGCGTGCAGAACTTGTGAATCTTCCAACCTACCCTTTGATGCTCGCTCACATGGTAACCCACGGCCCGGCATCACCCACACTTCTTGATGCATCCCTCCTTTCCAGAATCCCTGCACAACATGATCTCCACGCAAGTACAAGAGCCTGCCCTTGGATTCTCTGACGAATTTCTGAGCCGTATCCCGATTTCACATTCCCCCAAATGCAAATTTGCATCTCCATTGGACGATATTCTTTTTCAATGGTTGCATCATGTTTCATAACCCCTCACTTCATCCGGCCCCTAAGAGGCTGCCAGGATGCCCTAGGCTGAACCCAGTATCCCACACACACATGAATGACCAAATTGACCCAACCCGAAATGCCATGGTCCATCCGCCGGAACTCGGGTCGCGATCTCATCTCAATCATACGAGATACCTGGACCCCCCATGGTGGGTCGAGATTGCATGCCGTGTTAGCCTCTCCCCTTCGGTCTCTGAACCCCGCCAAGCAATCATCATCACAACCCTGGCCAGATTCCCGTCGCCGTCCTAGTATATTAACCCCGAAGTGCCGCGCTGCCAATTCCAGTAATCGAAGAATAAGTTTACGGCCCTTCCTATCCCCATTCCGAAAGAAACATGGTACACGGTATAATACTCGTTTATTCTGCCATCTCTAATCCTCGAACGAATGTGCCTTAACCTAGGCGCATTTCTCAATACTTCGCCCTTAACGTGCTGAAAAATGATTGACGAACGGTTCTGATATTCCTTTAACTTGTTCTGAGGTGCGGAATCCCATCCCGCAGATGTTTATAACTACACAGGTGGATTACTAACACATATGTTTCCATTTTGCCTCTCAAAGACCACGCCGTATTTGCGACACAATGCCTTAATTTCCTTTGTCTTGTATTTGACAAACTCAGCAACCATAGGCATAGGCATCGGTACTTGCAACAAAAGGGCTGATGACATCAACTTCATGTTCTCGAATATGACACAACTTCTCATTCCCAGGTTCTCAGAAGCATAGATTGCGCTCGACAACCCATTCGACCATTAGACAGTCCCAGGTCCCTAGGCAATTGGTTGCTGTCGGGGCGTGATTGGAGGGCTTCTTGTTTCGTTCCTCAAGGCTCTTTTGCGCAAGCCCTGGCTTGCCTCTCCTGTAATGTATCAATGAAACTCTGGACAACCCCGACTTTGATTTGTGGATCAATTCAATGTTTGCTGACCATGCCTCGGTTATGGCGGGGTATCGAGTGTTTGCACCCAGTAATACTTCGGAAAGACGTCCAGGCTATTATAAGCAGCAACTGAACTAGGCAAACTTTGGATATTGTGGATGCCGATGGTATCGATTCTGGGGACGGGATGATGACAATGTCCCCCGATGAGCCGGAGTACTGAAGCAGGGTCTCGAGGCTGGCTCACATACATGGCACCACATACTCCCCTACTTCACCATGAATCAAACGTTTTTAGCCTTCTTCACGGATTGAAAACTTTGTATTGTTTCTCCCACGGTTTCTCGAAGAAAATATAGTGGTGACGGGCGACTCAACTGAACTAAACTACTGATTCGGCATACGCTCCACTCACTAGCAACCCAAAATGCCCATCAAGTCGCCTTGGACGGTCAACGTTCCCGTTACTGATATCTGGTCTCTGCTCTTTGACACTCCCAAAGAGTATCCCGGGGACCATGGTAGGAATCCCTATTCTATGTTCTATCCTCACGATAAAATCTCCTAATCCGCAATCTTTGCATAGTACTCTTTGTCGACGACGATACTGGACGCTCGTACACTTTCAACGATACACTGAAAAAGGGCATTGCGTTTGGTCAAGGCCTAAAGCAGCTGTTTAACTGGCAAAAGGGTGATGTTCTCGGCATCTACTCACCAAATGATATTGATATCCCAGTCGTCGTCAAGGCTCGAACCCACTACACTGGATAGCCACGTGGACCATCCATAAATGGTCCATCTCTATTAAATCCATCTTGTCGGCGCTCAGATTACATAATATCCATTACATTCGTGCTTGAAATGGATGTAATTGATGTATTTAGGTGGATTTAGGGTAGGTTTTGAGGATATTTTCTGACCCAGTATTTCAGCGGTCGGCAGGCGTATTTTTGCACGAAATTGATCTTAAATCGAGACACTTAAAACCCTGGTCAGCAATGCCGATCACTCCACAATTCATCTTCCACTGTCGGCATGAACGAATTTCTTCGAATCTCCTGCTGCTGCTTGGCGTACAATTTTTTTTTACCATGTATGTCATTCGACATGCCAGTCCAGTCAGAGCAACAGAAGCTGCTGGAGGACCGTCTGTTTCGCGATTTTAAAGGCTGGACTTGGTCCGAACGCGCTCGTGACACTAGCTCGTGGCTTTGGGACTTTGGCTGCGATATTCAACGGCATGGGAACCGGAAATGGGCTTGCAAGCACTGCATCCTCATAAATCGGCCCAGTATCGCCAGTTTTGCGTCGTCAGGCCTTCAGAACGCGGCAAATCACCTGTGGCGTGAGCACAAAATACCAGCACCAGCACGCGAGAAAAGGAGCACGGCACAGCTGAAATCAGAAGGCGCACCGGAATCGAAGCAGCCGACTATTGCCTCTGCTTTGAAACTGAACGTTGACAAGCCTAGGGAACAGACTATCGCGAATTGCATCATCTCACGGTTTGATAAACAGCACTTCCAGCGAATGCTAGTGGAATTAATCGTGAGTAGCAATCAATCCTTCTCCTTCGTGGAGAACCCCGTCCTCCGAGAAATCTTCGACTATTTGAGTCCATCCGTTTCGATCCAATGCGCCAACCTGAGCGGCAGTGCTATTCGATATAAGATTATTCAAGAATATAACCGCCACAAGCAGAGGGTTATAGAAGTGCTGAGGAGCTCCACTGGACTGCTCCATATATCATTTGATGGCTGGACGTCTCGAAATAAGCTTGCCCTGTATGGGATTGCCTGCTTTTTTAGAGATGAGAAGGACCGGCCCTGCAAAATCATAATTGGGGTTCCAGAGGCTCATCGCCACTTCGGCTCAACGATCGGCGGGGAGGTTCTCGATGTCCTGCATGCTCTTGGTGTGAGTCGAGAGAAGATTGGCTATTTCACCCTTGACAACGCTGAAAATAACGATACGGCGATGGAGGTTATCGGGGCTGAGCTTGGGTTCAACGGCCGGCTGCGCCGTGGACGTTGCATGGGCCACACCATCAACTTGTCAGCCAAGGCACTGTTATTTGGGAGAAATACGGACGCGTTCGAGCAGCAATTATCAGGCGCAGAAGCGTTATCTGATGCTGAATACGCTCGATGGCGCCGAAAAGGGCCTGTTGGGAAGTTACATAATATCGTTGTGGATGTGCGCGTTACCCATCGGCTGATATACTTATTCAGAGAGGTTCAGAGGGTAGGAGGCTTGACCAAACGCCATTCGCCTTGTGCTAACTTTGGCTCTTTAAATAGGAAGAAATTGATCGCGCCACCACCCTGAAACTTCGGTCGAAGAAACCGCTCAAGCTAATCATCGATAACGACACGCGCTGGCTGTCACAGCTCTACATGATCCGCAGGGCTCTGCGGTTAAAAACGTCCATCAAACTACTGCTGGCCAGGTACAAGGCACAGTGGGAAGACGAAAATCGGTCTAGGAAGACTGGGCAGGTGACGCAAGCCAAGTTGGCCAAAAAGCCACGCATCCTCCGAGACGAGAACCAACTGACAGACAGAGACTGGGAGGTCCTCTACCATTTGGAGGCTATTCTGACCGTCTTCGAAACCGTGGTGAAGACGCTGGAGGGCGATGGGCACATCCGTAAGCGCAGACAGGGCTGGACCGGTTCCTACGGCAATGTCTGGGACGTGGTGCTGGGGTACGAGCTGCTTCTTAACACACTGGAAGAGTATAAAGAGCTTGCTGCTGGTTTTCCTGATGCAGAGTACTTGCGCATCGGAATCAACCTTGCTTGGGATAAGCTGGATGAGTATTACCAACGGCTGGATGAGACGCCGATATACTATACAGCCATGGCGCTCCATCCAGCCTATCGCTGGGACTGGTTTGATGAGACGTGGTCACATAAGCCTAGTTGGGTAAAAAAGGCAAAAGAGATGGTTGCCGATGTCTGGTTATCCGATTACGCCCACCTTGAAGTTGGAACTACCAGCAGCAGGAGTGACGAGGAGCCACCAGCTAAACGGTCTCGGTTTTTCAACGCGTTCGAGAAGAACAGTCGTCTGCCAAGCTCAACACCAGCCTACGTAACAACTATAATGGGCGACGAGTACCAGGCGTGGCAGACGGATCGTGAGGTAGGTGACAGCAATGTTCGCGATCCAATCCGTTACTGGATCACGAAAAAAGGCAGATATCCCAGGTTATCCAGGATGGCCTTGGACTTCCTGACGATTCAGCCAATGTCAGCCGAATGTGAAAGGTTATTTTCAGCAGCTGGCAAGATGGTCTCGGCATTGCGTACAGACCTCGATGCTGAGATTATTGGAATCTGTCAGGTTTTACGTTCTTGGTATCGTGCAGGCCTCATCAAGGACCTAGATCCATTGCTTCACTCGCATGTTGAGACTCAACTGGATGGAGTCTACGCGACTCTGAGCGACAATGAACTGGCACTTGCCGAGTCAAAGTGGCTATTGGACGGCGAGGACAGCGTCAGCGAGGGGGGGTGATTTAGTACTGCAGCAGACGGGGGAAGAGTTAATAACGAAATATGAAAGTGAGGCCGAATAGGCCTGATCCGGTGAACAGTCTCCAAAGTGCACTTGTACATACATGTGTACATCCACTCCACTCAACTTGGAAGTGTATCACATCCACCAAGTAGAGGTCTGATATGTAGCACATCCACTCGACTTGGCCCAAATGTGGATGGGTGTAGTGGTTTCGAGCCTTGGTCGTCGTCGCAGGCATGCTCTGGGCCGGTGGAGTTGTCTGCCCGGCGAATCCGACGTACACTGTTACCGAACTTGCGAGACAGTTAGAGGACTCGAATTCTAAAGTTCTTGTTACACAGAAGGCTTTATTGAGCGTGGCATGCGAAGCGGCAAGACGTGTTGGAATACCTTTACGCAACATTGTCTTAATAGGTGACAGGCAAAACGAGTATAAACACTGGACAGAGGTGGTAGCACACGAGACAAATGGACCTCTTCCTACAAAGACGCCCTTGGACCCTAAGCACGACCTGGCGTATCTCATGTACAGCTCGGTATGTGAAATCAATGTCAACGCCCTGAATGCATACTCACAATGTCTCGCTTTAGGGTACTACCGGTCTGCCCAAAGGTGTGATGCTAACTCACTACAACATTGTGTCCAACATACACCAATTCACTCGAATGGATCTGAGGAGCATGGACTGGGAAACAGACTGTCATCTTGGGATTCTGCCATTCTTTCACATTTATGTACGTTTCCAAACATTTGTTGTGACAACGTTTGAAGCCCGCAAATTAAAGCAAGCTCTAGGGGCTGTTTGTATCGATGAACATGACATTGTACGCAGGTGTCAAATGCATAGTCATGCCAAGGTTCGGGCTCGAAAAGGCCTGTCAGCTTATCCAGAAATATCGTATCACGTTTCTATACGTACCACCACCAATTATCCTCGCCCTAAGTAAAGATCCCGTCGTGGGCAACTACGATACCGCAACCCTACGATGGATTAATTCCGCCGCAGCACCCCTTGGAAAAGAGCTAGTTAGTGCTGTGTGGGACCGACTCAACATTGGTGTCAAACAAAGCTATGGTCTCTCAGAGACTAGTCCAGGGGCACTTTCTCAGCTACCAGACGAGTGGCGAAGGTTTGAAGGGTCAGTAGGACGGTTGATACCAAATATGACGGCCAAGATTGTAGACCTTGAAGGGAATGAAGTCCCGCGTGGGAAGGTGAGTATCACAAAGATTTTGTGGCTATTATGTCGCATCGCTCATATCATATCAATAGCCGGGTGAGATTCTTCTACGAGGACCAAATGTGTTTCAAGGTTATTGGAAGCGTCCGGATCTGAATAGCGATACATTCACTGAAGATGGATGGTTTAAGACGGGCGATATAGGCTACGCTTGCCCGAAAGGACACTTCTACATTACTGACCGAATCAAGGAACTAATAAAGTACAGTACGTTTCACTCCGTCCATTAACATAACACCATCGCTGACAGCTGTGTAGAGGGATTCCAAGTCGCTCCAGCTGAACTGGAGAGCAAACTTCTTGGCCACAACGACGTCGCTGATGTCTGCGTAATTGGTGTATGGGATTCTGAGAGGCATACTGAAGTTCCTCGCGCCTATATAGTGGTGCGAGACAATGTACTAGAAAGTGCTCAGTTGGCAAGCAACATTTGCGAATGGCTTGCAAAACGGGTCAGTCCGCCGAAGAGGCTGCGTGGTGGTGTTAGATTTATAAAGGCTATTCCAAAGTCCCAGGCTGGGAAGATACTACGCAGGGTATTAAGGGAGGAGGCAAAGAAAGAAGGGCAAAGTTCTGTTAGCAAGTTGTAGCGTCGACTTCACAAGGCTGTACACAGATTATGATGCTAGATGTTTGTTGTTGTCATACCGCTGTTTTGTTACGTTTCGACATACCACATTCCACAGTACCAGTGATAGAATAGACTTGTTTCATTTGGTTCCATATCCTTCCTGTTCATAACACTACCTAGCGATTTATACCAGTGAGCCATGAAGCAAGAACCAGTATACTAAGGCTCAGGGTGGGTCTTTGTGTTGATGCTCGTTTTTCTGGTAGCTAGACCTTGGGCATGACACATAACCATAGTGCTTGAATGATTGTAAATGGTAGTCTCAAGTATAGAATAATATGCCAATTATCTAGATCCCTGGTAATTACCCGGCACTCTGGTATCACACTACCCGCTCACTGCTGTTGGCGTCGGCGTCGTCTAGAGCGACTGCTTTCACCGGCCTGGAACATGGCCTCCTTTGTTTGAGCCTGTTTATCTTCTTCTTGTTGTTTAATCTTTTCTTCTTTCGCCTTCTGGCGTCGCGACTTGCTGCTTTCTCCAGCCTGGATGGTGACGTCCTCGTAATCCAGCTCCCTTTCGAGGCTGTTGTCGCTGCCCCTTTTGCCTGCCATTGCGATGACAACACTTTAGCTAAGGGTAGAGGTTAGTAATATGGACTGAAACGTGCTCACGGCGGAAGACTGACTTTTGGATTTAGAGTTGAACTTTAAACTGTGGCAGTTCTTAATAGCTGCGGTGTTCTACCAGACCGAGAGTTTGATGATTGATTGTTGGAGAATGGAATGATAGACTGAGTGTGCTTTGAATTTACAACGAGACAAGAATATCGACCCTTCTTATACATTTTGCTCTTGTTTCCGAAAACCACAAAAATGCCTATTTTCCCCGAGCCTGGTCGAATAAGTTGGCTGTGCCATGTAAGTTTATTGCAATCAAAGTAGAAAAACTGCTTCACATGACGCAAAACTGTGTAAGAAAGCATGTGAGTGGTTGCAAAACGTCTGTTGGCCGCAATATGCGACCCAGTGGGCAATTTGCCATTTTGCCCTTGGTTTGGTTGGATGCTTCAATGTTGACATAAACTCAGGCAGCAGCCAAGACTGCAGTGACTCAGTGAGTCTGGCGCACCAACAGTTTGCAAGTCGTGAATTGATTCGATCATTCATTGATGATGCTCAAGCTGGGTTGACTTCCCTCACATCAGCCCCACCACTTTGCAACTCGGACTAAGCCAACCTCAACCTCAACCTCCACAAGATCTGCAGTCGGGCAGCGTTTGCAAAGCCTTTAACTTGCAACACCAGACCATAGGCGTTCGTCAAGCGGCACATAGGCTTTAAGGAAACAGGACGCACCTTGACTCGCCTCATCTCGCTGGACTGCCGACCAGCCATCCTTTGCGCAGTTGCGACAGCGCGACAAAATGGTCACAATGTACGACGGACAGGAGGAGCTTGATAACCTGGTTTGGGACAACAACGACGAAGAGTCGGAAGAGTCGATCAAACAGTTGCGACACAAAGATACTTGCCGAAAGGTGGAAGCGTTAGCGGAGCAAAAGTTAGGCGAACCATCATCCTTGGTATCACCCTTGATTCTCGGTGGTTTCAACATATTGTATAGAATACGCCGGGCAAACACGTCTCCCGATGTCATGGTCCGTCTGCCCTGTCCCGCTCTCGTTCAATTTCCGGATGAGAAGACGAAGCAGGAGTTTGCTACAGCCGCATTTGTTGCTCAGAATACCGACTTGCCGATTCCCAGGCATCTCTTTTATGGCCAAGATTCAGACATTGGTCCGTACGTCATTATGGAACGCGTCGAGAACAATGGCAGCATGTCAGCGAGACTGACGCGACCGAACGAAGATGCCTCAGCTCCTCACGTTTTGGATGCCAACGTTTCGGAATCCACTCTAGAGAACATCTGGGGCCAAGTAGCGAAATGTCTCCTGCAGCTGTCTAGACTCACTTTCCCACGCATTGGCTCCCTAATGGAGGCTAACGAAGCCGTGTATGATGTAGCTGGCCGGCCGATATCACATAACATGGCCGACATGGTTCGACTTGCCAATGTTCCTCGAGAAGTTCTACCTCCAGCAGGCACAACATATACGACAGCAGATGAATGGTATACCGCACTCGCAGAAATGCACATCGCACAACTAATTTTCCAGCACAACGACCTCGTTACGTCAGAGGACGACTGCCGAAACAAATATGTGGCGCGTCAGATATTTCGTAGGTTGGCGAAGCAAGGACGCTTTTCTACCTTTGGCTTTCTTGAGGACAATTGGTCTGCTCAGTCGAGAAAGCTTCCATCTTCGTCCCTTTGTCCAGCCCCTTCCAACTCGGACTCATTTAGGCTTTGGGGCGATGACTTCCGAGCAGGCAATATTCTTCTCACCGACTCAGATAATATTGCCGCTCTTATCGATTGGGAATATACGTATGCAGCACCAACACAGTTCATTCTCGATCCGCCTTGGTGGCTGCTAATAGAGACTATTGAGATGTGGTCATCCGGTATGGACGATTGGATAGACACATACAATGTGCGGCTAAAGACTTGGTTACTTGCTATGGAAAAGACAGAAAGAGATATAAAAGAGCCTAATTCCTTGGCAGAGCCGTTATCGAGGTACATGCGCGAGAGCTGGGAGACTGGTCGATTTTTCCTGAGCTATGGAGCTAGAAAAAGCTGGGCATTTGACGCAATGTACTGGAAGTTCTTGGATGAGAGATTCTTCGGGCAACGTGAGAGTAATATCTCTAAGAGTGATCTCTGGAAGACGAGAATTCACTTGTTGACTGACGAAGAGAGAGCGGCGATGGAGCCTTTTGTTGAGAAGAAGATGGCGGAGATGAAAGTGCGGCGCATTGTGCATTGGGATCCTGTGGACGCGAAAAAACGGCTCTCAGAACTCCTATTCGATTGAACTCCTTCTGTTTATTGTCAAGAATAGTTGCAGCAAGCGTGGTTTTGAATGAGATGAAAGAGATAAGTCAGAAGGACGAATTCAATCGGACCACGAAGGCGGGGCTGTGTCTTCGGCAACTCCAAGTTGGTGTCAGTGATGAGACTCCGACAAATAGGCAACTTGGCATAGCAAGAAATGAATTGCAGTGTAATAGTCTTCCCAGGGTCAAAGCCGTTAGAGTTGTCACTAATTTTGCCCGGCAACACATACCCCCTTTGAGTGGCGACGGGTCTGATGCCATTCCGCACCCAATCTGTGTAATACTGCGTATGGCCAAACACCCAGACTTTCACAACTTTCGAACACTCTTGTTCCAAAAGGTCGGTTAAAGGCGCGGCTAGGCTCTCTCTGTTGATACGTTAGATATTGCACTATTTGTGGTTTGTCGCATAGTTAGTGGTAATACTAAGTCGCAACGTTAAAGGTTACTTAGGTTATAGGAAACGCAAGATAAAAGGATACTTACACTCCGGAATGAGTTAAAACTAACAGATGGTGTTTACTTATTTTTCACTGCTAGCCTTTCTACTCTCTTTCTTTAATGTGGTACTCTTGTCTGCTCTCTTTACCATCTGGTAGTATTCTTGCAACTTGGCTTCAATTGCTTTAGGATCTCTAGCCGTCTACGCAGCGTGTAGATTATCAGCAGCGGCTTCCGTTAAAGCCGCTGCTTCATTATCTCTTTTGTTGCCCACTAGGTCTCATCGGCGTTAATTCTCAGTGGTTGTGAGGGTAGGCCCGAAATATCGCCGAGCGAAAGACTATGGAACTCTGCTATTATATTTTTCATCAAGGTTTTAGACTAAGTATGTATCAATTCCAAGTGTGTGGATGATGGTGCCTTTTTTACCTTCCCTACTGGACCTAGCGAGCCGTTGCCTAGATCTGGCCCAGAGACATGGCAATCGATTTCATGGGCCAGCAGTCAGGATTTAGCGAAGAAATATTCCGGAGAAATCTGCCACTCATCACTTCCGCCACTCGCACATTGCACATGGCAAATTAGATTGCAGAAGGTTGAGTGGGATGCGGTACACATCTACAGCCACGAGACAAAATCCATTTCCTCCACTTCCATGTCTTTGACATTGTTCTTGATCAGCAGCGAAACTCGGCGAAAATCCTATTAATACAATGCCTGCTGAGTATGAGACACTTAGTACGGCATATATCACTAGGTAAGCACAAACGGGTTCTAGGATGGACACAATGGGCGCACCCAAGGTCAAATGACAATTCTATTCATTCAGTTCTGTCCGTTAGATGCGCACTACATCTCGGCAATTTGATGGTTATTAAACCACCCTTAACTAACGCTAGCGTCGAGACATAGCGTGCTGCATGAGGATAGTCGAGGCCTTGGAAGGAACAGGAACAGGGGTCACATTGTTACATTCGGGCTGCACCAAAGCCGTCGTGAACTGAGGCTACCCCAGATTGTATTTACCCCAACTTTGGAATTTTAACGATTTATTATCCCGCAAGGCTGGCCAAGTAATCCGGCCCGAAACGTGGAAAACTATTAAAACGATGGGTTGAAATTCTCGCAAGAATATCTAATGGTGTAGAAAAGTAGCTTCATGTTGATTTCCTATAAATACCACGAGGATCTCTCATAATCATACTAAAAGCTATCAAAGCAACCACAGATTCTCTGCGCCAACAATAACTAAATCATACTATCTGGCATCGTTCGTCATAGGCAATTCGGCACTCCTCGACCGTGCGAGGCACCTCCTTCACAATGAAGTGGAAATCTGTCGTCACCTCCTCGGTGGCTTTGTTCCTGTCGCAAGGAGGTCTGTCCGTTCCGCTTGCTGAGAATGACATTGTGAAACGAGACATTCCCAAGGCTGTTTATGCGCATTTCATGGTGTGTTGTCTATTGACACTGACATTTTCATTCTGAGGCGTCTTGTTTTGAAAAAGATTTGATCCATTGACATTGTTGACTTGTTCAGGTTGGAATCGTCGAGAATTACACGTAACAACCAATTCACCCATCCCTTGCAATTTGAATCAAGTTGCTAATATGTGCAAAAAAGGGTCGATGACTGGAAGATGGATATGGCTTACGCAATGGAAATTGGCATCGACGGATTCGCCTTGAACAATGCAAACATTGACAGCTACACGCCCACACAGTTGGCCAACGCATACCAGGCGGCCCAAGAAGTGGGCTTCAAGGTCTTCATCTCGTTTGACTTTGCGTACTGGAATAATGGGAATACAGCCCAGATCACGGCTTATATGCAGCAGTATGCCAACCATCCTGCCCAGGCCATGTACGACGGTGGCGCGATTGTCAGTACGTTTGTCGGCGAGTACTTCGACTGGGCTCCGGTCAAAGCTGCCGTGAGCCACAAGATTGTAGCCCTTCCCATGATGGAAGACCCCATCCAAGTCAATCAACTGCACACGTCCTTTGACGGAGCCTTTTCTTGGTATGCCTGGCCAACGGATGGAGGCAATAGTATCATCCCCGGCCCCATGACGACGGTCTGGGATGACAAGTTCATTGCCAATCTCGCTGGCAGGCCCTACATGGCTCGTAAGTTGGTTACTTGCTCTCTTCTGTCGTTCCAGTGCTAATAAGTCATTCCTTCTCTTTCCTTAACAGCCGTTTCTCCATGGTTCTCTACACACTTCAACTCCAAAAACTGGGTCTTCATCAGCGAACAGCTCATCACTGATCGATGGAACCAGATGCTTGCTCTCAAGCCCTCTCTCATCGAGATTATCACCTGGAACGATTTCGGCGAATCTCACTACATTTCGCCTCCTGAACCACACCACAAGGATGACGGTTCGTCCCAGTGGGCTGACGGTATGCCGCACGATGGCTGGAGAATCATCATGAAGCCATACATTGCCGCCTACAAGGCCGGCCTCAGCGCCCCCGTGGTGGACAAAGATCAGCTTGTTTACTGGTACCGCCCGACGCCCAAGAATACCCAGTGCTCTGGCGACCCTCTTGGTCCTCCTAGCGGCCGAGATCTGCTCGCCGACGTGGTGTTTGTGACGACTTTGCTGACCAGCCCCGGCCAATTGACTGTCCAGAGCGGCGGTAATGCTCCCGTGACGATCAATGTGCCTGCTGGCGTGACAACTCACAACTTCACAATGGGTGTTGGATCTCAGCAGTTCCATGTGTCGAGAAGCGGATCGCAGATTCTGGGCGGCACTGGAGGGTTGGACATTAAGAACACTTGCATATTCTACAACTTCAACGCTTATGTTGGCTCTTTCAACGGGACAGGGGGCAATCCTCCTCCCTCGTCCTCGTCCACCTCAAGCTCGAGCAGCACAAGCACCACGACCCGTCCTACAACCTCAACATCAACCTCCAGCACCAGCACCAGCACCAGCACCAGCACAACTACAACGCCACCGCCAACGACAACTACTACCACTTCGGCAAAACCGACCAGCACCTCTAGTCCTTCAAGTCAGTTACTCCTTTACATTCCAAACCTTTGTGACATAAAACTAATTACCCCAACTAGATGTCTGCACTGCCGGAACAGTTGCACCGGGTGAGTCTGGCAACTACATTGGTCTCTGTAACTTCTCATGCTCGTACGGATACTGCCCTCCTGGCCCCTGCGTCTGCACTGCATACGGGTCTCAGAAACCTCTTCCACCTACTTCCGGCTACCAAGGATGTCCTCTCCCAGGCGAGGGTGATGGATATCTCGGCCTCTGCAACTTTGCCTGCAGCCACGGATACTGCCCCAACACAGCCTGTCAGAGGTGTTAAGCATGGTGAAACAATACTGCGTGGCAGACAGTGACTAAGGCGCTCATTGACTGTTGGCAGGGGCTCATTCTGTGAGATTGATCAATGAAAAGTTGCGAATAGGACACTTCTCAGAGTTAATAGTGACAACGCCTGTAACCAGGGCTTGAAGCAATAATTCAGTTCAGCTAACGGCTTCACATAGTGTCAACGGTCCTTGGTTCTATGTGCCCCCTTCCGTGTGCTTGCCTCCTGATCGAGAAAGTTATGAGGTCTTCTAAACGTGTAGTCTTGTGTACATTGAGATTCGGAAACGGGGGGTTCTATTCAACGCCATCACCTGACTATAAGTGAACTGCTTGCGCTGGTGCCTCCAAATAACAATCGAACCACGCAATAGCCTGAAGAAACGCCTGCTCTCTAGCGTAAAGGTGAGCCTTCAACTTCGGCTTCCCCCTGACCGCAAACCCATGGTCAACTCCTGAAAAGACGGTAATCTGAAAAGCTTGCTGCGACTGGCGTAGTAGTTTCTCCATCATGTAACGCTTCTCCAGTGTGAATGCAGTGTCATGCTCTGCGGCGGCAACAGATACCGGACTAGTCACTGCAGAAACTTCTTCTTCTTCAATGCCAAACGGATGCGCTATGAAGGCGCAGTCAATTCCATTTGGCAAATGACGGATGGAGTACTGGAAACATGTCAGACCATTATGTTGTTCGTATGGGGAACACCAACATACCTTGGCACCGAAGCAATAGCCCACAGCTCCAATCCTCGTGAACCCCAAGTCTCTCATCATGGCAATACCTGCCAGCACAATGGGATCGATAAACTCGGGTGCATGGGGATTATTCCCACACGTACCCTTGGCCAACCAGCTGGGAAAATTGATGTCTTTAGCATTGTCCAGCGTCAATGGGTCTCCATTCAGTATGTCAACCACTACGCAGGTGTACCCTTTGGCAGCGAAATCGTCTGCAATGAGTTTGCTATTCTGCCAGATTCCAAATACGTCTGGGAGATACAAGATACCGGAATCTTTACGCGGGATTGTGGTAGGTGGGACAGAGATGTATGCATCAATTTTGTCGTTGACTTTCGTCATGTAACCCTTCGGTTTACCTCTGCTCAAAAAACAAACGTGTTAGCAATGCCGAGTACTAACTCTAGAGCTTATACGTAGGAATTTGTAAATGGGGATACGCACGAGTACATAGTGCCACTAGTGCAACAATGCGCATAGTTGGTGGATGCCATGATCGCAATGAGCAAATACTCGAGGCTTCCCTCTACGTAATCGAACGCCGGGGATGCAAAGGTAAGGTTGACCGCTCATGTCACACGACTTCCAGCCACTGTATTATGAATCCCGCGTCTTTTGAGATTCACATACTCACGACCATCCCAAATAACCCCGCTAAAGGAAATGTTTCATTTTTGACCAATGGGAGTTGCAGTACGTTTGATGACAAGCCATCGTCGCGGCTTCAGCAAGTGGAGGGAACGCCAGAATCGAGGTATACAGCTGTGTCTGAGGCAATGTGAGAATGGTAGATTGAAAAATTCACAGATAAGTTCTAGCAAATTGTCAATTTAGAGCCGGCTTGGGTCGGACTCTGGTCGATGGCTCTGCATTTAGTATAAGGTGTTGACTTCTTTGTTGAGAGCAATCAGCCTTCATGCTTAGATCATCAATGTCATCAAACTGGCAGGCATTTCACTTAGACGTAGCTACGCCTAATTAAGCTATTGGTCACTGTGTTGAAAATTCTTGTAGATACCCACGCGCTGGAGCCAAAGCCGGAGAACTCGCGTAAGTAAAAAAGCAGTGTTTTGTAATCACTCTCCATCATAAGTTGTCGCCTATTTTAACTCAGTAACTTCTTGCAATCCAGAACTGACTGACTTTGTGAGTTGGCAAATACGAGGGCATGGCTGCATGCATGATGCATGCAGCCTTAAGTTGGTATGCGCAGGGGCGAAACAGAGCCTTCAACAAGCACAGAAATTCTTCCATTGTTACACTTGAGTAGATATAAAATTAGCGCTGATATTCCCCATCCGGTTATACCCTAGTTTAGGGTGTGTTACCAGTTCATTTTTTTAAGACATTTCAGGGTAACATAAGATCGACAAAGCTGCGTCCGAGGATGCGACTGTATCAAGTGCAATCATTGAAACAGCTAGCAGAAAGAACAACCGCGACTGTGAAGCCAAAACGGCCGCAAAATAACAAGGCACTGATGTATGACCTGTATGAGGGTTTGGCCTCAATCTCAGTTCCAACCCTACATAACCTTGCGTCTAGTCCTTCACACCACAGGGATGGTCAAGTCTCGCCCTTCACGGAAAGGCCATCGCCGATAACTCAGAGACACCAAAATCTGATGCCTGGCTCTTTTCTCAAAGCTACAAGTCTTAGCATCCAATCGGGGAGTTTTGCGTAGCCTGATGCAGCTTAATGTAGTTACAGGCTGATTGAACTACGTCTCACGTTAGAATACTAACCATAACATGCCGCTTAATAAATACATACCAGTATTGATCCCCCTAGCTGCTTCAACAGGGATTTTGGTGTTGAATGCCTATATTGTGGGTTAATGCAACTGCTTCCACTCGAGACGGATGATGTACTTCTTCAAATGCCACAATGAGCTCAACCACATCCAGAGCATCCGCCCCAAGATCCTCCACAAACGCAGCGTTGTCCGTGACCTACATTCACATGTTTTAGTAAGATTCCTAGCCAAAATACATGCCTAGAGCACTTACTCTCTCCATTGCCACACCTAGTTGCTCCCCGACAATGTTCTTCACTCTCTCACAAATCGTAGCACCCTGAACTAACCCCTGAGCGGCGACAACCGCAACAGCAATGATCGAAGTGAGCTGCATCTTAGTAATCGAAAACGAAGTCAAATGATGAAAATTGTTCCGAATTAAAGGGTAGAGAGCCGTGGACTCTTTATATGTACCAAATACCGGGAGAGTTACGCGTGTTGGCACCCTGCTACATGTTGGAGGGTAGCAGAGTTTCAGCATCTATATGCAGACGGAGAATCTTATAGCTGACTCCCATCAAAACCATGCCTACGCTGGGTCATGCGAATGTGCATAGCAGTGTTTAAGCGTGATCATGCTACCAGCCAGAAGTTAAACTTGAGGGAAGTCTTTGAGATATTTAAAACAGAGGACTGCGTAGGATTTGAAAGGAGTCTTTGTTTTCGATTGGATAATATTCGTTTGGTACTCGTCCAACTCGCACTGGTAGTCACCCTAGCACGACGACTTATACTGCGCCCTTTGACAGCCAAGCGGCCTGACTGCGCTGTCATATGCAGCCATTGATCATGCATATAGCGGCGTCTATTCATTCTGAAGTGGCGTACTTACACGCAAACTTTGGCCGATAGCCATCTTTTCTACGTCAATATGACTGTGACAGGACGCGAATTTGCTTTGGCACGCCCAGTGTTGAGAATCAGTCCACCAATGTTGATGAGATGCAGATGTAGACATATGCATTCCATATTGAAGAAGTCTAAAATGCAGTTAGAGCAGTTTGGAATTATCACCTTCATTTCTAGACTGCCGCACCTGACATCCTTGTAAACTCACAACTCACATGTCGTAGGGTGGGTTTCTTGAACATGTTGCTCTGCGTAACCAACCATCCGTATCTGCCATTCAATTGGTTTTGACTCAGCTTGTCTCGTAGCTGCTGATCAATAGTTTCGATATATCTATGTCACAGTGTTGATGAACAGCGAGACTGTCCCATCATTAGTAGATTATGTTGTAGGCTGAACATGTTGCATTGTTTTGAGCCTGGACATTGTGTCCTTGGAGATGAGTGAAGGGGGATTCGTGGCCACCATGTTTGACGTCGGTCACGACAGGAGCCAGCAAGGAGTATACTTAGAACGGTCCACCGATTAAAATTCATTAGCAAAAGCAACGTAAGCACTGAAAGCAACACTTTAATGAAATGAGACACCATTTGACTGAGCTCTGTTTCCATCACATGGCATGGCCAGGCGCTTCGACTCCCTTCTGGACCAGATACGCAGGTTTGCATAATGCATTATCACACGTGCAATCTGAGCCCACGAAACTGTGTGACTTCTCTCGTATTAATGTCAAACGAAAACTCCAGAACCGACAATATCTAACCATAGCTAGTCCACCTGTATCTCCACTCAACCTTCGAAATTTCAGACCATATCAAACCCAACGAAGCGAGGCTTGCGAATATTTGCATAGCCTTTCGCGGTCACATAGTCGTCCCAAGCACGATTCAGAGCACCGTGAAACTCCCCCCACTTCATAAGCTGAGACGTATTACTACCAGCACTGCGAAATCGGCCAATTTCGTGGTTATCTGTTAGTTCATAACGCTTCGCGTTGTCAGCAGCCACGCCCTGCAGATGCTGAAGATGGAATTCCACCACCCGACATTGGGTTACCCGAGTGATGATTAGTTCAAAGATGACATGGCATCGCTTTTTTGTCTTGAAAGCGTGCTGCGAAAACGCAAGAATGCGCACACCACGCAAGTCGAGGAAAGACGCCTTGTGAACCATGTCATGACCTAGAAAAACGATGTCGCTATTGTAATTGAACCAAAATCCATGGCGAATGCCTCCCATCAAGCCAAATTTAAATCCACCAATCTCGTTACTAACTTGACGAGACTCGCGGCATACGGCTCGCAGCGAAGGCGGCTTAAACTTCTTTCTGAGTGTCATTGTCGGCGGATCGGGCGCCTGATTCTTTTCATCCTTCCACTTCCCGCCTTCCCAATAATCTGGCAATCTGACCTGTGTTTTAAACCCAGGTTCAAAGATCCGCTCCCCAGGCATCGCTAGCTTCCATATCTTCATTCGTATTTCAGTTGGCAGGCGTCGGAAGCTTTTGAACTTGTTGTGGCCATCGTTGACAGGGCTTTTGTCTAGTTCAATGACTCAGCCTCAGCAGCTAGGACGGAATACTGTCCGTGATGTCGCAGAGAAGCTATGAAAGACCAATTGACTTACCACTCAACCATTGTATGACTCTGTCCAATCGCCCGGCGTTCGCATCGTATAGCCCTGACGAGCTCGCGAAAGGCATTTTCACGCTGAATTATGCCGACGGATTAGCTGTCTTTTCTTTGCCTGGCAGTCCCCAAATCTTGGTGGCATGCATCTGCTGATACTGAACAGACCTTGCGTCTGGTATTATGAGTATTCTGATGCTTTGGGAAAGATGTGATGGCAGAAGACTGGAGACAAGAAAGACTTTCAAGCGTAGCTACATGCACAAGCAGCTGCTGTTGAGAGAGTGTGAAAAGGTGTGGGTTGTAGGAAGAGAAAGAATCAGCTTGTTCAGTTTAAATATGCGTATTACCTGGCGCAGCCGGCGGCATTACCTCTTGCACTTGGTGACAGCTGGCAAGGAGTGGCAAGAATTTCTGGTTTAGCGTGTTGATTGTTTCACTACCAATATCGTATCGCTGTCACAGCTCAAACTTTTCCGAACGAACAACCAGACCGTTTTTGACATCCTTTGTGGCCATGATGATACAGCTAGGTATCAAGGCAAATCATCATCTGTATATTATCCACTCTGCGGAAGTCACACCCGCCAAGTATGGTTTCAATAACCGTGAGCTGTCGATTGTGAATTCATGTTTAAGATTAACTGGTCAACAGATTAGGCTGATCTTGGAAACACACAAGCGTCAAAGCATAACACAACACACGTCAAGACTGCTCTCACGAGGCTCTTTCAAAGCAAACCCCATCCATGAGTCAAACCTTTACCGAATTTCGTGCCGAAACCAACTGATATTCCATCGTAATCTATCTATCCCGCAAGCTCACTAGGTCTTCCATGCGGGTTCCACATGCCAGGTGGCCTTCGAGACGAATCCATCTCCAACGGCCGTTCCGTTGTTTCGAGTTCTGGCGTGTATGGATAAGTTGCGCCTAATCCTTTAAACTGAGGCCCTCGGAACGATTGTCCCATCCCGCCTTGAGTGCGATTCTTCCTCAAATACCACAGCACCAAGAAACTAATAGCCAGTAGTGGAATACCCAGTCCGAGTCCCAATCCAAGACCTAGCTTCGTAGTCCCTGACATGCCAGTGGAACCAGAGTTTCCCGCGGGAGACGTATTCGATGGCGCAGGTGTCGAATCCGAGGCGGCAGAACCGTCAGTACCCGAACTTTTAGATTCACTGGAGCTACTCGTTGATGAGCTAGAAGAGGCGTCACTAGACGATCTCGAACTTGATACCGTGGTTGGAAGCGAGTCTATCGGCCCAGTCATGGAAGCAAATGTCGATGGACGTGTACCTGTTTGGGCCTTTGTGCTGAGCTCGCCTATGAGTTCCATGCATTAAGAATCCGAGTTGCGCAAGTTCCACGGAAACAAACACGACGCTTACCTTTCGCGTTGGTCGGCACGGTCTGGTAGAAGGTCTCGGTGGCCGCCATTAAACCACATGAGTACATGGTGTACTTTGGCGACGATGATTCATAATTTTTGAACACGTACGCTGTGTGGCAGTACTGATTCGGTATGATACCGGAGCCACTGTTGCGAAAGTGCTGGCTTAGCGACGCATGCTACACATCGAATTGACATTGCTCATACCAGTCTTGAAAGTAGGATTTCGTTCCCAGAACATCGGTTTCTAGAAGAGACCTTCCACTACACCCAGTTGCGAAACGACATGCTGAAGATCCCTTGACGCAGGCGTCTATGTACTTGCCACTTAATGTCGAGATTGTTGCAGGAGAGACATATTCCGCAGTTGCGGCGGAGACTGAGGGCGGTTCGAGTTAGCTCCAATTGGGCCATTTGAATCAGGTCAACTGGTCTGTATTCTTCCTACAAAGAATCGGCGACTTCTTTCAATATTAACTAGGTATGGCTTGGACTTACAAGTATAGTCGTCTCCTAGGTAATATCCCCAGGTAACAAACGCCCCTGTGACATCTCTCCGAAGTTGTGTCAACTCTGTTGTCGTCGTTGCGCAACGCACCTCCTCCAGAAGTTGACAAGCAGCAGCCAGTATCAACGCCCACCGACTCATGTCGAGAGTAGTTTCGCAATAGTCATCAATTGCTGTTGGTAAAACTCTGACGCTCTGCCGCCGTGGGCTTACTCTCGTTGTTCATGGGTAAACTGGACAAGAATATTGGAGTCGCGCAACGACAGAGCAGTCGAAAGCTCCGAAGAAATGAGATGCAGCTATCACGCCGTCACCCATACCTTTTGTCCCACGTCTGCATCACCTTCAAACCCAGCCCTCCTGACAAGACCTCAAGTTCTGAATGCGCCACAATCCGTGAAGAGCATGAGACCAAGCCCAAGTAGGACGCAGTTAACCCCAGTCATCGTCGGTGTCAGAGGAGGCTGCATGTGAAGCAGGGAATAGGGCTGCATCCCCTGATTAGCGTTGTTCGGGGGTTCAGCTCTTGGTCGTCCCCCGGAGATAACCTGCGAATCGTGAGGCACAAACGACAGGGAACCATGAGCATAACTCATGACACGGCAATTCGGCAACTTTCAGTGTGCTGTTTGAGGAGCGGCTGAACAGAAGGAACACTGATAGCGGCTAAATACATGTGCAGTTACAAACGAGGTCAGTCATGCTTAGTTGGAGCTCTAAAGTATATTGGCTGCTAGCCAATGGCAACCCATGATCCGTTGACCAGATCGCCAAGTATCGCCAAGGAGAACAGCCCATTTTAACTCAATCCGTTAGAAACAATGCAAGAGAAACCCACATGAATGACCGTTTTTATTCCCGTCCTTTGGCCATCATGCACATTTCATTCGAATGGCATCCATCCAGGCACAGAATGACTACCCTCGGACTATCCAGAATCGACGATGAATGCCATCTGCCACTCGGAGACAGCACATCACTCATATGAAGAAACCGGTAGAAACGCACTTCTTGCGGATGAATTACATACTCATTAGACGCAGGACTACAAACTCTCAACCTTGATGCACTCGCCAAGCCTTAAACTCCTCCTCCGATATATGCCGCAAGCTATTCACTTCTGCCGGTTTCCCTCTCACCGCACTCTGCGCAATCTCAACCGCCTGCATAATCTGACCCTTATCCGACAATGCGTACGTAGCCGTCTCAGCTACCAACTTGACAATACCAATGCGAGGGTCATTCTCAGACGCGTCATGAACACCATCACCAAGGTCTCCAAGCCACGCCTTGAGCGCAGGGCTATAATATTTCTTGACAGCGTCACGATCCGTAATAATCTCTGCGTGGCCAGAGATTGAGGCCCATTCGCCCTTTGAGTTCAGGAATGACATGTTGACGTCGGGGTCGCTGGCGACATCGTCCGTCTTGCCAGACTCAGTGTTTGTGTGGAAAAGCAAATCAACGCCATTGTTTTCCGTGGCCGCAAGAGCCATGCATCGAGAAACGAGACGAGAGGACTCGGCTGCTCTTGTGGTCATCATGCCAAACTTGCAGCTTGTGATGAAAGTTCCTAGGTCGGCAATCTTTGTACGCATGTCAGGGTCTTCTTGGTTGGCCTTTTTGTAGGGGTCGGCGGGTTTGTCGCCCGTGGAAGTATTGGAAAAGGACATTGTGTTTCTTGAAATAAGATGAATTGCTTGATTGATTTGGTATTTTGCGCAGTCTTGGAATTCGGGTCGCATTGTTTATATATGGGTTGACGGTGTGGATGACATCATGGAAAACGTATCATGACGCAAATCATAGCATACAACAGTGGACACGCGTGCATTGGTAGATTTCCAATCTGAATCCAGTTTATCGGAGATCGGGATTTGGACGGTCCTCCGTATTTATTTTAATCTTGATTCTTGCAGTAATTGTTGTGAAAGGGCGAGGCAGGAAACACAGCATTCGCTGATTAGTGCGACGCCACGCGACCTGTCCGCTCCTATTCTAATAATGGCATTATGATTCTTGTTTTTGTCTTCTATTTAGTGTCTTTCTTCTATTAGCTTATGTGGTTAGATATATGGCCCATGCTTGTCGATAAAAGAGCCAAAATCATCCCATTATGTCTCAAAATCTTCTACGGCCAGTGATTCTGATATTGCCTTTTTCTTCCCCGTTCCAAAGCAAAGGTAATAGTTGCACTACCCTTCACCTCCATGTCACTACTACATCAGCAGCCATAATGCTACTGCCATTCTAGTCAAGAAGCGGTCCTCATTGATCTCCTCCTGTGTGCTTGATCAGTAATCTCAAAGCAGCGTAAAGCACATTGTTATGGTTATTTCACGCAAAGACATCTATCGTGTAAGAGCAAAATAGTCATCATGGACTATCCATCGCGGCGTTAACGTCTGTTCTCTTGTCCAATGGCATCCATATAATTTAGCCAGAATCTTGGTAATACCCATACCACACGCTTACGGTATCCGTCTAAGCAACTCATAATATTCACCTCCTACAATTAAATCTACATGACAACCTCTACTTAGTATTATTCACTCATCCCAAACATCTATTATTCGCTACCCAGTCCAGTTCAGGCATTTCACAAGCCAGCAACTCTGCACCATTCAACTTTTGCGCGATTTGAGCGTTCCTGACAATCTCACAGCGACGTAAGCGCGGGGCAACATTATCTTGCGGCTAACCCAAACACCATGGTTTTGGGCAAGTGGAGTTGCGTTATGGTGCAGCCACGAGGACCTCGCATGGTGACTATTGGTGTTGGTCGTTTACATGGTGCAGGGCAGGCAGATACGACTCTTCCGGAAAAATTTGAAGTATTGAATGTTAATTCTATTGAGGGGTATTGTCGAACACAGATTCATGTATATAAAGGCCAACGAATTCGCGACATGATGATGAAGAGTTGTGTCTCTCCTCTTCAATCATACGCAGTCGAAAATACCAACTGCACAATTTCAGATTTCTGACCAGTTATACACCCCCAGCCATGGCAACGTACAAAGCTGCTGTTCTCAGCTCACTTGACAAACCGCTCGAACTCTCTGAGCGTCCTATCCCCACGGCCGTCCAAGGCAGCGTTGTGGTCAAAGTCTTGGCTACCTATGTCCTACCTTATCTCAAAGCTGTCCTAGAAGGCAAGATCCCGTATGCCATCTCCCTGCCAATTGTCCCTTGCGCCAGTGCCATTGCTCGTGTTCACAGCGTTGGCAAAGACGCAACTGTTCTCAAACCAGGACAGCTTGTGCTCTGCGACATGACTATCCGCGCCAGGGACGAACCTTCAAACGTTGTGCTGCAAGGGCTACACGCTGGTGCTACGCTGGATCTGATGGCACAGTGGTCTGATGGAAGCTTTGCAGAGTACGCCACGTTCCCTATGGAAAGCGTGTTTGCTCTTGATGAAGCTAGGCTCTGTGGTGACTTGGGATATACGGTCGAAGACTTGTGTCTCGTGCCTATTTGCAATGTCCCGTTCGGTGGTCTCGCAACCATTGATGTACAGCCTGGAGAAACTGTGATTATCGCGCCAGCTACAGGGAAATTTGGTGGCGCTGCCGTGCTCACAGCTCTCGCTATGGGGGCGAGAGTTATTGCCGCTGGACGTACGGCAGAAAAGTTGAAGAACTTGGAAGAGTCATTCAAAAGTATTGGTCGTCTCCAGACTGTGGTTTTGAGTGGTGATTCAGAGCAAGATGCGAATGCGATAAGACAGCTCGCTGGACCGGCGGGAGTAGACTGCTACGTGGACTTTAGTGAGTCGATACGGAACACTGAATGGCGTCTGTTTTCTAACTTGTATCTTAGGTCCAGCTGGAGCCGCGGCTTCTACTCACGTAAAAACATGTCTGAGCGTGCTTCGACCACATGGACGAGCTGTTTTCAATGGCGGAAGCATGGGTGATGTGTCCATCTCCTACTTGGATCTCATGTTGAGGAGTCTCCGGCTCTATGGTCGCTACATGTATGAGCGTAGCCACACGGTCCGTCTGATTAAGATGGTGGAGGCAGGACTTCTTCCACTTGGGGAGAAAGTCGGCGTTTCTACAGTTGGTAAATTCAACATGAGCCAAGTTCATGATGCGTTGGAATTGGCTGAGAGGGAGCCCGGTTGGGGGAGACAAGTGCTGTTGCTGCCATAGGCAATCATGAGACTTGAGCGAATCAATATCAGTTCCTCAATGGCGGTTCTGCCGCAAAGGACAGTAGCCGCTATCAGAGCAGAGTGCATGACCTAAATGAACAATCTTCTTTGCAAACTATTGCGTTTGTACGCAACACATTATCTACGCTTGAAATACGCTTTGATGATGGATTGAAAGCAACCACATTGGGATGTTGGCGCTTTAATGTGTATGGCTGATATGTGGCCGTTGAAGACTGGTTCGGGGGCTTTTTCTGATACAAGTATTGATTCGGTGGCCATTGCTGTAAAGTCAATGACTGCTGTTGTCGGGCTGAGCATGCCCAAGGGTGAAGCCATTGCCGGAGTTGACAGTTGCATCATGTTGCCTGCGTCAAAAGACGCCAACGATATATTCGAATCGGCGCAGGAGATGAAATTACTCCCGTTAATCATGGGATCAATGTCCGTTTCTATGGTGCTGCTTGCTGTTGTGCACCCTTGCCACTTTTTGACACGTTTCAGTGTTGGTACCATCGCTTGAAGATATTGGTCTCGGTGGCATGGATATAGGGACCATCTCACTACCACTAGGTGACTGGCTCCTCGGAGGAGTGGTAGTTTCTTGTTGAAACTTCAAGCTGGTGTCTAGTACTGCTCCTTGTCTTTTGGCTCGTCTTTCTGCTACAGGAACTCGTCCGGGCCGACCTGGCGGACTATACACGCAATGCAAATCGAGGTTTGCGCATCGTTGGCAGCCTGTAAGTCCGGGGACACACTTTAGCTTGGCTTGGTGGCATTTATCACAGGAGCTTCGAAGGCTCCGGGTCTGAGAGCTCTTGCGGGACATTTGATTCCTCTGGGGACTTTTATCGTTGTTCCTCGAGCGTGTAAAAGGCCAGTTGATGACACAGAAGTATACTTCACGGCTCAACTTCTTTGGAACAGATCTGGCAGCACATAATCTGGCAGTGCCGCTTATTTTGTCTCTGAGGATTCGACAGCGGGTATTTGAAGAACTGACAGGTCAATTATTCCGAACATTGAACGTTTACATTGCATATGAACAAATGAAGATTGAAAAAGCCGCAGCCGCAGCACCGCCAAATCGGCACTGGGATCATGTACACTTACATCTGCAAATGCACATACCCCGTGTCGAGTTTCTGCGCGAATATTTAAATGATTGACGAGTTCTTTGCCAAGTAGCGCAAACAGCTATATTTCCATTTACACGCTAGACACAGCGACCACTCCCTCATAGTACGTCTCTAAGCGCCCCAAGTCCCAGATTACCAAGAACCGACAACTAGGCTTGACACAGAGCATGACCCTTTGTGCTAGTCCACGTGGCAGTTCTACATATGTAACAAGGGATATCATGACATGGATGACGGGACCTCCCCAGGGCAGGGTCACTTGACATGGACCAGGCTTTATTCAATGCTGGGATAAAGGCAATTCGACCATGTGGACATTTATGAACTGCAGGCTAACGCCTGAGCCCTAGCCCAGAACTGAGCCGGATGGAGCTGCGTTAACCGACCATGAGTCTGGTCGTTTGAAGATGCAGATTGGCCTGTCCTGGCATCTACATGTACATTTCTATTATTTCTGTTTCTGGTGATTAAATTATACCTTATTTTCTGGTTTTAGATCGTGTATTATTCTAACATTAATGATTGGCTAAGGCTATAGGTACTTACTCACTGCTGATTTAATTATTGCCGTTGCGGACTTCACTCTTCTGTTCATGAGCTCCTTGGAAATTGCCATCACAAAAACAGCCGTTGCATCACAGTCTGTCTTCACGCTTCCATGGTATTACGTAAAACCCTGCACTTGGCTTCTCTTGTCTTCTTATTACCGTAGTTGTTATGTAGGAGATTCTCTCAGAAGAACTCATTGTATCAAAGAAATTAACCTAGCGGTTATTTAGCAAAAGGGAACGCTCCGCTGATGCAGAGAGATAGTACAGGTTATATTCCGTTGACACATTGGCCGCATGTAGAAGCTAGTTCAGGTATCACATCCAACATGTCAGTAAGCAGAAATATCCCTATTATTTTTCAACGGGATATAACCCATACTATCTCTCTGCATTAGCGGAGCGTTCCCTTTTGCTGGAATGACCTAGCGGTTATTTTCTTTGATATTATTCATTATGGTATATAGTATTGATGCTGTTTGAATGCCAATTTCCAGGCAGCGACGCCGGGGCAAGAACTGCTCATGGCCGTGTTCATCAGGTCATCCGGACGATTCATCTATGCCTGGAGATCAGCAAATCGTACATACCGGCCATAGGACATGATATCAGGAGAGTCGTCTTAGGAGTTAATTAGCCACGCCTGGGTACACATAATCATGACTCCCTTGACTCTTGAAAAAATGCGAAAACTTATACCCTAGAGCTGCAAGGGACGTCGATGTCAACACTATCCACACTCCGAGTGTGTGTCCATGAAAATCGCCCCTGAATGGCATCACGTGACTAGCAGCCACGTCGACTGTTCCCAAGACCCCTAAGCACCTTGAGGGCGTGGCTCTCGGTTGATGGCCTCGCATTTCAAGCTAATTCGGTCGCGATGCCAGTACAATTGTGAGACTGATGCCATAGATGAGCGGTGTCTACATTACACAGGCTACAAACTCAAACGCGTAGGCATATTGCTTGTCTAGCCGTCGTTCACCATGGCCTCACCTCGTCTCAAGCTGCTGGTCACGGCCGCAGTCTTTCATCTCATTTATTTTTACTCCATTTTTGACATATATTTTGTCAGTCCAATCGTTTCTGGTTTGCAACTGTTCCAATCGCAGACAGAAGGATCGAGGGCTCCTGCGCAGCGGCTTGTCTTGTTTGTTGGTAAGTTCTTCGACTTTGGTGTCACTTTGTGTGAGATCTGACTGGACGAACAAACCAGGCGATGGGTTACGTGCCGACAAGGCCTTTGAGCCGTTTCCTGAATCGTATGCTGGAGTTAGAGGGGGAAGTCATCCCGCGCCATTTCTGCGCTCAAGAGTCAGTTTTTTTTCATACTTCCATTCAAAATTGGACAACCAATCCTGGCAGACAAATGAGACGCGAGTCCGCAAGCTGTAAATGGTTATGTCTTCTCTATGAAACGAATTCTGACCACAGCTGTAGGTACTGGAACATGGCACGTTCGGTATTTCACACACAAGAGTCCCAACGGAATCTCGCCCGGGGCATGTTGCTCTAATTGCTGGCCTTTATGAGGACGTCTCAGCAGTCGCGACAGGTTTGGTCCCTTTTTCTTCCCTAGCAACGTTTTTCACCCCTGACTTGTTCCAGGCTGGAAGCTCAACCCCGTCAATTTCGACAGCGTCTTCAACAGAAGTCGACATACGTGGAGCTGGGGCAGTCCCGATATTCTTCCCATGTTCGAAAAGGGAGCCAGTCCAGGTGTCATTGATGCGTATTGCTATGATCCAAGCTTTGAAGACAACTCTCAAGATCCAGTGAACTTGGACCTTTGGGTTTTCGACCATGTGACTCGTTTCTTTGAAGAAGCTAAAACAAATCGAACTCTGAATGATATGTTGAGAAAAGACAAAATTGTCTTCTTCTTGCATTTGCTTGGGCTTGATTCAACCGGTCATTCCTATCGCCCGTATTCCGACGAATATTTGCGGAATTTGCAAGTTGTTGATCAGGGCGTCAAAAAGATATCTGCGCTTATTGAAAATTTCTATAAGGATGACCAGACAGCTTTTGTTTTCACAGCGGATCATGGTATGAGTGATTGGGGTAGTCAGTAAGTCAGAACCCTTTGCGTATGCCCCCAACTTGTTCGATTACAGGCGCATTTCATGAGATGAGATGCCTCAGGAGAAATGTGTAAAGCACACCCTTTTGGGTCACTCGAATCTAACATGAAGATACGCGCTGACCATATGTTTCACAGCGGAGACGGCCACCCAGATAATACTAGAACTCCCTTGGTTGCTTGGGGATCAGGTCTCGCAAAGCCAAGGAAGGTTAAGGGAAGTGGGAATGGACACGATTCTTACTCGTCTGCGTGGAACTTTGGCGATGTTCAGAGAAATGACGTTGCTCAAGCTGATATCGCGGCGCTAATGGCCTATTTGGTTGGTCTGGAATTTCCTGCCAATTCTGTTGGCGAATTACCGCTTCCATTCCTATCTGCCGAAAAGAGCAGGCAAGCAGCGGCATATCAGGCCAATGCAAAAGGAATCCTCGAGCAGTACCATGTCAAAGAATCTATCAAACAAAGCACGACGCTCAGATATAAGCCATTCGAACCTTTAGGGGCCGGCAAGTCTGAGGCTAGATTGGAAGTCATCACACGACTCATAGAGCAGGGATCACCCGAAGCGGCCATCAAAGAAACCAAAGACCTGATCGAAGTTACTCTGCAAGGCCTCCGATACATGCAAACATACGACTGGCTCTTCCTCAGAGCCCTTGTCACTGCCGGCTATATTGGGTGGATGATGACCGCCATAGGGACAGTGTTGGAGCTGTTTGTGCTAGAAGGGCGTGTGCAGACGAGCAGGACCTGGCAAGGAATTATCGCTTTCTCCTCCGTTCTCGTTCTTTTCTTCTCCTCATTCGTCATATCCCGGTCCCCATCGACGTACTATGCTTACGCAACTTTCGCCGTTTACTTCTGGAACGAAGCGTATGCGCGTCGGCACGTCTTTTTCGCCGGCGGAAAACAACTGGTTGGGCCCACGAATTCGACAGCCAGAATTACTAGTCTGTCCATAAGTGCTGTGCTCTATGTTGGAATACTCGGAGCGATGGTAAGTCGCATATCCCACGGGATTGGTTTTTCTTAGCTACGTGCTAACTCCTACAGGCACTGGCGTACATATACAGAGAAATCCTGACCGGACTATTCATTATCGGAGCTGTGTACCCTCTTTCTTACGGAAAACGCTTTCTCTCGCAAAATATTGCTTTGACAGCTGCTTGGTTCATCTTGTGTGTCATCATGAGCTCCTTCACGCTCTTGTCGGCGCTAAAATTGGAAAACGTTGGACTCATGTACGCTTAAGACACCCACAAAACTATTGATTCATGTTTTGCTAACCATTCTTGTAGACTAACAAGCGGAATTTTGATCCTCGGTACTGCAACGCTGTACCTCGCGTGTGAAGACAAATTCCTACGCTCGTGGACCGCCAAGCAAAGCACAAATCAAGTCCGACAGAGGAGCTATGTGTGGAGACTTTTGATGTTTATGCAGGTCAGTGAAGCTCCGAAACCATGCCAACACTTCGCTAACTGACATGCATCCTAGATCGGACTTGTTGTCCTGGCTATATATGTCACGCGGTCAAGCGCCCTTTCGCTTCAAGCTAAGAAGGGCCTACCACCTGGGAACCAACTGTTGGGTTGGGCAACTCTAATTATTTCACTCTGTCCTTTGCCTTTCTTACACCAACTGCAAAAGCAAGAGCATCATCTACATCGCTTAATGAGCGTTTTCCTAACATTCGCCCCAACGTTCATCATTCTCACCATATCATACGAGAGCATGTTCTACTGGGCATATTTTCTCACCCTCGTCACATGGATAGAATTGGAAAGTCGAATCCAGGCCTTTACAGATGCTTCCGCCAAAGTCAAGCGCTCTGGCTCCATTCGGCCACTCACTCTTTCAGATACCCGAGTCGCCTTATTCGGCTTCTTTCTCATCCAATCTGCCTTCTTCAGCACCGGCAACGTCGCGTCCGTCTCATCATTCAGCTTAGAGAGCGTGTATCGCCTGGTACCTATTTTCGACCCCTTTGCCCAGGGCGCATTGTTAGTGCTCAAGCTTTTGATCCCGTTCGTTCTGGTATCCGGCAGTCTCGCCATTGTAAACCAACGACTTGGCTTACAACCGTACGCTCTTTTCGTGGTGTCAATGGCTCTCACGGATGTTTTGACGCTGTACTTCTTCTGGAATGTGAGAGATAGTGGCTCGTGGCTTGAAATCGGATCGACTATCAGTCACTTCGCCATTACTAGTTTAATGTGTGTGTTTGTGGCTGGGCTGGGGAGTCTGGGTGGCATGTTTGTCACTGAAGTTGATGAGACTGAGGCTGTGGCGTCTGAAAAAGTACAAAACGGGAGAAAGTGAGCCCAGGTTTCTGATAGAACTAGTAGATCTTGTGGGTGCAGTGTTCAGCTTATGTTCGACACAACAGTGTGAGGCTAAAATGGTGGATGGGCATTCTGTCGCAGGTCTGGCAACTAATAGAGGGTTTTGTATGATTTTTATGTCATTGCTTGTATATTTGGAAATGGCTCAGATTTGAATGCATAGACAGTGGCAACGCAACACAACTTAGCTAATGGATGGTAATAGAGACGGGATATCATTGTAAACTCTTTTTACCATGTACATTTATACATTGGAGGGTTCTCCGTAAAGTTGAAGTTTTGTTTCAGATAGTCTACTAGAATAGGTACTTTCAGGCAGCCACTACAAGACATCTAAACTTCAAATGTTGATACTCCTGTCTATACGTACCACCACCGCATTTTGTATCTTTTCCGTTCTCACTTGAGATCAAGTCTAGCCTTGATGTATTGGGGGCCTAGTCCTACCATGCAACTTATAACCAGCATGTGGTCTGGTCAGTAGTAGAACTCGCTGCTAGTGAAGTTGCGTCAGCGTCAGCAAGTGATCAACGCTGGTTGAACATGTGCCTGCTATGGAATAGGATCAAATAGTCTGGCGGATGTAGCCTAATGCATGTCGATCCTTCTCCATTCTTCTTCCATCCCACTCAAATCAGGCTTCCTCGTTTTGCCGCCTCGATCACAGATCTCTCTGCGCAAAAATGTCTGTCTAGCCTGTGCAATGCAAGCAAGTACACGGCATGCCTCCTACTACGCACATGCAGCCAGTAGCCGCCATCTTTGGCGGCACGCGAATCGGCAACAGAGAGCTATTCATGCCCGACACCCATCTCGAGACATTTCTAACGACACTAACTCGACACCACATTACCAAGATTGACACAGCACAGGCGTACGGAAACTCTGAAGCTACACTTGGTAGAGTCCAGGCGGGCCGCAGATTTGCTATTGACACGAAATGGAGCCCTGATTCATGGACCGAATCCAGCACGCCCTGGGCGACCAACGAGCGCATTATACGCTCCGCCGAGGAAAGCATCTACAAGCTGGCAGTTGACCAAGTAGGCTGAAACCTTTCTACTTTATTTCTATATCCTCCATATATTCTTCTACTGCTACCAACTTGACCTAATGCTTGTCAAAAGGTTGACATCTTCTACCTGCATCGGCCAGACATAATGACACCTATCTCCGAAACTCTCGCCGCAGTAAATACCATCTACAAGCGTGGCCTCTTCCGTCGATTTGGACTATCAGGCTTCCCTGCCGCTGATGCTGAAGCCATATACAATCACTGCGCCGCCCAAGGCTACCCTCTCCCCGTCGTTTACCAGGGCAGCTACAATCCATTAAATAGGCACAAAGAAACTGGCCTACTTTTAACTTTGCGCAGACTAGACATATCTTTCTACGCGTATGGTACTTCAGCTGGAGGATTCCTCGGCAAGAGCGTGGCACAAGTAGAGGAAATGGTCAAAAATGACGTCCCTGTCTCAGCAACCTGTCGGCCGTATTTGCGCAACGCCAACTTTTTAAAGATACTAGACCGATGGAATACTATTGCAGAAATCGAAGGAGTGAACCCAGCTGAGCTGACGTATCGTTGGGTGGCGTACCATTCGGCATTACGCTCAGACGGCGATGCCTTCGTTATTGGTGCTAGTAGCCCCGAACAACTAGACGAAACACTCGGTGGCATTGAAAGGGGTCCGCTTAGCGATAACGCGTGTGTTTCTATTAACGAAATATGGGAAACTGTAAAAGGACTGGAGGATAAGCTGCCATAAGTATCGAGTATAACTAGCGCATGGTAAGCTCCTCCCAGTCGGAGTAACGCGTGTTGGTACGTACTTGGCGGTCAGGGCACGAAACAAGATATCCAAGGGAGAGAATGCTGCCAAGTTACATATCAAATACTTTGGACTTGGACAAACAGCACCATCTAGCGCTCAACCAAGCTCTCCCGTCTCTTCACAGCAAACGTCGGATAGCAAAGTATCAGGTTCCAACAGCTCGGATACACAGTAACAATTCAGTGAGCTACTATGATCTACATGTCAGCAATCTTCATATGGTACTTCAAAACTCTTAACAGCGTAAGAGGCACCAATGTAACACCGCGGCTGGATAAACACACCAACCGGTGTACAGAAGGACAGACACACCAAAGTAGACTGCGTCAAATAGAATTCCGTGTAACAAACCTAAAGGCTTGCAAAAACTGCTCATTTAGTTCATGCCGCAGCCAGTATTGCAGATCACTACCACCCATCACATGCTTCGTCACAATCCACGGTGATCTCCTCCAGACACGCACCAACCAACAAGATATACGGCAATTACCTAGAACACACAGCACTAGTAGCTTCTACGCGGCTGTTCAATCTAGTGTGGGTTTCTTCAAGCCGCTCTAACTACTATCAATTAATACCAGACAGCCTCAGACATCGAGTCGAGCCGAAAGAAACAAAGTCATCAGAGAAGGTGACTGAGAAGACATGGGCCATGTGGTCTTACATCAGTGTTCATCAGCACAGCCATTCCTCCTTGACCTACATTTGGTCTTTCAAGTAGCTGTGGGCTCGATTGATGCACACTGCACGCACTTCTTCGTAATAGTGATGTAAATGACTCAGCAACTTAGGAAGGTCCCCTCATAGCGATCCCTAACAGGTAGAGCCTTCAATGTTTTACTTCTACAGTTTGGGGTTCGGCTCAGATATTGAGTGGAACGCTTTCATGTTGAATACACATCTCACACACGGGGTTGCTGAACTTCTTGGTTACCCTAAAGATATCACAACCAGTATTCAGCCTCATTTCTAAGTTGCTCAAGGTGCATGGTTTGGGAGCCATGCTACATACCTACCTAGGTAGGTAGTTTCACAGGGATTTCAGTACACAATTCTTCTTGATACTCTTTATTGTAGATATCAAAACAAGCTAACTGAGGTATCTAGCAGTTTATCCAGTTATATCCAGATTCGCTTATGTCCAATAAGCTGCCCAATGCTAACTTGCACCATAACTCCTGTACTTTACTCATACATTCTCATGGTACCATCTCTTCATGCATGCACACTATCCTTGCGCTGGTGGTCGGGTGGTGCTGAGATGCCTTCAGCATCCTTGGCATCAACGTCTTCGATGTGGGCAACTCCCTCGGTCTCATAGTTGCTGTCGCTGGTGTGGTATAGGACCAAAGCACAAAGGGGGAGAGACACCACGGTCAAGAGCCAGGATACAAGCACTTCACCAAGATATGGAGTCTAGTAAAACATGTTAGTTTGCGCATACTGCTGGAGTGTGATGTATCTGAGCCATACCTTGACGGCATCCATTCCAAACGAGACAGCGGCGCCAGCAGACTGAATGCCCTTGTAGTAGCCAGCCATGCGAGCAAGCTTGAAGGGGTCGTTGCTAATGGAAGACATGGTGTAGTAAGCCAAGCCTTGATAGGCAGCGTCGACGACATAGTCTACGCCAAAGGTCAGTCATCTGAAGAAAAAGCTTTGTCCAAGTTGGGTTTCTTACAGGCAAACAGTAGCACAATAGGCCCAGCAGCAACACCCACGGTCCAATCCCAGGGAATCTTTACACCCTCGACCGTCACATCGTCGCGGGCAAACTTCGTCTGGAAACCAACACCAGCTCCCCATACCAGGCAAATCAGAAACGTGACAAAGGCGCAGGACCAAAGAGCACGCTTTCGTCGGTTGAAGGGCAAGTTGTCAGTGACAAATCCGATGAGAATGGAGCCAACAATAGAGCCAAGACCGGTCAGAAGCGCCACCAGGGCACGTGTGCGGCCATTGAACAGAAAAGCAGTGATAGCACCCTGGTAGGCGTAGAAGTAGTTGGAAGAAAAGAACATGGGGAATAGAGCAATCATGCGCCAGTCCTTGAACATTCGAAAGAATTCCTTGGCTTCTTGCTTGGGGGTTAAAGCTTCGGAGATTTTCACGATAGTGCCGTCTCCACGAACAACGGATCGAGGGGGAAGAACGAGCCAACTGATGGCGATGGCGCACAACATGATAATCATGAAGGCGATATAGACGCCATTAGAAACACCTGGCAGTGTGCTGTGAAAGGTGATGCCAAGGGCAATTGCGGCTCCAATCAGGGTACCCATTTGGAAAATCGACCAGAAAATGGTAAAGGAGCGTCCCTTGTCTTTTTCCAGCGGGTACGACATCATTATGGCACCCTGAGCAGCCCAGAAGAGAGCGGCTGAAACTCCCAAGACGCCTCCAGCGAAAATGAGGAACCATCGCGTGCCGTTGAGCTGGAAGCACCAGAGCGAACCGAGATACAATGCGTAGCCAGTCGTACCAATGGACATGGTCAATCGAGGGCCGAGGATATTCTAATTCGCTTTATGTTAGCACATGGGGGTCATATACCCAATATGCCCAGACTTGGGTAACAGATCTTGGATGCGTACATTAATACTTCCACCAAAGAAACCACCAATGAAGAACATGCCATACAGAACGCTGTTGGCAATATCGCTGAGCTGTACGTCTTGCGTGCCACCGGCGCCCAAGTTGCTAATGGCACTAAACATACCAACTGAGCAAAAGGCCACGAAGCCCACAATGGACACTTGGGTCCATGGCGAGTTGTCTGTATGTGATTTGTCGTTAGCTGACGGTGTTCAACGCAAAGCTGCATCGCTCGAGGACGAGGGTCTGGGTAGCATGTCTAAAGGAAGACATAAATGACATAAATGTTCAACGTACAGCGAATGCCAGCAATCTCGAGAGACGCGAGATGAACCATGGTGAATCAACGAGAGCGAGTACTATCTGAATGATGGTGTAGCCGCCAAGAGGAGAGGAGAAGACAGCAGATCAAAGTAGGCAAAAAATGGGGAAGCGAGCCCCAGGCCAAGGTCACAGCGGATCGTTCGATCGTCAGATCGGATCAGATCAAATGCGCCTCTTTGTTGTCATGCACTGCACCAGAGTGAATCAGAAACCTGGAGAGGGCATTTCAGACTTTGGAAGGGATGGGCATCGGGGGGTCTCATAAATAAATAAATTAAAAGCAAGGGAACGGTGAAGGCCGAGCGAGTAACAAAGACTAAGAATGGAAGGGTCCAGCCTGGGTCTGGTGCGTGGAGCATTGACCACGAGGAAGGAGCGCCGCATGTTACTTCACCACGCAGAAACGGGCAAGAGCAGGTGCTCTCACGGCTCTAACCGCCCCAAGCTTCCATCCATTGAAGCAAGTGTCCATTCATTCTTCAACCTTTCAACCACTCAATTGACCATTCAACCATCCGTCCGTCCATCAGAATATCCACTTCATCGGTCCATTCCAACAAGCCCCGTCCCAGAGCAAACCAGACCCAACGGCTGACACTGGGTCTGGAGGCAATAATGGAACCATCCCAAATAAAATGGAACCTGTGGACGGGGTCCTAACAATGGCAGCAAGCAACCAGACTGGACCAGACCCTTCCTGAAATTGAACCTAACTCCCAATAAGAGCGCACCCATCACGAAGCACGGCGAAACGACAGCTCGCCCAAGAGGTCATGCATGGCTGGCAAGATACGCCGAAGTACAAAGAAAGAAGCCATCCATCCAGCCAACAGCGTCATCGGTACACACGACACTCTCATCATTCGCTGACTTGGCTAACACGCTTCTGCACTCAACCCTAACGCGCAAGTGCCGATCACGAGGGCATGTGTCCCAATCAACAGAGCCAAACACCCATGTCTCGTTCCTTTTTTGTACCCGTCGGTAATGGCATTGCGAATCACAGACGAACTTAAATTGCGGCCCACAAATCCATGCTGCGGGGAGTCCGCGTGTTTGGAGAACCACAGTGCGCTCTGCAAGTACGGAGAATGATCGAGGAGATGGACGATTCAGACCAGACAGAATGTTGGAGAGATGGGCCATGGAACATTCTGCTGTGGCTGGATCCGCTTGAATGTCTGGTTGCATCGACTTATCACGGATACCGCTTTTCACCAAGCCCAGCCTCCACAGGCGCTCGCAAGACTCAGGTCTGCGAAGCACTGCGACAACAAGCCGCCAACGCCTTCAGTCTATTTATTCAGTACCCCAAGTTCGCAAGAGCCTGGCTAAACGACATGTGCAACCTTGCTGTCAATCCTCGCTCCCAGCCCTCCTTATTTTTCCTGTACAAAATGCCAAGAAACCGTCAAAATCAAGGCTGCCAACCCACCTTTTCTGACGTACAAACAACCTCTCAGCCTGTTAGTCTCACTCAAGTTTGCCTGGATTAGAACAACGCATAAACAGTCGTGAAACACATGTTCCAGGATCTCGACAACTCTTCCCCAGCTCTCAGTCTCTCAAATTCACTGTGGACAAACGCCACCGGGTGCCACTTACTGTCTTGGCTACCACGTCCCCATGACTCCATGGGGTGAAAGTCCACCTCTGGCCACTCTGTGGCCCAAGAGTCCCAGACCATTTCCGAAGCAAACCAGCGAAATTTGCTGCCCTCGACTCTGCAAGACCCAAGTGGCTTGAGGCATCCAATAACTGTCCAGAGATGTTGGCTCACCAGGAGATTTTTGGAGCCCGACGAAAGCCACACGGGGCATTACATACGAAAGTTCTCGCGCGACCGTGCACAAGGCTTGACGCTTGTGCCTCGTTTCGTTAGCCAAGATCTGTCAAATTCAACGTTACAGTCGGCCTTGCGGCCATCTTAGTCGACGATGCTTCAATTTACATTGCGAATATCGCTTCATTGCCAGAATTACATATTTGCATCCGCGCGTGTGCCGCCGACAACTTCCCAATCAGGAAATACCATCATTTTTGAACCGATTGATCCCTGTCAGCGTCAAATTTCGCGCATAAAATAGCATGATTCTGGCCTGGCGGCTGTCGTTAGCGTCTTTCTGATTCTGGAGTGCAGGTCGCAAGAAGCAAGTATGGGGTTTCGCTGTGCCTGAATGCATTTGCGTCACTGGGCCAAAGATTCGTTCTGCCATGGTCGCTCACCTTGCCCAAACCATTCGCCTGAAGCACCATCATGTTGTTGAGCGCGAATGTAGTCGCCAAAGGGAACGTTCAGCTTCAAGATAACATCATGATGGTGTGGACGGCGAGACACCCATGGTACTGTAGCAACGGGAGGTCGCAATCACTCGGGCTGCTTGTCCTGCAGACCAATGAACGACAAGCATTCCCTGTCAAATGCTGAACAAACTCTTATCATACAAACATATATCCAAAAAGTCTAGGAATACGATGGCGCCTGTCCAATTATCGCCATGTAGACGTAGATGACGCTGCAGTGCTTCCAGTGGCGCCCAGGGGCGATTTCAAATAACCTCTTTGCAAGAAATTCAGCTGTGCACAAAACACCTATGCACGAATGTTGCGACAGATTCATTATTGTGCTGTTAACACTCGACCTGCCGTTTGACTTTACTTGAAATTGAAGGACTTGATTCAAAGCAAGCGCTGCGCCCAAATGTCGGAACCGATGAGAAGAGTCGCTTCGGATACACTCCATATTGATCTTCGTGGATAACTCGCGTGAAGCAGGGGACATATTATTGTTCTTGTTCGGCTCACAACATCTTTTATTTTCATCACCAAGAAGTTCGAGGAGGAAAATCTCTGGCTAGGTCGCGTGTTGCTTGTTGCCCTAGCCCACGTCACAAATGCGGCATCCATAGGAGTCCAGGCAAAAGGGTAACGTCTCCCGAACTCGGCCGAGCAAGATACTCGAATCTTCGAACAATTTGTGGAAGCATACTGCATGTAGCATCATATCAATTCATATTCACAATTTCCGCGTGATGTTGGGATGTCACTTAAGCATTAACGGACCAGGGACTGACAGGTTGCGCCGTTTTAAGCATCAACTTCGTTATTCAGCAGCCGCGGAGAATCAAAGGGCACACATACGACTTGCTTTGCTTATTCATATACGAAGCTACTCTGGCTTAAAGCAAACGGCTTCAATATTGTTCCCCGCGGGATCAAGAGCGAACCCCCCATAATACGCTGGACCATACATGGGACGTGGACCAGGCGGACCATTACATTTGCCTCCTGCCGCAACGGCCTGGGCATGAAAGCGATGGACCGTATCTCTATCTAACGCCAAGAATTTAGCTTACATCGGTCCAGAGAGGGATTGCGCCGTTCCGTCCTTAACGTTGACGTACCTTTTGCTCGAAAAGCGACGTGCGATGATTGATTTGGTACGTGTTTAACGCCAATAAGCCAGAAGTCGGCTCCATGAGGAGAGTCTTCTGAAGAGCCCAGACCGACTACCGTATCATTAACGGGGATACGAACCTCGTACGACAGTGGTTTAAGCGCTTCGGTGTAGAAAGCGAGACATTCTTTGAACCTGTCCTCGGGGACATAAACGGAGGTGTGGTCAATTCCCATTGTGAGGGCAGAACTCCGGGGTGTGCAAATCGGATATTTGGAACAAAATTGAGAAATGACGTTCCTATTCAAGAGCGGACATGCAAGAGATCCATGGGGACTACACGTTTGTCAGTTCCCCAGAGGAAGAAGCTCCCGCCTTTTATGAACTTTGATTCACCTCTGAAATTCCCCGCATCCTGGGTCGCTTAGCAATAAAAGCTAAATCTGGAACCCAATTTCCGTGAGGCTGATACATTGTAGCAATCATAACTGGTTCAGAGGGTAGGGTACCTTTCAGCTCCCGTGTTGTGAACAGGAGTGTTTGTGGAAAAATACGTACTGCAATGTATTGACTACAATTAGTAGGTCATTGGATGACTATTTTTGTCCATCACTTGCCAATTAACAGACCAAAATCTGCGTCATGACTCGACTCGCATTCACGGCCTGCACGAAAACCCGAAGTTCATCGTGAAACGACTGGCTGCTTTCACAGGTTCATCTTAACATGCAACATACGCGCAAAACATTGAGGTCATGGGGGCACAATGAGTAGCCCCCTTCCCACGAGATCTGCCTCGAACAACAAGACCTCGGGGAGATCCAAGAGTTGCCGGACAGACCTATAATTTCTTAGGTGTCTCACTATGGGACCTACATTCCCAAGATACGCAAATCTCAGTACTCGATTCGTTACAATCCGAGTATACTTACACGCCGTGGAACCACTAGAGTTGGAATTTTGTCCACAGGCTGCGTTTGAACGACCAGGCACGTCAGATTAGCGAAATGGTACAAAATGCCTGCTACTTTAGGCTACATTGTCACGTCCTCACAACGAAAGAGCTGTTTCTACCTGAGTCGTTGGCAGTTTATGTTGCGTTTCTAACCTCTCTGTAAGGTAGAAGACATGAAGAGCGGTACGGCTCGTGGATGAGTAGTAACAATACCTGGGAAGCAACATATGAAGGCAGCGCCTCGGACAACACAGCATCATCGCGACAACATCTGGCCGCATGCCTTCGAGAAACCCCGGCAACGATATGTCTATTAGACTAACTGGAACGAGGTGCTTTGCCTAAGTTGGTTGAGATAATTACAGGTTGCTCTCTAACATGACACATGCTACAACTTCGAACCATGGGCTAATTTGTACTTCACTGCAGTATTGAAGCCGTAAATGAATGCAGTACCACCAAATCATATGAGACCTTAGCCCTCGTGGCCCTGTGCACTGTGGTACTCCTTGGAATGAGATAACTCTATCTAAAATTTGAGACGGTTTCGATAGCAGTCTATCCACCCTCTATGGCAAGTTGTGCCGCTATTGACGTTCTCCGGGGTATGTGTAGCGAAACGAGTATTGATATAAATTTCGACCGCATCGTACCGCAGGGCAGAAGACGAGATGCGTCTTCTACGTTGATCGTTATGGCAGGAAACACACATGGTCGCATGGATGACAAAAACGAAGAAGACACTTCCAACAGATTTGGCACCCAGAAATCAGCTGCGGTCAGTCGTAAATTGACTGCTTTGTTGGTCTCAATATCGGATCATCTTCACATTGTGTTTCCTTGGGCCGAGAGACACCAAATGTTGAACCGTCTGGGGCAAGGGGACTACGATAGCTCTGTCAGAGAGCCTAGCTGTTCGAATTTGGGGATGATGCGGCTTGGACGGACTATGAGACGAAACCATATATTCTGACACCATGTCAATGTAAGAGTAACGAGGGAGGCATCCCATCATACCTTGTTTCCGTGTGTTATTACCCCTTTTAAGACCAGCTCAAGCACAACATTGACAATGCGAATCTTGCTCAACATGATTAAACACCAAGTGGGTTCTATATTTCGTCATATAACTCCTATATCTACTGGCGGACATACCCAACGCTTGCAATCGAATACAGGATTGCTACACCGCCGCAACTAGCCGACATATAGGTATCATAAATGCTTGACCAGAAATGGAAATCACCTTCCTCCATATCCACTGCTCCATAAAACAGTCGGATCGCTAATTGTAACAGTGCCCCTGAGTTGAGTGCATATTTAAGCGCCAGTGTTATTGCCAGCCAGGAAGAAGCTATCGAGGTCGGGCCCTCCACCATTAAAGCGCTGTTCATCCTCAGCCAGCTGCTCCAAAAGGCTGAGAAACGGGTCCTTTTCGTCACTGTGTCCGGTTCCCGTGCTTCCACTCGTACTCTTCGTTCCTGGACTAGGTGCGACGCCGCTTGTAGGGACATTCATCTTCGTGTGATGCTGACCATCCTCACCGTGCCAACCTGCTGGGCTACTAAACGCGTTGGTCGGCAGTGTGCCGAACATCGGATCAAATCCCACGTTGGCCTCGCCCATATTGTTCTGATTGTTTGTCACATTTGGACCTGTTGCATAACTGTATGCTGGGCTGAAACCTGTTCCACCCATTTGCATCATCCCTTGGCCAGAGTTTTGGGCTGAGCCAACCGGGGGCATATTATAGGCATGGATAGTTGGCGCCGGTTCCAACTGAGCACTGCCGGATTGCACATGTTGTGCGTCTGGCGGCCGTGAGGCTTGTGGCTGCATAGATCCCGTAGCCGCGTGAGAAGGGGGCTGCATCATATTCATCTGATAGTGCCCGTTCCCTGCGCCAGGTTGTTGGTTCGTGGATACGGCCTGATCTTGAACGGTGCTGTTTCTAGCATCGTTGCGTTTCTTATGTGATGACGTGTTTTTACGTTTGTGGCTGTACCGTTCAGCTTCGCGGGCTGCTGGTGACTCGCTGTATCGATCGGCGGTAAAGTCTATTACGATATCCGACATGCTTAAATGTGCTGGGTCAAACCGATAAGACTTCCCTCCCGGTCCGCCAATGTTAGAATATCTGTCGAAAAAGTCTTCGAGATGGAATCCCGGTGTGTATCTCATAGAGCTGGCCACCATAGCCTTGACCAACTCCCCATGAGCATTGTAAATGCCTTGCAGCGTATCGCTCTGGTGTTGCACGTTCGCCCAGGCGAAGTGAAGCGCACTTAATTGTTGCATTTCCCTCGAAAGCAAGTCAGAAGATGCACTAAAAACACTCACATCCCCGCCATGCGCACCGGGGTTCGTGTAATGTGCGCCGTGAATATGCACCGTTGCGGCGGTGCAAATACAATATCCAACAATTGCCGGCCATTCCACAGTACCTGCTTGTCTCGCTGCGTCAATCAATTCGCCAATAGCATTTGCGTGCAGAAAGCACATGTTTGTCGCTTCAATTTGCCATGATTGGTGTTGCCCGTTGCCAGCCAATTCTGCCAGGTCGATGGGAAGAAATGGTCGGTACACTAGACAATGTATCAAATGATAGATTAGCTTGCTTAAAAACACAATTGTCGCCTCTGTTTGATGGAAAAGTGCTTGAAGACCCGAGAAAACGGGTCCAGCGCCAGAGGCCCAAAAGTCCAGCTCCTGACGGATTTTGGACAAAGTCGATAATGAATGCCAAGGGAAGTGAGAGTCGCCCTTCACACCACCGGCAGCTAGATATCTGTTGGTGATCCCAAGGATACGTGTGATGTCAATAAGCATTCCAGTACTTCCTTGCGATTTCTTTCCGCTCCCTTGGTAGTATTGAAGATTGGAGCCCTGCTGGAAAAATTCCCCGTCAACCGGTAACGAAGATGGAGTAGGACACCAAGATGGTAATCGCAGGGCAATGGAATTGTCGCCTATTAAAGAAGACCGCTTCGATCCGCAGGACAAATATCTATCCAACAGATAGCACGTCCAGAAAAGTCGTCGACGCAATTCCCGTTCCACTGGTGTGACATGCGCCTGGGCATCAATCTCGCGATGGAGTTCCAGCGCCATGGCCATTCCGATAGCCGATGCTACCGATGATGTTAGTCAAGTTGGCCAGGTTCAGTAGATGCAGCCAAAAAGGGGGTTGGGGACTAACACATTAACATGTAGGCCTTTTTGCCATGCCCAGAAGCCATGAATGCCATAACCAAGAGTAGTAGACCTTGCAGGCAATCTATTGACGGATCATCCGTATCAATGCACCGCCGTGCCCGCTGTGCATAATCTTCGCTCAGCTGAACAGCAGCCTGTGGCCCTCGCGGATGGGGAGTATGTCTGTGAAGGTCAGCGTTGTTGGCCTCGGCGTTTCATTCCCAGCGCGTCGTGGCCACTCACCTTGATGCTACAGACCAGATAGCGTAGGCGAGGCTATCTGGTAACTGGTTGAGTTGAATGCGCTGGCGGATCGATGATTCGTCCAAAATGTAGTATGGCTTGCCGTGAAAGCGTGCGAAGTAGGTATGAAGATATGCGTCGGTCTCCACGGGAGAGGCCGGATTATCTCTGTGGAAGAGTGAGTCAAGTTGATCCGCAAAGCGGCAATGTGAATAGCTCTTACCGTGAGGTAGGTTTGATATCTGTAACTATTTTAAGGCCCTCCTCGTCAGAAGATTTGCTTGCTTCAGTCGCGAGTCTCTTTGGAGCCGGTTCGCCGGCGTCCGTATCATCATCATCATCAGCTTCGGTAAGAGCAGATTCGCCTAATTTAGACGACTCTCCTTCGGCATTCTTCTCCTTCAACTTCGCCTCAAGGCCATCCACCCGTTTTAGTAGTGCCTCAAGGACATCTGTTTTGGGGCCTCGCTTCTTCGGAACAGCGTCTGTAGTTGGTTCAATGAGCAAAAAGAAGACTTTTGAGGGTACATTTTGAGCGTTCACTGTGCTTGGGAATATCAAGCCAGCTTGTGACGGCTCTCCGTTGTGAGGTTTAGACACGTACCGTAAATGCATGGGCACTGGAAAACTTGGCATGCCTCACACGAGGGACGCATACGGTTGCATTTGATCTGGGATCACCGCAGTTAGCAAACGTGGGGTGGTGAGTAAAGAATGATTTGGGGCTTTTCGTTGATGTTCAGGTCCAGATGATGATTGCGCACCTTTCGCTTCCGACACGACTTGCAGTTCATGGATTCGCGTGGCTCATTGCTCTGCCTCCTCGTTGGCAGACGTTCAATGCTAACCTGCTGTCTGGGAATCGCAATAGGACCACCGGCGTTGGCCGGCGGGAGCGGGAGCGAAGACGAGTTCATTGCATCACACAGGTTGACGGGCAGGAAAAGCGCCTGGCCCGAATGTCGGCTGGTGTGTTGTATGGCAGACGATCTCGTGGGCAAAGGGTCGCAGGACGATTGCGAAAGACCTTGGGTAACCTGGCCGCGCGAGTATCGAAAAGATAACGTGTGGTCTGCGTTGCTGCCGCCGATTGCGCTGCGTACGTGTGCTGAATAGAAATACAAGTCGATGAGAAGCAGATTCGCGCTGGTGGACTGAGGTCGAGAGTTTGCAGCGGCTGTGGCTGTTGACCCCTCAGGTGCAATGGGGAAGGTCGACGACTGACACCAAGCCTGACTTGGAGCATCAGACTTGAAGAGCACAGCACGGTTGGGGCCTTGGCTGGTAATATGGGGTACCGGTGGCGCCTGGATGCCAAATTGGTTGTAAATTGCCAACCGGGTCCTAGAAACAAGGCACGTATTGCCTTGTACAAAGACGTCTGGTCCGACTCCCTGGTAACAAAAGGACGTGGGTTTAAGGAGGAGAATGACGATTCGAGAGCACCCTGCCCTAATCTGACCCTGTATCTGACTCTGGCACCGGCACGATTGCACAGGATCACGATAGCTGGTCGTCAGCCTTAATGTAAATCCGGCAGATAGCAACAGCAGGTGGTCTCGGACGAGCCGAGTGTTTTGGATGGTTCGCTCCGTCTGCAACACGCCAGGTGGAGGTGAAGACGGGGGCGGGACAGGGTTCGACACTGGAGCTCTGGCTGGTCAGGGCGTCGATGCAGATGTCTGGTGGACAAGGACAAGGTCTGGTCATGGACAGCCCACTGAATGGAGCTAGGGGTCTTGAGTCTGGAGTCCGTCCAAATGTTGGCATGAGTTAAGAAATGTAGTGTAAAAAGACGAGATGGTCCACGTCCCAATATGTGGCCAAATATTCCCGACACGAGGCTTGGTGCAAGTCCACGCCCATCAATGCATCCAATGCCCGTGGGTTGCTCCTGCTCCAGATGTTTAGTCTTCTTCGCCTTACACCTGCCTGCCAGCTCAGCCAGCGACAGCCGCAACGCCGGTACTTCCTTCCAAACATGAATCGATTGCAGTCGATTGACTTATCCCAAGCCCCAATTGAGCATCGTCCCTGGAGCGACGTGGCTGCGGAGTACCTCGACCATGCCCATATTCGACCTAGCTACATGTGCACACTTGGGGGAAGGAGCAACATGGCCAATGGAACCTTGACCATAGTTGCTTGCCCGGCGATGGCAAGATACTTCCGTCTCGATGGCTCCAAAGTTTGGGTCCGTCTCTCAGGTTCACCAAGTCACAAAAGCAACAAACAAGCTCGACAGCTTCACCTCAAGTAGCATTTTGATCAATTCACACACCACAGCCCGTACATGGAGTCTGTCTGACCTCAACCTGCACGCACTAAGATCCCCTAACGGAAACCAACCTATGAAATCTGCTTCGACTCCCGGCAAGAATCGACACTCTCCCTCTTGCTCGGTCACAGATCAATCGTGCCTCAATGGCTCCCCTCAAGACTCAGCCTAGCACCAACACTTACGTCTTCCACGTGCCATGCATGTTGATCATTTCCTGGGGCCATGATACAGCCTCTTCCTCCTGTTCTCCACAATGTTACTCTTCCGAGAGCCCTTCAATTCTTAAGATCGGTTCTGCACAATTCATGGGCCACGGCACGGAGCATTCCCGCATCGGTGCATTCGGTGCACCAACAGATCATCATCGTTCAAGGATCGTGCCTTGCACAGAACCCGGACAGCAGTGTGAATCCAGAACAGGGCAATGGAGCAGCGCTGGGCAGGAGTCGGGGACGGACAAACTCATAACACCCACCCTTGTCGAAGGACCCTCTGTCCCTTTCCCAACCCGACAAACTGCCACGATGTTCAGGTAGCTTGACAGACCAAGATGTTCATGGTCTCTGCCTGCCTGCGGCAGTTCAAGCCATGTGGAGAGAGAGAAGACCAGGGCTTTTCCGCGGGGGGGAATATCGGCCTGGCCACCAAAATCGGTGGGGGTGCAATTGTGCTGAAGAATCAGTGCAAAGGCTTAGAACCAGCCAGTGGCATCACAGCATTGCACAACATGGATGGATCACTGTGTAGAAGCTGCCCGGAATGCTTCCACACGAATCACCAATCCGGGACCTGGGTCCTCCTTTGGTCTGTGCTCATGGTGAGCCATGAGTCTCGGCTCGATGAGATGGAAATTCTACTGTTACAACCGCTGACGGCCCGTGTGTTCCAAATGAGCACGCTTTGCCTTACGCTTATCCATCAACTTTGTCGAGTGAGAGTGAGACTCTTGTCTTACCTCGCAGCAAAGACACACATGCAAGCCAAAAAAAAAAAAAAAAAAAAAAAAAGGGTATGTTGTACGTAAGTTATGGGGACATGGTACAGACTGACAAAGACCACCACTAAATGTGAATAATAATAGTGTTTGCTGACCAGCGTGGCGACTAATCATTCATCGGTCTGTTTTAGCTTGTCGCAAAAGCCTACACAGTTTGGCATCCCACAACGACCGATCCAATACAAGTCCAAGGGAAACCTACTCCACCAAGACGACAAATTTCAGACATCATCTCTCCATCACCCTTAATACCAGGGCAAATGAAGACGAATCACGATACGTGCAATGTACCGGCCGTTCCATACTGTACAAGATATCATTGCGCTGAAGGTTCAGCCCTTCCGGCTGCCGGCAGACACGCAAACGCCAGTCGTGCAGGGACCACAAGGTGGCTCGACGGCAATCAACATCCACAGTCAGCATGAGTATCGTCTCGGCGGTGATGGAATTGAGCATCATGATAATGCAGATATAACCAGAGACAGCAGGTTGCTCCCGTAAACGGGCCTATACCGTCATGTATTGGAAATTTTGCTTGGTTTATACGAAATTGGTGGCGGTCACGTCCCCAATAAAGGGTTTTAAGGTGTTCCAGGCCTGGGAAGTTGAGAGCTAGTGTCCTATTTTAACAACCACCTCCGAGGGCAAGTCGGCCGACCCCGGCCTGTCAACCGGTCGTCGGCCAGCCAGAGGCCAACGGGAAGCAAGGCAAAGGAGAGGTATTTCATCATCGTCATGGTTATTGAACGAGACGAATGAACGAACGAACGCCAACATTCTGCCACTGAGCTCTAGCAGCCGCATTTGGCAAATGGGCCTTGTTTCATCAGTGCGCTCCAGCGCACCCATGGCCAGGCTGTGGCGGTTACGTTGGGTTCAGTGCTGAGCGTTCCCATAAACCAACCCCTTGTGGCACCGGGTGTCGCGTGCTCCGAACTTGGTAATTGGGTCCGACTCAGCGGCAAAGAGCAGAGAAGAAGCCTCGTCTGGTCAACTTGGTCAACTAAAAACCACATGCAGTTACCAACCAGACCAAAGCGCAGTGTCAGAGTGCTCAAGATGTGGTCCCTCGCCAGCCATCCCACTGAGGTGAGTGTCTGGTGCCACAGACCGACCAGAGGCATGGATGGTCTGGTCCAACTGTCAAAGTAACCTTCTGGCAACTTTGATGTCAACACTGATTTAGCGCTTCTTTGTTCAATTTACCCGGCTTTTGGCGAAATCAAAGTCATCTCCCAAACTCCGCACATCATGCAGGCTATCGGTTTTCCTGCTAGTCACCAGTGCAGTGGATAAACCGGTAACATCTAACTCGTTCAGGAATGAATGCTCCGTCTCTCAAGGCACTTTAACTCGTATTCCCGTCGTATTTCTCTTGAGGCTATCTCGAGGCAATGTAAATACAATTGCACGCTTTCCTTTGTTCACTATATGTCCCGTGTTATCCAAGAAAAACAACATCGCACCTCGACTCCATATCAAGAAACACATCAAAAAGCAGCATCATCTCCGTCGCTCCCCGATGGACCACACAAAACCCCTACCTCATTCCGCTCTTCCGCTGGAAACTGCCGGAGGAAGCGCCCTCCATAAACAGGGCTTTGCTGGCCCTGTCATCCACCCCTTCCCTTACCAGTCGGCCCGTAAAAACTCCACTCTTGTCAGATCTGAAAAGGTGCAACCCTTTCGATATTAATAACACGCTAACTGAAATATCAACCCCCAAACAAGACCGTTTTCTAAGTAATTACGCAGTGTGTATCGCCCCCAATATGCAAAACGCACTAAAATAGCAAATCGATCTCAGGGCTGTATGTAACAAGGCGCACGTAATAAGAATGTATGCCGGTATCAGCCTCGTGACTCGGCACATTGGGTATCTATTAGCTTTGGCTCCTCTTGCCCGAGGCGAAAGGTCTGAATTGGAAGCTCGCTTCGCCTATTTTGGCAGAGTAAGCCGAAATGGAGCTGGTGACGGTGACGTTGACGACCAGACGTGGGCCTCACGCTTGTTGTCCAAATGATTGTATGCAACGTAGGTCTGCATGTCAGCAATAGTGCCTTATGATTGGCATTTGCTAAGCTGGTACCGTTGACCGCATTTGCCATTTCTCCCCATACGCAGTGCGGTACAGGCACCAAACTCGTGGCAAGTCATTCCGGAAATGCAAGGCTGACATTATCGACCTGTTGATCCAATTCAAGTCACCGAAGACTCTTGGCAGTCGACAACGTGAGGAAGTTCCTCAGAATGGGTGATGGCGGCCACTTGCCAACCTCACGAAGCTGTATGGCACATTTTGGCCTACAAGCAGCCTCAAACTTTCGACAATGGTAAAAGCAGCTACATCTGCGGCCCCATAAGACGCAAATCCACTCTTTTCTGCCGTTTCGTGAGGATCTATTGTTTTTCTTGCTGCCACGTCGGCCAAGTTTAAAAAGACTTTGTTGACGTTTGGCGCACCTTCCCTACCAGCAGCGGCGAATACACGCAGCATCATGCTCACAAGATTCCCCTTGTCAGGCCCTAGAGCTGAGACAATTACGAACGGAGCTTGGCTGTCCGCCACGGACCTTGCACGTTGAAGGCTCTCCATGCTGATGAATTGTTCGATTTGGGGAGCATGGCGGGCAAGGGCAACAGGAGTCCTGAAACCAACAGTGTAGATCTTGGCAATCTTCAGAGCTTTCAAAGCATAGAACACTGGAGCGGCGTCATCCGACGCAGAGGCAAGAACAACAGCCGATCTGCCAAAATACGCCGAAGGGGCTAGATCCCTTGTCAAGGTATGCATAATGCCTCTCCAGCCAGCATTGTCAAAGATGAGTGACGAGCCAGTCGACAATCCGTTTTGTCCATATGGGCCGGCTGAGCTGTGTCGACTGTGGGGGCTGGATGGTATGGACGGCGGAGAGGACGTAGTGGAAGATCCGGATTTCACGACAATGGTGTCGACGATACCAATTGCTCGAGCCGCTTCCGTCAACGTGGGCCCCTGTCCATTGTTCAGCCTGGCAAAGAATTTGTTATGCTTCGACAACGTCTGGACCGAGATGCCAGGATCAAGGTATGCTCCTCCAAAGTCCCTCTGGTTACACCATGCTTCCATACCAGCAAAGTTGTTTGGTTGCCGTTCGATAATGGCAAATCGATGAGGAAGTCCCAGCTCGTTGAAGCACTTTTCATAAAAAGGCGCTTGTGGAACAGCACTTCGGCTAAACAGGGAGCTGACGCCGTATATTTTCTTCATTGGCAGCTGTCCCAACTGACACAGTGCTCGGTGGATTTCAGCCGTACTCATCTGACCAGGTGCCGCAATTATCGGGAGAAGAGGATGTGTGATTGGGGTGAAAACCTTGTTCTGGGTTCTCGAAAATTGTCCAGTTTCGCCCATATTTACGGCAGACAGTGGTGGTGCATCAGGATATTCTGATCGCATTTTGGAACGGAAGTATTCCAATTCAAAATTCTCGTTATGTTCATTGATGATGGCAATCATCTTAACAATATCCGCATAAGGGCAAGATCGCTGAAATATGTCCTGTGCGTACTGAGACGGCCACTTGAAGGTGCCAGAGAAGTCGTGGAACGCCGACATGATGCGGGAGTTGCCTTTGCGCTGCCACAAATCCCGACGAATATCTTCAGGAAGCCAGAGCTCAACATCGATGTACTCGATGCCCCATTGAATAGCTCTGTAGAGATACTGATGGTAGAGAGTTGGATCGTGCATCGGGAACCTGCCATTTTCATTGGTGCAACGGGTTGTGAAAATGATGGGCAATTCAGTCCGTTCCCGCAGAAGCATAACCTGCTCTCCGACATAGCTCAAGCTGGGAACCTCTGAGAATCCACCATTAGGGAGGGGTTCGCGAAGCAGATCAACTCGAATTTCTATGGCATCAGATCCAACAGTGAGGATGTCGAGATTGGGTAGCGCGGCACGGACGTCGGGAAATGTTGTGGACATGAATAATGTCCTTGGCTTGGCCATGAGCTCTTCATGGTGACTGATCTGGCCCAAGGTGAAAGATATGAAGCGAGAGAGATAACGTCGAAAATACGGAGATTCCACATACAGAAACTCGTAATCGCAATGTGTCGAAAGCTTTTCATCGGGGGGCATCCCTAGGGTAACGCAGTGAGTATGAATGGCAACCACCAACTCCTTGTTTCGGTCTGCAATGTCCCCTTTGGCATCACCAGCTGGAATGCCCACGACAAATCCGTGCTCATCGCTAGTTACGTCTTTGAAAGAGTTCTTGACTTTGAAGGGTTTACCGAGGACTTCGGCGACAATTGATACAACTCGTTCTTGACCCTGCCCAAAAATAACAACCGCAATTCTCTTATCGCCCTCCTCTGGCGCTCCTCTCAAAGATCGACCATGAAGCATGACGGGGCTTTGGCTGACTCGATCTATAGGCATAGTGTCAGGAGAGACGTTTCCGTTCAGTCCATTTGGCGGCTGCGCTGGACTCGGCGACGGACTGGCCAGCAGTTGTTGTACCGCGGCCATTGTGACTGCTGCTCGTGAAATGTGGGAGATATAAATGCCCAACTAGGCTAGAGAGGCGAGAAATCAGGTCCAGCAGCCCAGACAAATCAATGTTATCGAATGATCATCCAATACGGCTGTGGCATAACCCTTGTCAGCACTCAGCGACAACAGAAACACGCCGAGGTCGACAGATGGAGGTCAACACCAACGATGACGGCTGTGAATTCGATAGGCCTCGTCTGATAAACGACAGGTGAGTTTGTGCTCCCAAGCTGAATGATTGTGACGATGAAAAGACTAATGATGAAGAGGCGCAAGTGGCTGGATTGCGGGGATGTCGGATATATGATGCCAACAGGTTGCAAGGAGTAGACTCCGAGACAGATGTGAGCCGGTAAGAATATAAAGTAAGTTAATCCGGCTAATATTCAAGGGCAGTGAACTTCGTGTCAGCTTGTGCTAATTTGACACCTTAGCAGACCATGAGCCTTGGTTCTCGATAGTTGCCACAGGAGTGAGGGATGCCAAAGGGCAAAGGCGAAGAGTCTTTGGAGAGCAGCAAAGGAGCCTAGTCAGCAACCTGGCTGTTTAAAGTCTTTAGCGCACAAGCCGCGGCCTCGCCAAGGGTCAGAAGGACTGAAAATGTCGTTGTCGCAATCAGAGTCCAGATACAGTGATTAGGCGCAGACGGAGAAATACTGAGGCTGTCCTAGAGGGTTGTTGGAGACCAGGTCGTGCCGGCTTTTCGTTGGTGGAAGCTCCGAGGACTAGGATGGGGGTTCCCCTCCGGGAAATATTTCGTTCCACCACCAGACGTATGATTCCGTGTTATCAAAGCGAAATGGTCCTGGCAAAATGTAAAGAAAGGCAGCCTTGGTCCAGAAGATAAGTATCGTCGCTGGTGGAGTGGTGTAAGGTTGATGTATTACAGTACAGCCGGCAGTTTTCCAGTCAAGAAAAGCAGATCTTGATCGGCTCAAACAAAGGGACGGGGTGTGTGTTATGGTGCCCTTCTCGTTTTGTGGGCGGCACCAAGCCAAGAACGGGAGGCGCGGAGGATGAAATATGCCAGAGGGCTCATGTAGTCGGCGGAATTGGTTTTAGATGTGGCAGCGAAATGCAAACAACAATGGTGTTGAGTCAGCGACGTCGGAGCCGGAGGCTGTCTCGAAATCGACCTGAGGTCCGGCGTTCCCTCTGCTCAATCGACTCGGAGAAAGGGATGTAACAGGGCGAAATGGACAGTAAAGCTGAAGCTGCGCTTGAAATCCTGGAAGTAAAGTGCCAGGTGACAGCGGCAGGCGCTCTGGAGGTTGACCTTTTTTGCTGGATGCACGGAGTGCGTCTACCAGGGGATTCGGCGAGGTCGATTTTGGAGGATGATAGTGTCAACTTGTCGAGGGTGCAGCAGCCGAGCCAGTGGGGTTGCGAGTTGGCCGACTGTATGAGCACTTGAGGCTTGTTAAGGCTTGCTCTCCCCGCCGTCCAACTGTGGTCCTGCAAGGTTCGTTCACTTGGCTTTCGCGTTTGGCTTGGCTAGTCCTGGATGTTGTGCCTTGCAAGTTTGGAGGCGTCGGAGGTCCACAACGAGGGTCTTGGAGCTAGCGGTTGAATTTCTCCCCAAGTTGGCCAATTCTTCCGCCAATGGTGAATCTCAGTGTCGTGGGGCGCGGTCGTGTCAATATTGCTAACAGACTTCTCCAGGACTTTCCCCAGCTTATCGGCCTGGTCCCTGAGGTTGTCTAAATAGCCTGCCAATGCGGTAGAATCTCCAAGTGGATGTTGGATGACAGAGCAAGTATTGAAGTTGCCAAGCGGAGCAAAGGTCAATCTGAGCTGGTCTGGGCAAAACTGATCAGAAACGGGGCAGGTGCTGACCGCGGTAGCACTCAGAACGTAAGCGGGCAGGTGCTTCGGAGTCCAACGACAGGTCAATGTTGCATGTACCAAGTAGACCAGACCCAGACTTGACACTTTTGCCTTATGCCGCCAGGAACCAGACTGGGTCACTCCGATTTGGGTGGTCCTTCCCATCCTTCCCAATGCGCGCCTTCCTCAATTGCCGATACCTTCATGAGTGATGAGCAGGGAAGGAGCCAGGGACTCCAGGTTTCGAAGTCCTTGTCCAGGGACTGGACCATACAAGGCCAGACCCCTCGCAACCTTCACTCCAGCCTGGCACTGAGTTCATATTTCACAATGTTGACCTGAGTATGTCAGACTTTAATTAGGTAAGCCTAACCATGTCTGGACGCTTCTTTCGCTATCGTTTCTCTGGCAGAATGCCATTAATTGTTTGACCGTATTTTTCCGTCACGCCATCAAACGTGGATACTAATCGCTAGGGCCGGTCTCATTCAAGGATGAAACTCATCATGTTGGCACATCTTACCTAGCCTGGTATCTCCGTCGTGGTCGCGGCCCGAAATACCGCCAGAGCCACAGGCACGCTCTTGTGTCTTGCAAATCATGGCCAAACGTCACATCAAAGGCAGCCTCAAATAAGTATCGATATCCATCGGTCCGAAACATATGCGTCTCTCCTTTTACTTAATGGTTTCAATCATGGAAAACGGGCCACAGAGCACCGCTTGCGTCCAAGGAATAGATCGTCAGGATGGATTATCGCGTGGCTCTCAGATTCATTAACCGGATGGTCAATCAGTTTTTAGTTGTCTGTTCCGCATCTACAGTGGCTGAACCGGCCATAGATGACCCGAATCGCGAATGAACCTTGAAGCCCCAGGCCCATTCAGCCAAAACATCAGCACTTGTCGACGGCGTTTGCCGTCGCGGATCCGTAAAGAGGAACTGATGGCCAGGGAAAAACTCAAACAACAGCCATCATCATCAAATTTGGTTCATGCCGGAAGTTGGCTGCAGCAAAATAAATCCAGGTCTTCCACGAATAAGCAGGAGCTGATAGGCATCAATTGCCGGTGCATATGCACGCCAGACTCGAATCGAACATTTGTTGCGCCGCTACCGTGTGCAAGTGGTCCACCCTGTAAGATCGAGGCTTCGATCGGTTCATTCGGGCCTGATGTGCATGAGGCACAAATGAGTCGCAGGATGCAAAGGTGTCGGTTCATGTGGCAGAGATACTACACGTGGATGGTGCAGACCAACCTTCCATGAACATGAGTTGAATTTTCCAGAGTTTGGGAATAGCACGACGGTTCGGGTTGACGCAACGTTGCGAGACGATAAACACGGACATTCTGCTGTTGGTGGACAATCTCCGTTTGTGGCAGGCGTTGCCGTTGGCGCCGAGATGTGCATGCGTTATTTGTCACATCGTCAAAGTAACGAGTGATGCCATAATTTTGGTTTTATGCCGCAACTTTGTCACATATATTTGCTACATGGAACTATAATACCCTTGCCATGCTTCCATCAACATAACAACTGGAGGAAAATGCTCCATGAGCGTGTATTGAACCAAACCGAACAAGCTGCGCCCTCTTTCATGAACTGAAGGATGTTTGGTGCTCCCTTTTTTGCAACATTTTGTCCGCACCGAAATAACTCGTCATCAGGTTGTCTCAGCTTCTTTGCTCCAGCTCCAAGTCAGTGCGCTTCAAATTTTTCAACGCTATCAATGAATGCCGGTTCTTCAAGATTCGGGGGGTACTCGTGCAAGCTATGTCCGCCCAAGCATGCTCGTCTCCATGCCCTGTTGACCACCATTTAGCCGCAGGCTATAATGTCCTTGGCCAGCTGCCAGTTTCAGTCTCCTGAAGTCTCACAGAGGGTTCAAACGAGGATCGGCCCGAGTCCGTGGTTTGAAGTGCCGAAGGAGTCTCGACCGGTCGAGCCCTTTTGAGAAGTCCCCAACAAACACAAGCCCTCGACTCTACATGATATCTGCTTCCTACTGTTCCGAGAGGACGGGTTGCTACTACATGGCGCGCGATGTCTACATAGTGCCTAACGTATCACGTTAAATCTCTTAAGCCATCTCGGTCACACCAGTTATATTTCCGTTGTTCGACCTCAATTAGCAAATGCCATAGCACACCCTGGGTTGTTCAAGTACTCTGACTTATTGACAAGAAGAATGAAGCACTGGCAGCCCCAAGCTCTGAGAGTGCAACCGCGTGATAGAAGGCGAAAGGACTTTAGTCAAACGAATTAACAGGAAAAGCACGAATCAACCTATATTTGGACATAACGGGGCCAACTTCGCCAACCCTTCACCATTCTACATTGGCTTAACAGGGACTCTCACATATGACACATCAGCTCGTACACGACGTCCGCCATGTCTGATAGTCATACATTCCGTCCCGCCAATTAGTTCTGCGACCAGATTCCAATGATGTTCCCTTCACTGTCGTTAAAGCGAGCATAATGACCCATGCCGTTGGGAATCTCCGTCTTGGGGCTGGCCATGTTGTCAGCAAAATCCAAGGAGACCATGACCAAGGTTCGACACAGCCGAAGTCGTCACTCACCACTGGACGCTACCGCCGAGTTCCTCCACCTGCTTCAAAGTTTCGTTGCATTCCTTGACGCAAAAGGTTGGTAGAGGTGGCAGAACCTCCTTCTCAAGCTTGCCATATCGAGTCATCTGATAACCTTCCTGCATGACGAGAAATCCACCACCAAGCTTCTTTTCTGGGGACTCAAACATGTGCATTGTGTCAATGCCATCGCGGCTCACTGGCATAGGTTTTTCATCGATCTTCCAACCAAATACCTCGGAGTAGAGCTTAGAAGCTCGCTTGATGTCGTAGACAGCCAATTCGAGCCAACAAATTTGGCCAAAGCTCTAGGCGCATGTCTTAGCAAATTGCGACACTGGAAGAGCTCCGGGGTGTAGAACTTACCGGGCTTGCACAGTCGTTGCTCATGTTGATGGACGGTTATGTTTGGTCTGGTTTGCGGGTGAAGAATGATGTGCGTGAAGCGACAAGAAGATGGAATCTCAAGTGTGATTGTAAGCGGATGTGCTTCAACCTACTCAGAGGCTGTTATTTAGACTTCTCTGTGGCTCATATTTATATATATTGTTCCGAACGGCACCTCGCATTCGCTTACAGAGCCAGAAGGCCTGTTTGACGCCTCTTACATGGTTCTCGGCCCATCGCTCAGGATTGTGAATTGCAGGGCGAATGGCATATAACGCACCGCACGGCGCAAGAGAAGTGCCGTGGCATGAAGCTGAAGGCCCCCGGCACGGAAAATGCTTGTGGTCGGTTTGCGACAGCCGAAGCCTTCGTATCTGTGAGGGATTGATTGGTGTCAAGCCTGGTGGCATCCTTGGCGTGCACCAAGCCACTTCTCGGACGTGATGGAGTGCACCGTGAATATGCGAAGGACTTCACAACTTGGCGGTAGTCGAGGTGACTTGACAATGATGAGTGCTTCTGGCGGCCGAGAGCAAAAAGGAAGTCATATGTCCATTGCAAAGCACAGAAATATGTCGTGGGGATTGGGTTGGTGTCTTGCCGTCTGACACTTTTTCTTCTGTTGACTTTGGAGGTATCAGGACCACGCCGTATACCAGCAGACTGTGACTTACAAAACAGTTTCTGGGGCAAAAAGTAGATGCGTCATTGTGCTTCTCAAATCGCAGTCTCGGATTAGATCGACACATTTCATAGAGTGAGGGATATGCCGCGTCCCATGGCGCAACACACGCCGTTACTGCAAAGGAATAGAGTAGCCCATTTTTGGTGGCTCGGTCTCAGGTAGACGCCGCTAAACATGGTGATATATGACAGCCAACCAACCAACCAGCTAGTCAATCTGAACACAAATACAACGAATATGATCATAACGCGTTTGAACCCTTGCTACATGATACCAACCTTCAATGTCACCATGGAAAAACGGGCGGCTTGATATCAAAACTTGGGATGGGTGTGAATGTCTAGGGTAGGTAAAAGATGTGGTTCAACTTGTGACAGCTTTCCCGCTGTGGGGCTTCACTGACCAATAAAACGCGCAAGAACTGATACAGCTTGAGGGAGCTCAATTAACACGAGCGAGAGCAAGAGACCCTTCATCCTGCAGCTTCTCGTGTCGCATCAAGCACATCTCAATCGAAACACCATCAATCTATCAAACGCCGCGCTGAAGAAGCATCATAGATATCGGTCCAACGACGAATTGGCCCCAGTTGAGCATTTTGGCAGCGCAATTCACTTTGTAACGACCTAGACCTTCGCCACGCAGCTCGCGTGCCGTCATTCAATCATGTCAGAAACTGCTCCGGAAACGCGACCTGCCGATGAAGGTACTTCTACTCCCACCATCACCGAAGGCACACCAGCAGCCACGGAAGATGTTGCGACCCCAATGTCCCGCGACGAGGACCCCAAGTCGAGAAGAGTGTCTCTTGCCGATCTGAGCGCCAAGGGTACGGCCCTGTATGCTCACAAGCAGTACGAAGATGCTTCCGACATCTTCTCCCGCGCGAGCGTGCTCCAAGCCGAACTGAATGGAGAGACCGCCCCCGAGAACGCCGAGATCCTCTTCCACTACGGGCGCAGCTTGTTCAAGGTTGGACAGAGCAAGAGCGATGTGCTCGGTGGCCCTGCTGCTGCTGAGAAGAAGAAGAGGTCTGGTGCTGTCGCAGGCGCTTCAAAACCTGCCGCAGCCGCAGCACCTGCCAAGACAGAGGCTGAGAAGGTGACGCAAGAGGGCGTCGCCATTGCTGCTGGCCAGGCTGGCGATGCTGCTGCGAAGGATGAGAAGGCCAAGGAGAGTGGTCCCGATGAGAAGAAACCGCTGTTCCAATTTACCGGTGATGAGAACTTTGACGACTCATCTGACGAAGAGGTAAGTTGGATTACAGCGCTTGTCCGGCATACAATCTCATTGGATACGCGCTCTAACCGCAAGAATAGCAACCAGAGGAAGCACCAGAGGAGGAAGAAGACGATGACCTCGCGACTGCGTTTGAAATTCTCGATCTCGCCCGCGTGTGTTACGAGAAGCAATTGGAGCAATTGAACAAGGATGACGAAGAAAGCAAGGGCAAAGAAGCCGCTGAGGACTCCCCATCCGTGCGACACATCAAAGAGCGATTAGCCGATACTCACGACTGCCTGGCTGAGATTTCTCTGGAAAACGAGCGGTAGGCCTCCCCAGTCTATTCAACCTGCTGTAACTCCTTGACGGCACCTAACCAGCCTAGATATCCCAACGCCATCGAAGACGGCCGCGTCTCACTCAACTACAAGCTCGAACTCTACCCCGAAGACTCTGAAATCATCGCCGAAGCCCACTACAAGCTCTCCCTCGCCCTGGAATTCGCATCAGTAACCATGGCCGACGACGAAGGCAAAAACGCCAAGCGCGAAGCCATGGACCAGGACCTCCGCGACGAAGCCATCAAGGAGATGGAGCTCGCCATCAAGAGCTTCAAACTCAAGATGCAGAACAAGGAGGTCGAAGTCGCGACCATGGCCTCACCAGAAGACAACGATCTCGCCCGCAAGGTCATTTCCGAAATGAAGGAGGTCGTAGCCGACATGGAGCAGCGAGTATGTCCCTCCATCCGCATCATATGCAAACTCGTAACTAACACACACCAGCTGGTTGATTTGAAAAAGGACCCCATCGACGCAGCAGACCTCCTCGGCGGACCGGAAGCAAACGCCCTAGGAGGCATTTTCGGCGCCGCACTAGGTGAATCCGCTGCCGAGACACAAGCCCGCGTCGAAGAGGCCAAGAAGACGGCCACTGACCTGACGGGCCTGGTGCGCAAAAAGGCCAAGGAGGCTGATGAGGCCGTAGCCGAGGACAAGGGCAAGGACGAGGATAAGAAGCCAGAGCTAGCTGTGCCTGCTACGAATGGCAAGCGGAAAGCGGAGGATGAGGCACCCGAGGCAGCAGAGTCGCCTAAGAAGGCCAAGGTTGAGGATGAGCCTGAAGAGTCGTGAGGGCGGGTTCTTGAATCGGAGTTGCGGCGTTGGTGGCGGGAAGTGTACAGTATGTGTAATGATTGAACTACTACGCAAAAGGGGAAACTTCCGGATTTATAGGAACATGCTTCTAAAGTACCATTAAGCAGCTGTCATGCCGGAAAATCTTGTGAAATGCGTACATAATCTACACGTGAAACGAAACGCCGGACATGCTATTCCTAAATCCCCAACTACAACTTGAAGCTTCCACTTGTAACGGCCTTCTTAGCTTTGGCCTTATTGCCATCCACGTCCGTAATCTCTCCCTTTCTATTAATGACCTTGACACCACCCTTCTTCAACTCAGCCATAGTATCACGCTGCATCTTAGCCCTCGTGCCAAGTTTCTTATCATTCTGGGCATCCGCACCGCCAGCCTTGCGAACACGCTCCTTGTGCCGTCTACGTCTACGTGTCCGATCCTCACGCGACATTTCCTGCCGGGCGATAGGGAGGCCAGCCCTGGTGACGACTTCACCCTTTGCGACGGAGTCTTTATCCGCGCCAGCCTTGTAGACCTCCTGGGGTGCCATGCGTGAGGATTCCCCAGTGACGCCCTGCGCGGTAGTGGGTTGTGCGTCTTCCATGGCGACGGTGGCAATGTCGCTGACGACGCTGAGTTGGGGTGCCGCCGGTTTGGGCTTGTAGTGCCAGCTGGAGAGGGCGTCGAGGCGCGCAGACACGTCTTTCCACAGGGCCTCGACTTCCTTTTCTTCCTTTTGGAGCTTCTCGTCGGATTTGCTGACGTAGGTGTCTGGGTTGGTGTTTTTGACGTGTTCCTCTTCGTAGACTTCCGCGAGACTCTTGTTGGGTTTGCTGTCGTCAAGTTCGATGAGGCCGCGGCGCGTGTTGGCGGGGACGCTGTCTGTGTCGGGGCGCCGGCGGAGGACTTCGTCGAATTCTTGGCATAGGATGCGCCGCTTGATGAGGTCTTCTATGGATTCGCTGATCTCGGGCGTGATGACGGGTACTGGTTTGCCGACGTGCTCAAAGTCCATGTCTTCTTCGAGGAGGGAGTTTACGGGTCGTGAGGCGGCAGAGGCTTCGCCTGAGAGTGTCCATTCTCGCTTGGCTACGGATGCGGCTTCGAGTTTGCGAATCTCTTCGGCGAGTTTGGCTTGGCGGCGTTCGTGGGCGGAACGTCTTGATTTGGGGTCGCCGGCAGAGACGTCTGATAGAGCGTCTTCTGAGTCTTCGTTTTCCGACTCGTCGTCAAAGAGGTCGCGTTTGACGTCGGCCATGGCTCGCTCCATGTCTTCTTCGTTGGGTTGTTGGACCTCGAAGCGCGCTTCCTTCTTTTTGAAAGGTTTTCCCGCCTTGTTCTTTCTTGAGGGGGGAGCAAAGAAGTCTTTGTAGTAGACCTCATTGGCATTGAAGTCGTTGGCTTCATCGTCGTCGACACCGTCTTCTATGTCCATGGCTTCGTCGTCGCTGGCACCTTCTGGCGCATCAAGAGCCATGTCCCCGAATGTTGGACCATCGTCTTCATCAGAGTCCTCATCTTCGAGAGGCTCATCGTCGGTGTGCTTTTTTGATGGCTTGGACCCGGGTTTTGGAGGTGCCAAGGGGTCAGCACCCCAATCTACGTCTTCGTCATCGCTGGCTTGGTCGGTGTTTGGGTCTCCCCGCGCGTCCTGGTCCTCAAACCATTGAGTCTGCTTGTTGAAGTCGTCGATGGAGAAGAAGCCATCATTGAGGCCATTGGGGTCTTCAACGTATTCTTCAGCGTCGTCCTCTTCCTCTTCATCCTCATCATCTTCTTCTGGCGCATCGTCAAATGCCACCTCTTCATCTTCATCTTCATCTCCCACTTCCTCTTCCTCCTCGTCTTCCTCCTCATCCTCGTCTTCACCCTCCTCACCCACCTCATCCTCACTACCATCCTCAGAATCAACCTCAAACCCATCCTCCCCAAACGTCAAACTCCTAACACCACCCTCACCCTCACCCTCAGACTCAGACTGGCTCCCCAAAGCAACAACCTCCTCATTCTCCTCCAACTCATCCAACACATCACCAGAAAACTTCAACACCCCCCCGATAATCCTCTTCGCCTGCTGCCACACCTGCGCCGTCTCAAACCCATCCGCATACACCTTTCTCAACTTCAACACATCGTCAACGACCTTTTCTCCACCCCTCTTCCTCTTCCTGCTCTCTTTCAGCCGCTCCTGCTGCAGGTCGCCCACCTGCGCGGCAAACGCTTCCAGCGTATCCTTGACAATGTTGAGCGAATCGCCGGGAATAGAGGCGCTCGGCTCGAGGAAAATATGTCGGTTCTCGGGCTGTAGGCTGGCGAGGAAGGCGGTCATGTCCACGGCGGGAGCGGAATTGGCGGCGGATGCAGGTGCCATGATGGGCTGGCCGGTGAGCGTGTGCGACGTCGACGTTAGAGTCGGCGATGTGGCTGCGGCCATGCTCTGGGGAAGCGCCCGTGGTAGTTTTTGTCGGAACGTGTAAATGCTGCTTTGGTGGTGCTGAGGGAATCTCAAAGTTTCGATATTCTGCCATTGGAGAAAAAAATTGGCTCACCGCCCGCAGCGCAACTGATTGCCCCGCTGTTCTATGGCCATTGCAGGTGGCAAGTGGGTCCTGTTGACAACTTCGTAGATTGAACCACAGATACATGTACATCATATTGCAGTGGCGCCAAATTGTATGAATATAACAAAAGTAGGAGTTAAATTGTTAGAAAACGCTGACCAGTGAATATGTACACCGAAGACTATGCCGAATATTAATTCATTATACGCTGAAGTCCGAAATATACAATACGCCATCGCACCAGAAACGCCAACCACTTTGATAGTGCAAGCCACTGCTTCTCGAGTTAAGATTCTCACCCCTTACCTAGGTAAGAAGGCAGGCAGGCATGATTTAGTCCACATGACTCTTAATACTCAGTATATCTTTGTTTCTGGTTATGCTTCTACCGAAGAAGAAAGGAAAGAAACTAGAAATCAGTCCCTATGCGCCAAGCAAGCAAACTCCGTGCAAAGGTTGGGCCATCTATGAAAACAAAACTTCTACAGTTGTCTTATTGACCTCTTCGGCCGCCTGTACTCATTAGTGTGATTTTCTGTTTCTTCTTTTTCTTCTTGCCGCCCCCGACTGCAACTCCAGTGCCTCCGTCGAGAGCCGCACCCTCGCCACCTGTGTCGGCAGCCTTGACACCTTCCATAGCATCAATTGCTTCAATTTGCATGGCGAGCTCAGCCGTACCAAACAAATCCTCATCTTTGAGCCAGCCATCGTCTACTGGAGGCCGAGTGGGCTCTAGCTCTGGAGAAACCGGCACAACCCGTGTCCCCCACACAGTCCGCTGTGTTGATGGACTCGTTGACATTGATGCCAACGTTTCGAAGCCTGGTCGCGGATCCGGGGGTGTTGCGCCAGATTGGCTGCTCAGCGGTTGGAATTCAGACATGTCCAGAGCAGGTGAGTGATCCTCTTCTACCGGCTCCAGTGCTGCATGTCTGCGGGCAGTGACGCCGAGTGCGCCTCGAAGGGCTGCTGCCTCAATTCGTTCAGACTGCAGTCTCTCGCGCTCCTCTTGGGCAGCCTTCTCTCGGTTTCGCTTCCTCCTCTTCTCGATTTCTCCCGCGAATGATTGCAGTATTTCCGCAGACACGATATCTGTCCAATCACACTCCAGGAAGCTGATGATACAGCCATGCGGAAGATGTGCCAGATACTTTGTGCGTTTGCGAAGTACATCATCGACCACGTGTCCCGTGGAGATGTGCTCAACTCGTGGGAGTAGTGTTGACGGGAAGGCCGCAAACGAGCCGTATTTCGCCTTCAAGATTCTAATATCCAGCGGTGACAGATACAAATGTGGCGGAGCGCTGTAAAAGAAAAAGTCGGCATCTGATGATGGCTTAGCCAGAGTGGAAGCTGAAGTTGATCCAGTTTCGGCTGGTGCTTTCAAGGCATCAGTCCTTTCTTTGGCGGCTTGTATAGCTTTGATGGCCTTCTGACTCCACTCCGAGTCTACGCCAAACAACGTCTCATCCTCCTTCTCTTGTTTCATCAACGCGGCAACTTCCTCCTCATACTGGTTAGCCATGTACTCCGCACTGCCCTTCATAATCCTCGAGTAATCCAAGACATTCGCGGCATAGTGCCATGGTACATCATCTCCCGAGTTGAGGACCTCAGCGCCACCTTCTCGCGGTAATGCCAAAGTAGAATTTGCCTTTCTTGCCATCAGTCGTAGGACCACATCGTCACCCACCCGAGGTAGGGGGCTCTCCTGTCCAGCATAGAACCGCACAGCCCGCACCTCGTGAAGATATATGATGTCCTCGCAGATTGGACACTTCTTCCATCGAGCACCTTTGTTGGACTTGGAATCGTCATCACTATTTGAGTGCATGAACCGAATCAAGCACGGTAAACAGAATATATGACCACATTTTGCCATTCGTGGAGCCACCGGTTCCGAAAGGCAAATTGGGCACGAAGCTGTCTGAGACTCAGAGGAAGCAATAATCTGCAGCACATCCGCCCAGTCTAAAAATACGTCGGCATCGGCTTCATGCTTGGTATAGGTCCCCTCTGGCGAGACGACAAATCGGTAGTTGGAGTGTACATATCTCGACTTATCAGCCGCGTGGTGACCAGATCCAGGGCCCCAGGTAGGATTCCTCCGATATGACCTAGGGTGATAGCTGTGGTCTTGGAACGGCCGGGGAGTCGTGTAGTTTAGAAGATGGGTAATCGACGTCTGGCCTCTCCTGCTTGACGGGTTTCGGACAGCTCGGAGCTCAGCCATGGCGTCATAGTCGTCAGGATTGCTATTTGATCTTTGGCTCGCACTTGGTCTTCGTTGATTTCTGTGCTGTTTCCGGGAAGCTTGCCCTTTTCTGGGCATGGGCTGTGCGGAAGACGAGCCAGGCTGGCTGAGGCGGCGGGAAGATTCGAAGCTCGAGGTTGCAGGACCAGCCTGTGGCTGCGTTGGATAGCTCGAGGGCGTGGAAGGGGTCTTGCCCACGATAGAGTTCGAAGGATTCATGGCCGGCCTACGGCGGGCAGGCAAGCTTGTCGAGAACACACGCGGGAGGCTGACTCTAAGCTAGAATGGCCCCAGGGTGGATGAAGTTTCGGTCAATCTTGGATTCCGGGGACAATGGTCAAAGTGCCCATGCCGACGCGACCTGTCGTGTCCGCAAACCCCTGGCGACGTCACGCCAGAAACCCCGCGATTCGCGCTAGTTTTGAAGCAGAAATTGGCCTGCTCCTCTCCCAAGCCGCCTCTTCTCAAACAATAAAGAAAAAAGTATATGATACGCTGGTTATGATGGTGAAAAGTGATGACTCTTGCAGGAGGGGTCCAAATGGGACGGACCCCGGCAGTGGTGGTGGAGCAAGGTCAAACAGGTAGAGTCAGCGGGGCGAACCGTGATGATGCTGGCCGGGTGGTGTGGCGGATAACTGACCGAGCTGGTTAGTCATTTCTGCACGTGACATGGCAGATGACTTGTTTCGAGCAGAGTGATGAAATCGTAACATTTTATATCATCACTACCGTCAACTTTCTAAGTCTCTTTTTCCATAAACATCTCTCTTGAGTGTAATTCAAAGGCTTATCAGCGTGTTCAGCTAAGATGTGTAAATTCAAAGTGCCATACTAACACAATATCCACCATGTAGCTCAAGCTCATCACCATATCAGCCAGCCAACCCTCACAATTCATCTCGTGAAACCCCCAAAGAAGACATCAAAACCTTCCAATACCCGCCCCTCTGAGCCATCTTCTCCCCCAAAACAGCCTTCATAATCGGCACCAAATCCAGCAGACCAAGCCGTCGCCCCGAGCGCCTCCACCCAAGCTCACTCGGCAATCTCTCCTCCACCAACCAAACCCTCACACGATCCTTCGGCGCCCTCCACGTCTTAGACCCAGGAAACGCAAACGCAGACGGCACCTCCCCGTCATTCATCATCATAAGAACCAGACTGGCCTCCACGTACGCGAGCCCCCCCTCCCGGTACGTCATCTTCTCCGGCGCAGATAATGCTTCTACACGCAGGCGACTTCTCGCCATGGACGCAGCGTCCACGTACTCTGTTGAACTGTCCTTCAGGAGTGCGGATACTCGTGCTGGTACGACGGCGATGTTCTTCTCCGTGGGCGTCACGTCATCGCGTGACAAGGAGCTGATGTGTTGTAGTATACCTGGTGTGTTGAGATCCTCTAGGTCGAAGAATTCTTTGCCCCAGCCTTTGATGAATGCCTTTGCTGGTGCTGTGCCGTATGCGGGCGCCGTGTTGAGAGCTTCGACGACGGCATCGCCAAAGTGTTTTACTGTGAGATTTCGGCCGTTGTGTGGTCTTGTTAGGTTAGTTTGTATTTTCTGCCATGATGTAAACTGGGAAAAAAGACGTACAAGTAGCCGTGATTAGCAAGAGTGTTCAGCATTGGACATGGACCGCGAGAATCGCCTGGGCCGGCAGCCTTCCATGGTCGTAGGGCATTATCTGGAGAGGCGGCAGCTAGTGCTGCTAAACCAACGATCGTAATTGTGGACAACATCGTAAGGAGCTGAAGAACAGAGCGGACGATTCAGAAGCTAGAAAAGAGAATTCTGTCCGATTTGTATGGATTCCGCGAGTTATATGCGATGGCAGCCACCGGATTGACCGAAGCAAGTCCCGGTACTCGAAATGGTGCTAAGCGCTAAGCATAGGATTCTGTAGCCTTAATTGCAGCTAGTCGCTTGAATTGCAACGTTAACAGAGCCAAAGGTGAGGCTGTCTCAGGATGGAGACGAAGACTAGACAACTGCCGGCGATGGAGCTGAAGCCGGCTTACTGTCTGTGCTACAATTGGTGGCAGAATCGGCACACGTAATTCGCAGACAAAATTGAACAATTTGTATGGTAGGATTGCGAATGGGTGCTTGCTGGAGCTGTGGTCGCAGGAACGAGAAATCAGTGAAGATAGCATCACGAAACATATCGCGGTGCAAACGGCAAGGCTAATTATATATGACTTTATTTATATCATCGAGGTATCCCCAACCCCAGCAATGATCTCGCATGTTGAGTCTCGTGACATTTCCAACAAGCCGATTGTACATGGATTCCATTCCCAAATCCAATGCTGAAACAAACACATGAAAATGAGTGGCATCGAAAATGATCGTCAAAATTAGGTATACGGCGCAACACCCTTGGGGCGCCAGGACAATTCCATGACCAATCTCTCTCTTTTTTTTCTCGCAGAAAGCTGAGGGGGAATCATTGACAACTGGTACAAAAGACATTCAACAAGCCAAAAACCATCACTGCAAATAGCACCCTAACATAAAGCCCCTCCCAATCCTCATTATCTTTGCAACATTTCCACAACCGGCAAGTACGATTTAGATTTATTTCAACTTGCTCTTGAGCTTGCTGAACATGACGCTCAGGCGGCTCTTCTTCTTCTCGTGAGCGGCACCACCCTCGGCAGGCTTGGTCTCAGTGCCATTGCCATTGGCAGCGGCGGTGGAAGTCGCAGGCTCACTGGCCTTGGTCTCGGCACCTGTTGCACCGTTGGCAGCAGGGGTGGTAGTTGAGGGCTCGGTGGTCTCAGTGGTAGCCGCGACAGGCGCAGCTTCGGTGGCCTTGGTCTCAGCCTTCGCGGGCTCGTCAACAGCAGGAGCTTTCTTGACTTCACTGAGCAACTCGCTCTCGACTTCCTTCTTCTCCTCAACGGCAGAGGTGCTTGCGGCAGCCTCGGGGCTCTTCTTAGCCTCGGCAATGGACTCCTTGACTTCCTTGGGGACCTCAGGGGAGACCTTCTCCAGAGGGCTGGCCTGCTTGTCGGTAGCGAGGGCAGTCTTTGCAGACTCAGGCAGCTTGTCCTTGACAGTCTCGGGAAGGTTCTTGTTGACAGTCTCGGCTGTGGCATTCTTGGCATCGTTCACAGCAGGAGTGGCATCCTCGGAAAATTTGGTGACAGCTGCAACAGCTGCGGCGACGGCAGCGCCACCGGTAGCGGCAGCAGCGCCCAATACGGTGCCAGTGTTCTCCTTCTTCTCGGTGCCGACGCCGGCGGTGCCAACAGAAGTAGCAGGAGCCTCAGGAACCTTGTCCTTAATCTCCTTCTCAACTTCCGCCTTCTCCTTGACCTCTTCGGGGACTGCAGAAGCCTCTGGGGCGACGCTAGCCTTCTCCTGGCTTTCCTTGACTACCTCGGGGACCTTGGACTCCAGAGGAACCTGACCAGCGAGGGCGGCAGTGGTAGAACCAGCACCGACAGAGTTAATGGTAGGGTTGGTAACGTCAGTCTTGTCACCCATAGGCAGGCTGGACTCGGGAATCATGGTGCCAGAGACCGGGGGAACTTCGGTGCTCAGAGCAGGGGCAGTGGGAAGAGCGTCGCTCTTCTCGTATGACTCCTTGTCGAGCTTGACGTGCTCGTTTACATTCTGAGAAGTAATGGAATCTGGGATCTTCTCACCAGGTGCGAGCTTGATGGGATTGCCAGTGCCAGCGGTAGCAGGTAGAGGGTTGACGCTGACAGTCTTGTCCTCCAAGTCGGCAGCCTCGTTAGAGGGAGTGACGGGGAAGCCTCCGGGGACGTCGGATGGAGTCGCAGTAGCTTCCGCAGACTCATTGACTTCGGGAGCTGCAGACTCAACGGCAGCGGCGACAGGAGCATCAGTGGCGGGGGCCGCCTCGGCAACGGTGGTGTCTGGCTGAGCCTCAGCGGGAGCTGCAGCGGCAGCAGGCTTGTTGGCGGCCTTGTTCTTCTTGTTGTTCTTCTTGCCCATTTCGGCGACGGTGGTGGATTCGGGGGTAACGGTGTTGATGAATGGCGCTGCGGCGAGAGCAGGCACCGATTTAGATTTGGTGAGGTCGTCGGGGGTTAAGAAGTTGTTGACGTTGCCCTCGTGGTCAGCTTCGTGCGGGTAGGACTCGTTGATGGTCCAATTATTATCGACGACAAACTACAAGGTGAAGAAAGAAGAAGCGGATTGAGTTAGCCACAATCTTGACCAACAGACGACAGAATGCGCGCCAATGGATCAAAAAAAGGATGACTAGACTGGGAGCAAAATGTGTGAATGACAGGTGGACATTGAGTGCACGGGGCGGGCGTGACGTGAGATATATGCAAGCGGGGAGGCTGGCGCAGCGCAAGTCATAGAAACAGACCAGACTTGACATGGACCAGACTGAACATGGAGCGAGAGAGCAAGGGGCTAAGAGCTGGCACTGGCTGATGCGTTGCTGCCGGTGGGTCTTGTGTCGTGTGCGGAGGGTTTTCACACCAAATTGGACTTTTTTTTTGCGACCAGTTGACCAGACACTTTGATGAGCCCTGCCTGCTCCAGAGTATTTTGGGGCCAATTTTGACAGGGCTTCCGTGTGTGTCAAGTGGTCGGCCTGGTCGAACTGGTCTGTGGTCGGTGGGTCGTTGGAGCTCGTATGGAGAATGTGCCTGCAATTGTATGCAGCACAAGGCGATTCGATGCGGTGATGCGAGTGTTGAGCTTTTTCATCCGGTCCCAGAACGGGTCCAGTTCGACCACAAGCTCAAGCCAGCTTCATCCTGATACAATTTTTGTCGTCGTGCTGTCCGGAGTCTTTGCTGCTCAATTGTGCAATCAATTGACCCCGTATGCAAGACATGCCTCATTGCTGATGGTGATGGTCGCAATTATCCCGGCACTGCCGTCATGTCATGTCGCCTTGTCGCTGGGGCTAATGCGGTCGACGCGCTGCCCTTCGACGGAACCAGCCAGACAACGGCGGATGCCCATCCAAGACATCCAAGACGACTCGGCGTCTGCAATGGTTGAGACGGGCCATTGTATGATGACGGGCGCCAGATTGGTACCAATTGGGGCACACCACCACCCAGATTCCATGTGCGCTTCCCGTCTTGATGACTTGGTCTCAGGTCGGAACTGTGACGGCGCTTTTGGCTGTCTCGTCTGTTGTCTGGGAACGCATTGACCGCATTCAGGGCTGCTCGATGCTTTGCAGCTCTCCCCATGGTGTTTCCGATGGATGCGGTCGCACAGCCAACGCATCACTCGCCCTTAGCACCGGCCCCCCCTTCCCAAGGCTCCTGCTGCAATTGTCCGAAGTGAGAGGAAATTGAATGCCTCCAATAGTGTTGGTAGGATGCAGTGGTCCCTGACCAGGGGGGGCAAATAATTTCCACGGGGAGCTGAAGATAATTTTGTCCCCAATATTGACCCGTTCGAACAACCCCTGCAGTTTGAGAGGGAAATGGGGCGCGCGCCATTGTCACAGGGTTTGAATTATACAATTTTCATTCCTTCTTCTGAGGAAAAGAAGCAACTGTTTCGATTCAACAATGGCGCATGTTCCAAAATTATTGCTCTCAATGTGCACAAATGACTCCATAGCCGCCACTATAGATGCTGTGTTCACGCGGGGTCGTTCTCGAAGTAGCTCGGCAAGCTCGGCAGCGCAGCGCAATTGCTCTCGTCGATCGATGAGTCGTCGCCCAAAGCTCCAAGCGCAAGTCCGGTTCGAAGTCGTGGGCAAGACAAAAGCAAGAGGAAAACCAGACTCGGAAAAATGAGAAAACACTCACCTTGTAGTAGATCTTGCTGGAGGCATCTTTTTCTGCGAAATCGACTGTTTTTTGAAAGGTGTTCCCTTGCTTGTCGAGCTTTACCGACTTAGTCCATCCATCGAAGGAACCAGTAACAAGGATGTCAGATACGTCGTCAGTAGGATTTTCCCTATATAGCGCGAGATTGAACCGGTTAGCCACTTGTCCAAATGAAAAGCCCAAATAAAAAGAACTCCCAAGTTATCAAGACCGGTGAAGAGCCCATTGCCACCTGTCTTGTAGCTCCAAATGCCAACATCGGCCGAATACTCGAGGCAGGCGCATCCAACCAGAGCGGGGGATTCGGGGAAGGAGCTTCATGAGCAGACACTGGACTATAGCAAGCCGGTAAGAGCTGGGTTGCACTTACCACTTGAACGTGTAGCTGCCCATGGTCGCGATTCGAACTTGACGAGGCGGATGAATGAATTTCTGCAGATAATGATTTTGCGACCAAACGCCTGCAAACGACAGGAAACAGGAAACCAGACAGATTTGATCCTTTTGCCTTTTGTTGGGAGGGTGTCACCTTTTAGTCATATACGTCTGGTCTGCTCTGGTTGCTATCTATGACCGAACCAGTGGCGGCGCAGGTGGCTGGCATCAAGCGGTCTGGTTGAACGGAGCTTGCTGAGCTTTCCGTCATTCTTGTTGCGTGATTCCCTCGCACATCCTTGGCCATGCATCTCGTTTCTGATAAGGCACCGAGCACGTACTAACGCAAGTGTTCATAGCCAGACCAAATGAGGCAATGGATGTTGCAGCCAACTGCTCATTGTTCCTCCATCCTTCGCTGCTTTTCATTTAGATCTCAAGACCTTTCCTAGCTTTCCAACGGTCCTTCAGTCAACATGAAGAAATACAGCAGATGAGGGATTAACAAGGTCACATCTATTACTATGGCGAGCTTAACCGGCCCTGATCAGACGAGACTTTTTTAGCTGGCGAACATCTTTGAACAAATTTTCTCGCCACCGACAACACACCACACCGAAGCTGCAATTACGGCCCGGCATCAGCTCAACTTGCTGAATCCTGGTTTTTCTGGTCTAGATTCAGTGGATGAGCCGACAAGGTAGTGGGCACAGCTCCGCTCGGCGTCGATATGCTCCACCCCTTAAGTAGCTTGAGGTCCAATGCCATTGTGGCCAGGACGTCGCTCACCGAATTGGGGCGATTACGGTCCGGCGTGAAGAGAAGAAAAAAAGCTGGGTTCCAATTTGAATAGCTTTTAGGATACGACATTGCCCATGATTCCCTTCCTGCGTCCATCAACTCAGCTTCCCCGCTCCAAGGATGCAAAACACCTCAGTTTCCAGTCCCATGATCCTGTACGCAGTGCAATGATGATCCAAGCTCTCGCTTGGCCAGGCGTCCCAAGACAAGACTCAGCTCCACGTATCTTGTCGGAGCTTTGAGACAACAGGAAAGCTATGGCCACGTTCCGATCTGGCACTTACAGGGCTACATTGGAAATTTCTAGTGGAGGCAACCAGTTCCCTGGCAAAGTGAGTGAGTTTGGACAAGAACGAGGCGCAAACGAATTTCGGCTCCGCTACGGGCGCTAGACCCAGCAGGGTTGTGGCCGTGAGACCACAGAATCCGCTTTCGGCAGTCCAAAGAATCACATCGAAGCTGGCTTGGAGAGCGGCGGTTGTTGAGGACACTGGAGATTTGTTCATGGACGAAACATGGGTTCAAGAAGGTACAATGCTATACTTAGCAGCAGACTCGCACCTTTCCTACCTACGCTCTTGACTTGGGAGATATATGGCTCTTTAGTGTGGTGCGTAATGTCCCAGCGTGATCCTAGCTTGCATTGACTGTAGCAGCAGCGTTGTTGATTCAGTGAGTTACTTTGTTTGCTCGCAGGTACTCTGATTACTGGAAAGCCTTAGACGATCCGCACGAAGTCATTTTCTTGATATAGAGTCCTTTCAATCCTTCTTGCCAGTCTCGTCCATTTCCAGGAACAGCAGCATATTGGAGTGTGTACAACACACGGCGTTCACATTTCTAGCCTGACAGTGTAAGTTCTTGGTATTGAATGCTCTGTTGACTGCTACGTGTATCCCTTCCAAGCTTTCATATAAATCAGGTTCTGTCAATGCGTCTGAAAAGGGAGGTTCGAACAGATTTGTCTGAGCACATGGACTGTGCATAGAACTACTTACTCGACGATTGTACTGCCAAGAGGCTGTATCTACAGTGGGGAGTCGGAAGTATTTAAACAAGGAAAAGGTCTCTAATATCGCGTTATATGCTGAGGAATATTAAGCTGTGTTAGTGTATACTTGGATATGTCTAAACGCTGTTTACCACAGACTGTATCCCTCACCAAGATGGCCAGTAGGTACGAAGCTAGCCTCGTGCGGCCCCAAGGAGCCTTTCCCTACTTGCTATATCGTTGGGTTTCTCAAAACTGTGAATCTTAACACTGAAGTTACTCGAAATATGGTACAGGTGAGGAACTGTCTCACCTGGCCTGTTCTAGCCGTCTAGCTTGAGTGTTATTGTAAAGGCTTTCTCCGATACATTTGACGAACAGGATATCATTTGGTAATGGCTTTCCCGCTGCCATTACGCTCTCTAGATATACAAACCCGTAACTACGGAAGACTCTACTTACTTCTGAGCCCTTAGCCAGCCCAGTACAGTGACACTTGATATCAACATCTTACACATTGGCCACGAGAAACAATGATCAAGATGAGAGGCCATAAACGACCTATATCACATCTGTCTATCACCATCTAAACCACACCAAGCATTCACCATAACCTCATCACAAAAGTAGTCAAGTCCCAAGATATATCACAACTCCTCAAACCCGATATGAACCAACCCCCCAATTCAACCAACACGCTCAAAAAACAACTCCCAAACTCCATGCCACCAAAAACCTACCCCTTCGTCTTGGTAAGATAACTCCTCCCATCACAATACCTCACCCACCCATCCAGTCCCATCTTCTTCATAACCTGACTAAAACCCTCACTCCCCGCCGACGCACCCTCATGCGCACAAATCTCCCTCGCCTTCTCATCATGCACATCCGGCGCCCCATCCGGATACTCAATATTAAACACCGGCTTCCCCTTCTTGATAAACTGCGCAAACGTCTCACACTCCTTCATCTGTACGCACTGCTCGTTGACGCTAAAGTCCACCACGTCAATCACATCTGGTATAATCTCGCCTGCGTTCTTCAGCCCAATCGACATGTTGTACTTTTTCGCTTCTCCCGCCAGAAATTTCACAAAGTCAATGGAATCTTGCTTCGTGAGGCCCACCCCGTTATTGACGAGATACCCATCCACGTTATCTGGGTCGATTGCGTCGCAGCCCTTCTCTGAAGCACTCTTGATGCGCTTGGCCATGATGGCTCTCACAGACGGAGAAGATAACTTGATCCATTTCTCGCCTTTCCAGCCTTTGAGATTGGCGCCAATGTCGGAGGCTTGGAAGTCGTTCTTGTCTGCGCGCCAGTCTTCGTAGGATCCGGCGCTGAAGTAGCATATTACGTGGGCGTTTTGGTGGTGGAGGAGGTCGATGGTTGAGGATGGGTTTTCGTAGAGGTCGATATCCCAGATGGGAACGGGGGGCGTTGACAGGGAGGATGGGTCGACGGGGTTGCCGAGGATGATCTGCCATGTCGTGTTTACGGAGGGCCGCCATGTCGATGTGCGTGTTGTGTTGGTGTTTGTGTCTGTGGGAGGAGCAACGTTGTCTGAGGATGATGATGAGTGATGCCGTGTGAGACCGACGCCCAGACCGACGCCAAGTGCAATCGCGACGGCAGTGATACTTCCTGCTATGGCGAGTTTCTTCCACAGTGGCCAGGGTTTGCTCATTGTTTTGGAAGACTTTTCCACGTCGGTCATTGTGTGCTGTGATGGGGAGTTTGTGCCCAGACTTGGGTCGGTTCTTCCAACCGGTGTTCGACTATTAAAATAGGGAAATTCGTAGCCACCATGCGAAGTCATCAGATAAGTAATACCTGTCTGCTCGTCTAATCAAACACACTCATCTAAACGAGCAAGTCGTCGAAATTGGCTGCCTGCCGTTAGCACAAGGCGCAGCAAGGGTCTGGATCCATTCATTCCAATAGTCAATTCTAGAAGGCAGTTTTTGCATCTTGACGGTTTACACTGCCGAGCGGTTTATTCCAAATACAGCCTGGGTTAGTTCCGGATTTAGCGTGGATGAGTTGAGCTTTGTCTCGAAAGTTTATTGCTGATTAGGCCCGATTTAGTTCTGGGGTTTGTTCGATGGCAACGAGATACGAGTTCTGTCTCTCAGCCAGAACAGTCAATTTGCCGTTATTGAGATTGGAAAATTGGGTATCTATTTTGCTCTCTTCTTTGTAATTGCTGTGCTTTCTACTTGTGATGGAATTCATCTTCCGGATGGGTTGCCACAATGGCCCTTCAAGTTCAATACCCTGCTTGAGATGGGCAAACTCGGTCTTTGGCCGAACGTGTTCAGACTAGTTGCTGACAACCACAACCAGACCAAGACAACAAGCATCGCCTCTGAAAACGCCGAAGCTTGTAGTGGCGCAGGCACATACAACCTGTTTAGATCTGACAAAGTTTCACAATCATCAGTCAACATGGTCTCTTCTTCACGTCGGTCTCAAGCCCAGTAAGGGTCATGTTGATGAAGACGTTGCCATATGGTTGTCCAACGCTGTCCCCCGTTTTGATAACCGACAACCTATAATACACCTGCCATGCCATCTGTCCATTCTCATATTGCCAAATTTTATTTCCAACGTCACAGCTACCCCGTAGCCATGAACTTGCCTCCATCCTGCTTAAATAGCCAATCGCTATTGGCATCCATCATGAAATTCGTAATATTAAATTCATTTGGCGCCATTTGAGCCTGGCCATTTTGTGTATCCATCCCAGTGTCAGGCCCCAAAGTCTGCGCACCCGAAAAGTTCTCACCTCCAAATGGCAGGCGAGGGACATTGAAAAAGTCAAACACATCCAGGTATTCCAACTCATTTGGTGCTGGTGTCCTGGACGGTGTGACACTAGGTAATCGGCTCATTGCCGTGGGACCAGCCCCGTGCCTTGGCTGCCGAGATATCAAGAAGTCAAGGTCGAAGGCCGTTCGTCGCATGTCCGCCAAGATTTTCACCGAGCTCGGGGTGACTCCGTCCCCCTTTTGCTCACTATCGCGATGCTCGTCAAGCACCCGCTGAAGAAGTCCACAGTATCTCGCCGCCACCGGCCAGTATCGACCCATTTCTCTCAGAGTGTCAACAAAGAAGCTGATTTGCGGTGCCAACTTATGCTCAACTGTAGAACCGTGCACGAGCAAAAGCCTTGCCGATACCCATATAGTCCAGGCAAAAGGCGGTCCCAGCTTGCTAATGAGACCATTCTGAACCACAAATTCTCCCAAAGCAGCAATATTCTCAACCGCGCCATGGCATCTTTGCGAAGCGCTATATGACGGAGTGAAGATGGGTGACCGCGTCGTGGGATATGCCGCCGACGAATGTAATCGAATCACTGCAGTGTGGTATGTGGCATGGAGCATCACCAAAACGCAATTCAGGTTCTTGTTTGGCGCTTGGAACAACTTCGTCATGTTGCCAAACTCGGGAGGCAGTCCAAATCTCCATGACGTCAACAAATTATCTAGTTCCTTGTATCGCAGCTGCCATTGCTCAACGTCACCTAAAGCACTAATGTCAACAGGCTGCTTGAGGAAGGTGTGGATCTTGGACAAGATGCCCAGGATCTCGATATAGTACGCAAAGGCTCCAAGGTTTTCCGGCTTGCAAATCTCTTGCGCAGGTAGCTCCCCATGGTGCTCCCTAGCCTTGAACCATTTGGTATCTACCCTTTGATTTCGCATCCACAGGTCGTCGCGGCACGGCAACGTTCGGTCAATTTCCTTGTCAGCCAAGGCGAACTCGAATGCAGTAGCAATTGTCGCATATCTATCGAGAAGATAGATCATCCAAAACAATCGTCGTCGTGATTCGTCGTCGATGAAGTCTTTTGGTTCCGGGAGAATCATTGCCCGCAAGGTATATATAGACGTGTAGCTTGGTGAGACCGTAAATGAGTTGCTCTCGACTGCCAACCCAAGCTGCACCACAGATCGTGTAATTAGTGCCAAAATGTTCCAGCCTGGTGGGCCGTTGCTGCTGCCAACAAGATCAAGCGCGATTATAACCAGTGCCTGAAGGGATTTGACAGATGTGTTCTCCATGCCGTAAAGCAGTACACGTTCTTTGCATGCTTTGTGATAATGCTCCCGCCGCTCATCAGTAAGCCTCGGGTCGGAAGAGTAGCGCATCGTCGTCGCCACAATGGCATGCAGGAGAATTCTATCAGTCTCCTGAAGTGTTGATGGCCCAAATAGTGAGTCGAGTGTGGTTTTTCGGTGGAGGATTGGGCACCACGTGTTGATATGCTTGAAGTAAAGGTCGACGAGAGCGTAGAGAAGATCGTAGGGAGGCATGTCTTGGTCAGGTGGTGTTGACCCCGCTGCTTGTGCCAGGTGGCCAGATGGTGATTGCATTGGAGCCTGATTTTGATAATATGCTTGTCCTCCTGGTGCAGAAGATTGAATGGGTGGTATCTGCTGCGGCGCGGATAGCCCTCCCATTGAGCCTTGATGGTGGAAGCTATCAGGCATACCTGGATGCTGAGGCGCATTGAAATCGACATTTTGTGATGTCGGGGTGAAGCTTGATGTCTTTTGAACAAACATGCTATTATCTCCTTGTGGCGTGGTAATGGGTTCTGAGGTTCGGTATATGTGAGATGAGGCATCTCTTGGCGTACCTTGATCACTTGGTAGACTGGGATTGCTGTTCCGCATGCTCGCCGCAACATTCAGCTGTGGATTTGAGGCAAGCGCATTTTGAATTATCTCAGAATGAGACTGCAAGATAGCCTCAAGCTTGTCCATTCGCTCTTGGAGCTCCTTGCCAAAGCCAGCTCTCAGCCCGGGACGCCTTCGCTCCTTGTATTCGCAAATCGCCCCATTGCGAGCGCACCATCCGCAGGACGGCTGTCCGCGGTCACATTTCACCTGTTGGAGGTGAGAGTCAGCAAATGTCTAATTCATGATTTGGATGACACTGTTCAAGAAATAAACGTGTTGTCAAGCTCCGACAGCTGTACTCTATAGGTCCCCTAGGCTCGATGCGGTGGGGTCAAGAATAGCTTCGCAGCGCTCACCTTTCTTTGTTTGCAGAGCTCGCATCTTGGTATAACAATGTCAGCTTTTGATTCCGAGGGTTTCTCGTCTGAAGAGGCATGTGACGACATGAAAGCAACAGAGATAGAGACATCAAAATATTACAGATAAAGGCACAGATATGAAAATGCAAGTGGGGATCAAATGTGGGAATGGCAGGCCGATTCAGTAGCAACCGAAATCCAGACCCGAGACCGCAGGGGCAAAGGGAATGTGACCAAAATGGTGAGATATCAGATTCAGGATTAAGATTGCACGTACGAAACTGAGGTAGGTCGCTTGCGCTTGCCAGTGTGAGTAGAGCCATCGTTGTCATGCTCGTCATCGCTGTGGGAGTCGCTGTCAAGCTCGGGCTGTTGACGTGCAATGACCGAGGGGGCAGCTGAAGCTGAAGTGGATGATGGTGATGGTCCCTTGACTCCGCCAGAGCCGTGCTGCATCTTCGCAACGACGGGTTCAGAATCCCTCCGCTTCCAGCCAAGAGCGACCCGTGTTGAATCAATTTTGTGAAACACAATGTTCCGCCCAATATCTGCAGTTGAGTCTATTGGGCCAAGATTGACTGCACGGGTTGTTGTTACGGCGAGGCAGTGTGGAGCGAGATGTGGAAGCGAAACATTCGGGACAAAGTCGAGCGACAGGAGGAGATGTGCTTTACAGTATTATTATGCCGAGGAGAGGTTGCTTCTTGTGCTCAATGTTGAGGACTGCGGATTGGTTGAAGACAGACCAGGACTCGTGGCAGATGGACCCCAATAATTCCAAGACCCGCAAGCAGGCTATTGCTTGTGTGGCTCGTCAGCTGAAGAAATGTCGGCGTTGGTGAGCTTTGGTTGATTATTGAAACTCTCCTACAAACCCATGGAGGGAACGGAGGCAACGGAGGCAACGGAGACAATAGCAAAGTCACGCGACTTTTCTGGCGACGGCGGCGTTTGAGCCCTCGCATGAAAATGGCAAACGAAGCCGGAGGATCAACACGGCTTACGCTGCGTTGAGTGTTTGGACGAGACAGCTTTCGGGGGTTCCATGAGCTGGCCAGTTGACGTTGTTGGTTGCCAATAGTTGACGACTATTGTGGAGGGGAAGCCAGCCACAGGCAAGGCTGCCAACCCGTCAAGTCCTGGAGCTGCCTGCAGTGGAGAACAGGGTTGTCTGAAGGACCGCCATCATGATCTGGGGAGGGTAGTACAAGAAAACGAATGAGCCACTGCCATGATGGGCGGCCATGAGGGTTTGATCAAACAGTCAGTCAATCTAGGCGTTTTGTGGGAGCTTCATGGCTTTGATGGCTCGGCGGAGCTCCGGGTAATTGATTATTGCCGGTGAACGGTTTCTGCTCCCCGAAGGAAGGAGCAATGGGGGTCATGGAAACCTGGCAAGGATCTGTTGCGTGTCTTCTATTTCCAGATTCAATGCTCAGCCCAGGCCCCTTTCTGGTACTTTGTAGATTGATATGCATTTTCATCTGCCACAAAAATGTGTCCGTCACCCCTCTGCCTCCGACATGCCTGTTTTTTGACACGTTGCTGCCAAGAAGGCAGGCACCCTGTCATTCAATATCTCTGGCCAAGGCAGTGGAGAAGGAACCCCCCGTCGCACCCCAGTTTCCCCAGCTCGAACTAGAGTTGTGCTGGATCTTGATGGGTTGTACTGGTGGGTGAGTGATCAGCTTCGACTCGGGTCATCAAAGCAGCTTCCGCCTGTCGAGTCGAATCCCGTATGTCTCAGGGAATAATACGATTGAATATTGCGGATCTGATAGACGACAGCGACATTGCATTAAGATGCATTGCCATGTGGCATCTCCTCATGTCGTGTGCACAAAATCTTGCATCGACCTGCAGGCCCCCAAGCGACACCCGATGTTTCAAAACGAATCTTGCCTCCTTGGGGTCATCTGGATGTTGGCAGAAACCACAACACCTTCATCGAGGAAAATAAAAATTACCCAATTGGTTCAATAAGTTCTGTCTATGTCGATTGGACTGGTCTAGCAGCACATTGGGACTCGCGTGTCTGCAGCCCATCATGCAAATCCGTCAAGTGTGGAGAACTGTGTCCCCAAGAAACCCCAAAGATTGGAGCAAGTGGGCTGCAAGGACAGATGGTGAGGCGCCGAATTTCGCTGTTTCGTGCCATCGGGGCATTTATACCCGAAGGGAGAATCTTGCACATTGCATCGTCACTTGGCTTTTCGCGGTTTTTTGTTCTAGCAGCTGCCTTTCCCCGCTATCTGCAGCTGCAAGATTGTACGACAATTACACGGCAACCATTGCATCGTTGTTTGGTTGACGTGAAATCCATCTATTGCCGACCCTGCATGCCGGGTATTGCGGATTTCTGATGGGCCGGCCAGCTGCACCTTGAACTTCTTTGCGTCGCCATATATTGCCTGGACAGGACGCATATTTTCTTCTTCATTACAACTACCTCCGTTTTCTCTCGCCCTATCTCGGGACCCTATACGATTACAGTTGCAGCAATGGCGTCGGGTGTTCGGCAGTTTCCCACGATCAAGGCCATTCGATCATATGTGATTGGCGGCGTCGGATCAGGTACGAGATGAGTAGGCCCGAAAGGACTCGCAATTGCTAATTGTTTAATGACAGGAGGTGATTATCATAATGTCAAAGGTGGTCACTGGTAGGACAGATCCGTGTTATACGCGTCGTGGAATATACCGTGGAGGCCGCAACAACTGACTTGACATCCTGCTAGGCTTATTGATAGCGATATTTCCACTCCATGCTCAATATGGGAGCAGTATCGCAAGTCTCGAACCAGCTGGGGAATCAACGTGCTCGGATCGTTCTTGGTGGAAATCGAAGCATCTGATGGCACAGTTGGATTTGCCACTGGGTTTGGAGGTGAGCCTATTACACCCTTTTCGAAAAAACTCCACGCACGTCTTATGCCGAGAAGCGTCATCAAATACTGACAGTTTCAGGCCCCCCGGGATGTTGGCTCATTCATCAGCATTTTGAACGCTTCTTAATCGGCGCAGACCCTCGCAACACCAACCTCCTTTTCGAGCAGATGTATCGGGCGTCCATGTTCTATGGCCGAAAGGGTTTACCTGTCGCCGTCATCTCAGTTATTGACCTTGCCATATGGGATCTGCTGGGAAAGTTGCGAAACGAGCCCGTCTACCGTCTTATCGGCGGCGCCACCAAAGAACGCATAAACTTCTACTGCACCGGCCCCCAACCAACTGCCGCCCGAGATATGGGTTTCTGGGGAGCGAAGGTTCCATTGCCGTTTTGCCCTGAAGAGGGTCATATCGGCCTTCGCAAGAACGTCGAATTTCTTCGAAAGCACAGGGAATCGGTTGGTCCTGATTTCCCCATCATGGTTGACTGCTACATGAGTCTCAATGTGTCCTATACGATTCAACTTGTTGAAGCATGCAAGGAGCTCAACATCAACTGGTGGGAAGAATGCCTGTCGCCAGACGACACAGACGGCTTTGCACAAATCAAGCGTGCGCACCCAACAGTCAAGTTCACCACGGGCGAGCATGAATATTCTCGATACGGATTCCGCAAGCTCATCGAGCCACGAAACCTGGATATCATCCAGCCCGACGTCATGTGGCTTGGTGGCATGACGGAGCTGCTCAAAGTTGCAGCCATGGCTGCTGCATACGATATTCCAGTCGTGCCACATGCCAGTGGTCCGTACAGCTACCACTTTGTTATCTCCCAGCCCAACACGCCATTCCAAGAATACCTAGCCAATTCTCCCGATGGAAAGAGCGTGTTGCCAGTTTTCGGAGACTTGTTCATTGACGAACCTATCCCAACCAAGGGGTACCTGACGACGGCAGACTTGGATAAGCCTGGGTTTGGACTGACCATCAATCCTGCTGTGAGAGCAAAGTTGATTCCAGCGAGTAATTTGTTGACTCCCACGCCGCTGGGCATGCCAGCACCAGAGGTTGACGGCGCGCGTGAGAAAGAGAATGGCGACTTGAAGCATGCAAAGGTTAATGGAACGAAACACGAGAACGGACTGGTGGGCATGATTGAAAAGTTGACGACTTAGGTTTGTGGGCAACATATACCATGACTGGATGAATTACATTTTATACTGCGTCTTCAGAATGAAGAATTGACTTGTCACCATGAGATGTTCCACTTGTGTACTGTGGAGAATAAAATTATATTGTTCAGGTACAACAATGTATTTCTTTGCTTTAAATTCGAATCATAATGCCCGTTTTTGGAGTTCTAGTACCCTCAGAGTCTTGGTGGTGCTATTCCTTAAGTATGTGAAACGTCAACATTCGGCGTCTAAATCGAACCTACCCGGTACAGAAGTGGCAAATTTACCAACATTTGAAACCTCAAGGTTAGCACTCTCCACTCTCAGACGTTCATGAGTAAGTCGCACCAAGTAAGAAATTTCGACTGCTGTAAAAGTTTAACTTGTTCCTATTTACTCCATGGTGCTTCCTGTGGACTACGCACCCAAGCTACGATTTGAAAAGCTCACAAACAGAAATCACTGGGAAAGGTTTCAGGAAGTATCCTCTATCAAAAGCATTCTCGTAGATTGACCCATCACCAACCCAATCCACAAATAGCCAGCAATTCAATACACCACCAAGAAACAGTAGCCATGCATCGTGAACCCTGCCGTGGGACCAGTGGACCTACTAATTCTTCAGCATCCACCCACTGGATTCACTCCCCTACCCAAAATCGTGAGATAAACGGTGGCCGTTAATACTCACGATAACTCTGGTAACCGTACCGTTCAGCCCATGTGTTGGAAAACGGTGGAAAGACAGCGACAAGCATCTCACAATGGGTCGGATCACCCACCGTGCATGAGATCGTGAGTGAACATGTAGTTTACTTTGGTGTTTATCACCCGCCTACTGTGCTAGTACGATTTTCGCCAACAAGCTCGGTAGATGCCGTAGCGGCAGGGCAGAACCAACAGCACTTTGGTTGTTGAAGGTGCAAATGTGGCGGGCTTGGCTGCTCGCTGGGAGATGTGCCGAAGGTTTTGAAGGTCGGAGATTTGTTCCCGCCCCTCCTGGTTTTGTTGGTCGGAATCGTGGGAAGAATACTCAATTGAAGCTATTGATGGGCCGTCGTGGTGCAATAAATTCGGTGCTGTGTCTTCCTCGTTTTTTCTTTGACTTTTGCTCAAATTTCGAGGTTGGGTCTATTTAGTTGCCATTACGCGCAATTTCTTGGTGGGAAAAAAAAAGCCCTTCTGTCGTCATCGGCGCCGCCATCATCTGGCTTCTCTACTTTCATCTTGACCTTGGACTCATTACCGACGTAACTCAGCTTCACTGCAATCAATACGCCGGCCATCTCATCTGGACGACTACCACCACGGTTGGAAGTATTGCGCGCGACAAAGCAACCTTTGAGCTCGAGTCGCATCGACCCCTCCCCCACCTGCTACACAAAAAACGTACGTACATGAGCATCCACATCGTTTCTTTCGTGTTTACTCACAAAGCACGGCAAAGGCACACCATAAACACGCCGGAAGCGGGTCTTTCGAACTATTCACAGCTCTGACATCATCATGCCTTTTGTCGGGCTTCTGGCTGGTAAGACGGCCATCATAACGGGCGGAACGACAGGCATCGGCCGTGCCATTTGTCTCGAATTCCTGCGCCAGGGTGCCAACGTGGTGGTCAATCACTTGGGATTGGAGAAAGATAAGCAGCATTTGGACTCCCTTATTGCTGAAGCCGAAGCCCTCTCCGCTCCGTCGTCATCAGCTTCTGGTCAGGCAGGCGAAGGAACATCTGAGGTTGTCGGCCGTTTGGCGTCATCGACCAGAGTAGTTGGGACACTTGCACATGTAGCCGGTGATGTGAGAGATCCGGAGACGGCAACCAAGCTTGTCGCTGCAGCAGTTGAGCATTCGGGCGCCGCCAAGCGACTAGACATCTGCGTTTCCAACGCCGGTGTCTGTACTTTTGCAGACTTTATGACCTTGTCTCCGGACCTATTCGAGACTACTGTCCGTACTAATCTTGGCGGCGCATTCTACGTTACACAGGCTGCTGCTCGTCAGATGGCTCTGTATCAATCCCCTACAGGAGGTAGTATTATTGGTGTATCGTCTATTTCCGCTCTTGTAGGAGGAGGAGAGCAGACGCATTATACGCCAACTAAAGCTGGGATTACCAGCTTGATGCAGAGCACCGCCGTTGCTCTCGGGAAGTACGGTATTAGATGTAACGCTCTTTTGCCTGGCACAATACGTACGCAGTTAAACGAGCAAGACTTGGCAGACGATGCCAAGAGGAGTTATATGGAAGGGAGGATCCCCTTGGGGCGGACTGGTGTACCATCGGATTTGGCTGGTCCGGCTGTCTTTTTGGCTTGCAACGAACTGAGCAGCTATGTGACTGGTGCACAGTTGTTAGTTGACGGCGGACTGTTTGTTAATCTACAGTAGTTTTCAACGAGTGTATGACAACTCTGAAAGCCTGCTTTCTTAAAAACATGTGAAGGGCACATCTTTTCATGTTAGTGATACGTGGCAAGAGAGGAGAGTACTCTGACCTGCTGGTGGCTGAGAATAATAGCCCTTTGTCTGTATCTCAGATCCACGGCACCGAAACCATGCCGCACACACAATGCGCCAAAAAGGGCTGAACATGCAAAGGCGATGATCTCACCCTTACTGCAAACCAACAGCATCAAACGGGTGGGGCAGGTTTGAAAAGTCCGCATATTCCATAAGAGGCAACCCGCCGAGCAGTTGAAAACGCCATCCCACGCGTCTTGGCTGATCCCCCAGTGATAGAATGGGCGGCAAGAACAGACATTGGATGGAATGGTGTCAAAAGTAAAGTGAGGAGGGGGGAGAACAGGGGACCTTGAAATGCCGCAAAATTGAACAAATTTGACAAAGATGCTCAACATGTGTAGAGCATCTACACACCATCGAAAGGAAGTCGGGTTGATCAGTCGTCTTTGCGCACATCAGTGTACTGTACGTCTGACTACACTTCTCCATTCCAATAGAAGGGCTAAGAGATGAGTCTAAGCTTGGCCATTTCTCGCAGGTTGAGACTAAAACGAGTACGCTTGTAGTAAAGTCGTCATGGATTGATGCTGGGCGAATGGCTCGGTTACCCGACAAATGGGCTTCAGTTCGGGAGCTGAGAGTGAGATGTGGCACTGTTATTTTTGTAAATCGAGGCGCCTTAATCTGTGAAACGACGTCAGTTAGTGTGAGACGTCCATGGCTGATGATTCTGGCAGGATATAATGCAATTTTGACATTGCAGCTCAACAAGCCCAACCCACGAGATGCCAAAGCATGGGCGTTCCAACTTTTAAAGTTTGACAAGAATGGATCGTGACGGTACGGTGGAGCTTGGAACATCGTGTACAATCCTACCGTCTTCTTCGAAGACCTCTTTCCACCGTACCGTATCGTGTCGTTCGTTATCGTATCTCTGTTATCGTGTGTTGACCCAAGTCGACGAGTCGTGGAGTCACACAACTCCGGGGTACTTGGTGGGACACAGAAACTACTGCGGGACAAAGGTTCCATCTTCTCACCAAAGACACCGTAGCCGCTGCTGTAACTACCGTCTTACCGCCGGAGCCCGACAGTTTCCGTATGCTGCCAAGCCGCACGGCATCCGGCGCAGGGGATGAGATGGTGGTGAAACTGCAGCAGTACGGACAATCATCCGGCAGCGAATGGAAAGGCGAAACCGTGAACGAAATTTCATTTCCACCGACATTTTACCTGCAGCATGTACCCAGGTACTTTGGTACATTCTCTCCTCTCTTGAGAACCGTTGGCAGGCGTTGCACAACGGAAAGGAACTCTCCTGCGTAACTTCCAAGCCTGTGAAAAGATGGAAATCGAAGGAAGGCATGGACCCGCTAGCGGAGCCGAGCACGGTGACTGATAGGCCTTCGGACCGAAAAAGTGGGAATTTCCTGACGTCACTGTGGGCCGACAGACCGGTGACATGCGGCCGAAGATGCCTCTGCCAGGTGCTGGCTCTTTCCGTCTGGGCAATGTTGCGCGGATTAACCAGATAGCGGCGTTTCCTGTCGCACCGAAGCAAAACATGACACAGGACTCTTCTGAGTTCTGACTGCAACCAACCATCACCACCGTAATCTTCTCGTTCTGTATTTAACTGTGGAACCGCTACTGTCTATATCTTGCAAGGATTTGGCGATCCACGACTCGTCTCAGCCAGTGAGCAAATCGGCCACTCCCTATCACCGTTTGTAATTCGTTCACGCAGATGCCAAGACCCAGGAAACGAAACCAAGATAGCCTCAGCCAGCTCAGCCAGCTCCCTGACGTGACATGAATGTGTCTGGTCCAAAAACTTTGCTCCACAGTCACAGTCACCATCGCCAAAAGTCCACGTCCCATGTTCCTTGTTGGGTTATGACAACAAGAATGAAGTACAACTGTGGAGATACTTCATCTTTGTCCCACGACAAGTTCTGAGAAACCCGCGAGATACAACGTCATGGCGCTCAGCCACCAGTTTCGCCTCACATGTGGATAGGCACAAGGGCCGTATTCCGTACCTTTTAGGTTACTCTGAACCATGGCACCGCCAGACCGTTGGTATCATATCACTGACGAGTTACGTCGTTGTACGGAACAATCTGTCTTGATGCTGTGCAAGCCAACCAGCTTCAAAGCCATGCCATGCCGACTGCTTCACACCATCTCTGAATCTCGCCGTCGCCCCTGTCCTGCCAGGGGCCGAAAATCTTTCACCGCCCGAGCCGCAAGCCGAAGATTTATCTTATGCTTGATACGTACCATGTCATGGCATACCAAGCTTGATAGCCTCAGTTTGCAGAAGAGGCCACTTTGGAAGTGATAGTTTTTCTTAGTGCAAGGCGAATAATTCAGGGTGGAAGACACTGGATGCCTGACGTCCGATACGGTGGGTTCTATGACTTGCTGTAATATCAGCAATAACAGGGTCTGTATCGTAGCTACGGGGTCTGTTCCTTTGCTCTCACCAGAGATATGTCATCGTACTCCAAAGTTTTCAGTAAAGTGGAACCACGATGTGGATAGTCAGGTCCACGCCGTCGCCTTCGCTACAGCCATTCGCATGTCCCTGAATGGGCAGATTCTCTCTAACACGTTCCACTCTCCATAGAAACTCGGCCTGGGCGAACGACAACTTTTGCAACAAGTGGGTTTTTCGCGGAGACACACATGTCAGACGTTGCAGTAACAACTCGAGGGGAGTCGCAACAGTAGAATCTTCAAAGACTATAAAGGCACTCTCATCCTCCCACCGTTCATGACGGTAGATCCCAACTTCAACAACAAACATTCACACCCATACTCCTTGATCCTTCTCCACAACAAGAAGTTCGAGTTTCCACCTCCTTGTCAGAAAGGCAAGAAGAAGAAACACGATCTCATTTCTGTATCACTGAGACAACTCGATTACTACAGCACGACCACAACATATCACAACCACCAAGATGGCACCATCCCAACAGGAAGCACAGTTCTACCAAACTGTCCAACAAGCCAAGAAGGTCTTCGATGATTCAGTTTCCGTGCCTTCAACCACACCCAGCTCCCCCGAGCTCTCCTCAGACAGTTCTCGAGCCAGCATTACTAGCATTGAGACTCCCTCATCACCACTTTCTCCTTCCACAGTCGCCGACTCCTTCGTCTTTGCTTTTGACATTGATGGCGTTCTCGTCCGTGGCGGCAAGGCCATCCCCGAGGCTATTCAAGCAATGAAGGTGCTCAACGGTGAAAATGAATTCGGTATCCATGTGTAAGTGTAACCCTCGATGGCACCCTGGTGGTTCCACCCCCGGATTCTGGTCCATAAAAATCAAGCCCACCAAGGTTCCATCGTGACCTTTTTCAGTGTTGCACATATAGAATTTGATTAGCTAACACTCCTGGCAGACCTCACATCTTCCTCACCAATGGAGGCGGCAAAACCGAAGAGGAACGTTGCGGCGATCTCTCACGCCAACTTCTCCAGGATATCAAGCCTGGCCAGTTCATCTGTGGTCATACTCCTATGCGAGAGATGGCTGAGAAATACGGCACTGTCCTTGTGGTCGGCGGCGAAGGCGAAAAGTGTCGCGAAGTTGCCGAAGGCTATGGTTTCAAGGACGTCGTCACCCCTGGCGATATCATCAAGCATGACTCTGCTACCACTCCCTTCCGAAAGCTCACCGCTGAGGAGCATGCCAACTCCCGTGCCCGAGACTTTGACGAGGTCGTTATTGACGCCGTCTTCGTCTTTGCGGACTCCCGCGATTGGGCAGGAGATATCCAGATCATGCTTGACCTTGCCATGTCAAAGGGTGGACGCCTGTCATCTCGCAGCGAGACTTTTGACGAAGGCCCTCCATTCTACTTCTCCCACAATGACGTTGTCTGGTCTGCCGCCCATGAGCATGTTCGTCTTGGCATGGGTGCCCTCCGCCGCATGTTTGAGGTTACCTTCAACGACCTCACCCAGGGTAAGGGCAAGCTCAACACACACGCTTTTGGCAAGCCTCAGGTTCCTACCTTTGAGTTTGCTTCCCGCCTCATGAGCCAGTGGCGCCATAGCCAGCACGGTATTTCTGAAGCTCCTCAGACCGTCTACTTTGTTGGCGACACTCCCGAGAGCGACATTCGTGGCACCAACGCCGTCAACAAGAAGGCTGAAAACGACTGGTACAGCATTCTTGTCAAGACTGGTGTTTACCAAGAGGGTACCGAGCCCGCCTACAAACCCCGTGTCACCGTGGACAATGTCCTTGATGCTGTCAACCACGGAATCCAGCGAGAGATGCGCAAGAAGCTAGCTACTTCGCTGAAGCAGAGCATCGAGCAAGTCAACACTGAGGCTGCTATCGTTGACACCGAGGCCGACCCTATTGTCGTATGATCGGACCATCGAAGACCTTTCTTGGAAAATTGTTGGAGTTACGGTTTATTCATTCAACTTGCATTGCGAGCATTGCCATTTGTCACGGAATTAACGAATTTTACTTTTTGTTGTTTGGAACAATTTACATTCTACTTTTCAGCACTAGATTGCGAAAGACTAAACATAGACCGTCCGATAGAGATGCATTTGCTCTTGGTCTGGTTACGTTATTTTTATATACCTGATGCAACACCTTATACCCTGATGAGCATCACATCTAAATAGATAAAAAACGGAATAGAATTTTCAAAATCAATTTGAGGTTTTCATGATTGTGAATGTGCCGTGTTAAATATGTCAAGCTCATGTAAAGTCAGACTCTGAGCCGTGCGACAAGTCACTCAACTCCAGGTCAAGGAACCCTAGAGATAATGCCTATAGTACCCGTTGAGTTGTTTGACCCCGACGCATTACGGACGAATATGGCATCCCGAGCACCATAGGTCAATGTACACTACGTCGTCGTGCATATGCATGTCAGGCGGGGTGCATTGGCGGAGGGCACATTACGTAGATGGAAGTAATTTTTGAGGCATTCAAAAGTCACAAGTTATCATGTAGCAAGAGATTCTTAATGAAAGGATACTTTTCTGAGCGGAAACTAGATATTCATTCCTGGTGTTTTCGCTGAGAAGGCGACTGACTTGGGAAAGACGACACCAAGGAGGTTGGGACTTTCTGAAGTATATAGGTCAGGCGGCCGACGTGAAAGATGTGTAGAAGCTTGAATATGGAAACAATGTCATCAAAAATCCAATGCATGTTGTATGAGTCCTCAGAACTTCGACCTGTTCAAGAGTATGACCAAGCCGCGTGCGGAAGTAAAGAGCCACTACTCTCATAACAAGGTTTCGGATCTTGAATCATAAAACAGCGCAAGTCATCTGAACTTCCTAACTGGCACATGTCTCTGCATAATAGGAAGTATCTCGGGTGAAGTTGGGGATATTGGCATTAGAAACGCTACGTGTGATTGAGTGAAGTTTGCACACACGACTAATGGGCCGTACAGGGTACTGCGCCTTGGCACTTCGACTTTGGAGTTGTCGAGTTGATAGAAGGGTTGTTTGACAATCCGAACGTTAATTAGACTTTATGTCCGGTGCATGAACTACATCGTTTGAGAAACAGGGCGTGCGATGCGCATATTTAGATCTGGTAAAGGCTTGAGTGATGGGATCATGGATCCCATGTAGTTGAATGCCAAGGCAAACCCATCGTGCGCGATTGCATGAAGAAAGTGCGCATTTATTGGATTGCCAAGATATGCTCATGCCATTTGTCCTGACTAGATCAGGGCTTCTGGTCACGATTAATGGAAGAATGAAGTTGATCGATTGTTGTAGCTATATTCATGGGACGATTATCCACCCCGTCGAAGAAAAATTGCTCTATGTAATGCGAATTAAAGTCAAAAGTCGAATGATGAAAGTATATACCGGCGCGACTAACCCCCACGCGATTCATTCTAAGGGTCGACAATCCACTTTTTGATGGACTTCTGAATCTGGTCGCTGTTCTTTTCCATGAAAAACATGTGGCTATTTCCGTGGATGCCAGTCTGTCCCAACTCCAGATGCTTGGTCTTGCTGCAGCCCGCCTGCTTGAGGTACTCGACAGTACAGTGGTCATAAACGGCATGGTAACCGGACTCGGAGGTAACGACAAGAATGGGTAGATTGGCGAGGTTGGCCAATTTGCGAGGAGCTGGAGTCTTGGCTTGTAAGATGCATTCGCTGGAGTTGGCGTCCCGTGGAGGCTGAACTTCTTGCTTGAGATCTACGACAGGGTTTGTGACCGGAGGCGAGTAAGTGAGCGGGATGTCAGTCAAACCCCAGGCTCGAGCGGGATTGGTGCTGAAGACAGCCTCACGGAAAGGCGGCCCAGTTGGTTCAAGAAGCACAAGGGCTTTCGTGAGCTTTGGTCTGGCGTCGGCGATGATAATGGGCAGAACACCGCCCTGGCTGTGGCCCATGAGAACGACGGGGACGCCAATCTTGTCGAGAAGAGCTGCTCCTGCGGCTTGCACTGTCGATTGTTGGTAGGTAGCGTTGCCGATAAATTGGACGTTGGAACTGTAGAAGGTGTCGAAAATGGCATCCCCCATTGAGCCATTTCCGGGCCATTGAGTGTGAAGAGCAGCTTGCGGCCATAGCATGTGCCTCTTCACAGCGGTGAAGCGCTCCTCAATGATTTCGGCGGCATATGTTGATGGCGTGGTGGCGTAGCGGCCCGGCTGCCATGGCGAGCGTCCACGAAGTGTTTGATCGACGAGGTATACCTCATGGCCCTGCTGCAGAAATAGAGATGCCCAGCCACGGCCACCATCGGGCTTGTTTAGGAAGTTCTGGAGCATACGAAGTTAGATAGGTGGTACGCAGGGGTAGTATATGCATGTTGTGTGAGGAAAAATTGACAGATTCTCATGTATATTATATGGCGGGTGTTGGAGGGCAAATTATGAGGAGTTCATCCTCTGGTTGTGAACTTACAGTGCCCGTCTGTGCTTGGCCGTGAATGATGACAATCGGAGTCTTCTGCGTTTTGCCTTTGACGGGTTTCAGCTGCTCTACGTACATCTGATCGCGGAAGATGTGACGCCCTTTTCCAGTGCCATCATCTGCATAACCTCCACCAATGTAAAAGTAACTGCGAATAGACGGCACCTCAGTGCTCGGGGAGCCAGCAGCATCACCATTGCCATCGACATCGGCATCGGCATCAGCATCAGCATCTGGGACAGGTGATGCTTGTCCCCCGACAAGGGCCAGCGCCACCAACGCGAGCAGCTTTGTTGTCCGCATTTGTGACAAATACACTCACAGACCGCTGAGCAAAAAGGATGTCTGTGTGGCAATGTCGCTTGGATTCAGTGCTTTGACAACAGCCTGTCTTTGCCACGTGTGAGGGTTGCAATGCGTCAAATTTGGGATGGTTTTGTCTGACTTTTATCGAGGGTGGTGAGACAATTCGAGAAATACGATTGGAATCTGGGAGAGAGTTAAGGTATGTTGTCCAATCCCGCGTTGGACAAGGCAAAGAAGTGGTCCAATCCTTGCTCCCGCGTATATTATAGAGTTATTAAGACTCAAGGCTCAGAGCAACTGGGATGGTCATATTGCTGACCGCGACTATCGAGTCCAAGACGCTACGGAATTGTGATCCACAAGACCGGCGTTGTCGTAATTGAGATTCCAGACTAGCTGTGGGCACTTGACACACTCAGCATTCATCCGCCACATCCTCACATCGTTGTCATTGTTGTATTGAGGCATCAGCTGAGCTCGGCTCTAACATCCAAGTTTTTGTTTGCTTTTCTGTGCCCTGCCTCGTGGATAGAATGGTTTGAAGACGGCGACATGGCTGCATTCGTCCAGGTTTGTCGTTGCTTTGACTGTGAGGACCGCAAGATGACTGCCAAGTGAGATTTATGCAGGAAGATTCGGTCAATGACATTGGCTTCTCTGCAAGAAAGGCCAGGGTTTGATGCAACTCTGGACAGAAAAGTTTGGACAGAAATAAGAACATGAGAGCATATTGCTGGACTCAGCTGAACCAATGCACAAGTCTGCATAGCTCTGCATAGCTCTGCAAGCTCTTCACAATTCGGTGCCAGAGGCGGCAGTAATGCAAGGAAGTTGACTCGCTCCTGCATCAAGAGCCAACCGCGCCATGCCGTAATCTGCAGGATTGGTGAAGATGAAGCCGTCGGTTAGGGAGATCGACCATAACGACAGGCAGGGGCAGTCGTTCCTTCCCGGCTATCGGGCTCTGTTAGTAGCGAGCTGTAGCCAAAAACACGAACAAGCTCAACGCCATGAACGCCACCAGGTCGCAGCTCGCGTACTCCGTTGAAGACTGGCAAGGTGTCTGGTGCACGCACTCAGCTCTCAAGCTTGTAGCTTGGCGTCGGGTTGTGGTGACCAACGTTTTCTTATGAAGTCTGCCCAGGCATGACAGGTACGCATCAAACGTTTCGTCCACTGACATGAACCTCCTTTGCTGACAGGTGCCTGATTCAGGTCAATTTTGCACCGGAGAACCGTTGAAGCCCATTGACAACAACTGGCGCATGACTCTTGGTATCAGCTGTCCATGTGTCAGGTCAGATTGATGCTTGTCGCAATGGGTAATGCTAGCCAAAAGAGACCGTGTGTGCCCTGATTCTGACGGGGACATCGAACTCATTGTCGCATTGGGGATACTCATCAGTAAGGAAGTACCAGACTCCATACTCCATACGGAGTTCGGGCATCTCTTGCGGCTTCTGCTGTCTGGTCCCCACCACCATTTGCCGGCATATTCTTGTTAATTAGCGCAACATTGAAATCATATCACTGAATGGAGAAAGACGACTAATTCGACGATACCGAAGCGAGCTACAGTGGGCCTTAGCCGGCGCCATCCGTTGGTTTTCGCCTGAAGGAGGTGGGTGATGGTGTGCAGCCAGCACAAGCACGACCAAGCATGTTGAAAGGGCAAGGATAAGCCACCCTCCAAGATGGCTAGGCATAGTTTGCTGGAACCCACCCGCTCAAATCCTGCTGCCATCACGAAAACTTCCAGGACCAGCAGGTGCCGCATGGAGAGTTTATAGCACTCTCAGAGCTTGGCGCGAGCCGTGGTCGCCATCAGGGCCCATGACATGACACGACCACCCGCTCCGTGCGGCCGATTGCTTGTTAGATCATAATATGTCAAGTTCCATAGCTCGGAGCACCTCGCCCTGTCAAGGGGTGCAAGGGATTTTGCTATTTCGATCCTACCTAATATACCGCCAAACCAAACTAACTACACACAAACTGCACCTCAAATACTACCTCCCCTCCTTTCGCATCGCACTGGGGTTGATTTGTAAACCCAACACCGCACTAGGGACACTTGAAGCTACTCTGTCTCTTTTAATCTCATTCTTAGCAATTGTTCCCTTCTTTTTACAACGACTTGGTGATTTGGGCTCGCAGCTTTACGACTGTACCAATAGCCCTTCTGCGGCATCCGCAGTTTGCGGACACGAATCAGACATTGATTTTTTTCCTCCCAGCATTTCGTACTTGACTTTTCAGCAGTGACAATGACTCAACAGAAGCGTCAATAGTAGTCAACAGAGAGCGAGCACAATGGCCAAGGACACGACAACCCTCATCATCCACTGGGTGTTCAGTGGCCTGGCCATACTGATCATGATAGTAAGATTGGTCTGGAGAAAGGTGGCAAAACAAACTTATACATGGGGCGACTATTTCACCTTGGCCGCCATAGTCTGCGCTGTGACGAGGCTGGCCCTGATACATGTAGTTCTCATTTGGGGAACTAGCAATGTACCCAAGGCTGTCCGTCTGAATCATACCTTCTCGGCGACGGAAATCTACCAACGTGAGATTGGGAGTCAATTATCCATCGCGAATCGCTTCTTCTACAATTCATAGTAAGTTATCCGGCATTTCGTTGCCAAGTCGACCCACCTGAACGGCTTTTACGTTGCTCTAGCTCGTGGAAACATAAAAACGCTAATGCCTTACATCCAGCCTCTGGCTACAGAAACTTGTTCTGTTGGATCTCTACCGCCGTGTCATTCTCGACCTTTCGTACGAAAAGCTTGTTATAAGGGGATACGTCGTCGTGTTTTTCGCGTCCTATGTCGTGGTACAAGTCATCACCTTTACCGAATGCAGGCCATTCAGATTGTATTGGCAAGTCGTGCCTGATCCTGGTACGATATAATGCTCTCTCTCGTCTGCTTTGCGGCAGGATATCCATTACTGGGTCCAGTAAAGACGGTGGCTAATGAGATTGCGTGCAATAGGTTCATGTGCCAAAGCTCCGGTTCAACTTCTCACCCTAGGAATACTAAATATTATTACTGACTTCATGTTGCTCGTCTTGCCCATACCCGTTGTCGTAACGCTAAAGGCACCGTGGAGGAGAAAAGTACAGCTCTATGTGCTCTTCACTCTTGGCATCTTCATCATCGTCATCACCATTGTACGTCTGCCTATTAACTCCATCAATATCGATAGCCAGGTCAGCCGCACCACCTGGGCCAGCACAGAATTATTTACGGCCGCCATTGTCGTCAACGCCCCGTCATTATATGGCTGCTGGAATAAGAGCAGACGGGACAGAACCGAGTCGAATCGCATGAAAGGTGACTATGAAAATCGAAGGACCGGCAGCGGGCAGCTTCATCCAGATACCATTGGTGGCAGCAACGACTCTTATGAGATGCAACGAAGGAGAAAACCAACAGCGCGAGGAATACTGGTGACCAAGGATATTACGATGACAAACGTGCGGGAGGATGATGAACCAGAGAGCCTCGTTGCCCACCACTTGGATATGGAAGTTGCCTCACAGCATTCAAGCCAACGAGAGATTTTACAACGATAGCAAAGAGAAAACGAGATCAAGTAGCAGATGAACTTGCAATGTAACGTTCAAATCAATATTTCTTCCGTTCAACGTTGAATTGTTTGGGTTCCAGCTGAGAACCTGGGCATTGGAATTCCAATGACTGTCGTTCAAAAGCCGAGCTACATCGCAGCAGTACGCTCGCCTCAGTTGCCTAATGTCCGGCTACATAATAGGCAAATGGAACAGTCCGTAATTATCCGCCAAGCGTTGCCCAGTTTCATCCTATTACCATCGGCCGGCATTCACTGCCGGAGACGGGACACTGGCAAGTGAACACGACAGCTTGTAAGAACTGCCATTCCCCAGAATCAGGAACATGGACGGCCTTCCAATCCTGGACAGACTGAGGGTTGAGAGGAGCCACTGAATCGGGCCGCCTCTGATGGTGCAACTCGGCGCAAGCCACAACCTGGGGTCAGTTCCTGAGAGCATCTGCAGTGGTGCAAATTGTAGATGTTGCTGCTCGACTATTGACGGAAAATTTGGGTGGGACTCCAGGTTGCATGGCGTCAGCAGATGTGAGTGTAAGCATGCAGATCGATTTTGGAAAGACCTCGGAATCTAAGAGGCCAGTCGGAGTGAAGCACGGCACACATCAGCGACAGGGCAGCACTTACATGGCACGATTGGGGTTGGTAGTACAAGCATACGGCAATGAGGCCCATGGCGATGAGATTATACGTAAGGACAGCTTTGCTACAAGAACATGCGACCGCCCTCCGGAAACCAGACGTTTGGACGGGCGAGTGAAGGGTCTCATTGCTCGCTTCGTACACTGACTATCTCGGACACCGTTGACTGACTCTTTCACAATGGCGCGGTACATGCTTTTCGCAGCGTTGATGCTTCCTGCATCCTTGGCTGCTCCTCAGCAAGTTACACCGGGACTTTTCTCATCCTATGTATCTCTGTCAATTGAGTTGATTGGATTTCCCTCATGGGCTGGTAAGCTGTTACAGGCCATGCACTCAAGTCTCAAATTAAATCACCCTTTACTGATATCTCGCAGGAACAAAAGCTAGCAGGAATGAATTCTCAAACAACCTCATCAACAACCTTGTCGAAGCTCAAGGAGCACCCATGGTTGTGCGTGTAGGCGGCAACTCAGCGTATGTCCCAAGTATCTAACAAATACCATACGTAGCATATCAAGTTAACTCGTCACAGTGACCGTGCCATCTACGACTCAACTCTGAAGACACCAACAGCCAGCTCCTGTAAAAACGCCGACCCAGGCGCATGGCAGTGCATCGGCACATCTTTCTTCGACTCGTACGGCGCGTTCCCCAAAGGAACCCTTTACTCCCACAACTTCAACCTTGCCACCTGGAATTCGTCTGGTTTCGCTACCCTCCAGGCGACTGTCCCGTTGGCCTGCAAAGCACTCCAAGGGCAACTTGAAATCTTTGAAGTCGGCAACGAGCCAGACTTGTTCACTGGAAACCGCCGACCGTCAGATTACTCAGTTTCCCAGTATGTATCCGAGTGGAAGAATGAAACCGCTCGGTTCGAAAGCTTTCTCCGCCAGGCATGCCCGGATATGGCCAAGAATGTAAAGTACATGTTCCCATCTGTCTCTTCTCCAGGTGCCAAACTCCACGGACCAGATATCTTCAAGGCACTAGGCACAGCAGATTCGAAGAAGATTTCTCAAATTTCCGTCCACAACTACATGGGAGGTGCGACACAGCCTGGTGTCACACTGCAAGGAACACTGATGAACCACACTGCCGTTGTAAAATCCATAACCTCGCACGTCAACTACGCCAAGTCTGTCAGCTCCGTCAACGCAGACTACGTCATTGGCGAGCACAACAGCCTTTACGGAGGTGGAGCGGCCGGTCTCTCGGATACCTTTGGTGCGGCGCTTTGGGCGATGGAGTTTTCGCTGTACGCTGCGTCAACGGGCGTTATTAAGCGCGTGCACTTTCACCAGTCGATTGGGTCACCGTACGCTGCGTGGTCGCCTGTCAATCCTGCTCGTACCAATGCGCCTTATTATGGCAAACTTGCTGCGGCGACCTTCCTGGCTGACTCGAAGAGCATCAAAGTCCAGGTTATAGCCGTTGACGGGAACAAGGACACTGATGTAGCATATGGGGCTTATGTAAATGGGGACTTGAAGAGAATTGCGGTGCTCAATCTGAAGCAGTACGATCAGGGGACGAGGGGTCAAAAGAAGCACAGCATCAAGGTAAAAGCTGGGTCGACTTGGGTAGCGAAGAGGCTAACAGCAGATGGAGCCAAGTTGACCACGGGAGCTACATTCAACGGGTTCAAATACGAGGCTGACTCTGTTGGAAAAGCCGCCAAGGTTAACGGAAAGACCACTGATGAAGTTGTCAAGGCAGATGGGAAGGGAAACCTGGCTATCACTGTTAAAGATTCAGAGGCCGTTGTCCTGGTGAGGAAGTAACACAACCATATAAACTAGAGCCACGTATATACAATTCCACCGCCATACTCCGCAGTACATGATAAACTTACAAAATCACATCAACTCCAAAACACCATCACCATCTACCCACCTACATCAACTCATCCTTCCCCCCAAACACAAACCCCCCAAACGCAGAACTCACAGCCCATCCCGCCTCTCCAACAGCCCGTTCCCTCGCCCCCCTCTGCGCCAAAGCCTCCTCCGCACTCATCCCCAGCGCAAACCCCATCACCGCATCCCTATCCACCCTCGCCCAGCCCTTCCACCCAGCCGTCAAATCACCCGCCGCCAGACCCCCTATCACGACCGTCCCCCAAAACTCCCTCCCCCTACTCAGCCTCGTAGCCCCATCGTACAGCATGAACGCCTCCGCATCGGATACCAGACGTCGTAGGTGCTCGGGGGTGCTGCGCGCTGGACGCTGAACATACACGTGCTGCAGGTTAGATGCCTCCGTGTCAAGACACGTGCAGTCGAAGCGGGCGTCAATATCCAGAATGAGAAGCGTGTAGCAATGGGGCGCGGATATCAGCGTGGATATGATCTTGTATAGGAGCGGGAGGGTGCGGCCGGAGAGGGAGATGGTGCGTGATTGCGTTGAGCGGAGGTGTGTTGCGGCGAGGGCGTCGAGGGGTGGGATGTGAGTTTGCTTGTAGGGCGGGTGGGGGTTTATTTTGCTGGTGAGGGTTTTGAGGATCTATTTTTGTTTAGATGTTATGTAAAGAACGGTATAAATGTGAAGTCGTGTTCATTCGTCGGCGGTGGTGAGATGTGAACATTGTGGTGGTGAAAAGCCTCAGGCCCCAGTGAAGAGAACCAAACTCACCTCTTCCAAACTCGCTTCCTCAATCTGTCCCAAAACCCTCACCCCAATCGCCTCATCCATCAACCACCACAAGAGGCACTTTTATCTGCAGCGGTACGAGTCAAAATGACACCGCCGTGCCACTCCTTCCCGGCGGCCGAACTCCCCACCCAAATACAGCTAGACGTGCACCAGCGACGCCGCAAGCCTGCTGCCGGGGCCTCTCACAAGATCGACCTCTCGGCGTGTGAGCTGCTCAAGATGCTGCAGTATAAATGTGAAGTGCAGAGACCGCTGTCGCGAGATAGCGCGGTGCAGTGTTTCCCGGTGGATAGATTGTTTCGGAGGTAGGTATGCGTTGAGTTTGCGTTTTGGGGGTGCGTGAGTGGTGAGTGAAGGTGGGTGCTGACAAAGCGCTAGGTGTAGCGATCGGAAGGGGAGTTTTATGGTCGAGACGACGGCTTGGGAGGGGAGGGATGGGAAGAGGAGTGAGGGGAGTGGTGAGGATGGGAAGCGGCCGTTTCAGTGGTCGGGAAGTTGGCATGATGATGTGAGGTGATGTGGTGAGGTGGTGGTGTTGTGTGACGGTACTATGGGCGGATTTCACGGCCTGATTTCATGGCCAGGGTATAGCTTCGGGGATTAGATGGGAATTTGTAATTGGGATTATGAAGCTTTTCTAGCGAATTTAATGGTACATTCCTCGGTGGTTTGGGTTATTCAGAACCAATATTTATCATGGCTGTGTCTCCATGAAGCAAAGATACCAGCCGTATCACAACACAAACCGACGCAACATCTGCGGCCATCTCTCAAGCCCAAACAAATCACATCAGGCCAATACTTCACAAAAGAAATATTAAAGCATCACTTGGTTCCCTGGTCTATTGTACACTACAATCCAGCAGCCAGCCCAAGCCCTCCCATCCGTCTATGCTTTACGGCAGTGAAGCCCTTGAAAAAAATGGATGTTCATCAACAACCCCCGTATCCTGCTTTTCTCCATCGCCTTTGTTCTTTATACACTTCTGACAGATCTTCCCCGCAGCAATCTACTGCTTGTTCTCGGCACGCTCAGCCTCCAACTTGGTGTAGAAGGCATCACGAGCATTAGTTCGAGGCATGTGGTAGCCGTACCTATCCATCGTTAGAGAACCCCTCTCACACAACTTCAATCTCGCATCGTTTCGTCTCACCAGAAGAGATTGGCCATAGCGAAGCCAGCACCTAAAACCCGTTAGCAAAAAATTCCATTTCCGTCCGTAAAACTCCGACGCATCCAGCACAGCTCCATTCCCAATTCCCGCAACAACAAGGAGACACAAGATAACGTACCCAGACCAATACCCAGGTCGAGGATTAGGCGTCGTCGCAGAATCTATTTCCAACCAGTCAGCACGCCTGCATTTCCAAGCTTCCCGGGCCTCCTATCCCGAGCCATTGAGTCGCGAAAAACATACACCAGTGATAGGAGCAGCAGCCATTGCGATTGTATTTGCTTTTCGAAGCAGACGACGGTGGTTTCGACGTGGTTTTCGGGGAATTGGTGCAACGGCTTCGGAATTGAAAGTATCGTACGGGTCAAAGAGTCAGTGGACCGAGGAAAGCAGTGGTCTGACGATAATCGCGCTAAGGAAGTCACGTGCAAGCTTGACCAAGGTGCTTTCCGCAAGGCGGCTGAAGTTCGGGCCAGGCGAAAAGCTACTGAATTGGAGGTCAGACAACTTCAATTTATTGTATCGGACGTCCGCAAAAAGCTGCAACTCTGTAAACTCGGCGCTGCCACGACGTAGCCGTCATGAGTTTACGCCTAGCTAGCCGGCGGCTAGCACTCTCAGGTAACCAACTCCCCAATTGATCATTACCATCTTCATAAAAACTAACCACAACTTCCATCAGGCCCATCTCCTGTCCGGCCCTCCCCCATCCCCAAATCCAGCAGCACAGCCCAAATCCGCACAAAATGGTCCGTCAACATCTTCAAAGGCTGGGGCAAGTCCGGCAGCAAGGACTCTTCCGCCAAGGCACCCACAGACGCCACCTCCGAGCTCGACGACCCCAAGAAACGAGCCGCCTTCCTCGAGCGGAACATGCACGGCTCCGTCTCCGACAACATCTTCCAGGACGAAATCGACGCGGCGAAACCCTCAGCCGAGTCGGAAGCCCCACAGCAGCAGGAGCAAAAGACGCGCGAGAACATGGCCATGGTCACGGATCCTGACCCCAGGAGCAGAATACGCTGGCAGCGCAGAAAAGTGATTCAGATGGTTCGCAGTAACGGCGCCATCTCGAAGGAGGAACGGATCAAGGCTTCGGAGAGGCAGCTGCTGCACAGGAGTCATTTTATGCCTACTAGCGTCAAGAAATTGGTCATGTTGTCGAGGCAAATTGCTGGTAAGCCGGTTGATGAGGCGATTTCGCAGATGCAGTGGTCCAAGAAGAAGATGGCTGCTGAGGTCAAGTACTACTTGGAGGAAGCGAGGGATCTGGCCATTGCGCAGAGGGGCATGGGGCTGGGCAAGGTGAATGGGGAGGTGTTGGAGAAGCCGAGGAAGATATTGACAAAGGATGGCAAGTGGATTGAGGTGACGGACCCGACGAGAATGTATGTTGCCCAGTCGTGGGTTGGGCGTGGACCCTGGAGAGGAAAAGAGATTGATTACAAAGGTCGTGGGCGGATGGGTATCATTCAACACCCTAGCACAAGTTGGTCATCACTCATATGCCTCATTTGCCAAGCTCAGACATTTTACTAACGCGTTGGTGATGCAGGCTTCACGGTTCTTCTGAAGGAAGAGAAGACGAGGATACGAGAATATGAGGAACGGGAGGCTAAAAAAGCGGCCAAGGGTCCGTGGGTGCATCTACCCAACCGTCGTGTCCATGGTCAACGCCCCTACTACTCGTGGTAGACGGGAAACCTTCATCAATTCTCACACACTTTACATCTTAACACCACACGTGTGCTTTCATGGACACAATCTTGTAACAACATATGTACATTGAATAGCTGTACAACTAAGTCATGCCAGGGCAGAAATTAAGCCCCGACTCCGACTGGCTATCTTAAGAGAAAAAACCCAAGTTCTGCTATAAGAACAAAGAATAGAGCGCTTTTCGTTTAGAGCACAACTAAGCCTGCTTTGCTTTGCTTTGCCTTGCTTTGCCTTGCATTCGCGATTCAGTTTCAGATATGTGTGAATCAATGGACTGCATATCGATAAATAACATCGTCGGCCTCTTGCTTGAATATGTGTTCCACTTGTCCTGTGACCAGTGTAGGCGGCCAGCCAGGCAAACACGTTGCGACGTAAACATGTAGCTGCAATCCGAACTCCGATGAGAGAACATAGGAGACCGCTCAAGACCGCAACAACCAACTTTCTACCACCCCAAAACAGAAATCAATTGCTTTATCCTTGACTTTCAAAGCCCCATCCAGCCAGTCCTATCCTTGTCCCAGTGTCTCGCTACACCAAGGTTCTAGGCTGGGTACGAGGTACCATGTCTTCATATCGGTGCGATGTGATTTCAAGATCATTGCCAAACTTCTCCAGAGAATGATCTCGTTCATGTCTGTACGCGCGCGAGCGCTCAGGATACATTCTGCCTGATCCAGGCAGGGGCCTGGAAATATCCATGTTGTCACCAGTCTGATTTGGCTTACGCTTTCGCCCCTTGAGTAGCATGCAAATAACAATGCCGGCAACGGCAATAACGGCGGCACCTATGCCGACACCAATTCCAGCAATCGCCGCTTGGGACAGACCAGTAGAGGTAGAGCCTCCGGCAGCATCACCAGATGAAGTAGCATTCGCAGCTGAATCAGTGGTTGAAGATGGAGAGGAAGACGTCGTAGATGAGCCGGTTGTTTCAGCAGCGGCGGTCGATTGGGTGCTCGCAGAGGTCGTCGTAGTTTCAGTACCGGTGGTAGAAGGCGATGAAGTCGCCGGCGTGGTTGCCGCGGCCGATGTGCTAGAAGTAGTGGCTTGTGCGGTTGGGCTGGATGTCTGCGAAGCTCCGGTACTAGGGGCAGCTGTGCCATCAGGTTTGGCAAGTGGCTGGCCTGTAAAACGATTAATCTCTTGAGTACGTGGTTCGCCCATAGACAGTCACCACTTACCAACACAGAAATTGGTTGACAGATAAGTGTAGACGTTATCAGGAGTTCCTCCGCATTGCGACTTGCTGCACTCGAGAATGGCAGCAGAAAAGGTCGGGTTTGCGCAAAAGCAGGGTGCAGCGTTTGCGTCTGGGCACTTCAAATCCGATGGTTTGTTTCGGACGTTATTTGTGCAAGTTTCCTGACAGGTGATGTAAGCAAGTGCTCAAGTTCGCTCGACCACATATTAAGACAAAGGATGATTTTGGAATCAAACATAACCTGGCAACTTCAAACTTACAACACATGCGGGAGGAGCCTGTGCAGAGACTCCGAGAACATGAAGCGTGCTGAGTACGCCGAGGAAAAGTGGTAAAAGTCGACCCATGGTATCGTCTTAGTCGATGGGCGGGCCAATGTTTTGGATGATGGTGTAATCAGAAGAGGAGTTATTTACGGTCCACTCCACACAAAGAGGAGAGGAGAAAAGTTGACAAAGTCCAAAGATTCGACGTTGGAAAATGCCCTCGTTTCCCACGCTGGTGGTGATGAAAGTCGACGTCTGGATACTTGATGTGGTGGTACGGCTGCGTGATCGGCAGCTGGCAATACGAGACAGCTGGGCAAGTAGACGACTGAGTGGGCGAGATGAGATGCGACGCGACGAATTGGTCACCAGTGACGGGCTGTCGCAAGAAAAGTGTGTATGGACGAACGAATAAGAGAGTTGTGGCCGTGGCAAAGGAATGGAACGCAGCCGAGTGAGTTGGTCAAGTGGACGCGAGGTCAAGAATGCGAAAGGTGGCTGCAGTGAAGTTGATGAGAGAGTGACAACAGACTGATGAATTGACAATTTAGAAGGGAAAAAAGAAAGTACGAAAGTACGAAATAGACACGAGGCAGTGAGATGTCAGCCAAATGGCAAGAATCCACGAACACAACGAGAAAGAGAGTGAAGATGAAGGTGAAGGTGCAAGTAGAAAGTGAGGGAGCGACAGGGGCAGAGTCTATGAGGATTGACCTTGACGATTTGATCTGACGACTCTAGTCGGGAAGGAACCACCAGTGAAGGAGGGGAGGAGCATTGGACCACCTGAGGAGCTGGAAGAGGAGGACAAGGAGGGTCACAGCCTTGGCCAATACTAAGTGCCTGGGTACTCGCCGAGCTTGGAGGATTCAGGATCAACCGATACAGTGCAACTGGAACATGAATGCCAAGCACCAGCACCTGCACCTTGCATAAAATTGTGCAGTCACTCCCATACCACATGTGTTGGCATTTCTGACAGACAAAGCAGGAGCGAGCGATAAGCGATGAACTGCGAATCACTGCCCGTGCCGCACCTTCTCTGCTGTAGGTAAAGTTCCTGCCGAGCTGACACAGATGCATCGTCACATTTGGAAGGAGCACACAGTACGGAATTGAGGGATCAGGAAGGCGCCTGGCTGCTGATCTCCTCTTCCCCAAGTCCCTTCCAAAGCCATCTCCAATATTGAAGCCAAACGAGACCCATCCAGCCATCCTGTCATCCATGGTCCATCCATGTTGCCATCCTTGTGCTCCTTTTGCACTCGAGGCTTTCGCCGTAAACTAGCAATACCCTAGCTCTGCTCAAACGGCGTCCATCACAATCACAATAATAGCACCCAGGTTGCCGGGCTGAGGCAACGGAACGGCAACGGTAAACGAAGCGATCGAGACATTCGACTTTGCATGGGGACGTCTCATGGAAATGATGGCTGGCCGTCGTCATCAGGTCAGCACAATCCGACATCACATCCAATGACGCAAACAATACACCGCATCTTTCCTCGAATCCTTTCTTTGGCTTCGGTGTAACGTTCATGCAGCCGCAAGCCTAATGGTGCAACATGTGCAGGACGTGTCTGGTCGGCATTGACCCCATTGCGTCGAGATGGAATGTTTTCAACGGCACAGTGCAGGACTCAGACCTGGCAACTACCTGCCTACCTAACCAGCACTTCTTGCCAACAACGAGACATACAAAACCAACTCCAACTTGACGGCTTCGACAAAGAAAAACCCAACGCTTCAATTTTATCCCAGTGAACGGCTCAAGTTTGAAGTCGAACTAGGGTCCAACACATCCTTTTGGTTGGATACAAGACTGCAGTAGTCAGGGGCATCGGCTGCGCCACCCCATGCAGACCCAAAAAACCGTCGTCTCATCAAGAAGCTGGAAATGGAGCAGGGCTGGGCTATCCCAGCCAAACTGCTTTGAACGAGAAATTATTGCGACGAGTTGAGGACCCGATATCATGCTGCGTAGCATTTCGCTTCCCCTTCTGATGCCTTCACTGTTTGTGCTCAGAGCCTTTAATTGACGCAGATGCACCCCCGGAACCCTCCCAAACGATCTGGATTCCTAAGCGCGACAATGTTTATCTTTCGAGCATGAGCGCCCAACTCAGTCTGCAGGCAAGGGATCCCTGAGATCCAAAGTGGAGACCTGGCGTCTTGGTGTGCCCCAGAATTGGCGCCGATCCGGCCACCATGATTGGGGCTGCGAGTTACCAACATTTGAAGTCCTTGGCGGATGCGCCCTGGCGACGTCACCTACCATCTGGCGGGGACAAACCAACTTGACATGAATAGAACGATGGCTTCACACCTTGAGATGGCACGGCTCTCGCCCCCACGGCTCCAAACTTGAAACAGCAGTGCCGCCTAACGCTGCAAGATGGGTGCGTTGGAGTGACCCAATTAGCATCCGACTGAGTGACCGCGTATCCAGATTCCAGATCACCTTGGACAGTCATACGCATCAGGCTCACAGGTTGACCTTCTCTTTATGTTAAGGACGTGTTGCACGAATTATCGTATATGCCATTCTCTTACTCAACCCCTATCGAAACATTACATGCATCGCCGGGAGGTGAAGCACTTCTAACACGAACCTGATTGTGATGCACTCACCTGGCTTTTAAACAATATGCTCGCATCGCAATTGGCTATGTTGTGTCCGGGCAAACATCGTCTCGAGTTTGCTATACGAAATACTTGCGGTGGTTATATTCGTGTCCGGTAGACGGCCCTGAAACCAAATCGAACGACTCTCGGCTTCTGTTTCTTATGAAACGACCACAATGGCAAGTACAAGGAGACACAAATGTCATTGAACAGGCCATCTGGCAAACCACTACGATCGAATATGAGTAAGTCTTGAGAATCTCAATACACCACATGTCCCAACCAGTACACGCCAAGTAAGATAGGATACTGTTCGTTGGCTCGTAATATATCGAAAACATGCCCTCAAAAGTCATCTGCTCATGATGCCTCCACAATCCCCCGGCAATGATCTACGTCACTAGCCCGTGCAGATTTAATATAATCTGCTACACAAAGTGCATTCTCTCACACCTTGCGATTGGCTACCCATGATCGCAAATCTGTGTCCATAGGATCATGCCGAGGTTCCCGTTTTGGGCCATTTCATCTCGTGGTGTCCTGTGAGCATCAAGTGTAATTCCATCTGTCGTGTCTGTCGCTTACCCGATCCCGTGTCATAGGTTACACTGAATTTTGAATCCAAGTTGTGCAAGACCAAGTTGCACTAGAATTGCTAGAAGTGAGTTGGGCGGAAGATGTTGTTCAGCGGCATGCAAATACATGGTCTATTCAAGATGTAAATGGCCGCATTCACATTAGATGTTAGACAGACAAGACAAGATACTGTAAATACTTGTAGCGACAAATAAGAATTATCCAGGTAGAGGAATATACTAACTAATGTATATCAGTGGTATCAGTGAAGTCGGGCAACAAGTACCCCATTACGAAACAGAAAAATTACAAAGTAAACTGGTGACAAAGGAAACCTCAGTTCACATCAAGTTACAAAGCATTAGAAAGCAAAACGTCCACTGCCTCTTCCCATCTCCTTGAGATGGCAATCTCGGTGACGGTTCTTCCCATTTCGTCCTTAACGGTCAAGTCCACGCCACACTTTTGAGCGAGCTTCTTGAGAATCTCAATGTCTCCGTTCTCAAGGGCTTGCATCATGCCGTTCCATCCTCTGTACATTTTGTTCGGGTCGGCGCCCTTGTCGAGGACGATGTCGATGAATTCAGTGTGCTCGGTGGCACATCGGCGGAGGGCTTTCACGATAGGCAAGTGCTCACCAGGAGCGTTGACATCGGCACCCCCCTCGTTGAGGAGGTAGATGACGATTTCCTTGTGCCACTCGCGAATGCCGGAAGTGAGCGGGGAGAAGACGCCGCCGTTTTTGTCTTCGACTGACACGCCGGCTGCGAGGAGAAGCTTGACAGATTCAAGCTGGTTGGCGACGACGGCTCGTTCCATGACACCCTTGAAGGCGCGGGGCTCGGGGAGCACGGCGAGGATTCGGGAAAGGATATCTGGGTTTTTTACGGCCATGCATACCGGCCAGTCTTGTCCTCGGATGTTTGGGTTTGCGCCGCGGGCGAGGAGAATGTCGACGAAGCCGACGTGGTTGTCACGAATAGCACTGGTGAGTGCGGTGTGGCCCTTGGCATTCTTCTCGTTGGGATCAATGTTTTGATCCAGGAGCCATTTTAATGCCGGTCCATTCTTTGACGTCACTGCCGTTTCGATGATGCCCTTGGGGCTGTTCAGGTTGCCACCAGCGGCAACAAGAGCTGGGAGGAACTTCTCTCGGTGATGAGTGACACACTTGAAGCACGGGTATTCACTGGCTGGGACGTTGGGATCAGCACCGCTGCGAAGCAGGAGATCAAAAATGTCCTTGCGGTTGTCACGGATAGACGTGCAAAGGGGAGTATACACTCCGTCCTTTTTAGCATTGGGGTCAACTCCCGCTTTGAGGAGGATCTTGATGCACTCCATGCTGTTGATACTTGTGGCCAGCTCCATGAGACCGGGGCATTTCTTAAAGTCGGCTCCATGGCTGAGGAGCACTTGTAAGCATGGTGGTTGATGTATTGATGGCCAGAGCATATGTTTGGGCCCAGGAAGATTGGGATCGGCTCCGTGTTCAAGGAGGCTCGTGACAATGTCGACTCTACCATTGGTAATTGCTTCAAATAGAGCGGATTTGCCCTCTTTGTTCTTATCGTTTGGTCCCGCACCGTAGTTAAGAAGCATGTCAATGAGAACTTTCGGCGTCTTCTTGCTGATGGACCCGATGAGGAGAGTGTTGCCATCGGACATGGATTGGTTGGGGTTCCCGCCATACATCAGCAGTAGATGGGTAAAGCCGATGTTGTTGGCCACGGCCGCAATAGTAAGTGGTGAATCCATTTCTGGTCCCACGGACATGTTGGGATCTGCGCCATACTTGAGAAGTGCGATGGCTGCATCCAGGTACGACTTCTCCGCCGCCGCGATGAGAGGGCTTACGCCATGCCTGTCAGTGGCATTGGGATCCACGCCATAGAGTAGCAGCAAACGAATGCTCTCGGCATCCTGGCAGAGGATGGCTTCATTGAGAGCGTGAGCTTCCGCTCCAGTGTCGGGTGAGACACCTCGGTCAAGAAGCTGCATCAGAAGCTTGTGGTCCTTGGCGCGTACTGCAGATACCAGGATTTGCTTGACGTTGGGCCTGTCTGCATCCACGTTGCTGCGAGGTTTTTGGCGAGGCATGCTGAAAGGCTCGCTGTCTAGATGAAGCACTTTAGAGCTGTCTAGCTCACGAGACTTGATATCTGATACCAGATCATCCAATTCAGAACTTCGTTCGACGGTTTCCTCAAAAGTGCTCAGTCTGTCATGTGCTGCTAGTCGTTTACCCAGTAGACCATCGGAAGAGCTTCCAGTCGAGCTCGAGGTGAACCTCGTGGATGGACTAAGATGACTTTGCTCTGATCCCGTGGAATAGCCATTGCTGTCTCCATTTACGGACTCGTGGCCATAGTAGACTGATCTCTCCGACTTGGGGATAGGAGGCAGCACAGGTGGCTGTGACTGCGTTTGGGCAGCCATAGCCAGGTGATGGTCTTCGACGCTTCGCTGTTGAGGAATGTTGGGGGAGCGGTATGTAGAAGCCTTTTCCTCAGAAGCTAGCGAGCTGGCTCGTTGGCGGCGGAACTCGGTCCCATCCAAAGCAGCGGCAAGGCCAAGGTATCCGATACCAAGCTCGCTCTCCATTTTCTCGGCACCGAGTTTCCATTGGAACATGAGAGCGCTGATCTTCAAGTCCTCTCTAGTTTTGGCCAGAGTCAGTGTCATTCGCTCTAGACTGTTGTCCCCAAACATCTTGCCAAAGCCACGACGCATACGGCCCATCGCGCCTTTCCGTTCAGAGTCCAGCAGCTTGCCCACAACATGGTCAAGGCCCCGGAAATCGATTTGTGCTGCTCGAAACTTCTTTTCAAGCACTGTGATCATGTCAAGCGGAAGGGATTGGTTGTTGCGTGCAGCTTCGCCGAGGCCCGCCTCAATGTAGAATAGAACTTGGCATGTATCGAGCACATCTCGGGCCAGAGGACCAAATCCATGAGGGAAGTGCTTGACTAACGCCGCATATTCAGACATCTGCTCTGCCACTCGATCGCAAGCCGCAGCAACGACGGAACAGAGCTCGAGACATTGCGACTGGGCCTTGTTTGTGGAAGCCATATTGAATCCCCTGTGAGCGGTAATCCGTTGAATACCCACAGGTGACGCTGGAAGTTGCTGGTGATACTGTTGCTCTTCCTGCAGCTGCTGTAGTGGCTGTTGTTGATGATGATGTTGGTAGTAGACGGGTGGAAGCCGGTTGGCAGCTGATGGGGGTCCACCGTCAAGATATCTGCTCGATGTTGGAGCAGAAGCAGTTGAAGCAGAAGCTGAGCTTGGAGTAGATGGAGGTAGGTCAAGAGCCTCTTTTAGATCAAAAGAGAAGGGGTCTCTTAAGGGTAATGGAGCAACATCCCGAGGGACTTCCCTTCGGACAGCCCTGTCTCCAGTTGACCAGTCAAGAGGCTGGTAGCTCATATTTGCCAAATAGAAACAGTAATAATACCACAATAAGTACCAAACTAATTTCAATGAATGATTAAAAAAGGCGCCTGCGTCACGGGAGGAGAGCAATGGCGTTTAAAGAGGAAGAAGTTGCGGGGACTACTCCGTAGAAGGCAAGAAGACAAAGAGCCCGAGTTTCTTGGTGATCAAAGTTCTGGTACCATAATACCCCGAGAAGGGGCATGGATCTTGTCAACATGGCCATGGTCAAACTGCCTTGTCACCAAACTTTTTGTGTGACCATGAGAGGTTGGTTGGCTGGCTTGCTTGGATTAGCTGGCGTGTTGGGTCGTGGCTATTGAGCAACTGGAGAAACCTCGTCCTTGAAACGCATGGGGTTCCTGGCTTAGCCTGCGCCTCCGGTCGCGCTTTGAACTCAATTTCGGATTTGATTGAGGTGCAGAGAGCATGGCGTATAGCAGTTTCGGTGCCACATAACCCCATCGAACAAAACGGTGGTGGCGTATTGGTATGTAGTGTGTTTGTTGATGCATGGTTGGGAGTCGGGACTATGCTCTCGGCAGCGCTAGAGAGTCAGCTCTGGCTCCTACACAAAGCTCGAGTAGTGGATCGGAGTGTCCGCCTTTTGCTTTTCTCGTAGGATATCATCCCTGCCACAGAGTCATTCCCATCCACTAATAAGAACCTCCAGACCAGAACATTTGGTCAAAGAATGGCTTAAGGGCGTAGACTTCCGTGAAGCGGATCGATAGTCTTCAGGTTGTGGGTATCGTGTAAACCATAGCCCCGGTAGTCCGGCCTGGGCACTTTGGTGAGAGGTTTGAACCAGACAAATAGGCAGCAAAAATCTAGCACCTCAGATACAGGGGGTTTGAAAACCTCTGACTCGGCTCCGCTCGGCACCAAGGATGATGGGAGTTGTAAGTTGAAACCGCGCACCAATAGAAGCAGCACGCTTTACCTTCGAGTTCTCTTGATGCCAGGCAAAGTGCTTGTGCCGTATTAGACACAAAACGGCCAGCTGAAATATTGTTGGAGTAAGCTTGTAACTGCTAGTTGCAGCAGCAGGGTTCCGTAGTCATGACCTGCAGCTTTACCCAGCTTTACCCAGCTTTACCTGTTCGGCAGAGGCTAAATCAGGCTGCTCAACCTGACCTTGATGAGAGCTTGTCTTGCGAGTTTGTACTAGTTGGTAGTTCGGTTCCATGGCCAACTGATCCGAGTGGTAACTGAATCTCCACCCACTTACCAACGCCAAAAGCCACCAACTCATCCCGATGGGGCACATTTGTACGAGGTCAGGTCAATGCGCCGTTACCCGTCGGCCAGGCTCTGAGCAATCGTGACCCTTGAACTGATAACGTCTATCACATCGTCGAAATATTTGTATGAGTTATGATATTGTATGAGCAACGAGACAGACTTGGCGCATCCAATTGACAGCTGCAGCTATGGCAGCTTCCCATGGCTGAGTCTCATCCCGGGTTACCTGACAAAGTCGGTCTAATCACTCCAACGGATAACTTCCTGTTGAGGTGGTCCTCATGCCCCAGAGGACAAACGAGCCATCCGTCGGCCGATTGAAGCCTTTGACAGGGCTTGAAATCGAAGATCCAAGCACTCCGAAGTAGCACATGCCAAAAGTCCCCATCCCTGTGCCTTTGCATGAAGAGGACGTGCGTGATCGACAGTCAGCCCAGCTCACTTCTAAGCTCAGAGACAACGGTTCAGTGCCAGCGGCACCGCACAGGCTTTTGATAACGGTCCGTGCCCGTGGCGCCGCCCAACAACGTGGCCGAACCCGCGTCTGACTCTCGCTAGGATCCGACGATTAGTGCTGCGAAGCACTAGTTGTGTCACAACCTGTTCTTTGTCTGGACAAGAAAGAAGGCCACCTTCTTTCTGAATTCCCGGGTTCATGACCTGACTGCTGATAATGGCAGCAGACTCTGGGTACTGCCCCCAGTTTGATCTGCTTCCAGCATTCCTAGGTCAACATATGCCTCTCCTATGCTCTTGTCTATCAACCCATTTTTGAAACACCAAGCACACGAATTCGCACGTACACGACACCCACCGAATTTGTCACGAAAGGGCTAATCGTCGAGTGCCAGTGACGCTCTTGACACCCCAGATGTGTGAGGTCCTAAACAGGACTCTGTGGCGCTTCCCGAAGAGCCGTTCCCCATGTTCCATGTTGTCCTCGTCTCTCCAGAAACTTGCTCGTCTGATCACAGTCCCTGTCTGGGGATTGTGTTACGCGTAATTAGGATGGGGGCCGGATACAAGATCGTTGTGCTCGGTATCGGTTCTGATGCATGCTGGCACGGGATCGAGCATCAAATAATCAATTTTACGACGCCGTTTCTCTGACATCCGAGAATGCTGGAATAATACAGTTTCCCTGGCACAAATTTCACGTCTGTGAGATGAGTGGCCGGCCACACTACACCAATGCTGGGAATCAACAATCCTTGACGTGACCAACAATGAGGCATTACTGCCCCAACGCCAAATATTGCTCAACCACACGTTTTGTGATGAGTTGCCGGGTCCAAAACGTGTGCTCATCAAGATGCCTGACGGTTTCTTTGCTTTTCTTAAGGTCTGGAATAGCCACGTGTATCTGTTTGCGCCACGGTGGTTGTTTTTACTTTTTCATCGAGTGTGGAAAAGTTCTGGTGTGTCGCCTCGAAGGTGGGTGTCTAGGATGTCTTTGCTTTTGGGGATAACAAGACTGGCGGCGGCAAAGAATTGGTGAGCCTCAACTAAACAAAATTTGTAAGCGCGGCCGGGAAAGGCGCGCCGTTATCCAGTGCATTTGACACGTCAATTTCTTGTTGCGCCTGGGATGTTATTTATGTTCCATTGTTGTGTGCGTGCTTTAATCCCGGGGATGGCGCCGGGGAGAGTTAAGTGGCGTTTCTATTCAAGGCGACTCGACGAGGTTGGCCATGAGGTTGGCCATGAGGGCAATTTAGGGTAGCAGCCGGGGCCTCGTGATGGTCGATGCGGAAGTGCCCAGATGTCAACTCATTTCGACTGTGTTGAAAACAACATCAGGGGCAAAGCACTGTGGGTCGATGCTGTAACTCCATGTTTCTTTCGTTTCTTTTTCCGATTGGTAATATTGATGGCGTTCTGACTATTTCCTAATTGCCACATTGAGCAGATATTGAGACACGGGAACATCCTAAGACAAATTGATATTTTCCGAGACCACCATAAGCTGGACATGATCGGGTTTTCGTAAGATTCCCAGGCAAAGTAAGAGTATTGAATGATGGCGTTGTATTATTCGGAGGTTTTATCCCACTTTCATCGTTGGCGCCAATTTGGCCACCGTATCGGGAGGCGATCTGTGGCTACCAAATTCCACGTGTAGAGCGCCAAGGCGCGATTGTGACAACACTGCGGCGTAATATGCTGGAGTTTGAATGTCCAGAACCGAGAAGCTGTTACCAAGAACTATACTGCATTGTATTGGAAGTCGAGGATGGTGTGTAAGTTTTGAGTGGTGAACTGGAAACTTGCAACTTCAGACCATTGAGGTTGGAGAGTCGGGTTGGAGTTGGTTCATGAGCTCCAAGACAGTCTGGCAATGGACCCACCTCGATGTATGCTTTGATTGGATGATATTTTATGGTGCCTGGCACCTGCCGGGGACTGATGGGCCTGGGCTGCAGCTGTCATCAGTTGAATGCCGTCAACAACTGGCAGCACTTGGGCATCATTAATGTGGGCCAATCACTGGGAGGTCGAAGCTTGATGCTGAGTCTGATTGAAGCTCCACCAACGAGCTTCTGATCTTCAGCCTTGTTGCCTGCCCCTCCAGCATCGCGATATCAACATCGAGGAAAGGTTGTTTCTTTGACCTGCCATTCGCAAAACGACGCATCATCTCTGGGACATGTTCTCGCGATTCCACTAGTCAAGACCATGGCCAACCCCGTGGGCGAAGATGGTTGGGTTGCCTACATTGAGGAGGCCGTGCGAAACGGCTCTGGTCTCGAACACCACGTCAACGTCGTCGAGCTGTACAAACGCGCCGTTGGCGCAGAGCCGGGAAGCTTGCGCCTGTGGCTAGCATACTGCAACTACTTTTGGCATCTCTGGGAGAGCAGCAACTCTAGTAATGCTGGCTGGTCCGATGAGGAGCAGGTGCTGGGGCGCGAGGTCTTCTCATTTGATGCCGCCCTCGATCTTTGGCAGCAAGGGTATGAAGCAGTTCAATATCGTCTGAGCGATAGCCACGAACTGTGGGACCGTTGGATATCTGTTGAAATGGAACAGCTTGTCAAGGGCAAAACGACTGAGGGCGTCCGCCGAATCACCCAGCTCTATCTCGACCGGTTATCGACACCCCATTTAACCTGGGACGAAACGTCGCAAGCATTTTCGAGCTTTTTATCGCAATATAACAAATCCGAGTGGGAGAAGACTATGCAAGAAATTACATTAATTGCCCAAACCACAAAAAGGGCTATTCAAGTGCGAGACCCGTTCGAGCTGAAGCTGAAGCAAGCCCAGCGCAACCATGATATCGAAAGCGAAAAGGCTCAACTGCGTGATTACATTGACTGGGAAGTTCGGGGTTCAAAAAGAAAGCAAGACGGGGCCGACTTGACACTAAATCTTTGCGCTGGTCTGTTCGACCGGGCGCTAACCGGATTGTTTGCGACTGATGAGGATGTCTGGTATGACTATATTGTGTTCCTATCCTCCTCGGCATCTAAATCTTCTTTCCCGGCAGATCGCTTGCTCAATGCGTCACGGAGATCAGTCCAGCATTGCCCCTGGTCCGGTCGCCTGTGGAGCAGATATATTCTGTCCGCCGAGGAGGCGAAATTGGCTTTTGCAGATATCGAATCCATTAAGAACACTGCAGCCAGCGACGACCAGTTGTACAAAAGCGGCATGGAAGGTATGATTGAAGTGTATGGAACTTGGTGCGCGCTTCTAAAGAGAATGGCACTCGAACCAGCTGCTACCGATGAAGAGTTGGATGTCGCAGACGAGGGCTTAAGGACCGCCTTGGAAGAGGTGCATACTACGGGAAAGAGGCTCTATGGCAAAGATTTCCAAGGTGACCCCAAGTATCGACTTGAGCGCATATATATTCAATACCTTACGGAGAAGGAGGGCGCCATTCAAGCCGCCAGGGCACAGTGGAAAAAACTCGAACGAAGAAGCATCTATGCAGATAGCTACGACTTTTGGTTCAACTACTACACGTGGGAGATGCTTGTCTTCTCTTCCAGCTGGAACCAGGAAGGACAAGACCATCTCCGAGTGCCCACCGAGGCTACAGCAGTTCTATCATCCGCTGCACAGCGCAAGACCATCGACTGGCCAGAAAAAGTGCTCGACATGTACCAACAACATTGCAGTACTCATGAGCTACCGTCAGTAGTGCGTCAGGCAGACGACTTTGTTCACAAAACGCAAAAAGTTCTTGCATACCGACGAAAGAGACAAGAAGAGCAGCAAGCTGCACAGTACGCCGCCTACTATGAGAGTCAGGCGCAGGAACAACAAGCAGAAGCACCCGCAGAAAAGGCGTCAACACAGCAGGAACAAGCAGCGGCTGACGAGATGGCGTCTCCGAGCGGACCAAAGAGGAAGCGGGAGTCCCTCGCAGATACTCAGGAAGACGAGACAGAGAATGCGACCAAACGCCAGCGAAGCGGCGAAGAAATTCCGAGTGCGTCTGGACAGCCTCCCAAGCGGGACAGGGAGCATTCCACTATTATCGTCACCAATTTACCGTTTGACGCAACCCAGGCTGCCGTCCGTAAATACTTCAAACCATACGGAGCCATCAATAACGTTACCGCGTTTGTTAAGGAAAAAGACAGCCAGTCCACCACGGCGTTAATCGAGTTTAGCTCCCCAGAAGAAGCGCAGTCTGCTCTTCTTAGGGATTCTAAATACTTTGGCGAGTCCCAAATCACCGTACAACTGGGCCATGATCTCACCGTCTACGTTGCCAACTATCCTCCAGCCGCCGACGAGAACTTCATACGACAGCTGTTCAAGGACTGCGGGGACATTCTCAGCATCCGCTGGCCAAGTCTCAAAGTGAACACCCATCGACGCTTCTGCTACGTCTCTTTCCGCGATAGAAAAGCCTCGGCCAAGGCCGTCGCCAAAGAAGGCAAGCTCCTGGAAGGCAAATACCGCCTTCTGGCGAAGTATTCAGACCCCAACCGCAAGAAGAACCGCGAGGGCGCCATCGCTGAAGGCCGTGAAGTCCACATTAGCAACCTCGATCGGTCTGCTACCGAACAAGACATTCGTGCCGTGTTTGGCAAATTCGGAACCGTCAAGAGGGTCAACATCCCGCTCAATATGGCGGGGACGAATCGCGGGTTCGCGTTCCTAGATTTTGAGAACAAAGACCAGGCTGAGAATGCGGTCCAAGAACTCAACAACACCAAGTTCAGGAGTCAAATCCTGCAGGTCGAAGTCTCCAAAGAAAACAAGGTCAAACCGTCCGCCAAATCAACTGATTTCCAGCGCGCATCCGCCTCGCCTGCCCCGTCGTCAGTAAAAGACACAGAAGGCGACGACGCAATGGGGGACGCAAACTCAGCTACCGGTCCTTCTAAACCCTCATCCGCAGAAATCGCAGCCAGAACCATCGCCCTAATGGGCCTGCCTGACACTGTCAACGACGCACGCGTCAAAGCTCTCGTCGAACCACTCGGGTCTATTGTCAAACTTGTCCATCAGCCTGGTCATGGGGGCGCTATTATCGAATTCGTCGATGTCGCTACCGCTGGCAAAGCTGCCCTTCAACTCAATAGCATGGAGTACGAAGGACAGAAGCTCCGCACAGGATCGGCGGATGAATTGCGCCAGAATAAGCCTGATAATCGGGCTGGAGGGCAGATGACCAAACCAAAAGGTCTTATGGCTCCTCCGCAGGCTACGCGGCGGGCTGTGCTGGGTAGGCCTGGTCCGAAGAGGGGATTGGGGTTCACTCCTAGAGTTGCGGCTGCGGCCGCGGCTTCGGCACCTGTTGAGAAGACGGGTGGACAGAAGAGTAATGCTGATTTTAAGGCCATGTTTCTTGCTGGACGGGAAAATGCAGAGAAGAAGAGTGATGCGACGGAGTGAAAAGTATCTTTGTAAAATAGCAAAAGGGAATGAAATGGTCTGGTTATGAGGGATATGTATTGTAAACTTGCTCTAGGTTGTGTATACCATTGAAATGTCATAAATACATCAATTGTCTGCCTTCTATGTTAACACCTATATGCACATCGTTTCTATCCCAAAGTGTGTGTCGTGATTCAGAAAATGCCCTTTTCATTTCGTGTATTAACCCAAGCCACCGGCAACCTATGCCTTAGCCACAGCAACGGACACACCACTATTCTTCCCGTCATCTCTTTGATCCTGGGTAAATAGCTTCTGCCACACCTCAAGCCACTTCTCCTGTTGAGCGGTGGGCAATTTCCCAGGCTGTTTGAATGACCGGGTTAGGAGCTCGCGGAGACGAGTGCGCAGAACTTTGAGCACGAGCATGGTTTTCCAGTCGGGGAGGGCGAAGCGGCCTCTGTTGCCGTCGAGGATGATTACGCCCGAGAACATCTGGGCGAGTTAGTTGAGAGTTGGCATATGGAGTTGGGGAACATACATCGCAGCGGACGTCGCCGCACAGAAGGGCAATAGCGAATGGCTCAACGGCCGTGGTTTCGTGCGCGTGATAGACACTGCTATGGTTAGTGTGTCGTTGAAGGAAGGATTTGAGGAGTTACTCACGTCTTTGACTGCATAATGTGGTAGTATGATAGCCATTTAATGTCTAAAAAGCCTCTGTTCACAGATGACGGGTGCAAGCTTATGTTTTGGTTGTTACCAATGTTCCGTAAGCCCTTGGTGCCAGGGGTATCGCGAACAAGAAGCTTGGGATAGAAACTCCATGCTATGACTGACGACGAAATCAAGTCATTTTCGCTGTTTGTGTTCACGCGTCGAGGGACTTCGTAAAAGTTCTGCTGCCGTCTTCGGCCTTGTGCGAACCTGAGGCGTGCTAATGTACGGCGCTCTTCTTCAGTTAAAGAGAGGAAACCGGAGTCTGCCAACGATACCAGCAACTGGCCTTTCAAGTCCTCGATGTTGGCTAGCGTTTGCTGGCTTAGGAAGTTTTTGCGGCAGAATTGAAACTCTTTGCCTACGCCGCTATTGGCTTGGCATACTCTCTTCCAGGCGAGGTAGGCGTTGTATATGGTAAGGAGGTCAGAATCAGCACGGCGAAACGACATTCGCGCGTTATCGGCTTGTGCGCGTTGACCCCAAGGCGCGGAGAAGGGTGATTTGGATGACAGAATCGCTGCCACTGTGATGGCCATGTCGAGACATTTGAAGATCGTGCCCAGGAGTATGAGCTTGCCCAGGAACACGTCCAAGGGTAATCTCGCCAGCTGGTGCCCTAATGGGGTGAGTTCCTCGGCTGTTGTCAATGCACGAACATCGACCAATGCATCAATCGCACGGCGGATGTTCTTGGCTGATGGAGCATCCAGTGCGTCGCCGAGAGTCTCCTCGATGCCACCAATCTTGCAGATCTTGACTCGAATGGCCAGGTCTTGCAATGATAATCGGAGCATTTCAGGTGTCTGTTGATCACTCATAATTGTGTCATGCCGATATTTGGTGAACATGTGGAAACAAAGACCATTCTGAACACGACCAGCACGACCTCTTCTCTGCTTCGCGTTGGCCCGAGAGATGAACGTATCAATCAGTCGAGATAGCTGCTTCTTTTCGTCGAATCGCATCTCACGGTGCTTTCCTGTGTCGATGACGCAAGTCACATCGGGAATTGTGATACCAGTTTCGGCAATGTTGGTTGCCAGCACAATTTTGCGCAATCCTGGCGGCGGAACGAGAAAGGCCGATTCTTGATCCTCGGTGGCAATGGAAGAGTGAAGGGGGTAGACTAGCCAATCTTTGGCAAATCTTGGGTCTCCCAGCAGCATATCGTTGAGCGTTCGAATCTCTGCGATACCAGGTAAGAACACGAGGATTGCCTTGCTGTAGAATTCAAGTGATGGGTCCGATGCTATTCGCACCATGAGCTGCAGGATCAGGTCGAAATCGATGCGATATTCGTCCAGCTGAGTTAATGTGCCCCGTGTTTGTGCCGAGTATGCAGCCAAGCTCGAAGAAATCTCGCTCTTTGGGCCGGTACCCTCTCCCTCTCCCACGTCGTCATCGAGGTCAACCATTTTCTCTTCGGGAGAGTCGCTTGGCCGGTATCCTGTCAGTTCAACCGCATCTTCGAGATATCGGACTTCAACGGGGAATGTCCGGCCTGGCACGTTCAGAATCGGTGCGCCGCCCAAGTAAGCTGAGAACCGTTCAGCATCAACCGTGGCAGACATAAGAACGACCTTGAGATCTTTTCTCCTCGTCAACAGCCTCTTCAGAACGATGAGAAGGAAATCACTGTCAATAGATCTCTCATGGACTTCGTCAAGCACCAAGTGCGTCACTTCTCGAAGATCGTTTGATCCCTCCAGCATGCGCATGACAATACCAGTTGTAGCGAAGACAAGTCTGGTCTCTCGAGACGTGTTGGCCTCCAGCCGAATAGAGTATCCCACGAGGGATCTATTTGTGCCCAAATCACCCTTGTTTTCGCCAAGCTCGTCGCTTACACGTTTGGCTAGTGAGATTGCAGAAATTCTACGAGGCTCTGTACAATAAATCTTGCAATGTCTGCCTTGGGATAGTTCATGTTCCAACAGGAACGCAGGTACCTGAGTACTCTTTCCACTATACAGGCGATGTTAGTCTTGGGGTCATTGATTCCATAGGCAACAGTCACATACCATCCAGTCTCTCCACATACAATGACCACCTGGTTGTCGTCGACGGCTTTGAGTACCTGTGGTCTAAATTGCCACATGGGAAGTTGCATGCGGGATTGCTGCGGTGAAGTTAGCATCGTACTAGAGAATAGGTGTGCGGAAAATGCTGGTAGAGGAAGGAATATACCATCATTGATTGAAATTTGTTGGTGCTCGCTTTGTCGGCCCAAATTTTCTGCAAAGCTTCCATGCTGGCTGTATTGAGCTTCGAACGATCTGATGCTCCATTTTGTGTGGGATCGGGGGAGTTTTTGGCACCTCCGCGGCCTCGGAAAGCAATTACACCGTCTTCCAACTCTTGATCCTGCCTCTGACGAACCAATGTTCTCAGTGACCTGACAGATTCCCGATCCTTGGTATCCAAGTAGTTCTTTTTCGACTCCGCCATTTCTGCCCAAAGATCTTTCCAAACAGGTGGTAGTCTAAGACTGACTTTCTCATCTTTTGAATTGCCGTTGAATATGTGGAAAAGGGCAGCTGTGGAAATATAGGCTTCGGCCTGTTTACCATCTGAGGCAGCTACGCCCTTCATTGTGAACGTAAAGTGTGTCGCATCAGCCGCTACTTCAACATCAGAGTTGGGCAACACTTGTGGCAGCTCTTGGGCTTTTGTCCACCAAATATCGACAGCTTGGCGACTGGCAAATGTAGCCTCAGATACTACGCTGTAGGTGAACTTGACTGATGCGTCTCTAAATCCGGGTATCAGTAATGATCACATCAACGGGGGGGTTTTATGTAACACTTGCCTGGAGCGACATGACTCCTCCAAAACTCTTCTAGGGCTTACCCCTGACCATTTAGCAAAATCTCGGAGTACGAGTTTAGATCCATCTGCTGAGTTGATGACTGTCGTCGTCTTGCCAGTGCTCGGATCCACCTCGTTCTGCGGAAGAGATGCAAATAATCCAGCAATATCGTCGTCGTCATCGTCTTGTTGGGCAAGGATTTCTGCAGCAATGCGTTCTGCTTCGTCATTCACATCATCCTCCGGGTTGGATTCAAAGGCTTGTTCAGCCTTCGGTTTCGCCTCATCCGCAGCATCCTGGGCTTCCTTCTTCGCGGCAGCCAACTGTCTTTCAACTATAATTTTCTCAGACTTCCATTTTAGATCTGCGCTGTATTTGTCGAAAAGAACGTCGCCTTCTATCTTGCTAATTTTCGCTTCAAGTTTAGCAATCTCCATTTGCGTGTCGTCATCGTTGTCGGTTGGTTTATTACTGGTACGAGAGAGTTCAAGATGCTTTGCTTTTGCGGAGACATATTCGGGAATCAAATCCTCGGGCTCTATATCTATATCGTACGTCACAGCTAGCTTTTTCCCTTGCGATGCAGCAGACTTGGAGCCCCGCTGATTGGGTTTATTCTTGTTGGGTTGCTGTGGCTTGGGGGTGCCAGGGCGTGACGCATTAGGGGTCTCCGTAGGGGTATCTGTCGATGGAATCAGTATTTACATGATACTTGCACGCGCGTATTGTTGCTGGGAAAAAGCCGGAGAGGAAATGTACCTCTGGAAATTGGTTTGCCCTTAAACTCGTACGACGGCAGTTCCTCGACAGGACACTCCCTCGCAAACCACTCTAGTGCCTCGTCCAGACCCCAGATAGAATCTTTGACTACCGGAGAAATATTGGTGGCTATATCCAAAATGTGTTTGAGAACCGCTTCAACACGTGCTTCAGGAAACCCAGCTGAGGCCAAGGTCTGGCGCAGAGTCCACAGACGGACAATCATGTCCTCCTCTGAGGGAAGCTTCCCAGTACCAGCATTATCGGATGACACACTCGAAGCAGCAAAGCGAGTCTCTGCTTTTATAAGATCGAGGATGTGGTCTACCAAGTCCGGTGGTAGCCATTTGGGGGCGTTGACCAAGTCGGCTTGGCCACGGAGCAGGCGTCGATCTGTTTCAAGTCGCGTTCGTTGTCGCTGGGCGTCACGTTTAGTTTTCTGGGCATGTTTCTCGACCAGAAGCTGCAGTTCGGATTCCTCAAGCTGTTTTTCAAACTCTTCGGGGCTCAAAGGTGTGTCTTTGGCATCACCAGAGATTGACTTGGTTGATGGCGGGGCATTTTCTTTGGATGGAGGGGCAGAGGAAGAAGCATCAGCCGGTTTGGATGCAGGCAGCGGCTTTGCTTCCGACTCGGACCCTTCAGGACGGGGTTTGGAAGCAATTGAAGTGGTAGCAAAGCCTCGTGCCGGGTTGGCAGCTGGCTTCTTCTTTTTCTTGTTGCCAGCCATTGCCCTAGCACAGCAAGCAGAGCAGAGCACAGCAAAAGTTGAAGGAAGGGTCTGGTGTGGATGTTGGCGTTTGGATGGAAGCTAAGGTGAGCAGGCGGAAGTGGGAAATGAAATGGCAAATGCAACACAGAAATCAGACACACACACACACACAGCTACAGCACAGGCACAACATTAAACACTCACACAGACCAGAATGGGCCAGTCAGTGACATGGACATGGACATGACATGACACAAGATCTTGATCCACTGATGCCCGCTGCTCAAACTAAGATTCAAGTTGCGGTGGCGTTCAAGGGTGCTGAAGTTGTGCATCCGCAGGGGTAGTCAATGCTGTGCGTTGCCATGATGTGCCAGACAGATTGGGCTTGACACGTATCGGTGACTATTTCATCTATCCTACCCGAGACATTAAGTTTTGTCAACTGGAGGTCTGGTTTGGCATGAATTTTCAGAGCCAACATTGAACCCTGCGTCACTCTGACTCATCCCCGATTGACGACGAATTGTTTGTACACATGCATGTCAAATTTTAGCCCAATCCAAGAAAAGAACTATGGAACGCAAGAATAGAATGACTGTCACGCCGAAATTGTGCCTGATTTTATCCTAGGTGTTATTATGCAGCACGCATTCCTTGACTTTGACTGTGTTGGTGGAGTGAAGGGATAATGGAGTGAATGTGGTTATTTAAGCTTCCAGATGTCATAATACTAACTTGGACGGATACTTTGTTAAACTACCTAGGTATTGTACAAAATAGATCTATACCTAGGTACTCCAAGACGAAAAAAAAGAAGAAGAAAAATGAAAAGCCAAATAAATAAATAAATACACTTAAACTCAAAACTTCAATTACTTTGTGCCGGTCGAATAAAGGCACCTTCCCATCGCGTGCCATTGTCTTGTTGCGGGCGGTGAGCAGAATTTCCACTTTCCCACAACTTATTGCAAGGCGAGGCGGGGCCATTTTTTAACGGCCAGTCTGGTGTCTGGTGGGGTGGAATCACACTCTATGCGTCTACGACACCAAAAGACGAGCTGTGGATTGCCAGCCAGAGCTTTCAACTCGAGACAATTACCCCGATAATTGGCTCTCGACGCCTTCCCTTCCAGGCTCGTCTTTGCCTACCTCTCTTATCCTTCACCCTCTACCGACCAGACACTTCCTCGATCTGTGTCAACAACCCTCTTCTCCGCCCAAGATCTACGACGGTGTGAGATTTTACAAAACAGTCCTGGTAGCCCCAGATGGTTTCGTCACTCGCCCGCCTTCGTTTCGCTCCTCGATATGTCTGAATCGTTGGACAATGCCCATGGCTCTTCCGCAGCCGCTTCTGGTCTCGACTTAGTTGCGATTGACCAAGCTCTGAGCTCTTCCTCCACCTCGATTCGAATCGCCAAGCTCCATCATGTTGACGACACAATTCGGCACAAGGGTAGCTCCAACCCTTGACTTTACCTAGCCGAGACTTCAAGAAGCTGACTTTGTGCTGCAGAATGCGACGCCTCGATTGTTCCTGATATTTTGAGGCTGCTCTTTTCAACCCATCCATTCTACCGAGACCGAGAATCGAGGCTTGCCGTTCAAAAATGCTTGATAAGCATTATTAAAGCTGGAGCCAGCGCCAAGGCCCTTGCTTCCGCCGTTAAGCTTATGCGCCAGGAGATTCAGAAGCCTGGAATTGCGATATCCAATGCCTTCGTTATTGTTGAATGGTGCAGCTTGTTCATGCAGCATGTTTCGCCGGATACTTGGGAGCAGCTCGGCAACGAGATTCTACTCACCGACGCAGATGCAGTTGAGAAATGTTTGCAATCGGGCTCCAAGAGTGGCATGACTCGATCAGCAACCATCGTAACAAGACGTGGTTTTCGCAGCCTGTTTTCTTCCACAGATACCCGAGAAAAGTTCCTAACCGCGGCCGTGACAACACTCACAACCAAAGGTGCTCAGCCAACAGCTAGACATGCCGTTGTATTGGGCATCATTGCCGGTGTATGCTCTCGACAGGCGCCATTACGGCCGGTCTTGACAAACTTGAAACCAAAATACTACGAGTTTTACTCTCGGGAGATCGTAGGGTCACGAACCACCCTGTCGGAACACATAGCTTCGGGTCTCGGCGATTTCTTCGTCAGTTTCACCACCCTCGAAGATGTCGAAAAAGATTTGGTTCCAGCCATTGAAAAGGGTTTATTGCGTGCCCCGGAAGTTGTCTTGGGCGGCGTCTTAAAGCCGCTGGTCTCTTCGCTGCCTGCCGATATTGACTTATCAAAGACTCTTGATGCTAAGCTATTGAAGCCGCTATTATCCAATATCAAATCGAGTAATCCAGCAATTCGCGGCGGCGCTATTATTGCCTTCCGCGCAATTGTGGAAAAATGCTCTGACCTCAAAACACTAGATCATGTTGTCGACGAAATCGCCAACCCCCTGGCTTCTGGCAAGCTCCCTGCTGCTGAACAGAAAATACTGCATTCCGAGATGCTGGAATCTATGCCTTTGTCATCGCAAAGTACTACAAAAGTCCTTACAGCTTTGTCGACCATCTCTTCAAAGGAAGGAAACGAAGCTGCTCTTGCTGCCGAAACTTCTGCACTCGCCCGCGCTGCAATCTTGGCCCTCACAGAAGGCAGCGACCTCCCCAAACCAGCCATTGACACTGTTGTAAAAGGACTGGCAGACAAGAAACCTGGTTCCAGGAGAATATGGTTGCTACGTGCAGGCAGCATCCTGCATGCGCTTGGTTCTGCTAGCGCGACTCCCGGCCTGACTGCATTTGTTGATGGAGTCACCCCTAAGCTTATTGCAAATTTCCAGGAAGTCACATCAAACGCTGCAGCATCAGCACAAAGCGGACTTGTTGTTGGGGCATATATTCTTACAGCGCTGAATCCTGTACTGTGTGGGCAATTCCCTGACTCGGCGATCAGCTCATCGCTGGCTAAGGCGTCCATCTCAAACCAGGCCTTGTCTTTGGTCGCAAAGCAATCTTTTCTGTTAAACTATAGGGTTTATGGCAAACTCAGTGTCGAGGAAGACTTGCAATGGCTGTCCAGGGCACTGACTTCAGTGGCTCAGGGCCTCAATGATGACTCTGATGACGACGTTACTCTAGCATGGGCAGAGGCTTTCATCTATCTGATTACAACGCCGTCCATTCCGCCAAAGGTGCAACAGGAAGCAATCAAATCCCTCTCCAAATTATACATCGACCGAGCCGACGTAATCTGTCAGTTTGTTGTTGACGGTTTATGGAACAACTTCACCCTTGACGAAGCCAAAGAGAAAGATTTGAAGATTAATAAATCCAATCTTATCCATGTTTTAAGGTCAATATGTCTGGATCCCAGCGAGCTCACACACCTCGGCGGAGTTGTATCTCAAGAGCAATTGGAGTCCCAAGCCTGTTCCATCCTAGTCCTAGCGAGACCAGAGCTCATTCCTCGGTCCAGCTGGATTGACTTATGTCTGCGCATGGGCATAGATCCCGGTGCTCTTGCCAAGAAGCATACAAATGAACTTCTCGGCGAAATTGGCCAACGGTCCGCAATTGACCAAAACGTAAGTCGACACATAGCGTAGTGGTGGGAGTTTGGTGTTGAAATTCTAACTTGCGTTGTCCAGGTTGATGCCATCAAACAAGCTGCTTACAATGCGGCTGCCGAATTGGCGTTTGTTGCCCCAGAAGTCATAATTCCTCGCCTCATGGAACTAATTAGTCGCGATCTTGACCCTAAGCAGCTGCATGACATTGGCCCTGTCGAAGCAGCCATTTATCGAACCCCAGAGGGAACCTGTTTTGTTGACGTTCTAGCAAAGAAAACACAGAATGTTGTCCCCAACAAAAATACCAAAGACTACGACATATTAAAATGGGAAGAGGAGCTGAGAAGCCAGCTTGAACAAAAGAAAGGCCAGCAACGAAAACTTACTGCGGAAGAGAATGCTAAAGTAAGCGCGCAACTTAAAAAAGAATCTGGCATCAGAATTTCTATCCGGGGAATCGAGGCCAAGTTATTACGTGGCATTGGAATTATCAAGTCCCTCGCCAACGGCCCACCTACTGATGCCACACTTTGGCTATCTTTTTCCGTTGGTCTTATTCTAGATGCCATTGATGCGGGAGCTGGTCTTATCATTGGTGACATTGCCCCGTTGGCGTATGTTGTCTGTTCAGAAAAGGTCTCATCGAGATTGGGGGCTATACGACAATTTATCGGTGTTGCAACGCTCCGGTTACGAGGTATTACCTTGTCCGAAAATTATGATGAGGAAAAACTGGAGGATCTTGTTACCCGTGTTTTGTACCGTCTCCGATTTGCAGGTGAGCAGCGTCCATTTGATGCTGTTTCCCTCATTTACATTTTGCCCCTGGTACTGGACGTTCTCCGAAAAGGTGGTGTTGGAGAAGACGCCGATGATCGAGATGCCCAACTAGTTTTGGCGGCCGAATTTCTCTCCTTCCATACCGACGTTTTCTCTGATGACGCAGTCCCACGAACCGAGCTTCTCGCTGTGCTCATCCAATCCATGCTACAATATGCTCAGCATTACAAGCTGATCAAGGACTGTTTCGCGGACATGTGTCGATGCATCGCACCCAACATGACTCAGCCAGAGATGCAGGTGCTAGCCAAAGGTGCCATTGTGTCGCAATCAAGTGTCAGAACGAGCGTCTTACAGTCCATTAGCTCTGAAGTTGACATGAGTGAACTCAAATACTCCGACGAGATTTGGCTGGCATGTCATGATGACGAGCAAGAAAATCGGGAGCTTGGAGCAGAGATATGGGAGGAGAGTGGATTCGCCGTTGACGCTAATGTCTCTCTGCGTATGATTCCATTTTTGGATAATAAAGACCCCCAACTCCGCCGGGCGGCTGCTAGATCACTGGCTGAAGCTGCACAAAGGCATAAGGAGACCTTGAGTGATGTGATTCCCCGACTACAGTCTCTGTATATCGAACTAGCGAAGCCCAAGGTCCAACAGCTAGACGAATACGGGATGCCAAAGAAGATGGACTTGTCTGATCCATGGGAGTCTAGGCAAGGTATCGCCTCTGCGTTCAAGGAGCTCACACCTGTACTGAACAGACAACAAATCGACGAACTTTTCAATTTCCTTATTGAATCCGGACCGCTTGGCGACAAGAGCGATAATGTTAGGAGGGAAATGCTGGATGCTGCGATTGCCGCAACTGAAGTTCACGGCAAGAGCATGATTGACGAATTGATGAAGAAGTTTGAGCATACTTTGGAGCAGCCAGACAAGAACAGCACTGCAGCTGACCGCGTCAATGAAGCCGTCATTATCATGTATGGTGCTTTGGCCAGGCATTTGGCCCCTGGGGACTCCAAGATCCCAATTGTCATCGAGCGCCTCCTCGCAACCCTCAGCACTCCATCCGAGACTGTGCAGTTCGCCATTGCGGAGTGTCTTCCCCCTCTGGTCAGAGTCTGCTCGGATAAATCTTCCAAGTATTTTGACCAGGTGCTTGAGGAGCTGCTCAACTCCAAAAAGTATGCCAGTCAGCGTGGTGCTGCATACGGTCTTGCTGGCCTTGTCCTCGGTAGAGGCATATCCTCGCTGCGCGAGTACCGTATCATTTCCACTCTCAAGAGTGCCATGGAAAATAAGAAGGAAGCTCACCAGCGTGAAGCTTCTCTGTTGGCTTTCGAACTCCTCTCAACAGTCCTCGGTCGTATATTCGAGCCTTACGTCATTCAAATTGTTCCCCAGCTCCTCAGCGGCTTTGGTGACAGTAATGCCGATGTACGCGATGCCTGTCTGGCTGCCGCCAAGGCTTGTTTTGGTCATTTAAGCTCTTATGGTGTCAAGCAGATTATGCCTACACTTCTTGACGGCTTGGATGACCAACAATGGCGAAGCAAGCGTGGAGCGTGCGACTTGCTCGGTGCAATGGCGTATCTTGACCCCAACCAGCTGGCAAATAGCCTGCCGGAAATCATCCCTCCTCTGACAGGTGTCTTGAACGACAGCCACAAGGAAGTCCGAGCTGCTGCCAACCGAAGTCTGAAGCGATTTGGTGAAGTCATCACGAACCCTGAAATTAAGAGCCTTGTTGATGTTCTCCTCAAGGCACTTAGTGATGCCACAAAGTATACCGACGATGCACTGGACTCCCTGATCAAAGTACAGTTCGTGCATTATCTCGATGCGCCATCTTTGGCACTTGTCACGCGTATTCTTCAGCGTGGCCTGGCCGATCGCTCTAATACCAAGAGAAAGGCTGCTCAGGTCATTGGCAGTCTGGCACACTTGACTGAAAAGAAGGACATCATTACACATCTTCCCATTCTCATTGCAGGTCTTAAGATTGCCGCCGTGGATCCGGTCCCAACAACCCGTGCCACTGCCTCTCGAGCATTGGGTTCACTTGTCGAGAAACTTGGCGAGGATGCTATGCCAGATCTGATCCCTGGTTTGATGGAAACTCTGAAGTCTGACACCGGAGCTGGAGACCGCCTTGGATCAGCTCAGGCTCTCAGTGAAGTTCTTGCCGGTTTGGGCACAGGCAGACTCGAGGAGACTCTGCCAACCATTCTTCAAAACGTCGACTCCTCAAAGGCAGCAGTTCGGGAAGGTTTCATGTCACTCTTTATTTTCCTTCCTGTATGCTTCGGAAACAGTTTTTCAAACTATCTTGGGCGCATTGTTCCACCTATCTTGGCTGGATTGGCTGACGACGTTGAATCAATACGCGAAACTGCGCTTCGAGCCGGACGACTTCTTGTTAAAAACTTTGCCGTTCGCGCAGTTGACCTGTTACTGCCCGAACTTGAGCGAGGTCTGGCGGACGACAGCTACAGGATCCGTCTCAGCTCTGTTGAGCTGGTTGGTGATCTTTTGTTCAACCTTACCGGTGTCAAGGCCAATGAAGAAGGAGAAGAGGAGGACATGGAAGCGGTCAAAGAAGCAGGAGCTTCCCTCAAGGAAGTTCTTGGAGAGGAGAAACGCAACAAGATCTTGTCTGCGTTGTATGTCTGCCGTTGTGACACTGCCGGCGCTGTGCGAACAGCTGCTGTCGCTGTCTGGAAAGTTCTGGTGCACAGTCCCAGAATTCTCAAGGAATTGGTGCCCACTCTCACTCAGCTCCTTATCAGAAGACTGGGTAGCTCCAATATGGAACACAAAGTCATTGCCAGCAATGCACTTGGAGAGCTTATTCGTAAGGCTGGAGACGGAGTACTCTCGAGTCTGCTGCCCACGTTGGAGGAAGGCTTGCAAACATCGACAGATTCAGATGCAAAGCAAGGTATTTGCTTGGCTCTCCGAGAACTTATTTCCTCTGCCTCTCCTGAAGCTATGGAAGACCACGAAAAGACACTTATTTCTGTGGTCCGCACTGCCCTCACTGATTCGGACGAAGAGGTCAGAGAAGCAGCAGCGGAAGCATTCGACTCCCTGCAGCAGATTCTTGGCAAGAGGGCAGTTGATCAAGTCCTGCCATTCCTCCTTAACCTTCTGCGATCTGAAGATGACGCGGAGAATGCCTTGTCTGCGCTTTTGACGTTGTTGACGGAAACTACTCGTTCCAACATCATTTTGCCGAACCTAATTCCCACTCTTACCACGCCTCCAATTTCAGCGTTCGATGCCAAGGCATTGGCGTCTCTGTCAAAGGTTGCTGGTGCCGCCATGAATCGTCGGCTGCCAGGCATTATCAACTCTCTATTGGATAATGAAATCAATTGCACAGAAGAGGGCCTTCGCGCTGATTTGGAAAGCTCGTTCGACACTGTGATCCAATCTATTGACGAGTACGACGGTTTGAACACAGTCATGAATGTGCTTTTGGGTCTTATCAAGCACGAGGATCATCGACGAAGAGCGGCCACGGCACGCCACATGGGCAGCTTTTTTGCCGCCAACGCTGTCGACTATTCTCGGTACAATCAAGACATCATTCGGTCTCTTCTCAATGCCTTTGATGACAGCGACTCCGAAGTTGTCAAGTCCTCATGGGCAGCCCTCAGCGAATTTACCAAGAAGCTCAAGAAGGAAGAAATGGAGTCTCTTGTCGTGTCTACCAGACAAACACTACTCCGGGTCGGTGTTGCTGGCGCCAATCTTCGCGGCTTCGAGTTGCCCAAGGGTATCAATGCTATTCTGCCCATTTTCCTGCAAGGATTGATGAATGGCACTGCCGACCAGAGAGCTCAGGCAGCGCTTGGTATCTCAGACATTGTCGACAGAACAAGCGAAGCTGCTCTTAAGCCTTTCGTGACACAAATCACAGGTCCTCTTATTCGTGTTGTGTCTGAGCGTGCTATAGAGGTCAGGGCTGCTATTCTGCTGACTCTCAACAGCTTGTTGGACAAGATGCCTACAGCACTGAAACCATTTTTGCCACAGCTGCAGCGAACATTTGCCAAATCTCTCGCAGATACTTCTAGTGATGTTTTGAGAAGCAGGGCAGCCAAGGCATTGGGCACTTTGATAAAATATACCCCTCGCATCGATCCATTGATCGCTGAACTGGTCGCTGGGTCCAAGACTGCGGATCCTGGTGTCAAGACTGCTATGCTCAAGGCGCTGTATGAAGTTATCAGCCGAGCCGGCGCAAACATGGGCGACGCGTCCAGGACTGCTGTCTTGTCTCTTATTGACATGGACACTGATGAGCGAGATGAGGCCATGACCGTTACGAACGCCAAGCTGTTGGGTGCTCTGATCAAGAATGTACCGGAAGAAGCCGCAATGCCCCTGCTGAAGAATCGAGTGATTACGTCTCATTTCAGCAACTCTTCCGTGTTAGCATTGAACTCCGTGCTCGTTGAGTCCCCGGATATTCTTTTGCAGACCGCAGTCGCAGATGAGTTGCCCGAACTCCTCTGCCAGGGCATCGCCAGCAAGAATGTAAGACTTTTCTCACTAAACTTTGGGGAGTATCAATTCACTAACTATTATTCAGACATTTGTGGCCGACAATGTGATTCTTGCCACTGGAAAGGTCTTACTTTCGTCGCCTCCCAAGAGCTTTGACAGTCTCAAGACAATATTTGAAACCCTGGCCGACATCATCCAGCCCGGCAAACCTACTGACTCTAGACGGCTAGCCCTTGTGGTTGTGCGTACACTCAGTCGAACAAACATGGATATGGTTCGACCTCACGTGGCTCTACTGGCAGCGCCTATTTTCGCCAGTGTTCGAGACCCCGTCATCCCCGTGAAACTGGCTGCCGAGGCGGCATTCGTGGAGCTTTTCAACGTTGTTGATGAGGAAAGTAAGGTGTTTGATAAGTTCATGGCAGGCCCTGGATCTGATTTGCCGGCCAATACAAAGAGAAGCATGACGGACTATTTCAAGAGAGTGGCTATGAGATTAGGTGCTCAGGCTAGGGAGAGGAGAGAGGCTGAGGGTGGCCAAGGTGGGCTGGGTCTATCTAACGATGAGCAAGAAGACGAGAACGAGATTTGGAGTGTTGGGAAGCTTGAAGTTGCTGGAGAAACATTTGCATGAAAAATAGAGGCTGATAGAAAGAAGTAAAATATATCATCAGATATCATGGATTTGACAAGAATATTGACTACAATAAAGGGTCCAGTGTTGGTTCCAACAAAATCATGGGAAACTCAGCCGAGGAGTTCTACTTCTAAGCTGTTGCAAGTTCCTAGAAATGAGATTTGCATCGGTGAAAGACCCCTGGCCTGATTGTCACTTACATTGACTGGTAGAGTTCGAGGTTTGCACTCCGAAATTTGTGGAGACCACCGGTTCACCAAAACGGCGAGCTGCAACAGGTTTGGGCTTATCACGTGATATATCCACACATCAAGTTGCCATCTCGCACACCAGCTGACTCATCCGAGCCCTCGCTTAGCGCCTTTTGGCCGGGCCTAGTGCACGTGAACCCACAAACTCGTAGCCAGTTTGTGCGTACCCAAGAAATTCTGGCCACCGAAACCCCTCTCAGCCTCTTTATCCAACCCTCACACCCATCGAGGACCGGCCATCACACCAAACGACAATCAAGATGTAAGTACCAATTTGCCAGCGAAAGCGAAAAGAATATGAAGAATGAGGGAGGCGAGACGATCCGATGCAATAATGTAATTTTCTGGGATGATTGGAACGGCGGTACGGCGATGCTTGATGGATTGGAACGGTTGTTGGCGGCGTGCAAAAAAGTTCCCAACGTACCCGCCCATAGAAAAAAAAGTTGGATAGGGAGGAATGAATCGCACAAAAGAGGAGGAATCACCACCACAACCACGAAATATTACATGTTGGACGGAAGAGCCTTTGTAGGCGTGTTATAAGAATACTTTTTGTGCAATGGGCTAACATGCTCTTCTTCTTCTTGCTAGGGTCAACCTGCGAACTCAGAAGCGCCTCGCCGCGTCGGTCATCGGCTGCGGCAAGCGCAAGATCTGGCTGGATCCCAATGAGCAGAGCGAGATCTCCAACGCCAACTCTCGCCAGACGGTGCGAAAGCTCATCTCCGATGGCCTCATCATCCGAAAGCCCGTCACCATGCACTCGCGAAGCCGTGCCCGCGAGCTGAACCTTGCCCGAAGAGAGGGCCGACACCGTGGCTACGGTAAGAGAAAGGGTACTGCCGACGCCCGTATGCCCACCCAGGTTCTCTGGATGCGCCGCATGCGTGTCCTCCGCCGTCTCCTCGTCAAGTACCGCGCCTCTGGAAAGATCGATAAGCACCTGTACCACGAGCTCTACCACCTTAGCAAGGGTAACACTTTCAAGCACAAGCGTGCTCTGGTTGAACACGTATGTTTTGTTCTCGTCCGACTTGAGTTGTGTATGAATTGGGATGGGTTCTTGGCGTTTTGCACAATGGTAGTCCAGAATATTGGATGGCTATTTTCAAGGCCGAGGACACCTTCAACTTCATCGCTACAAAGTCAAAGCCCCTTGGTTGGAAAGAGATGAAAATACTGACTTGGTTTGAACAGATTCACCGTGCTAAGGCTGAGAAGGCCCGTGAGCAGGCCATCAAGGATGAAATGGATGCTAAGCGTGCGAAGACCAAGGCTGCCCGTGAGCGCAAGTTGGAGAGAGTGGCTGCTAAGCGAAATGCTCTGATGGCTGAGGAGTAAGAACCAAAATAGACCTGCGATGATGTTGCTATTATTTCGGTCTTGAGGGGATGCTGCTGCATTCGGAGTCTACGGGTTGGGTCTCTTTATTACGCCCTTCTGGTTTTCTAGTCGTACCGGCGGGGCTTCTGGCATGTAGCATTGAAAAATGGATCATGATGCACCATATGCGATCGCTGTAGTTGTGAATGTTGGCGTGATCAATATCTTGTGATATGGTGTGGGTTGTTGTGTAGAGATGCCGTCGTCACAGGAGGTGACAGCATTTCGTCATCGGGATTGACCTCAAAGTTGCACCTGTACCCACGGCATGCAACCCTCGAACACTGTCACTTCCTACAAGGTTCAAAATGTACGGCGATGAAAATTACAGTGGGCTCATCTTATCAACGTGGATCCGTCCAGGTCGGGCCACGGTACGCAAATTGCCTAGAGAATGCTCAACGCCACACAAACTCACGATGCAAGCGACCATCAAATTCAATACACACTGCTAAGGTCTGGGCCAGGACACACTTGTGTTCCGACAAGACGAGCAGAATCAAAGTACTGGCTCCTATTCCGGCAATGCACTCCCAGAAAACATCACTACGCTATGATCCCCATCCCACCACAAGCTACATACCAAAGAAGAGAAAATTGTCAAAAGCAGGATCAACCAAACAATGGATCAGGTTCCATCATTGCCCCGTCAAGGTGGTGATTGTGTGCCAGGGCATATCAGCATACTCCCGTCCCCTTTGATATCAAAGAGCGGAATACCTATGGCTGTTAAGAGCAGGTCTCGTCACGCCCATATTTAGTTGATAAAGAAAGAAGGGGAGAAAAAGAGGAGTGAAAATGTGGCAGCCGAGCCGCGGAGAAAAAGGGCTGGGGTGGAACCAGGGGTGGCCTGTGTGGTTCGGTTGCCACGCAAAATCACTTTTTCCAGGTCAAATCCTCAACGCAGCGCTCTCATCACTGGCTGTAGCCGCGACCCGCGCTGTGACTTGGAAGGAGCGGTTGCGCGCTTGCCCATAATGAAGGGGAATCAATGCCGTTTTGTGAATTAGTTGATTGGCTTTGAAAACTACAATCTGTCTGCTTCGTGATGTGTCATGGACCTTGGGTAATGACAATATTTTTTGTTTGTTGTTTGACGTCGCCAACGGACTGTGTTATTATTACCCAATTCAAAGAAAAAGTCATTCCGACTGGCACTCGTTCAGCACATCGATACGTAACGACAATGCACTGAAGACACTGGACTTAGCTAATGAGAATGGGTTGGTGGCTCGCCGCGGTCATCAAGCTCCCTCAAGAGGAATGGCCTGTTGGAGCCCTGCTGGAGCCCTGGAGCACGTTGGCGCTTGACCGAGATACATACGACATCTGCTGAAGAACTGCTGGACTCAAAGTCACCCCAGCTTTTTTCTTCATCCTTGGTCCAGAGGCTGGCTGGCTCCGGGCCATTCCAATGCGGGGATGGGCGAGGATTTGGAGCCATCTCTCAAGCGGGTACCGGCGGTCGGAGCTCATCGGACCACCAATTCAATGCGTATGGTACTGTGCTGTACGGTATCAGAGCATATGCAGATGCCAAATGTCGAATCGACCACGCGGGTAGCTCTCTTTTTTTGTGTGCCTGTGCCGTCGCCGGATGGTATCATCATCGAGCCGCTCCGACTTGTTGACCTGCCTGACCGAAGATAAGCTCGTGGTCCCTGCTCCCTTGCACTGCTACTCTGTCGTCGCCCTTAATTCCTCTTCCGTGGCCCCAACTCTGTCCTTTCTGCATCCTGTAAGCCATTGATTCTGGGTTGCATCATCCGAGGTCATCCTAGAGCTGTGTCTTGTTGCCAACGTCACGACACGTTGCCGCTTCCAATTACCTCGGACACAACACCACATTTTGCCGACCGCAGTCATGTCTCTGCATGGTCTACGAGGCACTTCGCGAGCCATTCGTGGCTTCGCCAGGCCCGTTGTGGCCGCTCGACGAGCAAAGTCGTCGATGGCCATGGACGGCCAGCAGCAGGTTGGTGGCGCCATGTCGACATGACCTTGACTTGAGGTCGGGAATTGCATCGATGTAGACAGTATACTAATTTTTCGGCTACAGCTCCTCGCCGCTCATTTGCAGCAGGCCGACCCTACTGTTTTCGATATTATTGAGAATGTATGTGTCTCATGACTCCGTCGCAATTTGCAGATAACGCCTGCGTGTGCTTCCAGCGATGCCTGTCCAGCATCACGAGCGCGCTAACCATACCATATTGTAGGAGAAAAAACGCCAGAAGCACTTCATTAACCTCATTCCCTCGGAGAACTTTACTTCCCAAGCCGTGCTGGATGCCCTTGGCAGCGTTATGCAGAGTAAGTAGTGTATGGACAAGCCTGCAGCCGATATACTAACTTCAGCCTCTAGACAAGTACTCTGAGGGTTATCCCGGTGCTCGATACTATGGCGGCAACGAATTCATCGATCAGTCTGAGCGTCTTTGCCAGCAGCGCGCTCTTGAGGCCTTTGAGCTGGATCCTGAAAACTGGGGTGTCAATGTTCAAGGTAAGATAGCCTCTCGTCGGCGAGCAATTGCTGCGCGAGCACTTATTGACAATGTCTCCAACAGCCCTCTCCGGCGCCCCCGCCAACTTGTACGTCTACTCTGCGCTCATGAACACCCATGATCGTCTGATGGGTCTTGACCTTCCTCACGGCGGTCATTTATCCCACGGGTACCAGACTCCCACCAAGAAGATCTCCTTCATCTCCAAGTACTTCGAGACTGTCCCCTACCGCCTCGACGAGTCCACCGGTTTGATCGACTACGACAAGCTCGAGGAGCTTGCGCTCATCTACCGCCCTAAGATCATTGTTGCTGGCGCCAGCGCTTACAGCCGTCTCATCGACTACAAGCGCATGCGCGAGATCTGCGACAAGGTCAACGCCTACATGTTGGCCGATATGGCTCACATCTCCGGTCTCGTTGCCGCCAAGGTCCTGCCTGGACCTTTCCCCTACGCCGACATTGTCACCACCACCAGCCACAAGAGTCTGCGAGGCCCCCGAGGAGCTCTCATCTTCTTCCGAAAGGGCGTCCGTCGCACCAACCCCAAGACCAAGGTTGACGAACTTTACAACCTCGAAACACCCATCAACTCGTCCGTTTTCCCCGGCCACCAGGGTGGTCCTCACAACCACACCATTACCGCTCTCTCTGTCGCCCTCAAGCAGGCCCAGACTCCCGACTTCCACGCGTACCAGTCCCAGGTCCTCTCTAACGCCAAGGCCTTCGCGAAGCGCCTCGGCGAAGAGAAGGGTAAAGGCGGTCTTGGATACAGCATTGTCAGCGGCGGCACCGACAACCACCTCGTTCTCGCGGATCTCAAGCCTCACGGTGTCGATGGCGGCCGTGTCGAACGTATCCTTGAGCTCGTCGGCGTAGCGGCCAACAAGAACACCGTCCCCGGCGACCGCTCTGCTCTCGTCCCTGGTGGTCTCCGCATGGGCACTCCCGCTATGACGACCCGTGGCTTCGGCGAGAACGACTTTGTCCGCGTCGCCGACATTGTGGACCGCGCCGTCACCATCGCCGCCCGCATCGACAAGACCGTCAAGGCGGCCGCCAAGGAGCGTGGTGAAAAGAGCCCCGGAAAGCTCAAGCTCTTCCTGGACCACGTCGGTAACGGCAACTCGGAGCCCGAAATTGTGCAGTTGCGAAGCGAAGTTGAGGATTGGGCTGGTACCTTTCCCTTGCCCTGGGAGGCTAGCCAATAAGCCGTCTATTACCAAATGACGTATTTTTGGATGGGATTATGAACAGGCATTATTTCTAGACGGCCAAATTTGTACTGTGTCGTTGCTTTTGTCGCTGAATTTGTTTACATGGGAAAATAAAACACCTTGCGTTTCTGCATTTGGTTGGAGATGGGCGTAAATGTAATTTAACTTACGTGTATAAGTCGAGACTAGGACATTGGGTAGATAATACGAGGATCAACTCCCCGCTGGGTGTACCTTGTGCGTGACTCAATTTCAGCAATTATTTGACATGATACTTTACACTGGTGATCAATATGTGGCACTCTGAGAAATATATTCCAAGTATTTGGTGTCAAATCATAATTGCGAGCTTACATGGTATCAAAATCCAACTCAGCTGTCACTCTTTCCAACAACCTTTTTCGTTGCCTCCCGTTCACCAAACCGCTCATAATATGCCTTCAGCCTCGCCAATCCATCAAATACTCCATCACCATACAGTTCCACCATGGCATGCAGGACAGGCCAGGCTGCGAAATCGGCAATGCTGGTCGTTGAATTGGCTATACCTGCTGTTTCGGATGTGTTTTTCGCAAATTCATCCCATGTAGCTAGTTCTGCCTGGAGTGTCTTGTCCAATGGTCTTGATTTATCTTGGTGTTTCCACATGTCTGCTAGCTTGAGAGCTCGTTGGAAGCGTGTGAATCGGAGGGCGAGATCATTTTGGCTGGATTTTTCGGTTTGTCCATACACGGCGTCTAGATAGAGCATTATGGCGACGTCTCCATCCACAGCAGACTTGTTTGCGTCGTTGTCAACGAAGCGAATGGGTGCGTCTGTGGAGACGTCGCCGCCCGTTGAATGTGGTGCCATGCTGCCTTTAGCGAAGCTGATGCCATACTCGGCGAGCATTAGACCTATGCGCATATTGGCTGTAGTATCGGCAGATGCAAAAAAGCGAGGCGAGTTGCTGATGTGTAAGACGTCGAAGCCTTTGCCGTACCGTGCCTCCCAGTCAAAGATGGAGGAGTTGTTCTCCGCGCCAAAGGCCTTCAACATTTCAATGGCTTCGGCGCTCTGTCCGTTGATGACAGGTTTAGCAGTCTCGCGAGTCTTGCCGGTGGCGCCTTGGCCCCAGATAATGGTTTCGTCTTTATCCAAAAAGGTGCCGATTTGTCGAAACGTTAGAGAGATCCTGCCGCCTTTGAAGGCTAGTTCTGCGGGTGTCTTTTCTCTTTCCGCGCGCTTGTCTTGACGGATAGAGTGAAGCCATTTCATATTTGTCTTCAGACCCATTCGGCATAGAGAGTTATGAGGTAGCTGCGCGCGTTGAGCTTGGCGTTTTGTGTCTCCTGGAGGAGAAGCGTCAGAGCGAGACGGGTCCTTACCCTGTCTCTTGGTTCTGAATACCATTGTTCGTTCTGCGCCTAGACTGACGTTGGCAATGTATGATCCCTTGACAACGTCAATGGTCTTGTCGCTGTGTTCTGAGATGTAGTCCTTTCCATCGCGGTAGAATTGTATCAGCACGTGGTTCAGTGGGTGGCCTAGGTGTTTTTCGGTTTCCGCTTTGATGGCCCGGACAGTTGGAGAAAATGGTAGCAATGGTGGTGATTCATCTGATGGATGTCGGTAAACTGGCATGCTTCCATCCTCTGAGACTTCGCCTTGCACGGCGACCAGGCGTGGAACCTCGCCGCCTTGGTGCAGCATTCGTTGCCATTGTACTTCGTCGCTCAACTTTTCAAAGGCATCTTTAACCAAGTCTTCTGATAGGACGTTCTCAATAATATCGGTGTCGCCTTCACAGAGTCCCTTTTGCAGGATTTGTTCCTCATCACCATGGCCTGGCGTGGTTTGTGGTGTTGCGTTGCCCATAGTGTTCATGTGGGGTTTGGTGGTGTTAGCCTGGGTAGCTGCTAGAGTCGACTCTTGATTCTTGTCGAGATCATCTGCGACCGTTGAATGGAGGATATTATCCTTTTTCACTACAGTTTGGTGTGGTTCTGTATCACCGGAGCCAGTTACTTTTGGTTTCTTGCCATTTCCAAGTGCTTCCCGTTGTTTCGGCTGGGCATTTTGTGAGTCAGCCTTGCTGGTGGTCGAAGGTGCTGCGCCTTTCCCAGCCCCAGCAGCTGAGGTTTCAGCATCAAGATGTAGGCCCGCCATATGTTGCACAAGATCAGGGGCAGCATCTTTGATCTCGTTGCGTTTGCCGTTTTCTTCTTTCCCAACTAAAGAAACCGCCGACTTGTCCCGTTTGGAATTTCTTGCCCGAGCGGTTGTGGCTGCAGGCTTGGGCTGCAGGCTCTCCAGAAGTTCTGGTGAGGAAGCAATCTCGCAGCCTGTAAGGTCAATCAGACTCTTCACTGCTGCAAGGAGTCGCTGTTCGCTTCGATAACCGCAACAGTCCTCAACGACGGTGATGGAAAGACCATGACCAGCTGCGTCCAAGGCGGTCGCATACACTCCCACGTTGCCCAATGACCCGCAAATGTAGACTTCCATGACCATCTTGGCGCGTAGGAGCATCAAGAGTTGAGTACCAGCAAAACCAGAGTAATGGGACTTTGACAGAATGGTGTCTCCCTTTTCTATTGCGCTTTCCACGATTGGGCTCGGCTTTGCCCCCCATGATGATGGCTTCACACAAGTCGCTTCTGGGTAGGATAGGAAAGCTTCAGGGTCCATTGGACGCTCCGGATTTGAGGGCAATACAGGAGCAACAGTTCGCCCTCGTTTTCCTTTGTGCCTGGCGGACGGCGGAGCATCAGAAACGATAATAGACTCGTCGTCGACTAATACGGGCTTCGCAAACTGTGACTGGAGCCAAATGATATCGCCATTGCCACGAAAGGCTTTCACTAATTCAACGGCGCGGTTTATATAGCCGTCAGGGTCTGTTGAAGGAAGGCCACCATTGGGATCCAGGAAATCATTTTGGAAATCAACGAGAATCAAGGCTTTCCTAGTGGTGAGCTGAGGCAAGAGAGCTTGGTCGAACGAAAACATGTTGTCTGGTTGGCAGTCAACCGGTTGTCCAGTCTCTCTAATAAAAGACGGCGAGATGCCAACCCCATGTGGTTTTGATGTAATCTTATAGCGGGACGGTGTGTGGGGAATGTGTGGCTGACCGCAAGAAATAAGTGAGCTTGGGAAGATTGCAGGATAACAAACGAGACAGGATCTTGTTCTAGCTCAGCATCAGTGGTAATCGGCCAGTGAAAGCGCAAATTGGGGTTTCGTGCCAAAGCGATCTACCATTACGTAGCAACATGTCGCTTCGCTGGACACACGGAGAGTTAATATGCGATCTGGACGGGGAAAGAATCAGGTCTGAGCGAATGCAAAAGCAAACTATAATTCTCGGTGGAAAATAATAATATGTGACAGAAACGGGGGTCATGGGCCTGTTTGGCGGCAGGGCAAGCGGGTGGAGACCGTTAGCCACCGGCTTAGATTAGACAATGCCGTTGGAAGTGAATCTGCTTCTTGTCTTCAGGCGCAAAGTGTCGCGCCATCAATGGTGGATGAAAGCGGGCTACCGAGACATTTGCGTTGAAGCGGTTGAGGATTGGACATGGTAGGGATACCATGGTGCGTTGTTGGACGAGGCACGGAGCGCAGCAGAGTTGTGGCGGCTCCCTCGGGTTAAACAAGTGTTGATACTGACGATAATAGTGCAACGTGACTTGCGCAATTGTAAGATGTTGGGCCGAGCAGAAGCATTGAAGCTGTGTTTGGCATTATGCTTCGTCCTACGTTTATCAAATTTATCGATGAAATTGAAGACTGGCATTCCACTTCTACCGGGTAGCTGCACCGTTGGTGGCCACAAGCTTTTCTGTATTCATGGAGAAGGAGCGACAGATGCAGTGCCTTCCCGAAGTCGGCAACTTGCTCTGATCAGCTTGGACGGCAGGAGGGTTGCATCAAAGGGTCCATGTCTGGTGTCTGGTCTGGTCCGTCTCGTCCCATTCTGTTGGTTCATATGTTCAATGCTTCATGTTGGCTGACACGGGGAGAAGCCGCATTGACCGCTTCTGCGCCCGAGTATCCTTCATGGTTTCTTGCTCATTGTGCAGTCCGGAGGATGCTCCGAGCCGAGTGCTCATATTTCATTCAATGGCAAATACACACACTTCGTCTTAGATCGATGCACTGTGATACACCGAATCCCAGGCCGAAAGTTGATTCGTTTATTGCAGGGTAGCACATGGCTTTTATAGGACAGGTGCAAGAAGTGGTCTTGGTTTCGATGTTGGGCAACCGAAGCAGCAGGGGAGGTGCCCATATGTGGAGCACAAGCCGAACATTTGCCGACGTTATGTCTCGCCTTGTCAAGCGTCAAGCGCATGCAGCTCGCTACAGCTGTCTTCTACATATAATTTGCATCGCAAAAACGCAGTCTCGACACATCATTTCCATCACACAGTACAGAGTACTTTAGTGCCTTCCTCTTTTCGTCTCCTTTTCCACGAGAAAATACCCAATCTCCACGATTTCCGGGCCGGAAATTACCGGTAGCGGCGCGGCGACTCGCCCAAGCCTATTCAACGAGACGCTGAAAAATGTCCTCCAAACGCAGCCTCTCCCCGGCAGACTCTGATGGAAGCTCTAAGCGTCGCAGACTGAGTGGGCCACAGGCTGATAATACCCCGGACGATGTTCCGGCCGTCAATGTGCTTGGAATAGAGGACGATGAATCAATGGCAACCAAGTCTCTTGCGCCTTCACATCACGCCAACGCAAGAGCTGGCATCCAACGGTCAATAGCCATGGTCCTAAAGCATGATGGTTTCGCGTCTGCTTCACCAGAAGCAATGGAGAGCTTCACGGGCCTCGTTGAGACGTGTGAGTTTATTCCCAATTTCACCAGTTGACGGACACCATTACCCCTTTGCTAACACGCCCAGATCTCGAGTCCATAATAGAAGAGACCAAGAGACTTGCCTTATCGTCCCGTCGCGACCACCCGGTCCCTGTGGACTTTGATGCCGCATTGCGGAGGTTTAACCTCCCGATATCATCACTCAAGCCCCATTTGAAGAATCCGTTGCCTGCCGACGCCTATATACCGAGATACAAAAGCGTTCACATTGCCGATGAAGATGCATACACGACCCTTCCGCTCCTTGGCCCCGAGCTTAGTGGTGAGCCTGATAAAAAGGCAAAGATCTATATTCCCTCAAACTTCCCCGACTTCCCGAGTCGCCACACGTATAGGTTTACGCCCCAAGAAGACACAAACGCTAGGGATTCTCAAAGGATACGAGAGGAAGCTGCAAGAACAGCGCAACAAGGCGAAGACGCACTGCGACGGCTTGTACGGGCTTCAAAGATGCGTAAACAAAAGGAGGCCAAGACGTTGGTCGAAAAAGATGTCCAAGGCAAGGAACGCTTCCGCCTGTGGGAGCTGACCATGAAACGCTTCATGGGAGCCGACAGTCGTGGTGAAAATACCGACAATGTTGAGATTGCGGACCACAGCATGATTGTCAACGGAGATGCCATGTTTGCGCGGAAGGAAATGTCAAGAATGGGCAAACGCCTAACAGTCCTATCGTCCAGAGGCAACTGATGCCTACGCGTCAAGTGATGGATTCAACGAGAAGCCTAGGGGGGCTTGAAATGGATCTGGGCGCAGCGTTTGTGTACGACTATGGGCAAAGCGAGATATGTTTATGCTTTGAGCGCGGATGGCGCAGAAATTCTGACGTTATGATACCCCCGATAGTGGATGCTATGAATGGGTTATACAATGGACTGGGTTAGCGAAATATTGCTGGGCTTGGAGTTTGGGTGTTGCATTTGCCGGCAAGGTGAAACATAATAATATAAGAGGGGCATTGTTTCGATTGCTGCCTTGACTGGTTGAATACCAGGTGATTGCTCTTTACTTCTGAGCTCTTTTCACAGAGAAGCCTGGTATGTCACTGGAACGACTTTTGCTGTGAACATACTCCATACCTCACGAAGAGAACAAAGTGCCTAACCGCATGTAGACTAGCGCCAATCGCTGACTGACAGCCCAGAAGGTACATCGGGAAGGTACCTGCGGGGCATCTGTGACTTTCAACTGCCCAATTGCTCGCCCGCGCCAGACCTTGTTAGCGATGCGGCGGCCCTAATTTTCCACCCACACAAAAAAATTCCCAATTTCTGCCGAACCACTGAGACCACTTCCAGAGCCAGAGACCCAGTACGGTTTTGCAGAAGAGCCAGCCCTCGCGAAACCCTCAGACTTCCTTTCTCCCTCCCCTCCCACTGCACATCTCGACTCTCGTTGCATCGCCCTCGTCAACGTCGCCATGGCTGAACAATTGATCCTCAAGGGCACTCTGGAGGGCCACGTACGTTTTTGTCCTTACCCGACCCCGTTTTTCATGTGCATCTCGGAATGGTCTAGCAACACAGGAAACAGCGACCTGTTCCGAGATGAAAGATGGAAATAGTTGCAAATTGCGATTTGGCAGATTGAAAGACAGAAATGCTGACTCTGTGTTGTAGAATGGCTGGGTCACCTCTTTGGCCACCTCCATGGAGAAGTACGTTGCGAATTCTGATGTCCTCGCCAACCTCGTCCCATGTCGAAGACGAAGCGTATCTCGAATATGGGAAATAAGGGAAACAAATATATGCTAACGTTTGCCCTGTACAGCCCCAACATGCTCCTGTCGGCTTCTCGCGACAAGACCCTGATCATCTGGAACCTCACCCGCGATGAGACCCAATACGGCTACCCCAAGCGATCCCTGACCGGCCACTCCCACATCGTCTCGGACTGTGTATGTTGCCCCCGCCTGGCAGCTCAACTACACGAGCAAGCTGGACAAGAGTATAAAATGGAACAGTTTGGCTGATTAGGTTTTTTTCGTGGAATAGGTCATCTCCTCTGATGGTGCTTACGCTCTGTCCGCTTCTTGGGACAAGACCCTGCGCCTGTGGGAGCTCGCCACCGGCACCACCACTCGACGATTCGTCGGCCACACCAACGACGTCTTGTCCGTCTCCTTCTCTGCCGACAACCGCCAGATCGTCTCTGGTTCCCGCGACCGAACCATCAAGCTGTGGAACACCCTCGGTGACTGCAAGTTCACCATCTCCGAGAAGGGCCACACCGAGTGGGTTTCGTGCGTGCGATTCAGCCCCAACCCCCAGAACCCCGTCATTGTCTCCTCCGGCTGGGACAAGCTCGTCAAGGTACGCTTTGAGATAAACTATGTGAAACTACTCTGCTGCTCTGAACCATGACCAAGACGCTATAACCACCCTAACTCCCCATTTCACATGATGTATTGCAAAATTTTAAAGTATTTGCTACTTCAGAGCCTTTTGGCCATGAGACAAACTAATCACCTTTGCCTGATTCAACACATACCTTTTTATTTTGGGGGAAAGATTCCACTCAGTTATGCATTTGTGTCTTGGTCAGGGTCACCAGCACCTATCTGCAGCAGCAACTAACACGTATAACAATACAGGTCTGGGAGCTCTCCAGCTGCAAGCTGCAGACTGACCACATCGGCCACACCGGCTACATCAACACCGTCACCATCTCCCCCGACGGTTCCCTCTGCGCCTCCGGTGGCAAGGACGGCACCACCATGCTCTGGGATCTTAACGAGTCCAAGCACCTGTACTCCCTCAACGCCAACGACGAGATCCACGCCCTCGTCTTCTCCCCCAACCGATACTGGCTCTGCGCCGCCACCGCCAGCAGCATCATCATCTTCGACCTCGAGAAGAAGTCCAAGGTCGACGAGCTCAAGCCCGAGTTCACTGCCGTCGGCAAGAAGAGCCGAGAGCCCGAGTGTGTCTCCCTGGCCTGGTCTGCCGATGGCCAGACCCTCTTTGCCGGTTACACTGACAACATTATCCGTGCTTGGGGTGTCATGTCGAGGGCATAAAAATTTTAACTTGTTCTAAACTGAATTTTTCGTTTCTTTTTTAACTCTACACCCCTCGTTGATATGTAACTAGGACTAGGGAAGAAATGAAAAAAAAGAGAAGAAGACAAGGCAAATTTTTTTAGTATTCGACACGACCAAAGAAAAAAAAGGGAAATCATGTAATGATGCGTGGGAACACTTTTGGGTGACAAGGGGGAGAAAGCGATGCGGCATGGAATCCGGGAGGTTTCTGAGGAACAAACTTCGAGTGGAAAGATGGTAGATCATGGTGGGGCGTCATATGGCTGGCTTCATCCTCGTTTGGTCTGGTTTTCTTTTTATTTGATAGCACAGGTAAAAGGGAGATTCTTTCCAACGTCAAAGGGGAACAATTCAAAAATCAATCTACTTTATCTGACGAGGCTTATGACGCATTGCTGGTTAGGCAGCCTCTGAAGGCAGGATGGGCATGCATGCTTTGTTCTTCCAATAAAGAACTCGACTTTAATGTTTTGATGTTTGGTGTTTTGCGCGTCGTGATGGTGACGTCTGTTGCTACTGATGTTTTGGGTGTATTTTTCAACGACCGTCTGCCTGTACATCCCACCACCCGGAGGACAACGCCATAGTATATCTATATCGCATCGAGTTGGATGCTCTGCGATTAGTGCAACATTTGTGTGCTGCATTAACTCTCCGTCCAGTACTTGTGCCTGTTCTCAGATACCTTATCATATACCTGACATCCCCCAGAAATAGTGTACGCCAACTGCTTGTGATTCTCACTATCAAGAAAGTTAACCTTGAAGCCCTGCCTGCTCAGTAATAACCTCACGACAGCATCATGTCCAGTTGCCGCCTCCTCGACTAACAACGGGTCAGGGGTGTCCATACCCTTACACTTCTCATCACTTCTGTTATCTATCATGCTTTGAATGACATCTCGTACGGAACACGGCTTACGATAGGATCCACGGTCCGATGATAAATACCGGCACAAGACCTCTCCAGCAATATCCGAGCAATCGATACTCGTCCACGCAAAAGGTCAGTAGCAATGGCGGATCACCATAGGCGCCCAGGAAGTCTATATTAGCGCCTGGATCACCTGGCATCTTCACAAACTGATCGTACGCATGCTAGTGTACGCTCCAGGCGGTAAATGAGGCAACTGACGATTAAGTCCACTTGAGAGAGCATCCTTCCAGCATTCCTGGAGTAGCGCACACAGGGCCATAAAGACACCCAACGTCTCCGCCTTTGATCTGCACAGCTCCTTGACTTGGATGCGTACTCTACTCTTTTACCGCTTTGTAGTACAAAAGTATTAGTGTTTGTGGAGTCTGAAAAATACACGCCTGGAGACAAGACTGTGCGACGAATCGACGCACCCTCGTATCGAGTAGTATTTTGTGCGTAGGACCATATACCGGCAAACTAACCAATGGTAGATGAGGATCGTCTGTCGCAGATGGTATCTGACGAGTTGTCCTGATCTCGTGTCCGCGTTTTATGCAGTCACACGAACCTCGCAGCTGAGCCACAAAATGAAACATGGTGCGGCCCAACAAGATGAAAACGAGGCAAAGGATGAATCGCGGGCAGAACGTTCTATATTTGACTGGATTTTATTCTTCCTCTGCATATCTTTGCAGGGCACCTATCTAGCCTCCCATTTCTTGCGCTGCAAGCTTATAGTACAACTTAATTGACCCTAGGCCCTCATATCTATACATTGGACCTGCGAGTCACTTCTTCTAGAGACATTTTCAACCACCCCAGATGGTGTTCAGGAGAACACGACCTGCCGTAAAAAGAGACGGAGCTCATTCTAATTCATTTTACTCACATGAATGGTGGCAGTGAGAAAGGGTAGCTCGAGTTCTTGATACGGAACACGCTCAGCAAGAAGCTGTAGATGAAGAACATGGCAGCTCCCCAGACCAAGACCGCAACAGACTGTGACTTGGGGCTGGTCATTCGCGGAACCTTGGTGGCAAGGGCAATGGTGCAGAAGCTCAGGACACCGTCTGCGAGGGCCTTATTAGCAGGCGTTTTAGGTCATTCGGCAGAGTCAAACTTACACAATGCAGCTACAATCTGGACTTCAAGCCCAAGCTGGTTTTGGAAACCCGAGGTGAAGTAAGTGATGCCTCCCTTTCCGTCTCCAGCAACGTAGGGGACCTTTCGAATGTGATTGAACATGTGGCCGCTGATGAAGAGAAGGATGGCGATCATGCTGCCGGCAGCCCAGAGATTTCGGCTCTGGATAATTGGCAGAATGTATGGCGAAGCCGAGACCAGTGCAGTAACGGCGCCCGCAACGAAGGTGAAGAGAGATGCCCATTTCAACCAGTTGATAGGGCGCTTGATCTCGGGGTGAGGACGGTCAGGTAGGTGCCTGGCGAGCCAGTTTCGGACCTGCTCGGCGGTAGGAGGTCTATAATCTGATGTGTCAGCCCACCCTTAAAATATAATATTCCATGGTAGTCTCGATTGGCATCGTTACTCACCCTGTAGTGAAGTCATATCGAATGGGTTCAACAGAGGCAACGGCATGAGGTCCAGTGGTAGGAGGGAACAGCATCAAGACGGGAGCTGTTTGAAGACCGAGCTGCATAACAAATACATGGTTAGCTTCTGTCAGGATCACAGCTTTCATCAAATAGTCTGCCATACCGACATGAAGGTGTCTCTGCCCTCAGTAAAGTCCAAAACTGCAAAGAATAGCCTAGATTCTTGACGCTTGTCACCTCGAGCCCAACTCTGCGCAACCAAATCCCACTCCGGCTTGAAATCCCGACACAGCTGGCATCCAAATCGTGCATCCTGGGCAGTCAGGACAATGGCGACGGAATAGTCTCGAGGCGTGCTGGTCAATGATTTGTACGAAACATCGTTGAGATAGAGGGGTGTCGAGTGACGAGCCAGACGGTTGAACTTGACGAATCGCTCCTCGCTAGATTGCTCGGCCGCAAAGGCACTGGCGACAAGCGCACTGGCCGATGCTAGGACAGACAGGAAACGCATCGTGGGCGGCAGTGAAGCTGTCGTTGTTGCCAATTGGCTTGAAGTAGAACGGGAATTGCAGAGGGAGTTGGAAGCTGGTGGAGCTTCGTGTTGAGCATCACTTGAAGCACTTGAAGCTGAGGTGGCCTCACAGAAGCAGTGCAGCCACACATCCGACCTGTGGCGTCAGGTAGGGGCGGTGGGGTGAAGCCACACCGTGCCGCAGGTTGAGGGTCTTGAGGGTTCATCGCCAATGAGACGTCACGTGCACTACGTAACAAACGGCGGCACTGTTACGCTAGCCCCAAAACAGCAAAATGTTTACTCTGTGTGCGAGTTTACCCCGAGCAAAACACGGCCCGCCAAACAGCAGCCCAAGGTTGTCATCAGACAGCACCACCACCCAGATCTTGATCTACGACGGCAACCCACGACCTATACCTGGGTGTTGAACACATATAGCAGACGGTGTGTGGGGATTGTATCTGCAGTCGCATAGTCTTGCGCAAACATCTCTTCATTTTGCCGATTCTCGTTTCAATTTTGGTTCCTCAACATCAGGCCATCTAACCGTGTCTGGTCAGACCGGGCAAACATTGCAATCATGGGCGCCAACTCGGACGAGGTACGACTTTGCTTCTCCATTGCTATGACTTTGTTTGAGCGAACGATGCTAACTTGCCTCAGCGCATGGCGCGCATTCACGAACTTGAACTGTTAAGGCAGGAGGCCCTCCACAAGACTGACTCCATCACCCGCGATGAAGAAGCCCGGTTGTTGCAATTACGGGTGTTGACCATGCGAGACGAAAATGCCAGCCTGCAAGAGAAGCTCGGCCAGAGAGACTTCAAGATTAGCACTCTTACCAGAAATACTGATCAAATTCGAATCGACTTGGATGACAGCAAGCAAACAATACGCTCACAGGAGGCGCGATTGAAGAAGCAAGATCTCGACATGACTAGCCTCAAGGTATGGCTGAGATGCGTGAGACTCCTGAGGCTCGGATACACTGACAATATCTTAGGCCGAGATTGAAGCACTGAACGGGACAATGCAAGATTCTGGAAAAGCCATTCAGGAAAAGTTCTCGCTGCAAAGGGAGCTGAACCGTATCAAGCCGGAAATGGAACATTTACAATCACAACTCGCAAGCTACCAAGCAACTGTAGCTGAGAAAAACGACCTTCGTCGCCAAGTAGACTCCCTCGAGGTAGAACTCGAAAACGAGAAGCGTTCAAGACGGCGATTACAGTCCAAAGATGACGACACCGCCACTGCTGAGCTAAAGTCTCGACTTGAGACGGCCGAAAAGAAGCTCGCAATGGAGAAGAAGGAGCGCGAGAAGGCTAAGAAGGATCATGAGCGAGAACTAGCAGCAGCGAATACTGAAAACGAGAGGTTAGAGGAACGTATCACCAGCCTCAAGGAAAAGTCCAAGGCACTGCAAGTCGAGCTTAAGGAAGCTAAGGAGCAGTTGGAAGACGTGCAGTCGGAGCTTGCCAACAACAAACCACGTCCTATATCCCGTGGGGAGGAGAAGCCCAAGAAAGCTATCACACTGACAACGGGTGATGTGGGCAAGAAACGCCGTGCACCTGAGATGAACTTTGAGTCGATTACAATCCAGACGCCTGGTAATGACATTGTTGCGCGAGAGAGGCCAACCAAGAAACGAGGGGCAGACAAGTCCGCTGTTGGAGCGAAGTCTGCCTTCTCAATCACACCATTTCTCAATCGGAACAAGTCGTTGACGGATGATTCCGCTCAAGAGGAGTCATCTAACGATGTGCCTGCGGAGGCTGACCCAGATCCAATGTCAGACGGGCCAGTCGATCAAGCACCGCCATCAGAATCAGAGGAGGAGGAACCTGCTCCCAAGCCCAAGGTATCTTTCAAATCAGCCGTCTCGTTCAAATCTCCTGCGAAACCCGCCAAGACGCGCGCAAGACAACCCAGGGCCACGCCTCTGGGCGAATCTACTCCAGCAAAGGCAAACCGCGTCGTGAAATCCCGAGGGACCCCCAAAGTCAAGTCAATACCAGATATTTCAGTCGAAAAGTCTGGGAAGCCTACGGATGATTCGAGCGCTACAGACCAGGAGAATGTGCCTGTTGCCACTTCTAAAAAGGCCACCGCCGTTCTGCAGTCTAAGGCGCTAGAGGCAGAGGCCAAGACGAAGAAGAAGCGCAAATTATTAGGTGCCGCAAACACGACGTTATTTGATGACGATGACGGAGAAGTCGTTGCCCAGCCAAAGCCGAAACCTGTTGCCGGCAAGAGGACACGAACTGCTTTAGGTGGTGGTGTCAGGAACGCATTCGCAGCGGGCACTTCATTTTCTCCTTTAAAAAGGGATAGAAGGGGTGTCAACGCGAGTTTCTTGGCTTAATAGTGTCATGATGTCGTGACGATTGGATGGAAATGATCGAGTGCTTGGGAACTGCCAGTGTATTATTTATTGGTTTTGCATAAGCGATGGTTTTGTGTTATGGACATATGGGACGGACTTGGTTTTTAGGCGCATTCAAATGTTATTATTCAGCCAATTGACTGCAATTTCTCCGTGAGATTCGTTTAGTAACTGACATTGCTTGTCTGTTTGTTCATTTTGTTTGTTCATTTTGGGGCTCCCGTTTAGGGTAGGAGTCGATACTTGAACGCGGGAGACCCACATGAGTGCTAGGATCCTATTTTGGACAGCATCTGTGAGAACCTCATTCTCCCATTGCGACACACAAGCTAGTCCTCTTGTCCGTTTCTAAACTCTGTTCACTATCAGCTACGACCGATGTATTGTACCAAGAACCCGGTCTACTGAAACAACTCACCGCGACGGGGGCGAACAGCCACCGTCCACCCAACATGGCGGCGAAAAACCCCCTTCATCTTCTTACATCCAGCCTTTGCAAACGCCATTGTCCAAGTCCATACCGTCTCGCGGCCACATTATTCCCAGAATCTCAGAGAAGATGCTCGTCGTCAAACTCGCGATGGAAGCAACGCCAAGGAAGGGACATGTTCGCAAGAGACGCAAAAGTGCAGGGTCTAAAAAGTAGAGCTGCCTTTAAGCTCCTGGAGGTACAATTCTCGTCACATTCCGCAATTGAATAGCTATCTAATACGCAGCAGATGGACTCCAAGTACAGACTTTTCAAACCGGGACAAACTGTTGTAGATCTGGTAAGAAAACGCGATGTTTCACAAAACATATAAACTGACGAGTGTAGGGATACGCGCCTGGTAGCTGGTCACAAGTACGTCGGAGGTGCAAGGACGTGAGAATTAAACTCTAACGAATTAGGTCGCGCAAGAAAGAACCAGACCAAACGGGAGAGTCATAGGTATTGACCTCATACCTGCGCAACCACCACGGGGCGTGGCTACTTTCCAAGGAGACTTCTTGTCACCGGCCGTGCAGAAGCTCGTGAGAGAGTTTATTGCCCGCACGGGCAGACAACCTGCCAAGAAGACGGAGGCGGAGGAGATTGAGACGTTGAGCTACATTGATAAGGAGAGACATGCTTCAGAGGAGGCAGATGGGAATGGATCTGCCTCAGTAGATGTGAGTTTTTCGATTGGGTCTGGTTTCGACGGAGAAACTAACTGGCTAGGTTGTTCTAAGTGACATGTCAGCACCCTGGGACCAAACTTCCGGCTATACATCGAACACGTTGACCAATCCGTATCATAGGCTGATGAACACGAGCGGCGTTGCGTTTCGAGACCACGCAGGTAGTATGGTACGAATATGATATTCACTTGAGGGCGTAGTGGTAGCTGATCAATGCAGGATTTGTGCAATGCGGCGCTGCAATTCGCTAGCGACACACTTAGACCGGGTGGGCATTTCGTGTGCAAGTTTTACCAGGGGAGTGAGGATAAGAAATTGGAGGAGAGGCTGAGGAAGTTGTTTGGGAAGGTGTCTAGGGAGAAGCCTGAATCTTCGAGGAGTGTGAGTTGTGTTTTCCTTTCTGGGTTGCATGTCTAGGTACGCTGACTTTTTGTAGGAGAGCAGAGAGACGTATTTTATTGCGTTGAAGCGCAAGGCGGGTGTTCTGGTTGAGGATGTATGAAATGTATAAAGTGTACGATAATATAGGCAAACTGTATAATAGTTTACGAGTCACAAGGCATTGGGATAGAATATTGGCATTCAGGCTGGAGTCAACAAGCATCATTATTAGAAAGGCAGCGTGCGAAAAGTCATGTATTTTTGTCGTGAGATACCGAGCCACGCCTGTTCCATGCAAAGACCCATCAAGCCTAACTGGCATCCATCCCTCATTCGCTGCCGCTCAACCTCGCACGGCGCAGACCACAGGATATTTTCACCTTTGCCCACCCATCTACATAGCCACCTTAGACCTTGAAACCGCGAGAGCGTCTTCGGCCACGAGCACGCTCGAACTTGCGGCCCTTGGAGACGACGTGGGGCTTCTACGGGGGTGTTAGTCGAAACTCTCAGAAATAAAAACCTTCCATTCTTTGTCCCAAGGAGTAGATAACTGACCTTGTTCTTGTGAGGACCCATGCCAAAGTGCTTGACAGCCTCACGAGAGTTCTTGGGTCCACGGAGAATCAGAGTGTTGCTGCCGGTAGGGGCACGCAGAGCAAGCTGATCCAGGGTGATGGCCTCGCCGCCAGCCTTGATGATGCGGGCGCGAGCAGTGGCGGTGAATCGCAGAGCAGCGACAGTGACCTTGGGGAACTCGAGGAGGCGGTTGTCGTCGGTGACGGTGCCGACAACAACGACGGTGCGCTTCTCACCCTCCTTGTTGATGTTGCCGACGATGCGGGACAGCGAGACGGGGGGTCGGTTGATCTTGGACATGAAGAGACGTCGGAGGACAACCTTGTTGAAGCTGGCATCCGTGCGGCCTGGAAATTGTTAGCCTCATCTTGAATGCTCAAAAGCAGTACAAATATTTCATCCGGGGAAAAGACAAAACGTACGAGACAGGAAGCGGTACAGCTTCACCAAGAGCTTGAGGTAGACATTGTCGCTCTTGGGGTTCTGGCGATGAGTGCCCTTGACGTGGTGGCGGTTAAGATCGATACCTGAAGGTGAGAAGTTTCCATCGTCAGCCATTTATTCCAAGCATGCTCTGAAAAGAAAGCCAGCTTCTGCCCAGTCTGCGAAATGTTCTGTATTTCCCTTTCCTCAAATCGCCCATATTTCCAGCCAGGATTTTAGTTTCGTATTTCAGAAAACTTCCTGGCAAGACGATTTGAGGGTGGTGCAGAAAATTTCCAGACTGGGAGGCGCTTTCGACCGCAAGAGACGGACACCAATCAATCCGGCATGACTTTTGGGCAATTGCACAAAAGAAATACTGGATTGATGCAGACGTCCTCTCTCACTCGCATACGCAGGCTAATCGAATGGTGTTTCACGTACCCATGGCGGCGGTGGTCGCTGGTGTTCAGTTGGCGATGGGGATCTTTTCGAGGTTGCGTGCAGTCGAGCTGGGCGTAGAGGTTATTTCGAGAAAATTCAGGGCTTTCGGCGGAGTGCGGGGCTGTGATTGGCTGGGGTTACTGTGTGAGTGGGCGGTGGAAACTGGCAGTTAGGGTTTCGTGGTGAATTTGCGGGAGTGGATGAGAAGAGGCACGTGAGTAGCCTGGTGACAGGCTCTTGAAGTGGAACCGAAGGAGCAGCCAATCATGGGCAACAAGTTGTCGGAAGGGGATTGATTGACTTGCGTTCAGTGGACTGGCAGCAGAACCAGTAGCCTACTTATATAGTGTGAATGATTGGCATGAGGAGCATTGACATACACTCTCAAGATTGTTGCAGTTCAGTTGGAAACGCAATTCCTCACTACCTCGTGCATGCGGCAATCAACATTTGCCCTACTTTACAAAATCTCATCTCAGTCAAGTCATTGCATGTGAGCTTTTGCTCGTCTATTCCAGCTACGTCTATCCATTGATGCCAGATCCAACCCCCGTCATCAAGTAACCCCTCGCCCTCACGGTTTCCCTCACGGGCCTCCGGTCTAGATATATAGATCGAGTATTCGTCTTCGCCCCCTAATAGTAGCTATCCTCTGTGAACACCATGCTGCTCCGTTCATGGCTCGCAAAGAATTTTTTATTCCCTCTAACAAACCAATTGCCCAAACAAAATGCCAGCTTAACAAAAGACATCTGCACCAAAAGAAGTGAGAATATACTAGACAAAGTAAACAGCCAACATAGTAGAAAAAAGTGCAAAAAATGTAATGGGCCAAGACGGGGATTAGTTGGAATAAAGGGAAGGATATATGTATGCGACCACTCCAATGTGTGTGAATGCAATTCCCGTGAAGTCTTTTTTCGTCGTCCCATGGTTTTACTTTATACATGCTTTATTACAGAGCCTGTTGGCTCACTTCTGGGTTCAGGCCAGTCAAGAAGTCGCGGGTCATTTCGAAACTCAGCCAACTTGAGGCCATGCTCGGGGCAACCTTGAGAAGATTTGGAACAATGCCCTTGTAAAGGCCGCGTATGCCTTCTTGACCGACAATGACTCTAATGGCGTCGAAAACACCCTTGTATTGGTATCCCATACCGGACATGGTGTTGATTTGGAAGCGTCGTCGAAGCACGTCACTATTCAGATTAGCGAGACAGTCTCCATGTACACTGCACCGGACTCAACTTACAATGGGTAAGTAAACGTTTGAGCAACAGCTCCGGAAATAGCGCCAGCCAGCAGTTTTCTTGATGCGCTCGGGTTTTGTTCGCCGTCGTAGGTCAAGTATTTTCGGACAGATTCGTAAACCATAAAGTTAAGGCCGACCTATACATGATGATTAGCCCTTTGCGTCACCAACATCTGATAACCAACTTCAGAACATACATATGGCGCAACACCAGCAACAGTCGGGATAATGCCACGGTACAATGCTGCCATACCACCCTCCGTCTTGTACATTTGAGTCATGGTAGCCCACATGCCGGGCATATGTACGGGTTTTGACCCCAACTCTGCAAAGCTAGCGGTCTGGATGGAAAGTCTCGTTCGTACGATATCGAGGGGATATGTGAAGAAGACGGAGGTAATGCCTGCGATGCCACCACACACCAGTCGGGTAAATGGTGCCAGGTCTTGCCCTGGATAGGACTCAAAGATATTCTGCCACCAATACGTTAGCTCCCAGACTCTACCCGGAGGCGAGCGAGGCACTCTGCCAAGCCTCAATGACCGCTTACTCGTTTATAAAAGTTGTAACTGCTAAACTGCACAGCAGAATAAGGCACAATGCGAATGCAATTCGTTCCGTTCCCGCGCATAAAGCCCCTCCATCCTTCCTCCTTCCACATTTTCCCCAATGCCTGGCCGACAGACAGCTTGTAGGCGTTCCGCCCGGCACTCTGCACCTGCAGCAGGATTTTTAATCGTTCCAACGGCGAGACAACTGTTCTGGAGACGGCACCAGCGACACCACCGGCGCAAAATGCTGCAATAACGGGTTGCGAGATCCGCTCCTTGAAACCGAGGAAGGGGTCGGGAGCAGGAACGGCCTGCGGCGGCCGTGATAGACCAGAATCGGGGGTCTGCATCTGAACGTTTGACGGAGCCGGCTGCGGCGATTGTAATTGAGGTCCTTTTAGTGCAGACATTGTGTGACACAAGCGATGGCCAACGAGAGGCTCTTGGCAAGAAAAATCAAATAGCGGCCGCAGAGATGACCTTTGTTGTAGAACCCAATTGGGTATCACAGACCCGTCCCCAAATCACTGAGCCTGAGTCCCCCGTGTCGTCTGACAGGCTAGCATCGACCGCGATCAAGGGGAGCTGGGATAGGTTCCGAAGCGATGGGATTTCGGTTGGCCACGACCCTGGATGGGTCACGCTTACTGAGAGGGACGACGGCCGGGCGAACGAGCGTAGCAACGACGAATGGCGAAGGGAGCAGAAACAGATTCGCTATGATGTTGAAATCGAGAGCATCGAGAGCACGCTGCGGAGCATGAGGGGGGTAAAATGAATGCGTCGCCTGTGTTTTTCGTCGTGGTAGAGTGGAGAGTTCCAGAATGAGGTCCAATACTGGGGCCTTCCGACAAGCGGGTATCGTCGAGTATGTTGGTTCTAGGCGGTGGATACAGTTACGGGCTATTCCGCGGACTCAAGTGGTTGCGATGCAGCAATGTCTGGTGGTGAAGAAATTGATGAATGGTTGGTGTCGAAGCCCAGCGACAAATATGGTGTTGGCGACTTGCTTGGGCAAGTTTGTTGAAGAATACTGGCCGCAATGCGAAGGAACATGAAGTTTGAAAGGGATCGGGAAGAGTCACAGTCAGAAAAAGACGTGGTCAAGGCGTCACGAAAAAAGGCTGCATGTCTGGTGCCAGGCTGGTTTGTTACTTTGACTTCGGGAGGCCGCAGCCTGGCTGGATGAAAGGATTGGCGGGCGGCAGCACCGAGGGAGCACTCAGCCTTCAATGTTGGCAGATGACAATTTCAGCGGGCATTTTGCGTGCTCGTTGGGGCCGTACAGGCCAGTAGTGCACAAGCACAGTGCTAGACAAGTGCTGAAGTGGCACCTGCACCGCCTCGCCCGTCTGATGTTCCAGTCTGGTTCCGTGCAAGTGATGGCACTGGCCATTCAAGGCATTGGGATCTTGCAATGTTGCCCTGCCCTGTCTGTGCGGTTGGCTCTCAAGGTCCGTCACACAGGGCTGTTGTAGCGGGCGTAGGCCTGGGCCAGTCAAAGTGCCCAATCTTAGACCCCCGAAAGGTTATCGTCGGCGGGCGGAACTCACAGCGCCCATCCAGTCTCATCAATGCAACGATGCGGATCAGTTCCATGTTCCAGCCAAACACATATGCCCTTTGATCTCTGATCCATTTCCAGGTCCCAAGTCTCGGCTCTCACTCCCATCAATCGTCCAGCACGAGCCTACATCTCCCGAAACCCGATCTGATTACGCCTATCCAGAACAGCCACTCATAATGGTATCTGGGTCCTGGTCGTGTCTGGTTCATTCATGCAGACGGTCAAATCTACACTGCACCAAGGATAATGCCCGTGCCCAGCACCACCATTTCGGCCATGTATGTATCACCAAGCAACAAACAACTTTTGCCAAGCGAGTCAGGAATTTTAAAAGTCGTGCACAGTTGTGGCTGGATGAACAGGTGACTTGAGAGATATTCGCCCCTGTGTGTCAGCCGCGGCTGTGATTGAGACAACATTCCAACCTTACTTGGACTCTTAATAGTGCCCGGCGCTGGATGGCGCTTCACAGCTCCGAGCACCGTCTGCGAGGACTGTTGGCTATTCGATTTAGTCTCTTGGTAAAATGAGCCGAGAACACCATGTGGATGTATGTCTGAACAAAAGACATTTACTCGCCCATCCCTGGAATGGCAATATGACTTACCTACTATTCGTTGTGACAGTGGTGCCATCCATGCCCTCGTCACAATGCTTAGCTGGAGTCTCACCATATCAAGTTCAATGTCAAATGTATTAAGCCTATCCGTACAAACCATTTTCTAACTAGCTTGTGATGCGCATACATACCCCACCCAGACGTGCTCTCGCAAATCAATCTAAAGTTGCTAAGCTACATCTCGTGAGTGGCATTACCTTGATGCCATTGCATCTCCAAGTTCTTCTACGACGCTGTACTACCGTCTCGATCGCCTGACTGGAAACTAGAACAGTATGAAACCATGAGTGGGGGAAAAGGGAGACACAGAATCACTTTTCGCAATGCCCACACATTGGGAAATAAGGATGCTTTCCGACAAGGTACCCGACATAATAGCTCCAATCATGTCGCTGAGCTGATCATTACCAAGCAGCAAGTTGTCTCTACTCAGCGATATCGAGGTCTTCGTCGCGAGCTGCAGGAGGGGGACTGTCGTCGCCTACACCGAGTTAGTGTTGAGCACATTGAACGGTGCGCTACCTTTATCATCATAACTAACCCTTTCGGTCGTCACCGTTGGTTCCATTTTCCCGGCGGTCACGGTCGTCGCGGTCGTCCTTGGCATCACGATCGCGGTCGCTAGAACCGTAGTTAGCCTACAGGTGCTATCCAACCATACTGCAAGAAACAAGCTGGCACTTACCGAGTGTCAGGGCTGCGAGAACGGTCGCGATCCCGGCGGCTGTCGCGGTCATAATCACGGTCACGGTCACGGCGATCATCCTTGCGTGGAGAGTGGTCTCGCGTGCTCCGTCGTGGGGAAGGGGATCGGCCACGGCGAGGAGAGCGACCACCACCGCTGCCACTGCCACTGCCACCACCGCGACGGTCACGGTCACGACCGGACTCAAATCGCCAGGATGCTGAAGGGGGAGTTCTGGCCCACTGGAACGTGTGTTAGTGAATCCCATATGGAAGATTGTACACAACACTAAAGATTGGGGGATAACCATACCTCAATCTTCAAGATATCATCCCGACCGAGTCGCTTGTTATGCATCTCATAGTAAGCATCATCAGCGTCTCGACGATCCTCGTACTCTACAAAGGCGAAGCTGTTGCTGACGAGTTAGCATCTTTGTGTTGGGGAGCGCAGCGCTTTTCATATGGTACTTACAGTCGGCTAGAGGAAGAACGAGGAGCTGGAATGTCGCAACGAACCAGGCGTCCATAGCTAGAGCAATATCATGTCAGTATTCTAATCAGTAGAAACACGTACGTAAAACCGCCTCGGTTGGAGGGTATGATATCGAGTTTGGCCGCCGAGAACTGATATCACAACGTAGGAACTTGCACGCGCCGAGGTGCAGGCTATATATCGACCCGAACGAAGAGCGCTTCCCGAGGCGAGCTAGCATACCGACGACCGACGTGGCAAGGGGGGGACGAGGGGATGGGGAGGGATGATTTGGGCGGGTGAGCGATGGCGACGAGGGCGCAGGCACGACGAGACGACGGGGGGTTTGATCTGGAGCGGCACCGAGCCTGGTCAAGGGGACAAGATGCCGGAACCATCTATTTTCTCGTCGGCGAGACAGGACGGGGGGGCGGTGGGCGGAGACGCGATGTACGGAGGGCGGCAACGAAGGCGGAGAGCGTGAGCGTAGTTGACATACCGTTCGAACTCGTAGGCGAGATCGCGAGCGCGGGTGCCGTGGCTGAAGCCGGTAACGTAGAGCGTGTTGCCGCCACGAGACATGATATGCTGCGTGCTGCGATTGAAGCAGTGATGTGTACGAGCTATGTATCAGGAGGGGACAGGGATTACAGAACCGATGGAGCAGTTCTGGACGACAGGGCGATGGGGGAAGACGAAGTGTTGATGATGTAACTGCTTGTGACGGGCCGAAGTCAACTGTACAGCCGTGAAATATGTTAGGGATGTAGTTGGCGGAGTTGTTGAAGCAAATGGTGACCACTTTGGACCAGATTGGCTGTAAAGTTTTGCCTGCTGATGTAATGCAAAAAAGTGGAGAAGTGTCGTCTGACTGGTTGCCGAACCTTGCGACAAGCGGTCCCATTCGGTGGCGGAAAGCTGCTGGATGGGTTGCGGGTTGATGTCATCGGCGATGACATGCGAAACTGCAACATGCTGAGTGAGACTGCACCTCAAATTAGCCGTGTATAGTGAGTGATTAGGTGCATTTTCGAGTTTAAACTTTGACGGAATTTAGCCCTCCAAGTATCTAGTTAGTCTTTCATATCATTTGTCGGAAAATGCGAAAAGACATGCAACTTTTTCATTCACAAAGCCAAAGCCATCACAAACTGCCGAGGTCTCAATCTGGGAATGATCCACAGGAACATTGACTTGAACCTCGCAGCACCAGGTACTTATCCATGATGACAAAATCATGACTTACACCACACGAGATGCATGAACAGCGGACAATGCAGACACCCCGACGGACTTGAATGATTCACAACGCGACCGTAGACTATATCGTCTGGATTATGAATAATTGGGGATAACATGTCAGGCTCGGAATGGCGCGGAGCTTAGGATGGCGCCAAGCTGATGTTTATGGTCTTTTGGACCTCGAAGGTCGCGGATTGTTCGGACCTTGAGCTCCATCTCGGGCATCGCTGAGTATGACAGGGTCCGATCTCCGATTACACAAAGCTGGATCATGCGGCTTTATATCATCATCATTCTAATCATATTCCATCGTTTCCGAATTAAATATAAAGCATAGCTAGTGCTCCGTATGTCACATTGAAGAGAAACCTGCAGCAGCAGACACTTGGACCACCACAATTGCAACTGCGCTTGACGCTTAGCTTGACCATCTTGGATCAAAACCGTCCATTCATTGGAGCAATCCGCACCTTCCGCACCGGACCTTTGTGAAACGACTCCAACGTCGTCATACACGACATCAGCCAAGACAAAGGGTTGATATTGACCAGACATCCAACGTTCAAAAAAAAAAAAAAACGGCAGGCACGACCTGCAGGTGAGCTCGCGGCTGCATTGCCCTCGTTGCATCAAGTACATTGTACAAATTATCCAGCTCCATCCTTCACACCCTCCGAGGACATATTCCACTTTTGCATAAAATAAGTAAGCCTGCCACCTGTCCCATTTCCAATGTCAATGCATTAGATTTGCAGCGACCGCAAAGAGGATCTTGGCACGGCCACCGGTCCTTTTTTCATCTTCTTCATCTCATCTTTATTAGAAGACGGGTGATTGAGTCCTTTCTGGGACCAGGACCAGCTTGTCCAAGCATTGGCACAATGCATCGCACCTTGACCCAGACACCAGAGGAGCGGCCCCTCAGCGCCCCGCCACCTGCCGATGTGGATGCTGTCAACGGCCAGCCTCCGGATCAACGTCCTCGCCATGCACAGCCGAGATCACTTGGTGAAGCTCTGCGGGAGGCAGGCATATCGTTAGAAAGCTCTGCTACTGGATCCGAAACACCCAGCGAAGAGGATTACGATGAAAATGTGCGACCTGCATATGACATCAAGGGCAAGGATGAGCAGGAGTTGAGGAAGAGAAAGCCGGGGAGACGAGTCTCGAAAAAGGAGCTGCTTTCTGCACAAGTTGACTCGACTATAGTTCGAGATGGCTCAGGTGGAATAAGAATATATCCCGAAAACGACCTGGCTTTGCAAAAATTTCTGCAGCGCACCTCGGAAAGCGTCAAGTATCCGGACAAGGCCATAAAGCAGAAGCGGAAATTCCGTGACCATCTTTTCACACATCAATTTTCGGCATTTGATTCGCATAATTCGGTGGCGGCTAATAGTCCTTTTCATGGATTTTATACGCTCTTTTGGCTGGCTGTGGCATTGTTTGTATTGAAGATATCCGTGACTAATTGGAGGGTATATGGTACGCCGCTGGGATCGAATGAGATTATGAAGACAATGTTTCACCGCGATGGTAGGTCACCATGATGCGATTAGTTTTAAATCCTGTACGTTGGCTAAACTCCGGTGGCAGTTATTGTCCTTTTGCTCTCGGATGGAGTCATGTGTGGACTTACTGGCGTGAGCTGGCTCATCCAGAAACTGGTGTACTACCAGGTGCTCGATTGGGACAGCAGTGGGTGGATTGTGCAAAATGTAATACTTGCGGACAAGTCTCTACCTCGCTCAGTTGCTAACGTTATCAGATCTGGCAAACTATGTTCATCACCGGCATCATTGGCTGGACGCACGTCCGCAATTGGCCGTGGACACATACCGTTTTTTTTGTACTTCATGGCATCATCATGCTTATGAAGCAGCATTCTTACGCATTTTACAATGGACATCTCTCCACGGTTTACTCAATGCGATTATTCCTTCTATCAAAGCTCAAGCAACTCGACCTAGTTCATCCATCAGAAAAGACGTCATCTGCTGTCCCAACCGTCTCCAGTCTGTCAACCGACCATCTTCGAGTTCCACCTACCGCCGTGGAGCGCCGCCATTCTCTCTCGCAAGTGCCCAAAACTGAAGAGACTGATATTGACAAGATTGCTAAAGCAATTGCTTCTCGTGAACCTCTAAATGATGAGCAAATCGAGACGTTTGAACGAATCATCAAGTGGGAAGTCGATGCCCTGGCAGACGAACTTAGAGGAACATCGAGTAATCCAAACAAAGCATATCCGAACAATTTGACATTCTTGGGACACTACGAATGGATACCTCTACCAACGCTGGTTTATGAACTGGAATATCCTCGGTCACAAGAAATCAGCTGGAAGTATGTTGCAGAAAAGCTGGTCGCCATGGTTGGTGTATTGTTCGTGATGAACCAAGTCGCACAATATTCCATATGTAAGAAGATATCCTCCCACTCGTAACCACGCGAACAAAACTAATTGTGGATAGATCCCGTGGTAATGAAAACCGTACAGATGAAGGAAAATGGACTTCCACTAGCTGCTCGGTTTCAAGAATTCCCTCTACTCTTGCTTGACCTCATCTTCCCCTTCATGATGGAGTATCTAGTACGTGTTTCCAGAAGTCACTCCCGTTTATTTAGACCTAACAACATACAGCTCGTCTGGTATCTAATTTGGGAAACTATTCTCAACGTCCTCGCCGAACTCACGTATTTCGCTGACCGTAGTTTCTACGACGCCTGGTGGAATAGCGGTTCGTACCCATACACCAACCACTGGGGTATCGATGGCTTGCAAACTAACATACTCAAGTATCCTGGGACCAATTTGCCCGCGATTGGAACCGCCCCGTACACGTCTTTCTCCTCCGCCACGTTTACCACTCATCCATCTCATCCATGAAGGTCAACAAACATACAGCCACGCTCATCACCTTCTTCTTATCAGCCTGCATTCACGAACTCGTCATGTGGTGTCTCTTTAATAAGCTGAGAGGCTACTTGCTCGTTTTGCAAATGTGTCAGCTTCCAGTACGTTTTACCCATCTTGCCACTAATACTTCTTTGAATTGCAACGTTAACAAATGCAGTTGGTTCGACTCAGTCGCACAAAGTGGCTCAAGGGCCAAAAGACGTTGGGAAATCTGATTTTCTGGTTGGGTATTTTCACGGGACCAAGCTTGTTGTGCAGTTTGTATCTCATTCTGTGATCTGGATCAAATCGAGGATATGGTAAACGAGTTGAACGACAGCACTTTGGCGTTTTGGCGTATTCCAACGGCGGCGACAAATTGAATATCCCTTGTATCAAAAATATATGATGATTTACCTAAACTACGCTTTTATCATAAACAAACCCCCATCGCTGGTGCCTCCCTAAATCAACCTACATCTTTTCGTGTGTTGCCATCAGAGAACCTGGAATTTGTTAGCAACATTGTTCAAACACACGTGAGGGCTTGACAAGATCAAAACTCACCAATAAAAGTAGTCACCAAGCGACTTCGAACCTGGCAAATATCCTCCGGCACCAACCAGATAGTCGCGCCCAGCTTTCTGGCAATGCTGATACTCAATTTCGCGTTCATGTATGCCTCCTCATCCGTCTTGCCCGCCGTAACGAGGTCGTAGTCGACATAACTGCTCTTCATGCCATTCAGCACATCCAGCAGGAACACGCCGGAGGCGATGGAAGGATCCTTGAAGCTGCGGATCGAGGAGTTTCTGCCACCTTGGCGAGACATGTCGTTTGCCCAGCGAACCATCTCAGAGTCGGTGATTTCGCTCTTGCCCAGCTTCTTGGCGAGCGAAGATAAAGTAACATTGATGTCCTTGCGCATGAGCTGCCATACAAGGCCAAGAGTGAGTGTTCGCTGGCCGTCAGTAATATCGGCGCCTTGAGTGCTGGGCAGCGAGAATCTGTTTTGTATACCGAGCTCAATGACGTAGTTTGTATTCTCCAAAGACTTGAAACGAGACATTTGAAGAAGATCCTCAGGGTTCTCGTTTTCGGGATCGTGGTAGTAAGGGGCGTCACTGGATCTGGGCTTGGGCTTGTTGACGCGCCTCATGTTTACGCTACCCTTGATAACCTTGTCGTAGGCTTGGAGAAGGATATATCCGTTGCGGAGGTCGTCGAAGAAGGATGCGACAGCAGGCTGCACGTCGAGACTGTTGAGCCAGAGTGTGAAAACTCGGGCTTCGCGGTCACCTTCAGCATCAAAGTCTTCGACTTCAAGCTTCTCCTCTTCCGTGATGGGGTCGAGGGCAGGATGATTATTGAAGAGATTAGCCACAAAGGCAAGGTTGAGCTTGGGGTTACCGGCGACGAGGGACTTGGGGGTCAGGAATTTGCGGCAGCCCAATTTGTCGGCTTCTTGCAGGACTTCCTCGGCTCGTTGAAGGAGGTCGTTCGTTTGGAGCGGTGCACGGGTGCAGCCGTATTCGGGACCAATTTGTGCCATGAGGACGGCATAATTTTCACCATCTTTGACGTCGTTTGAGAAGTTGTTGACCCTTTAAAGCTACGAGTTAGAGACATATTTACCGGTTGAACGTTGAGAACCGACAGTGACATACCTTCTTGGCCAGTTGGCAGCCTTGAGGTGGTAGTTGAACCACCGGAGGAGAATCTGCTCAGGAGGGAGACGAAGGAATTGCTCCAGAGTCTCACCGTCTTCCAGAAGACGATACAGTTCGGGATGGAGCTTGATATCAATCTTGCCGAGCAGGCCTCGTCGAATAATTTGCCAGATCAGACCAAGGATGAGATGCTCACGCACTTCGATAATGTCTCCAGCGCCAATGTTGACAACGGAGCAGCCGATACCTTTGGCGGACTCAATGACAATGTTGTTGTTCTCAGTCATGTGGAAAGCATTGAGGGATTTGATCTTGCGACCAGCTACGTTGAGAACACGCTCATCAATGGTGTCGGGTACGCTGTCGTTGATGAGCTTGGCCAAGACAAGACCGTCCTTACACTCGTCGAACATTTCGAAAGTGTCTGTGGGGAAGGGCAAACGATTGCCAATATCGGCGTCGCCAGCCAAAACAGCATTGATGTGACGAGTAAATTCGGTCCTCTCATCTTCGTTGATGGTATGGGTGACGTTGGCGCTCGAACCTTGGACCTGGATCTTCCCGCCGACGCTGCCCTTGGATGCATGGCCGCCAGTGCGTTGAGCCACGACACCGCTGGGGCTAGCTGGTGTAGGGCCGGTTGAGAGCCGTTTCTGGGCTGGCGAAGAGTCGCGGAGTTTGGAAATAAGCTAGAAGTCTGTGGTTAGCCAACAACGCGAAGGAGGCGTGCGGCATGGAGCAGCCGTGGCCGGTAAGACCTACTCCAACGTAGTCTTCGAGCTCTACACGTCGCGAAGAGTCCAGCTCAACCTCTTTAAGAGCTTGTCGCACGACGTCGTATGGCTGATTTTCACTCTGTTGAGTCGCCTTGATGGCAGTAGCTTCGTCTAGGTAGCCCTTGTCGTCGACATCGAGGCGCTGGAAGGCGTCGGAGAGCGCAAAAATTTCATTTTGAGGAAACTGGGGAAATTTTCTGTGTCAAGATAAATGGCAGGGTTAGCAAAGCGGTCTCAAATGACAGCGCAGCGGTTGGCAACAAGCCAGGTGTAGCTCGGACCTTTGCAGTTTGAGGACATTCATGGTGGGGGTTGAGGGGTTGCGATGGCCAACCCACGGAATGTCTCGAAAGATTTGTGTAGTTGCTGAGGAGGGGACAGAAAGGTGTCAAGAGAAAGTTTGCGCGAAGCTGGCGAAAGCTGCGATTGATAAAAGCGCCGTCTTTTGGGGCCTAGTTTACTTGTAAGAATTGGAGTGGGATGGAACCAGATGACGAGGCAAGGACGAGGTCGTGTCGACGATGACGACGAAAGGCTTGATGGGTCTTACGTTATGCGCGGAAGCTCAAGTGCAGGTGAGTGGTGTCGGTGCTTGAAGCGGGCGAAGTGGGCTGCACAAGACCAGACCAGGTCAGACATTTCGTGGAATGTTGGCGGGACAAATGATACCCCACCTCGAGGTACTGGAACCACCACACTATCGTCGTTGCCAGACCACTTGCACTCCTTGTCAACCTCCGCAGACTTCAGGCAACGAGGCTATGCCATGCGCCGGCAGGCCCGGAGCAGGTGCAGGCAGAGAAATTATCGCAACGTTGTTTCTGCTTATAGGTAAGTAGCTGGGTCAGGCGCCAACTAAAAGTTGATACAAAAATAGCACTGTCTTTGGGCACTGGATGTTTCGCACCTTGCAACAATCAGATCAATTGTACTCCGTAGCTCATGCAGACGTGGAGGTTCAATGTTGTACTGATCTGTCCCATACTGGCTGGCTGGTGCACAGAGCAACCGTTGACCTTTTGTCCATGGACTTCATTGTTGCTGGTACCTCATCTCAAAGTACCAGACTCAACGCTCCGTCCGTCAAGGAACGGCAGGCGCGACCACACACGCGGTACTTGCTCTTAATTATGAAAAAAGACCACACATGAAAGCATTGCAAGTCTCTGACATGGATGCATCTCTGAAAATACGGTTGCAGCGCAAGAATGCAAAGCTTCTAAAGTTCTTCCATGACACGGCATTCTAAACCTGAAGTGACCAACCCTGGACTCCCGCGAGCCATGCAATGTCTAGACACATAGACCATGATAGCGCATAGGTTCAGCAATTGATCTTGTCGAAGTTGAAAAGAGGCCGAAGAAGACACCAAAATGCTTTCCATTTTGACTTCAGTTGCCAGGCATCGTCAAACACAGCTTTGATAAAAGCAATGCCAGATATCAACAAATCTGGACCCTGAATCGAATCGAATCCACTTTACGTCACTCCAGCAAATGCCAGCCAAAAAAAAAAAATCTAGCAGCAGCACCATGCACCAACCAGGTCCAAAACAGACAATTATATCGCAGCTTACCTTACCGATTGGACGCCGACCACTGCGCTGAATTTTTCGAGTTGATCGAATTTTCTCAGAGAACGGAGCCAGTACAACTTTTATCCCGCTTCAGGTCATTTGTGAGCATTGAAGGAAGCATTGAAGCCCCAACCTTCCTTGGGCACATCAACCAGAACCATGTCCATTTGCAAATCTTGTGAAGAACCGCTCGTCTTGCGGCTCGACGACGACGCCGACAACGATGATACTGAAACTGCCGAGACTGTTCCTGATGATCTGGAGCTTGGTTGTGGATGCCACTTCCACTGGTAAGCCGTTGGATACGTGCCCAACTGGCAAACAGCACTAACTTTTACAGGGAATGCCTTATGGAAGATGCATCCTCAGTAGCACTATCTCTAAAATGCCCAAGCTGCGGAACATATCTACCTCAGAATGAGGCAGGCGGCTCATCTACAAACCAATTCCGACAGAGTTCCGCTGCCGCCATTCTAGCCCAGTACACCAATGAAGGCGGCGTGCAAAAGGACCTCAACATCATGGATTCAATCACCGAAGAGGCGTATATCCAGAATCATCCCGAGGCACGACCTGCGAGAGCTTTTCATGTCATGTGTGCGGAAGGGGATATCGCAGGCATTATTGACTTGTTAAGAGACGCGAGCGAAGAGGGTGCCGATGTGGGCAGCATTATTCGGTATCAAGACCCATTGGCGGACATGAAGAGCGGATTGCATTTGGCTATTGAAGATCACCAAGAGGAGATTGTATGGACCCTGCTATGGTTATCTTCTACGGTCTCTACGGATGTTTTCCCCCCTCTCGTTCGACAGACAGCCGAGGGTGTCGGATTGGGACGATTGGATGTGGATGCGGATGCAGACATTCGGCGCTTGAGAAATTCTCAGGGCCTGGTGGCGGAGGTTATCGCCCAGCGAAATCCAGGGTCGCTGTCAACATTGCTTGAGGCTGGTATTTTGAGTCCTTGAGCTTGGCAAACTGAGCAGGGTATGTTGTGATGACTGAATGAAAAGTCAGGCCGGGATGATGCAAAACGTGTGGTAGTGATGAGAGACTGATGTGTCTGGAAGGACTGTGGGAGCTTGCGTCGTCAAAATTCGTGATGACAGGGAGAGAGGGCAAACTTGACATGATGGAATAATACCAGGCCAGACGAGATAAAGTCATGTCGGGCATTTGGCAAAAATTGGCGTTGGCGGAGATGAGATAGCTGGTGTCGACGATCGCTTGGCCACTAGCATTGCGCATCAATGGTGCGTACAGTAAAGTAATACCCGTAAAATAGCAGAACTACGATGAATGTTGAACTTTGATAGTTCATCTGCCAATTAGTTACCCACTTTGTAATGAATGTTCGAAATTGATCAACCATAACGACACATTCGATTATTATTAGAAGCGAGAGCTTGGCATGACTCATCCGGCTGCAGAGCTGAATGCCTTAACGTCAACTCATAAAGACTCATATCCGAATTAGGAAGGTAGAAAAGGTTAATGTTAAAGTTGAAGAAATCGAAACAACTATATAATGATGTGATAAAATACGATGTTATGTTGTTCTTCTCACATAGAGAGCATAATCTGCGACGTCTCATCAATTGCAGCCGCTGTCTTTTGGCTGCACTTTGAACTTTGGCAATACTTCATATTTCACAACCGGCGGCCAAAATTGACCATTTTATCGATGGCAATGGATAAACCCAATTACGCAGCATATCTAGAATCTGTCTACAAAGACACCCGCTGGGAAGCAGAGCGTGTACCCCACGGATCCATCAACGCTACTCTCCGAGCTATCAAGACGTCAGGCGAAGCCGGGCCACAATCCGTCATATTGAAGCACGCGAGCCCGTTCTTTGAAGATGAGGGACACTTGCAACCCTTCTCGTTGAACCGGCAGCAGGTGGAGCGGACTGTAATGAGTCTCTGGGGCGAAGGAGGTTTATTAGGCGGGAGTGCAGCTCGGGAAGATTCCTGGCGTGTACCGGAAGTCATACACCATGATGAGGGGACAGAGTCAAACCTGGGGATTACAGGAAAGAATGACGAGGCCTCTATTCTCTTGCTAGAAGATCTTGGGGAAGTGGTCAGTCTTCGGAAACGGATTGAACTTTGGGCGGAGTCAGGCCCGTCACCCGATATCGAGAACAAGGTATCGCGAATCGGCAATATTCTAGGCCGTTGCCTTGCAACTATGCACAGCCGAGAAACTACACTGGCGATTGAATCACAGCCAGAAACTACAAAGGTCCTCTCTCAATCACTTACAGACGATGTGGTCTGGTATCTCGCCATGGAGAATATGCCAAAATACTTGGAAAACGTCCCCAACGGAAAAACATACTATCAACGACTGGTAAAGGATATCAAAGACCCGGAATACACGTACCCAACGTGTCTAGTACACGGTGACTTCAACTTTGGCAATATAATGCTCCCACTTAACTGCGACGACAAGGTGCGTCCCTTGATCATCGACTGGGAATTCGCCACCAGCAGAGGCAGAGGCGTCAACGGAGACATATCTGAATTCTTGTCCATTTGGCATTGTCGCTTGATTAGCGCTCGGCGACGGCCTGAGCAAGCGGCGCTGGCGGATTTGATAAGGAGGCTGTGTAATGCGTTTTGCGAGGGGTATCGTGAGAAGGCGGGCTTGAGGTGTATGATGGAAGCTGGGGATGTGAATTCGCAGCTGTACAGGTCGGCTTTATTGCTGAATGGGCGGGATATGATTAATTATGCGGGGTATGCTTGTCAGGAGGATGAGGCGTGTGATGAGATTGTCAAGGTTGGGTTGTGGTATTTGGAGAGGGCGGGGGATGATATGGATGGGTTTGTGGAGAGGTCGAATTGTGAGGAGCTGGAGAAGGAGGATGAGGGATGGGTTCGGTCTCTTTTTATATTTGGATAGATTGAACGGCGTGGTTGGATGTGTTGGAATATTTGGTGATGAAAAAAGGTAGATGTAAATGCATGAGTCTCATCTGAAGTGGGAGGTGCAGATAATTTTGAAGCTGCATGTGCCATTTGACCACTGAGCTCCCACCCCTGTCATCTTCACAGCCACCAAGCACATGCCAAGCAGGTACCAACTCCAGCACATATGCCATTGAGACATCTGAAGTGACGTCGTCCAATCGGCCGCCATGTGCGTCAACCATTCTGCATCAAATCTACACCCGAATTCCATCATTCAAGCTCCCGCCCTTCAACGGTTTTGCCCGACTCCGTTCGCCGCCATGTACATACAGCTCTCATAACCGCTCTCGAACCTCGGAATAACATCGACCGCCTCATTCCCTATCATCCGAGCCCGAATCATACGCTCTCGCCTGACAATTCGCTGCCCCTCGGCCCCATTCTCGGGCAGCAAGCTTCACCACGTTGGCGCTACGCGTTGGAGCTAGGTGCTCCTTGCACTCGCCGCATCTGCCCCGAACAGCTCCCAACTTCCACGTCGTTGCATCCAGAGCTGTACAGGCGGTCGCATGGCTGTCCTTTGGAGCTCGCGCCTCGAAAATGCCCCCCGGAACTGGGGATAAGAAGCCTGAGAAGTCGTATCTGAGCTCCGCCGTCGACGTTATCAACCCGTGGTCGACTAGTCGGACGGCAACACCTACGCCTGATAATAAGGACGGAGGGAGTGCATCCGTGCCTGATGGGACTGCTACGCCTAAGGGAGCGGCCCCGGGCGACCATACTATAACGCCGTTTTATGGACAGAGCTTTCGAACGTATCCGAAGGACTGCCCGCCCTTGAATGTGCAATGGTTTCATGCTGTTGATGTGCGTAGTGGGTTCGATAACAAGGAGAGAGAATTTTAGAATTTTATAAGCTGATGAGGGTTAGGTGCCGAAACGGAAACCCAAGCTGATCAAGGGACCTAAGAAGGAGGACAAGGACCCGAAGCCGGCGGTGCGCCCAAAGAAGTTTTCAGCATTCTCGGTGTCTGATTCGAGGAGGACAGAGGCAAGGTACCAGAAACTATTGGAAGCTGTTGAGGGAGAGCATGATTCGCTCGGTGACTCGCATAGCCGACCTTCAAAGCGGTCCAAGTCGAGTAAAGCTGCTACACTAGACGATGCACACCGTGGACATACGCGGGTTGCAGTGAATGAGGACTATCTGTTTGATATTGATATTGAGGAGCGGGAGCTTGCCCCGGTCTATTGGTTAGGGCCGATTTATGAAGGTGGGTTATTTTGGTGAACTGGTCGTATTGTCTACTCATGCTGACGAACATTGTTAGTGCGTCGTGGGACTTGGTTCTTCCAGGAGGGCTCTGGCCTCAGACCTTGTGAGGAGAACCTTGCAGCTCAATTGGAGGAGGTGGGAAATTGTTTCTCCAAAAGCTGTATTTGTGCTGACTGTAATAGGGGTATTTGAAGACAAAGCCGTGGTTGTTTCCAGGTATGACCTAACCCAAAACTCTGCATTTGAGCCACACTGATCAATATACTAGGGCGAGCACGAAGCAAGTCCGAAGTGAAGGACACATCAGTGACCGCCAAACCAGACCGACCCAGTACTGCAGATCAGAAGGCCACAACTCCCTCAGCAGAATCGCAGAAGACAGCAGCTACCGCAACTCAGCCATTGCAGCCACAATTGCCGACATATCGCCTATTTGGTGCATATATGAACAATGTCGCCACTTATGAAGACGAAAAGACTGCTTGGATGACTACCGATGGTATGCTCTCGTGGGTAGCCGCTTCGGTGTATGAGCGTTTCGCAGGCGGCGGATACATGAGTGGCGTCAAGTTGATCAGAGGGTATTCGGAGCCAAAGAAAGCAAAAGAGAAGGAAGAAGTGAAGCCTGCCGCAGACGCCCCGGATATCCCAGGCTTGGACGAGCGCCAACAGAAGCTGTTGAAGCGGAGATCAGCTCCACCTACCACCAGAGACTCACTTGAAGACCTAGGGTATAGCCAGGTTGTGAAGAAGGAGACTGAACAACGCGAGTCGAAGCTTCAGCGCCAACTGTCATCCTTTCTCGAGAGCGAACGGCGCACTACTGAAGAAACCGAGGAGCAGATTAGGAAACGCGAGGAGCAAGAAATCCAGGACGACTACAATGCCCAAGACGGGGAAGCTCAAGGCCGTGACATTGAGCACCTGGTTCTTGTCACGCATGGCATTGGACAGAGGCTTGGCTTGCGGTATGTGAATTGGCTCAAACCTGTATTGACAGCACACTGACCCTTTGACCAATAGCATGGAAAGTATAAACTTTGTGCATGATGTCAACATCTTGCGCAAGACAATCAAGTCTGTGTACAGCAATTCCGCTGATCTGAAGGCACTAAACTCAGAGCTCGGAGCTGGGCCTGGTAATTGTAGAGTGCAAGTTCTTCCAGTGTGTTGGAGACACTTGATTGAGTTTCCTAGACAGCGCCAAAGAAAGGGTGAGAGTGATATAGGGGACGCTACTGGTGAAGAAGATGACTGTAAGAATACCTTGTGAACGCAACCGTGATACCATTTACTGAGCATTTTTGTCAGATCCATCACTAGAAGACATAACGGTTGAAGGAGTTGCTTTTGCCAGATCACTTATTTCAGATCTCGCACTTGACGTCTTGCTCTATCAGAGCTCGTACAGAGAGGAAATATCGAGAGTTGTCGTAGCAGAGACGAACCGAATTCTAAAACTCTTTCAAGAAAGGAATCCGGAATTTAGAGGAAAAGTACATCTGATGGGCCACTCTTTGGGTTCCGCCATCTTTTTCGACGTTCTCTGTCGCCAAAGGGAGAGGCATCCTGATGAGTCCCGCCACCCACTACGATTCTGGCCATCGCACAACCGACCTGAAATCAGACCAAAGGATGAAGAGCTGGAGTTTAATTTTGAGGCGTCCGACTTTTTCTGTCTGGGTTCTCCTGTTGGTTTGTTTCAGATGCTCAAGGGGAGGTAAGTTGAATGACTAGTTTGTAATATTTGGAAATATGCTCATAATTATAGGACCATTGCTGCACGCCATTCGCCGCATGGTCTACCGTCGGAAAGCCCACTGAACCCAGAGGACACAAACGATCCATTCTTGACGGCTCCCGCAGGCACAGGCATGGATGGCATCTCTCCAGTTAGCGGGTTACCCATGACGGTATCGTCTCCCAAGGCCGAGCAGCTCTTCAACATTTTCCACCCGTCAGATCCAATCAGTTACAGAATGGAGCCTTTGATCTCACCTGCCATGGCTTCTCTAAAACCACAGGCTCTGCCTTATACCAAGAAGGGCATATTCGGAAATGTGGCGCCTCAAGGATTGACAGGCATAGGAGCCAAGGTCGGGCAGAGCGTTAGCGATCTCTGGTCGAGCTTGAGCGCAGGAATTGCCAGCAACATCCTCAACCGAAGCCTCGGTATTACCAACGAGGAGGTTGCCCGCCTAGCTGCAGAGGAGCATCGTGGAGATAAGAAGGGTGAGGCCGACGTCACCGCCAGCCAAGAGGCTGCGCAACTCTCAGACGAGAGGAAGAGACAGTTGGCGGAAGCGGCAGCTAGAGGACGTCGCGTGAGCGATAATGGTAACACGGTGACCCTGATTGACGATGAGCTGGAGACGCTGTATTCAACGTTTCAGAAACGACATGACTCTGTGCAGCATGACGAGGAAATAGCCCACCTTAATGATGAGTCGCGAAAGGCTCGGAAGCTGCGGCTGGAAGAGGCCAAGGTGCGAGCTTTGAACAGGAATGGCCGAGTTGACTATAGCATTCAGGAGTAAGTGGACAAATCTTTGCGACCTCACGAACACATAGTCATACTAATATGTGTTTAGAAGCGCCTTGGACTTTAACCCGATTAACACGATTGCATCACACATGAGTTACTGGGCGGACGAAGATGTCAATCATTTTGTTCTATCACAGCTACTTTCTGGAAAACCAGTGGATAAAAAGGGAAAATAAAGCACAGGTGTCGTCTCTCACGAAGTCATGTCGTTGTCATAGAATATGAAATATGCATCTTCAAACATTAACCTTGAATAAAAGGAACCGAAAAACAGGAAATTACTTGAATCCCCATATCAACTCCGGGTATAACCTCCGCTCAACTAATTCCCCGGCGGCGGCGCCTTGAAACATCTCGCCCCATCATTCGAATCCGTCGCCGGCCCATCCGTAACCTTCATCGCCGGCTTCCCGCCCTGCTCTACAGGAAAGTCAAAAATGTCACCACTCCCATTATCACTACCGTACAACTCATCCCCAACCGCGTACAACGCCCCAAACCCACCTCTACCAGGTGTAACCTCACCGTAGTCATCTAAAGTCTCCCACGTATGACTTGTCCTCGACCAGCGGGCGCCGATCGCCCGACTCCCAATCTTAATGGAGTAGAGGTAGTCACCGCCATTTTCCAAGTATACCCAGTCTGCAACTACTGTGCCCGGCGAAGTACCCTTCGCAACTACCTTGCCGAATGTCCGTGAGCCAGGCTTCAGATCTACCTGTTCCCAGCGGTTTCCTCTTGCGGATACCCAGAATTGGCCTTGGTCGTCTATGTCGCCTACGTTGAGGCCGTTGGGGACCCGGAGCGGCAGCAGGGTAGCTTCGCCGGCGGCGTCGATGCGGATGAGTTGTTGGCGGTTGTTGGCGACGGCGATGAAGGCGTAGAGGAAGTTGTCGAGGATGTTGTAGCCTAGTGCGTTGATGTTGCCGCCGGGGCCGACGCGGTCTTTTATCACGGGGTTGTCGCCAGTGGCGAGGTCCAGGCGGTAGAGGGTGTTGCGTTGGATGAGGAAGCCGCCTGCGTCGCAGGAGAATGTTGGTCCGGGGGGAGGGGAGGACGATGAGGGATGGGTGGAGGAGGGCTTTGCTGAAGATGGTTTTGCGGATGAGGCTGCTGGTTTGGAGGATGGGGGAGGGAGTTTTGACGATGGAGACGGAGTTGGTGTTTCGATAATGACTGTCCCTGGAGTTGTGCCCTTGGGAGGAACGGTGGTGGTGATGGGTCCGGATATGCGCGATGTGCCCGTGTAGGCGGTCGTGATGGTCGTGTATCTGGGCGGTGGACGATGAGTAGGAGAATCAGTTGGTGTTTCAATTATAACCGTGCCCGGTTCGTTGTCGTGAGGAGGAATTGTAGATGTTATTGGTGCAGTAATAGGCAAACCACCAGTATATGGCCGCGTGATGGTGACATATTCATCGCAGATGCTCAGTGTAGGACTTGGTCCAAACATGACTGTCACGACGGTGACTCTCTCATGGCAAATCGTCTGTCCATGACGATCTAGTTGATTAGGAGGACACGCATCATTGGCGTAGGCGTGCCAGATGGGCGCCACGAGCAGAGGGAGGAGTGTCTTCATGTTCTGGCAATGTCACCGGCGAAACGTGGTAGGTTGATGCTGGAACATCAACTATTTTTGGCGGTTTACTCATCATGAAACTGATGATTACGGAAAAGACTGAGCTTCTTATACGGTTGGGCGCGTGGTGGAATGATTGAGATTCCGTGTGTTGATGCAAGATGTGGTGTCTTAGATTGGGATTTTGGGTGGGGAGCGCGGGTGTAGCCTGGTAACGCTCGCGACACGGAAATAACGCCGTTGGACGTTGGATCGGAACATTTTGAGTAATGAGTATCTCTTTAGGGGTGAAGTGCTGAGTCGTAGCTGTTTGTTTGACTGCTTGTGGAATTCTCGCTATCGTGTCTTGTATAGTGTCGTATGCTGGGGAGCTGTTGGCTCTTGGAGGCATCCACCACAGACCTGCCGGGCGCTTGTGGGTATAGAATGGGCATTCTTCTCTATTTTAAGCTAGTGGCAGTTCAATGAAAGAGTATGTCGTGCTATAGTATTAAAGCTTAGCAGGATGGTGAGGTCTATGAAAAATATGTAGACTTCGAACATTGAGAGCAAAGACGTGAGGTCGTGTAAGTCAAGACGCTAAGCCCGATTGGGAACCCCACCTGGACGCCTGCTCCCACTTCGTCACACCGGCTGGCTGGACTGGACAAGTCGCAGCAAAAAAGTTTAGGTGGATCAATTGATGCTAGCAGAGCAAGGGCAAGGAAAAGGCGCCGTAAATTTTATTCGATCTCTACCTTTGGCTAAGCATCTTTTGTCGTCGCCAACCATCAAATTGTTTGACTTCGACATCAGCCAAAGAGTCATACTTTTGCGACACCCCTCTCGAAGGGCGCAATAATCTGCCGCTCACACATCTACTACTTCCCTTTTTTTTGTCATGTTGTTCGAGCATATCCTGCGATCGCAAACTGCGGCATCCTTGTGATCCCATTCGAGTCCAAATAAACACCCCACCATCGTCGAGAACGAGAGGCAGGAAGTTGCCGATTTTCGCTCGGCCTTGCGCCCTGCGACAAAATACCACACAACATGATCAACTCGACAGAGGGTCCTGTCAAGCAGCAGCTTGAGGATAAACTGCCCAAGCGATTCAAGGGCATCAAATTTGGCATTCAGTCCAATCAAGACATTGCCAACCAAGCTGTCCTCGAGGTGTCCGACCGATTGCTGTACGACATTGAGAACAACCGAGCGCCATATCGTCATGGACCGCTGGATCCGAGACTGGGAACGTCAAGCAAAGGCGGAAAATGTGATACCTGCCAGGACTCGCTGCAGAACTGTATTGGCCACTTTGGCCATGTCAGGCTGCCCCTCCCAGCTTTTCACATTGGATACCTCCGATTCATCATGTCTATCCTGCAGGAGATTTGCAAGGACTGCGGAAGAGTATTGCTGGAGGAGCCTGATCGACGGTCCTTCCTCAAGCAGCTACGGCAGCCCTTCCTGGATAATCTTCGTCGAACCCAGATTTGCAAGAGGATCAATGAACAGTGCCGGAAGTCTAAGACGTGCCCATACTGTGGATCTGTGAATGGCCAGATTCGAAAGATTGGTGTTCTTAAGCTCGCGCACGATAAATTTTCCTTTTATAATAAATCTACCGCTGCTAAGAAGGTTCCTCCGGAGAGCAAAGTCAAGTTTGACGACTCATTCACCGACGCAAAGCGGGAGAATCCCGAACTTGAGAAACATCTTCGCAAAGCCATGGAGGATCTCAACCCCCTCAGAGTCCTAAACCTCTTTAAAATGATTAGTCCGACAGACTGCGAGCTGCTCGGTCTCGATCCGGCAGAGGGCCGACCCGAAATGTTCATCTGGCAGTTCGTGCCCGCTCCCCCCGTTTGCATTAGACCTTCTGTGGCACAGGACAATGCGAGTAACGAAGACGATCTCACGACCAAGCTGGCGGACATTGTATGGGTCAGTGGCATGATCCGTTCAGCTCTGCAGAAAGGCTCTCCCATCCAGACCATTATGGAACAGTGGGAGTACCTCCAAACCCAGATTGCCATGTACGTTAACAGCGATGTGCCTGGCCTCCAGCAGCCAGGCTTTGGAAAGTCCACCAGGGGTTTCTGCCAACGGTTGAAGGGGAAACAGGGCCGATTTAGAGGCAATTTGTCTGGAAAGCGTGTGGATTTCTCTGGCCGAACCGTCATTTCTCCCGACCCTAACCTGGGCATCGACCAAGTTGCCGTTCCCCAACTCGTCGCAAAAAACTTGACATATCCTGAAAAAGTCAACCGGCAAAACATCGAAAAGCTACGGCAGTGCGTCCGAAACGGCTGCGATGTCTGGCCAGGCGCCCAGGGCATTCTAAAGAAGGAAGACGACAGTTACTACAAGTTCAATCTGCGATTCGGTAACAGAGACTTTGCAGCCAAGCAGCTCAGCTACGGTGATGTCGTCGAACGGCATTTGGAGGATGGTGACATTGTGCTGTTCAACCGTCAACCGTCTCTACACAAGCTTAGTATCATGAGCCACGTGGCCAAGATTCGACCTTGGAGGACGTTCCGTTTGAATGAGTGTGTGTGCAACCCGTATAACGCTGACTTTGACGGTGACGAGATGAACCTCCACGTTCCGCAGACTGAAGAGGCGCGAGCTGAGGCTATTAACCTCATGGGTGTCAAGTACAACCTTGCCACGCCTAAGAATGGAGAACCTATTATTGCTGCCACGCAAGATTTCATCACAGCTGCCTTTTTACTAAGTAGCAAAGATCGATTCTACGATCGTAAGTCCTTCTCATACATTTGCATGCACATGATGGAACAAGGAACCAAGATCGAAATCCCTCCACCTGCCATTGTAGCACCAAAGGCTCTTTGGACGGGTAAACAAATCTTTAGCGTCATGATGAGACCGAACAAGGATTGTCCCGTCAAAATCAACCTCGACGCAAAGTGCAGAGCGTACAAGGCACGACCTGGCCAGTGCCCTGACATGGATCCCAATGATGGCTGGCTCGTCGTTCGCAATTCAGAAGTCATGTGTGGCCGTATGGACAAGTCAACAGTTGGGTCCGGAAAGAAGGACTCTATATTCTATGTTATTCTTCGAGATTTTGGACCAGATGAGGCAGTTATTGCCATGAATCGATTGGCCAAGCTCTGTGCCAGAGCACTCACAAATCGAGGTTTCTCTATCGGTGTCGGTGACGTCTTCCCCACGGAGACACTGACCATCGAGAAGGAAAACCTGGTATCGACAGCATACAAAATGTGTGACGACCTCATTGCGACTTTTAAGCTCGGCAAGCTAGACAAGGCTCCAGGCTGTAACATGGAGCAGACTCTGGAAAATTCCATCTCTGGTATTCTCAGCAAAGTTCGACAGCAGGCCGGTTCTTACTGTATCGACACCCTCAGTCGCAACAATGCTCCCCTGATCATGGCACAGTCTGGTTCCAAGGGCTCCGACATTAACGTTGCGCAGATGGTGGCAGTCGTCGGCCAGCAAATTATCGGCGGCCAGCGAGTTCCTGATGGATTCCAAGACCGCAGTTTGCCACACTTCCACAAGAATGCACGTCAGCCCCCATCAAAGGGTTTCGTCAAGAACAGTTTCTATACTGGCTTGTTTCCCACGGAGTTCCTGTTCCACGCTATTTCTGGCCGTGAAGGTCTGGTTGATACTGCTGTCAAGACTGCCGAAACTGGTTACATGTCCCGACGACTGATGAAATCTTTGGAGGATTTGTCGACGCAGTACGACGACACGGTCAGAACTTCTGCTGGTGGCATTGTTCAGTTCCAATTTGGAGCCGACAAACTCGATCCAGTTGACATGGAAGGTTCCGCAGAGCCTGTCAACTTTAAACGGACTTGGAGTCACGCCGAGACGCTCACTTGGGACAACGAAGAGGCTTCCATGACCCCCAGCGAAATTAGGGCATTCTGCGATTCCATGCTCTCGGTGGAGCGAAAACGGTTCCCCAGACACGGATTAGCATATGGCGAGGCTCTTGACTATGAAGACCAGACCGATTACGGCATTGATGAACACGAGGGTGCCCGACGCTTCCTCAAGACTATTGAAAATCATGTCGAGAGCCTAGCGTCTAAGCTTGACCGAGTACGAGAACTGGCTGGCTTCTCCGGTTCCAAGATGCTCAAAGCTACGGCCCAAGATCATGCAGACCGTACTGCCAAGGTGACGTCAACAACACTGCGTCTATTCATCAGAATGTGCCTGGAGAAGTACAAGAAGGCGCACGTGGAACCTGGTCATGCTGTCGGAGCGGTTGGTGCTCAGTCAATTGGTGAACCTGGTACGCAGATGACGCTCAAGACTTTCCATTTTGCTGGTGTCGCTGGTATGAGTATTACGCAAGGTGTGCCGCGTATCAAGGAAATTATCAACGCCTCCAAAAACATCAGTACCCCGGTTATTACATGCCCTCTAATGAATGACCAACAAATTGAAGCAGCCAGAGTTGTCAAGGGTCGTATCGAAAAGACGTACATCTCCGACGTACTGCACTTTGTTGAAGACGAATGGCGTCCAGGCGAGGGCAATGTAGTGCTGCAGATCGACAAAAGCGCTCTGTCGGACCTGCACCTGGGCATTGGCATTTACGATATTGCCGAGTCTATCTGCAAACAGCGCAAACTCAAGATTCTTCGTGAAGATTTGTCTGTCTATGGCGAGAGAATTGTCATCCGAGTCCGAGATGCAAGCGATATGCCGGCGAGAAAAACCACGCGCACCAAGCCTGCTCTCGAGGACAGCGGCGACATGCTACTGCGAGCCAACTTCCTGCGTCGGGCACTCCCACATGTCCCTATTTCCGGCTACCCCGAGGCCACTCGTGCCATTATCCAGACATCCGAGCAAAACACACATAAGGTGTTGGTTGAAGGTTACGGATTGCGCGAGTGCATGACCACAGAAGGTGTCATCGGCACCAAGACTCGCTCCAACAACGTCATGGAGTGTCGTGACGTGCTCGGCATTGAAGCCGCCCGAAGCACCATTGCCGATGAGATTAGTCAAGTCATGGGCGACATGGGTATCGATCCTCGACACATGCAGCTGCTAGCTGATGTCATGACCTACAAGGGAGAAGTGTTGGGTATTACGCGATTCGGTCTGTCCAAGATGCGAGACAGTGTACTACAGCTTGCGTCTTTTGAAAAGACCCCCGACCACTTGTTTGAGGCTGCTGCGGGCATGAAGACGGACCAGATTGAGGGTGTAAGTGAGTGTATTATCATGGGACAGACAATGGCTGTGGGTACTGGTGCGTTCCAGGTTGTCCGACGGCTGGGTATTCGACCAGGAGACACGGCGCAGAAAAAGACTATATTTGAGGACGCGTGGAATTCGGAGGTGACGAGAAAGAAGAAGGCAAGGAGGAGGGTGTAGGTTTGTCATTGAAGGCATGTTAGATATGAAGTACCTTGAGTAATGATCAAGCATGAAGTCAAGCCAAGCTGTCTATTCAAGTGTGATGCCCTATATACAGTATCTTGCTATCCCCTGTCTATCTGTGACAAGCTCATCTCGTCTCCTCATCTCTAGCCCGTTGTCGCTCTCTGTTCTTGAAAACAGCCAGCAACCCCAAATCATAGCACACCTTCAACGAACCGGCGCACACAAAACTGACCCAGAACAAATCATGATTCGCCAGGACACCCGTGATGAGCGGCCCTACGCTCTGCGCACTCGTTTTAACCACGTTCACTAGTCCCATTACTGCGGTCCGTTCAGAGGGCAGCAATATGGCGGCGAGGAAGGCTGATCGGGGGGCGACGTCCATGGACTGCGTGCAGGCTCGGAGGGCGAGCAGCGTGAGGGAGAGAGAGACGTTTGAGGGGAGAGGAATGAGGGCTAGGAAGACGGATGAGGGGAGGTGTGTGAACACCATTGTCTGTTTGGTGTTAGTCGTCTGTTTATAATGTTTTCTTTGCGAAGTGGAATTTGTGTGAAGGGGTAGGATGGCTTACTTTGACGTTTCCGAGGCGCTTGGAGATAGACGAGGCGACGATGACAGACGCAGCTGATATGAGAGACGTGGTGAAGAATATGGACCCGAGACGGCCTTCTTCAATGTTGAATCGGGAGCGGAAGTAGAATGTGACCCACGATCTGTGACATTAGCAACAGGCACACATTTATCTCAAAGAGTCAACTTACAATGGCGCCAAACCAGACGCAAAGGCATCCAGGGCAAATAAGAGACACAAAGTAACGGCAATGGCTCTACTCTCCGCAGAAACATGCGGTACCAACGACCTCCAGCTCCTCTTCACCTGCGTCTCCCTATTCAGCAACGGCTCCGTCTCGACATCAACCTCCTCCGCCTCCACGGCCCTCGACAACCCCAACGTAAACAACAACTTCAACGCCCCCAGCACAGCATACCCCCAAAAGATGACCCTATACGCCTCTTCAATCTCCCATCCCCCCTTCACCAAAACATGCGTCACCCACCCGCACACCATCATCCCAAACGCCGTCCCCGCCGTCCCCAGCAAACTATACCAGGCGTACACATCACTCCTCGCTTCTGGCGTAGTCAAATGCGCAACGATACTCTCCTCCACGGCTCTAAACGGACCAATCTCATTACCGCTCGGGGAAATCACGCCAAACACCGCCGCGGCAAGTAAGATCCAGTAGTTTTGGAAGAGGGCGAAGACAACGCCGCTTAGGGACATGAGGATCGCGCCGGCGGCGAGGGTGGTTTTCCGGCCGATCTTGTCGGCGGTGAGGGTGAGGACGAAGCTGATTAGGATGTCGCCTGTGAGGGTGAGCGTCATGAAGAGCCCGGATTGGGTGCGGGAGTTGCCGAGGGACTGGAGGTAGCTGACGAGGATGAGGGTTGAGGCGCCGTAGGCGAAGAGGCGGGTGAAGCGTTGGAGGATGAGGAGGTGGATGTCGAGGGGGCAGGCGTGGAGGGTGGTGAGGCCGAGTTCGGAGAGGAGGCGGGTGAGTGATTGGGGTGCCATTTTGATGGATGTGTTGAAGTTTGAGGTTTGAGGTTGAGATGTGAAGAATGTGAAGGTTGTATAAGTTGAGTTTTGGTGGAGTGTAAGTGCTCGGCGGTAGGGGGCATGTCCGAGATATTTCCGCACCACGTCATCTGCGCCACAATGTTGATGAGATGTCGAGGTTTGAATGGTGATTTTAAATTAGTGTTTGTATTTGGTATTGGAAGGATTGTGGTGCTGGATGTGTGGTATGTGGTTGTGTGGGTGTAGACTGTGTGTATGTGCAGTCAGTCTTGGCAGACTTGGCTGACAAGCGTGTTATAGATGGCCCCGTAGTTCGACAAATGCAGGCTTTTAGATAGTTTCTAGGTCTTTTAATAGATAGTGGTTTATATTTGTAGGGGTCTTCTCGCCAGAACCAGCTTCAACGGGCCAAGTTTCGCCGCAAACCGGATATTATTTGCCATCTCAAGTAGGCTAATTCAATGAAAGAATATAAAGGCAAATAAGACAGAAACACAGAAAAGTTAACCATGAAGGGGCAATGCCCGGCTGCCTCATTATACGCCCAGTAGGTGTTCAACCTTCCAACTTCCCCCACTACTCAATAGAAACAACTTGTTCCTTTGCATTCATAAACACCTCGGCATCCCTAATCCAAAAGACACCCACTCTGCTATACACACCCTGCCTGTTCGTCGAAAGCAGCAAACCCTCACTTGGTACATGCGATCTCCCATCCCCCATGGAAAGAGTCAAAACCGGCAGAGCCCAAAACTCGGTGCCAGCAATCGAATTACGATCAACCCACTGATCAAAGAGCGCCAGAGCAATGCCCTTTTCGTCATGTGGGTTACCCAAATCTTGCAGCACAACACCATGTTCCTTCAAGTTTTCTTGTTCCACAGACGTGATGGTGCCATGGGGATGGCGAACCTCTCCGACCTTGAGGTCCATCATGAAGTTGCGGACAACGCCTTTCGTGGCTCGCACTCGATGAAGACGGCCCAGCACATCAATCTTCAAGGGCAAAGACCGTTGGATCTCTTTGGTTTCGAGCTGCGTTTTGATGCCCCAGGTGCCGCGACTCCAAGCGCCGCCCCTATTTGCAGGGCCACAGCAAGGTATTCTGTGAAACATGGATGTAGTTGCGCCGGTGCTTAGTATCGGGGCACAGTGAAAGGTCATTCGGCCGACGACAGACATCCACGACCACGAAGGTGCTCGTTGAACAGGAACAGGGAGAGTACCAGGTCCCTTTGAGGAAACCGGCCATACGAGAGGTCGACAATGGTCTGCAGATTCGGCCTCAAGACTCCGCCGCCACATGAGAGCATGTTGAAATGTGTCTGTTTCCCATACTCCAGCGAGGTATCTCGGGGGTTTCCCATCCCTCGCCGCTTTGGCTAGAGCTTTCTCGCACCGCCTCGCGATACCTGCAAGCGCGGCATAACAGTCGAAAGGATCGTACATGTCTCGAATGGAGTACTGCTGGGCGATGCGGTACCAACCGCGTGCGACATCCTCCTGCGTGCGACGTGACCCGTTGCTTCCTCCGCGACGTGCGTCAGGAGGATGAGGCAGAATCCAGTCGTGCTCGATGGCCGGCTCTTCGAACATGTGTGGATCGTCACTGCCGTCTTGGAAGTCCTTGCGTTTACGACACCGCAGGAAGACTTGTCCTATTCCGAAGACGAGGTTGCGCCTGCTCAGTATGGATTCTTGGAAACACCAGGCTCGTTGGTCTGTCGGGCCAATGGCACGACTGGTGGCCAGACTGATTTCAAGGCGGCATGCTGTGCCGTTCACTTGGTATGGAAGGTCAACGGGCTGAAGCTTATTGAAGAATCCCTCGCGGCTGTCGTGGCTTTTCCCAATGGTGATGGTGAGTGCTGCGTTGCCATAGACTTCGGGGACTTCTACTGCTGCATTCTTCCAGTCGTCGTCGTCGTCCTGAAGGATGCAAAGAGCATCTATCCATATGTATCGGAGGCCTAAGTCCCGCGCCACCGTTATGCCTTCGCGAAGGGACGCCGTGAGAAGATGTGGTTTGATGCCCCTTTTCAGATCGCCTCGGATCGCCTTCTTTAGCTTCAACTTATGGATGCTATCGTTTTTGTCTTTCTTCTCGCCCCAGACATATGATAGGGCCACATATAGCTCTTTCTGGCCGGCTTTGGTTTCAACCAGTCTATAATTATCTGGGTCACTAATGTCCACTAGTCTCGTCGGTGCTGCTTTCGGCTCGATTCTGCCGCACCACGGATGTTCGTTGTTGCATGTCCCGAGCCAGGTTAAGACGGTTTCCTTGATTTGAGGAGTCCAGGTGTTCCCTGAGGCTGCTGGCCGATTTGCTGTAGTGGCAGATTTTGTCAGTTGGTAAGTTGAACAACTTGGTCTGACTACTCACGGTTATGTATCGAAAGGTCCAATTGCCTAATCTGTATGGGAGTAGCGTCGAGGGTACTTAGGACTGGCCGGGTTCCGTCCATCATAACCGCTCCCCTGATCTGGACTTTGGGAGGCCGCGAATAGTGGCCATAAACCAAGTCCAATACATATTCAGAGTTGAGAATAGTGTCGACACTAGACGTGGAAACAGACGCTGAGTATTGTGCCTGTATACTTGCCCACAACAAAACACAGAGAGAACAGGCAGGATGGTTTATCGGCTCTGCAGACAACTTCAGATGTCCAAGAATGCCATAGTGATTAGATTCGCGATAACCATCTTGAACAAAGCGCTGACACTCTTGGCACAGCACTGGAGTCGACGTTCCAGCAGTAGTCCAGGACATGATGTCAAAAATGGTGTCAAAGTGTATGAAGAAGGTTCACGATGGCTACCTGGCTCAGCAGCGAGGGAATGCATCAGGCATAAATACAAGACTTCAGCCCGGATGGCACACATGTCAGCAGGAAATCCCCTCATTCTATCTCATTCAGTCCACTTGTATGTATTCACCCATGCAACTCGGTCAGCACTGCATGATTGACAGCCTCGTTATTGAACGCCGCAGCCTTGTATGTACTTATGTAGCTGCCCAAGTGTACGGAAAGTGTTCCCGCCCAATCATGGCAAAGTAGAGAAAAGAGACTTGGAGTCTCAAAAGGGAAAGTCGATGAGATGAGATTTTGCCGCTCGCTCCTACCCGGTCGGAAAATAGTTTGCGGCGTGATACATGATGTGTATGAGATGTCAACTGGTGAGATTCGACGAAACTGCCCCCGCATCAACCTGCATCAACCTGCAGGAATCTGCATCACATCATGCAGCTAACTGATGAGTGACGAATGTGTCAACAAACCAGTGGCTCGTCAGGGTCTGCTTGCAGGCCCACGGATGGACCGCGCAGGGTTTCGCAAGGCGGTGCAGCATTCTCGTGAAGTGTATTTACATTCACTCGGCGTTTGCCTTGATCATCAACTGGTTGCCTCACAGCTTTGCCTCATCGATCATATACCAACATAACCCGATCAACCTCGCGATGTGATTAGACTTTCAGAAAAAAAACGCACTAATACTTTACAATAAGTCGACTAACATATATTCCCTTGTGCGCAATCGCCAGAAGGAATTTCTGGCAGTCGCAAAAATGGCCGAGGCGTTGGCTGTCCTCGGCGCAGCAGCAGCGGCAGTCCAATTCGCTGAAACGTCCGCCAGGCTGCTCATCAAAACTATCCGACTCGTTAAAGACCTTAAAGAAGTTCCCTTAAAGCTTGCGAAGCTGCTCGAAGAGGTTGAGACGTCTACAAACCACGTCGACTCCCTCTTCCTGAGTCTTTTACAGGACGATTCCGCCCTGTACACGCAGGTCAAGTCCCCAGCGCACCTGAACGGACTCGTTGAAACCATCACCGCTCTACAGAAAGCAACAGAAGAGATGAACATGTTTCTTGCGCCGATGGCAGAGTTCAAGGAAGGATCAATCTCAAAGGGGAGGCGAATGGCTCGTCTGTGGAAGTCAGCCGTGTCGCTGACCATGGAGAAGGAACTGTCAGAAAAGCTGGAACGACTAAATCGCCTGAACAATAACGTGGTGCGGGAGTTGTCGGTGGTGAGCTTACAGGTTCAGATTACGACAAATACACTTGCGACTGTGAACAATGAGATCTCGCTGAGGGGATTCGAGGAGCTCACCAGGCAACTGAATGCGTTGTCGGTGGACGTGAAGAATCTTCATTCATCAATGACGCAACGGCAGAGTTTTGATAGCTCTACGGACTCGGAAATTCTCAAGCAAGACGTGTCACTTACGATCTGCAAAACCACCTCGTTTAGCAGTGATGCTTCGTCCGAGATTAGTCTCGCCGACTCACAACATACTCTTGTGTCGCGAACCGAGAGATCTGCCTCGGCGGAGCGACGAAAAGCACATTTAAGGCTTCACCTACAACAAGGTCTAGCTTCTTCCCTTCAGAATACACCAAAGGGTCGCGTTATAGACTCAGACTTGGACCTTGTGCTCCTCACTATTCGAACATACTACACCAAAGGCAATTTTGATCCAACACCAGCGATGCTACAGCCTCGGTTTTGGAAAGATTGCAGCAACAGTATCTACTTCTTCAAAGTTTCAGACTTTCCGAAAGCCCGTCGACTACTTCAAAGATCGACTGCCATACACTCCGACGACATTTTCACACAGGGAGCGGCAACCGCACTCATCGAGATTCTGAGCACCTTATCACCAGTTAACACTGCCACGAACCCAGACGTCCGCAAGACGCTACTGCTCTATTTACATTCCCTGGCTCTAAAGCAATTACCTCGCGCAAGTCCCATATTAGTTGTCCTGTCAAGGCTCCACGAAGGCATGGGCAGCAAAGACTGGTCACTAGCTGCACTAGAGTGCATCGTAGCGCAGCTTTGCGCTACCCTCCCAGCAACGAATGAGCTGAGAATACACGGCCAAAAGAGACTGATTGCGTTGCTGCGCCGCGGTAAAGACTACGATAAGGCCCTGGATGTATGTAATCGCGCTTTGGACGATGTTCGGCTTGCCGCGGGCGAAGGGTCACTCCAAGAGAGGAAACTCGCCCGTTTACAGGAACACATCTACATGGACCAAGGGGACTGGGTCTCTGCACTAAATGTTTGCTTTGATATCGTGGAACAGTCTGTTGAAGAGACGTTTGGGCCGAACCCCGATCCTCAGCGCCACGACGAGTGCGCCATCTGGACTATGGAGGACATTGCCAAGATTTATGAGAATAATGGAAACTTGGCTATGTCTATTGCGTGGTTGAAGCAGGCGAGAATTAGTGGCGGTATGTGTTGGGGTCCGGATGTGTCGTTGGAGCATATTCATGATAAATTGATTGAGTTGTTGCGGCAGTGTGACAAGGATGAGGAGGCTGAGCTTTGGAGTACGGCTTTTGGGCCATGTGTTGCTGAGTGATGTATGTAGAATAGAGATGTTAGCATGCTCTGATGCGTCTTTTTATATTGTGATGTTGTGAATTAGTCCACCTGCCTTTATCTGTCTAACTGTCTTCAATAGCAGCCAGTAGTTCCTCAACTTGAGTGAATTTCATCACCAACTAAGAGCTGACTCTGGGTTTACCTCCCGCAAGTTTTACGATTTAACCACGTGTTAAAATATTACACTGTAATAGAATAAGCGGCTACGAGAACTAACATGTGCTCCTCTAGTCAGCCACATCAATCTGTTTTGTGGTTATATCTCTCTTCACAACAACACCCATAAGATGCGTCCGCGTTCCAACTATATCGAATGCAACAAATACACTTCCAAAACAGTTTCACATGAAATAACGCTTGAATTTCTACCCAGAAACGTCAAATTGTGCATCTCAAAGTCCCATTCCTGTATATACAGCAATTTCGGAAATTTTTGTTAGTGGCGTGGTGGCGGAGTGGTCTAACGCGCAAGACTCGAAATCTTGTTCCTTCGGGAGCGCCCGTTCGAATCGGGCCCACGTCGGAATCTTTGTATTTTCTTTTGGTTTATTTTTTTTTTTTTTAATTCCGTCTTTAGAGGTTGGCAAGTCTTGGATGTGTAAGATGTTGTGGAATGCAAAGGGTGGTTGAGGGCAAGTAACAGTTGACAGGCATGGCATTCGTCACTCATGCCATGGAAAGCTTCATCTTCATGACTGTCAAGCCGAGCGATGAGACGAATTGCAAATGGAGAAGGCTGAGAGAAAGAAAACGTACAGAACGGTGAATCAAGATAAATCATGACTTGCATGTTGTGCCGGATGTCAGGGCCGCTGGTTGGCGTGAATCAAGCAACCTTCTCAGTCTTCGTCATCATGACAAGCAACCTGAGCATCAGCCCTATGACCGGGTGTAAACGCCTCGGCTGCAACAAGGTTGTTGAGAGACTCAGCCCTGCGTGTGGTTTAACGGCTTGCGGTCTTGATATAATCGCCAAGCTTTGCTTCTATGTAGGATACTTGTCAGCCTGGTGTGGTATTCTGTGGGTGTACTATCATACATATACGAGGAATGATGTACTTTTGTTCGCCCAAGTTGCCGAATGAAAAGGCACCGTGTCTGATTATTCGTAGATTCTCTTCTTGATGAAACTTGACACTGCTTTGACTCCAACATCCAACCAGTAAGCTTTCCATCGTGTTATGTTGCCCAATTGCGTTTCCAAGTATCCTGCTGAACCATCCGGTGTACAAAACACTGTCAATTTGACACGCTCACTTCATCAAGCTACAGTATTATCGTAATCCGTATCAACAATAACCAACCTGCATCTCCAGAGAAATCGAATGTAACCAAAACGACTGCAATCCTACCCTCCCAACTTAAGCTCACACATCATCACCAATGGAAACTCCCGTTCAAGCCAAGCTTTCGCCACCAGCCTAGCTAGGCTGACTGGGGTTCCTGAACGTAGCAACACGGTTCACGTACTGTACTGCACTCAACGAGACAGTCTGTGTTGGTGGAACAATGCCGTCTCACAATCAGCCCGTCTGCCACTCTGGCTGTGAACAAGACGCGGGTTTTGCTTTTCGCATTACGTTAGTGGACAAGACGGCGTTTCAAATGCCCTCGAACCCATGACAATGGGCTCTGTCATGCAAATCCACAACCTGGTGTCCATGTGGGAATCAACTCCACCGAGCTGAAGAAAGACTCATTTGCACAGAGTTGTCGGCAGCAGAGCCGCAAAAGATCACACGGCTCTTGGCACAACGTCTCCAAAGCAGAATTGAATTGAATTGCAATTGAATGATCAATTCAAAGGAAATTAAATCACACCTTACTTGCAATTGGAAACGCTTTCGCCCAATAGCCATGTCCTTTACCCGTGTATTCCCCCCAAATCCGGTAAACAATGTGACACTCAAGAGGCGTGTGCGACATTTCTGAACAAACACGAAATACGATCACGGGGCACAGAAAGCCGTTCTGGCCAGTGCTCGTCCCTTGCTCTGGAACTGGGTGTAGGAAAGACTTCTTGCCCTGGTTTGGTGTAATTTCCCGGTAGTACAGGCAGTCTTTTGAGCTTGATGTGCAGAGAAGGCGCCACAACTGTGTATTCTGGTCTCCAGACCTTCAGAAGAGAAACGGTACAGTACTCTATGGAATATCTTGAGCTTCTCATCGCAAGGTGATGGTTGTGCCTGAATCGCAAGAGCAAGAAACTTGAGCGGCGAGGCGTCAAACACTGGCTCAACTTTCACCTAATCTCATCAACTAAACTGCATTTAGGTCTATTCTTGGGTTTCAGCCTTTTGTTCTCATCGCCAAACTCACCAGACTAAAAACCCACTTCTGCTTCTCCACATTCAGCATCAGCTCGTCCCTTGGTTCCCTCCATCATGAAAGGCCCCTGCGTCCGAGGATGTTGTAAGGCTGACCCGGCAGTCGCCAAGTTCGATAGCTGCTCTGGAACAGGGCAGGCTGGGCGTACAATATGAATTGGGCTGAGATCAAGCCACGGGGTTTGACCAGATCAATCCGTGGCGTGACCTCGGATAGAATATCGAAGCTGGCGTCTTTGGCCCTGACTAGTACTCCATAAACCCATGAGAATTCACGGATTATTGTTCAGCCAGGCTTTGTATGTAAGTCAAAATCACCTGTGACTTCAATGGGTATAACGGCAAATTTGTTGGGCCAATTTCCACTGCCTCGCCACAAAGAGCTCAATTGGTTTCAACGCTCAATTTCTGTTCCATTCAAATCCTCGCCCTGGCAATGTGGCTCCCAGAAATACCCCCGTGGCTGGACCCAGTCTAGCTTGCGGCTGGATACTTTGGCGTCGAACTAGACAAGTTGGCTTGCACCGTAATATCGCCTACAGTACCCCTGGTGCCGTTCGAAATGCTCAGCGTGGTCCGGGGTAAAGATGCGCCGTACTGCTGGAGTTCTTACGCTGTTGTTCGAATTTATTACTACTCTGTCGCAGTCTTTGTTTCGGGGGAGAAAGGTCCGCAGTGGGAAATCGGCATGATGAACAGGGGTTTCACGACGACTACGAGATGCGATATCCACCGTTAGGCTGATATTTTGCATTCTTACCAGGACAACAGAGCGAATTCGTACTCCCCCTTGTACAGTACGTGTATGGATGGTGAGTTTGAAAGCAGAGAAGGGCATTGGTCTGCGAAAACGTACAATATGTTGAGATCCATCGATATGGTGCCGTGATTCACACGCCACCAATTGTGAATAACAAGACACACACCCCCTGAGTACCAATTAGTCCTCATTACTGGTTCCGTTTTTGGATCTCAAGGCAAATTTCTCCCCTTCTCTATGGCTAGTCAAGAACGGCAGAGGCTAACTGCGTCGTAGTCCACAGGGCGTCAGGTTGATGGAGTTTGAGCCTCCCCAGACCCGGCCCCTATAAGAAAGAACTATCCTTCCTCACGCCATGGAATCTCTTCTCTCCTACTCCTAGTTCAAATAATACTCCAATTGTTCTGCCATCGTTTCCCAAGGGTTCCAATTCCAAGCCCTCAACACCAAACTCAACATCACCACACAACCAACCACCATGCAGACCAAGGTTATCCTCGCTGCCCTCGCCGGCACCACCTTCGCCTCTCAGCTTCAGCCTCGCCAGACTGATATCGGTGCTGCCACCGCCTGCCTGAGCCTCCTCGGCTCCATGCCCACTCCTCCTCCTGCCCTGACCCAGGAGTTCATCAAGAACCCTCCCAAGGACTACTGCTCCATCACCGTCCCCGCCAGCCTCAGCAGCGACTGGTCGAGCTACACCTCCGCCGCCGCCTCCTGGATCAAGGAGCACTCCAGCGACCTGGCCAAGTGCCCCGGAGCCGACCAGATCAAGTCCAAGAGCCCTGTTGACTGCAAGGCCGCCAACGGTGGCGGCAGCCAGACCACCGGCGGCAGTGACGCTACCAACACTGGTTCTGGTGCCGCTGCTTCCAAGACTGGTGCCGCTGCCCGTGAGACTGGCATGGCTTTCGCGGCTGTTGCTGCTGCTGGCTTTGCCCTTGCTGCTCTGTAAATGGTGCTGGGGAAAGGTTAAACTCCATGTGTACGTTGAGAGGGTGCTCGGTTATCGGCTTGGATGTCGACGAATTTGTATTTTATAGCGGCTACGACTGTTGGTTGCGAAAACTATAAGATTGGTAGCGTGGGACCTTTGACTTTACATTCCATGGCGGAAATCGATGGATAACTAGCTACTTCGGTAGTGAATAATTGGACAACCTATATGAATGATGTGATTCTGTTCCATGCGCTTTGTAATTCCACAGTCGTGATGATCGTATTTCGTATTCGATTCAGGGGCAAAAACGCATTTCACTGATCAATCACTAACGCGGCATTGCGTGTCTGGTGTAGTAGAATCTAACTCCAGTTCAAAGTCCCAGCAATAAATACGCATTAAACGGGAAAACCATCATGTTTGCTTGCCATCAAAGTTGAGAACATGGCGTATGGCGGCTTTGGTTGTATTCTTCGACCTTTAAGAAGACCAAAATGCGACTTGGATCCGAGAGAGCAGCAATCCTCCTTGTGGCGCACCTCATATAGAAGTCTTCCAACTTTAATCTCGTATTCTGTTCTTAATCAACTACTGGACATGGCTCCAGAGTTATAAGAATACATGGAGTTCTATAGCCCCAAGCTGCTCCAATTGCACCTGTGTTAAGTCTTTGTATGTGAATCTTGAACACGGCGCCACTGCCACATACAGTCTGTGGTATCAGAGCTAAAGATATATTACTGCATCTTAGTATATCCCCATATGCGTCTGCACACACCGTGGTATACGATACAATTCCCATGCTCAAATGCTTTTGACCGCTCACTGTGACATCTACCAGGTGTCCCTGACGGCAAGGAGATTAACCATGCCTGGCCCGTTTGTGGCTCACATGTGTCTAATCAGTCTTACATTGCATGTCACCTGATTAGCCTTTGATGCGATAACAGTACTGGGCGAACGCCATTATGCGCTCCTGAGTCCTGAGTACGGAATAGTATGTCTCAATTTGGTCCGGAAGTGAATCTCTTATTCTTACAGCCCGCCGCCACTAACGGCGCTTGCCACCTCAACACTCGTCTTCTTTAAGACCTCCAGAGGCTTAATGTTTATTAGCGTTGCCATCTCCATATCTAGAAGGAGGACATACTACAAAGACATTCAGTGGGGGGTTCAATAGTACTAAATACGACAAACGTATCTCATATCGCGTAGTATGCTGAGGCACATTGTGATGTGTTGGTGTATACTCGGATATGGGCAAGTACCTTTTACTCCAGACCGTTGTTGGTCAGGCAATGCCATTATCTTACCGCCTGGATCGCAATCTCAGTGTCCATGTTTCACCTGAGTAGAGCGGTGTCTCGTCGACAGTTGTTGAATGTCTCGAACTCAGAGTTGAAGTGCCATCACTCCGGATTCCTGCCCAATTCCCTCTTGCCACGCTTAGAGCCTGAATGATTTCTCGACCTTGCCTCGTGCTCTTCAACATGCCTCTGTTCTGGATCCATCGGACAGAGTTACACAGGCTATTTGCGGTAACTGGTCACTTTATATTCCGCGTATACAATCACATAACTTTAACGAGTTGGTCATTAGCTCGACTACGACTTCGTGGCATTCCGAAAGATGGAGACTATATCAGGCAAACAGGCCTCTTCATCGAGCATTCACGTCTTGACCCATGGCCAAGATGCGACCTCTGACAAGATACCCGTGGAGAGCGAGCGAATTTCACATGGAGATGGCCTGTTTGCCGAGGACAATGACATCGAGAGGAGCGACTCATCACTAAATGTCGTCAAGTACATTGCTGGATGGGAGCTCGTCGGCCTAATAGCCGGTCTCACTCTTGCCTGCTTCCTGATTCTTCTGGATGTGTCCATTCTCGTGACGGTATGGCCAGATACCTTTCCTGGATTCATGATCTGACATGTTCAAGGCCATTCCTCACATCATAACAGACTTCCACTCCCACACTGACGTTGGTTGGTGGGCCAGCATGTACAGCCTCAGCATGTGTGTTTCTTCTCCCTGCGTAATGGGAAGTATTAGTAAGATGCGGATCGACTAATACGAGTTAACAGTGCTGTGTTTTTACCTCTCTCTGGAAAGGTCTATACTTGTTTTCACGTAAAGGTATGTGTGCCTCTCCTATCTTATCCTATCCCGCTCCTCAGGACTAAATAGTACTCTGCCAGTGGACTTTCTTGGCATTCTTCCTGATTTTTGAGATTGGCTCCTTAATAAGCGGCCTGGCGATTTCGTCGGTTGTATTCATCATCGGGCGCGCCATCGCGGGCATTGGCACCTCTGGCATTCAGACAGGGGCTTTTGCAATCATCGTGGCATCGGCACCGCTCGCCAAGCGGCCATCTCTCTTGGGCATCATGATGGGCGTCTGCCAAGTCGGACTCGGTTCGGGGCCATTGGTAGGAGGCGCTCTTACAGAGTATATGACCTGGAGACGGTGTTAGTGCTGCGCTATAAACCTGTTGTTACAAGTGGTGTCTGATATTCTGTCTGCAGGCTTCCTCATCAATATCCCAATTGGAGCGACATGCGTTTTGCTCATCTTGCTCGTCCGCATTCCTGACCGGCGCTCCCAGCAAGACAAGCAGCCTAACAGCTTCTCTGTTTCACAGCTTGACCTTCCCGGGTTCTTTCTTCTGACATTATTTGCCACCATGGTATTGGTCGCTCTTCAGTTCGGCGGCCAGATGCTCTCATGGACTTCTACCACGGTTATTGGGCTATTGTGCGGTGGCGGAGCGGCGTTTACAGCTTTTATAGCCTGGGAATGTCGAGCTGGTGATGGAGCCATGATCCCCCTGCCCCTTATCCAGAAGAGACAAGTATGGATGTCTTGCCTTTCCATGATGTTGCTGTTTTCAACAATCCTGGCATCATCGTATTACTTGGCCGTCTATTTTGAATCCGTCAAAGGCATGACACCATTCAACAGTGCCGTAAGTAGTCTCCCGGTGGTTATGAGCCAGTTAGTTGGATCTGTTTCGTCTGGTTATTTTGGTGAGTAGAGTCAGCCAAATCTGGCAATCACTCACATCTAACTGAGACTAGTTCAACGGATCGGCTATTATCTGCCTGTCATGCTTGTCTGTGCTCTACTCACAGTCATTGGGCACTATCTTTTATCTACACTCTCACTTGATTCCAGCACCATCAAGTGGGCTGGATACCAGATTCTTCTGGGATTTAGTCGTGGAATAGGCCTTCAGATGCCCATCGTCGCCATAAATGCTCACAGTCCGCCGTCACTGACCTCGCTTGCCACGTCAACACTCCTCTTCTTCCAGACCTTTGGGGGCTCAGTGTTCATTAGCGTCGCCATCTCCTTATTTAATAACAGACTGAGGCAAGAGTTGTTGGCACGTGTTCCGGAGCAAGACGTCGGTAGGATCATCCACGCTGGTGCAATTGGCATCGACAAGGTAGTCCCCAAAGAGATCCTTACAGATGTGTTGACGTCCTATGCCCGTGGTGTTTCAGCAGTATTCTATCTGTTAATTGCTGTATCAGGGTGCTTGTGTCTTACGTCCTGCGGTATGAGATGGACAGATATCAGAAATTGTAGCGAACATGGAAGAGATGAATCTTGAAGACATGTGGTTCGAAACGTATTGTTTTGCCAATGAATACCACTCTCGTCACCAGGTGCACCTCGTCCTCGCTACACGTTTGCTGTGACTGTCGTATCCTTGGCAAAGTACTTCTTCTTTAGGCGATCAACACCCAGTTCACCGAGATGCTCTATACTTTTGATTGTACCGATTGCTGGTGGCTGCTTCAATGTCCGAGTTGTGATAACGCCTGTCTGTGACAAAGACATGAAGCGAGAAGGGCGGTGTAAGGAGTACTTGTCTGGGTAGTTCGATCGAAGAAGCATAGGTAATTCCGGCGCCCTCTGAATGCTACTGGCTGTAATATATTGCCTTGTAGGGATCTAGTTATTACCGTGATCATCGCGTTCTCACTTTCCGGGCCGTTTTTTCCGCAAGTAGAAGACCCTCTATTGGACAAGCTTTATCGATGCTACGGTACCAAGCCTGTTGATCTAGTCGTGAACGCAATATCCATCACTTTTCAACGGCTACTAGCTTGAATGGCATGTAATACCTCATAATTGTGCTGAATCTTGTCTAAGTTCGTCATTGAACTGACGCCAGCCCTCCACAACACTGAAGCCCTAGTGATATTGCTAACCCACGTCTCTCTCTTTCACTATTAGAGTGATCATCAATAGATCACCACCGTATTCTTACAATGTTGGAGGTCTATGACACCCACTCCGCTGCTAAGCTTGCCAAGTTCTATCTGGGACTGCGAGATGTAGAGTCTATTTGAACAATTATGTAGTTAATGAAGGCTGGTACCAGGCCTGATACTCTTTATGTAAACGTAAAGATGAGGGCTCCGACGTCAAGCTGCGTGGTTGTCCTCGAGATATTCCATACACGGGCAGTACAACCTGGTTCGGATGGTTCTGGGTTTTGGCCAACAAGGTGCAGTGACAAGGAAGACCCTAGCTGAAGAGCTTGAAAAGGAAAAAAACGTGGCGTATCCTGGCAGCAAGGTATTTTGACATCGACGTCGGCTTCCCTCCGTCCTCTCGTCGCTTTACAGGCCCTTCGCCTGCTAGCATATTAACCAGCCTCTTGGTCATTACCTCTCCCGTTGTTTAGAGGTTGATACGCGATTTCTACAAGCTTCACCAAGCTGGACGTGGGCGACATGATCACGGATCATGCCAATAGTCTTGATCTTCTCACAAAATTTGTAGGAACAGCAAAAGACAGCACATGTAACGGATTTAACTTCTTAAATTAACTTCATTCATCCCCGGCTCCCACAACGGGTAGACTCGGCACATGGGCCTTTTTTCCGCCTTTGTATCTAGCAAAAAGCAAATCATACGTTCATTTCGCCTGCGTTGACGCCAGCATCTTCTTACTCGTCATCCTCTTCCTCTTCTTCCGCATCGGGCTTCTCTTCCTCATCAGCATCTGCTTCGTTGCCATTGGTCTCTGCCGGGATATCTGCTACTGAGCCGCCCTCGGTCTCGGCCTTCAACCACGCGTCCCATTGAGGGAACAAATCATCGTCATCCTCGGGAACACCAATGAGCTTCGCTACTCGGCCCTTCTTAGATTTCTCTAAACTCTCTTTCCATTCCCTCACAATGGGAGTGGTAGAACTTGGCTTGTATGTTTGCGAAAAGAGGACAGCCTCGGCCAGTCGTCCGGTCTTGGTCAAAATTTCGATGCAGTTGTCGACATCACCCAGAAGCCATGAACAAGAGAAGGCAATGTTGTGGGCGTTGGCGTCTTGTGCTTGCTTCGCCAGAGCGGAGAGACCTTCCCTGTCTCCAGTTGATGAGTGCAGAAGAAGAAGGGATCCCATATCCTTGGCGTGAGTGAAGCACTCTGCGGCCAGGGCGACATCCCAGGCAGCCAGTGCAGAGTCACCAACGGTTTTCCACTTATGTTCAACATCGGCCGCTCGGGCCAGTTCTAGGGCAGTATCCAGCTGATTCAATGCGAGAGCAAGCTCGAATTTGTGTTCAGGGTCACTGGCAACTTCCAGGGCTAATTCCTTGTGGCCTTGTCCCTCAAGGAATCTCGCAATCTTGTTAAGTTGATCGTTAGGAATGGTAGGTAGCAGCTCGGCAGCCGTTTCCATGTCTTCTCGAAGAACCAAAGTCTGGTACTCAAGAACGGGAAGTGAGAGAGCAAACGATGTGACATTCACATCCTTGTCTGCCAAGTAGATTTTTGAGTCCCGTTGAATGTAACCCAGGACGTACATGGGCTTGTCGAAGTGTGATACAGTGTAGGTCTGGTCACCAACCAGATAATTCAAGCGGTTGGTGCTGTTAGTATACAGGAAGCAGTCTCCTACCCATTCGCCAGTTCGGACGCTGCAATGCATTGTCAGTACTCCAGATGTCCTGGTCAACAACAGAATAGCGGGGGTCATAGCTTACGTCTCACTAATATCCGTGATGACTTCGAATGCAGCCTCAACACCATCATCTTCAACTTGGCCGGCCTGGACAGCCTCGACATAGTTCTCCCGAGAGAATCGCAGAACATAGCAGCTGTCTTCACAAGCGATGGCAACCAACTCTCCACTCTCTGACCAGTAGACATGCTTGGGCTCAACTTCAATCCTGCGTACCAAACCGCCGGTGGCCCAGTCGAAGAATGAAATGCCGCCTTGTCCAGTAACACCCAAAAGAATACCCCCAGTAAGCCCATCAGCCTGGAAGCCAACATCGAGACCGCCGCTCTTCTCCACAAAATTCTTGTAGATCTTGACGCTCATTGCCGACTCACGAATGGCAAAGTCGTTGCTGTTCTCCTTAGAACCCCAGACAAAGTCCAGAGCAGATCCAAAAGCCTTGTTACGCCAGGCTAAAGCGGTGTAAATGATGTATTCGCCATCTCCGCAAACCGCAACGAATCGGCCGTTCGGTGAATGGATCAAAGTTTGGGGGTACACTTCACATGTGCCCAGATCCTTGGTGGGAAGTGAGATGGGTTCATTATCCTTGATCGAGGCATCCCCCTTGATTATAGAAGACACCACTTCATTATGCCTCGCCCAAATAAGCTTACCCGAGGCATCCATGGAGACCGCAGGCTCCTCACGACCCAATTTAACGACGACGGCGCCATCATCGTAACCTACAGCGATACCCTGCTTACCCTTCTGATAAGAGACACACCATGCCCGTTCCAGACTATAGTTCAAAGATTGCTCGAATCGATAGGTGTTCGCATGCCAGATGCGAATAGTGCCGTCCTCGGAACCAGACACAATGACAGGAAGTTCGGGGTGGTAGCAAGCGAAGGATACATTGTTGGTGTGGCCTTCGAGGGTAGCAATCAGGGATTTAGTGGTGTAGTCCCAGACTTTGACAGTTCGATCATCGGAAGTGGTGAGGAGATAAGGCTTATCGGAGTGAGGGTAGTAGTCGACGTGATTGACACCTTTGCTCTCGTGAGCTTCCAGAGTGAAGTTGGCGGTGGAGGAACCAAGGCTCCAAATCTTGACGGTGCGATCCAAGCATGCAGAGGCAAAGGTGTTAGTGTCCTTGGGATTGATGGCGATACCCATGACATAGTGGCTGTGTCCTTCAAAGACTTGGACACACTTCCAGCCCTTGTCCCAATCCCACAGCTTGATTGTCATATCATCGGACGCGGTCAAGATGAATGGAAGAGTTGGGTGAACAGCAATGGCGCGGATATAATCGGGGTGCGCTTCGAATTGGGCAACCTTTTCCGAGGTGTTGTAGTTGTACACGCGTATTTGGAAATCATCGGAGCCGCACACAATCCAGTTCTTGCGTGCGACGAATCGGCCAGCCCGGACAGGTACCTCGGTCAGCTCGAATGTCTTGACCGTTTGTTGGGTCTCGTATGACCAAATGTAGACATGGCCTAGAATACAAGAGGTGAGATGAGTATGCGCAACTTTTTGAGACGCGTGATCAGTCGATCGTGTGGAATCAGTGCCTACCGCTATAGAGTGTAGTGAGGATCCACGGCTCCTGAGGATGAAAGTCGACGCCCTTCACTCGCTCGCTGCGAGCGTACAGCTGGCGCTACAAGATGGAGACACAAGTCAGCGGTAATAGTTCACGATTTGACTTTCTTTCTGTGGAAGGGGAATCCGTCCATGAGAGGCGGTGGGAATGTGGAGTGGACATCAGAGCTCGAGACTGCTCTGCCCATCCACGGAAACGCCCATTGCAGCAGGCAATCATACTGCTATACTAACCTTGACGTCCAGCTTCATGATGGCAATATGTATCGCACGCTACCAATGACCGTTGTCAAAGACGAGGAAGTCGGTAAAGGGGGAGAAAGTTATGTAGTTGGTGGGGTTCGTAAGACGGGAGTTCCTAATATCGTGGCAGCCACCATGCAGATGCAAGTTGATAGGAATCAGCTTTCGCAAGTTAATTGAAGCGTTGTAATGGCAGTGCTCGTGAGAAGAAGCGGAGATGCTGCTGCGGCATCGAATGAATCAATGGTCGTTTGGCAGCGGGCGCAGACAGCTCTCGGCTTGTTGGCTTCAGACCGGAGGACAAGGGAGCTCCGTCGAAAATGTGTCCAAATTGTCCCAGTGGTTGTTGTCACGGACCAAATGACCCTCATCGATGTGCCAGGCTGGCACCTGCCAACAGACCAATGAAAGTGGGCGAGTGGCGCCTGGATTGTCAGGTATCAACCCCTTTTTAGCGCGGGGCGGCTGCAATTGTGCGTGCAGGCAGGTTCAGTGGAGCGGGAGAGATAAGGACCAGACTTGAAAAGCTGGCAGAGAGTGAGTGCAGGGTGACTGATTGAGTTAGATACCATTGCTGGAATACATACCCATACTATCCACGGAATTGATGTTCTAATTGCTAGGGAATTTAGTGGTTGGCATGTTGGCAGCTTCAATGCTCCCTCTGCTCTTTGACAAAAGCTCCAATAGTTAGTTTCGCATGTTTCTGAACCACTCAATAGGAGTGATGGCCATATCACCGACAAAAACCGTAGTCGTAGAATTTCTGTCGATTCTCCAGGCAATCCCAGAACCATCCACAATTATGTCAACCGGTAGGTGTTGCGAGTCTGCTCCGTGTCATCCATTCATTCGATGCCCTAACGTTTCAAGTCGCCAATTATATCCCACCACACCCTACTGCCTTAGTTATTCATTCCATACACATCTTGTTGGCCATACAAGAAGCCCAGCCGTCCAGATCTCGAGTAACGATTCTACAATTGAAGCCGCCCAGAGTCTTGAGGGAGGCCATCCACTTTTATATGTTCATCCATAACATCATAAAGGAAAGGAGAGAAAAGGACGGAAACCGGAGGTTATTAGCTGGAAATTGAATGACCTAGGGTAGGTGGCATGGATCACAAGCACCGCAGATGGCGCTTGTCTACCTGCCTACCTACATAGGTACGCAGATATCCATCTAAATTGCCGATATTACCACTATTCTGGAGGGTGCCGTACAAGATTAATCAAGATTTGCAGCCGGTTGTATTTGGTTGGTTTCGAATGTGACTTATTTATATGCCTACCTGCAAGGTAAGGTTGGGTGTTAGGCTGTGAAGTGTGATGTAGCACCGAAGTGAGCCACATGTGTTCCGGCATGTTGGCAAATGTGATGAAACTGAAGTTGTGCCGTGGCCATAAGATGAACTGTCTACTATTTTGGAGGCCTGGAAACGTGTCTTATTATCCGGAAATTTTCAACTCGGAAAAACAGAATCATACAATTAGTCTGCAGTTTGCTGACATGTGTTTGCAAACACCGTCCACTTGACGACGCCGTCCCAGCTTAGCTCCAGATGAGCCGTGGCCATTTCCTGCTCTTACTATACCTCGGACCAGAACACATAACACTGTGAGTTGGGTCAACAACAAGCACAAATTGAAGTGCGATAAGATACAGTATACTGTGCGAACGTTATTTCAACTGTGTACTGGGGGGCTGCGCCATCCCCAGTGTGGATATTGATAGGCCCTGATTTCATCATCTCTTTGCCCCTCCAACTCAATGTTCCAACTCCAACGAGACCAGTTGACCTTTGCACCCTGAGAAATGCCCTGCATCCAGGGGCGACGAAGCCTCCCATCTCAACTCTGCCGACAAGTGGCTGCTTTGCCCCAATTCCATGCTTCAACGTTGGGTTCCTTGTGCCATTTTCAGCCGTGTTGAGCGCCGAGTTGGGGCGTCGATACCTACTTAAGCATATCAAGTCAAGATCCATGGTTGATACCTCTACCTCCTGAATTCCGGGGATCGCCTAGTCTTGCTCATCAATTCAACACTGCGTGGAGTCTTGAGATCACTGCCCCTACCTCCGCATGCTTCATCGTCATTGGACTGGACAGAACTCGAGTGCTGGGGCTGTAGGTCACTGCCACAGCATTACGAACCTTGCAGAAAAGTCGCGACTCGGAATTGATATATTTGAGTGCATCCATGGCGCTTTGCTTACGTCCTAGCTTTGCCTCTTCGTAAATTGTTTACATACTTTTTGTGTTTCCATCTGCTCGGGAACCGTTGCTCTGCCTACACTCGGTCCTGAACAATCCATCATACACACATCCACCGAATTGATGCAAACAGTGGCTTGACCGTATTTCTCATCCAGGAACGCCAAGGTCGGACGCCCGTCATCCCAACACTGCAGTAGTGGACCTTGGCCTCAAACACAGAGTCTGATAAAGCAGGCTTGAACTGGTCTGGCATACTAGCTGGGCTAGACCCAACCCTGAAGAAGCCAAAGTCGTCTGGTCTGAACTGGTTAACGTGGTGTGTGCACACAAAGTACCTTGACCAGACCAGACTTGGCCTAAAGTCAGCGGCCGCCATAAGTACTGGACCCCAAGCCAAGGCACTTTCAGTCGTGACCTGTCTGCGGGGTTGTGGGAGCCAGACCAGACCAGACCAGCTTGAGACTTTACCAGTCAAGTGTCCCTCCTGGTCAACTCCAGTCTCGTCTTCTCTCCCGTCCCAGACCGCACGCCAAACCACGCATCCACCTCCGTCCACTTCAGCATCCAACCCTTCTTTCTTCTATCCTAATTCGTATTCCACTCACGCCCACGGCCACACTTCCGTCTCCCGCCATCAACAACGCGTCTCGTCTGCAGGTCTCTGGCCTTGTCCCTCCAGCCGGTGGCTGAAGGTTAACCTTGTCGACATCTGCCTTCTGACCCCGTTTTAAAAGGATCCCTTTCCCACCGGCCTTTTTTGGACCTGTCTCACTTCCTCGATATCCACGAGACTGATCTTGTCCACCCCATCGTGCGCCGATTTCTACTTAACAGATAACTGCCATGTCTTGGAAGCTCACGAAGAGTTAGTTTCTCCTGTCTGTATTGTCCGTTAGGAGAATTGGACAACTGGGGTTCGCCTCGGCCCCCCAACAGGCCAACCCCAATGATACCTAACTTCGATCCCGTGTTGCCTAGATGCTAACCATGACTTTCCACTCCAGAGCTCAAGGAGACCCATTTGGGGCCTCTGAGCGCCTTCGCTCGATCGCCGTCCACCTCGACTATCACAGAGAAAGATGAAAAGACACCCTCGGCGTCTGGCGCCGTTACCCCTACAACGGAGAGCGCCATTGGTAAGCAATAACCAAACACTTCCATAAGTTGAGCCCGCCTCATATACTAATACATACCGAAAACCCAGCTGCCTCAGAAGCCATGGCTCAGGCGCCTGTTGTTACGCCACCAAAGCCTGGCATTCTAGTCGTTACTCTTCACGAGGGCCAAGGATTTTCATTACCGGAATCACATCGAAACGTCTTCGCATCACAGCATCAAGGCTCCCTCTCTACGAGCAATGCAGCATCTAGCGTTGCTGGCTCTGTCCGACCCTCATCTTCTCAACGAGTGGCCGGCTCATTCATAAACGGATCTGCTCGACCACACTCGTCCGCAGGCGGCTTTGGGGCCATCCCCACTAACCACGGCCGCATCTCGGGCAAGTACATGCCTTACGCTCTTCTTGATTTCGACAAGGTGCAAGTGTTTGTGAATTCGGTCGATGGCAATCCAGAGAACCCACTTTGGGCAGGCGGAAACACCCAATACAAGTTTGACGTTTCCCGCGTGACGGAGCTTGTAATCCACCTGTACTTGAGAAACCCGAATGCTGGTCCTGGTGCTGGTCGCAGTCAAGACATCTTCTTAGGTGTTGCAAGGATCAATCCCAGGTTCGAAGAGAGACACCCCTACGTTGAGGACCCCAAGGCCAGCAAGAAGGACAGAGAAAAGGCGGCGGCTGAACATGCACAACGACAAAAGGGTGAAGGTCAAAGTGGCGTCGATTGGGTTGACGTCCAGTTTGGTACTGGCAAGATCAAGGTTGGCGTCGAATACGTTGAAACACGCGCCGGTAAGCTCAAGATTGAAGACTTTGAGCTGCTCAAGGTTGTTGGAAAGGGTAGCTTCGGCAAGGTTATGCAGGTTCGGAAAAAGGATACCAACCGTATCTATGCTCTCAAGACCATCCGAAAGGCTCACATCATCTCTCGATCCGAAGTCGCTCACACCCTTGCAGAGCGATCTGTGCTGGCGCAGATTAACAACCCCTTCATTGTACCCCTCAAGTTCAGTTTCCAGTCCCCAGAGAAGTTATACTTTGTGCTTGCCTTTGTCAACGGCGGAGAGCTATTCTACCATTTGCAAAAGGAACACCGGTTTGATGTAAACAGAGCCAGGTTTTACACCGCGGAATTGCTTTGCGCCCTGGAATGTTTACATGGCTTCAGTGTCATCTATCGCGATCTTAAACCCGAAAACATTTTGCTCGACTACCAGGGCCATATTGCGCTCTGCGACTTTGGTCTTTGCAAGCTGGACATGAAGGACGAAGATCGTACCAATACCTTCTGCGGTACTCCCGAATACCTTGCCCCTGAACTACTCATGGGCAAGGGGTACAACAAGACCGTCGATTGGTGGACTCTTGGCGTCCTCCTGTATGAGATGTTGACAGGTCTACCACCTTTCTACGACGAGAACACAAATGAAATGTACCGCAAAATTCTGTCAGAACCTTTGCACTTCTCTGACGTGGTGCCTCCGGCTGCGAAGGACCTCCTCACCAAGCTTCTAAATCGAGATCCCGAAGACGTCTAGGTGCCAATGGCTCCGCCGAGATCAAAGCTCACCCATTTTTCCACGCTATAGACTGGCGCAAGCTTCTTCAACGCAAATATGAGCCAACCTTTAAGCCTAGTGTTGTAAGTAACATAAGGAATGAATTTTCCTACTTCCACCCACAGCTGCATTGTCGTGGATCATCACATGAGGTATTCGGAACACTGACCCCTTACAGGCCGACGCTTTGGACACCGTCAACTTTGATCCGGATTTCACCAGGGAAGCACCCCAGGATTCATACGTGGAAGGTCCAATGTTGTCACAAACCATGCAGAATCAGTTCCAGGGTTTCAGCTACAATCGGCCGATTGCTGGACTGGGAGATGCCGGCGGTAGTGTGAGCGATCCCTCGTTTGTGGGGAGCATTCAAGATCAACGATGAAGAATGATTGTCGGCATGTTAAATTAAAGCGAGCATCTACCGGAAGAGAAGAGGTTGAATTCTGCCTTCTGACAACCTCTATAGACTCTGACTAAGGAGGGACTCTGCGCATCACGAAGCCCGGAGCTACATACACAGAAAGAATAGAGTCAGACCACTGGCCAGACTGGACCAACATTTGCCAGACAATTTGGCATAGTACCAAACATCAGAAAATTGCCTAAAATATTTTATTTTTCATGTTGTAACGTCCCCCTTTCTTCGTCAAAAGGGCAGCATCATTTCATTACCATGCATTCGGAGTTTGGCAGGCAAACATGGACATTGGCAGTTTTTAGAGCAAAGAGGTTGTTTTGTCATGACGCCTTGATTCCTCCATTGTTGTTTACAGGAAATCAGACACTCTCGTTTTCGCTTCACCCTTTGTTATTTACACCGCTGCACCCTTGGGAAATGAACGGTTTATGTTGAGCTGCTAGAATACCTAGGTAGAGTATTATTACATTGGACATTAGGCAACCTCGTCCGGGGAAACGAATGGAGTGATGATAACGAAGCCATGACGTTTGTGTATTGTTTTGGCTCGCTGTTGTCGTGGCAGTCGTACATGACATTTGATGACGTAGGGGAAGACTGCACAGGCAGTCAGCATGATGAAAGATTACACCAAAAGAGCTCCAAACATCGCCAGACACCGAGATTTTCGTGGACCAGACCCGAACGTAATGGTGCAAGATGATACGTGGAATGGTATGGGCCGGAAAGTCCCTTTGTCTGGCGTACAACAAGGAAGCCACCAGCGCAATACGGAGCATTGCATGTGATTTTTTCCTTTGGCTGTGGAGTCCTGGTCTGTCTGGTGCATTGGGCGTTTCCAGCCCAGATCAACTCAGATCAGCCCAGATCATTGCCAAAAATGCCAAAAGCCACAATACAAGCAAGATGTTCTGTATTGTATGTAAATGCAATGCAAAGCATGGTAAAAAAAAAAAGGAAAAAAATACAATGCATATAAGAGAAGACCGCCAAAAATGCAATAAATACAATACCAGCAACGTTGAATGCTTCATGTCTGCTCCTGCCCCACCAGACAGTTGTCTCCCACAACCCATCAATCGCGGGCAAGAGCCACGGAGTACATATACCACTAGACTTTTGGCTGTCAAGGTTGCCCCTCCTTCCAGTGCCTGCCTCAACAAGACGTAATTGCGGCTTGTCCGGCTGCAGCAATGTGCAGTTACCCCTCCCCCTCCCTTTTTCATCGTGGGTTGAGCTTGTTGCTGGTCGCTCCTGCTCTCTGGAGGGGCTCAGATAAGAATCCAGTCAGCATCACCAAAGCTTGCTAAGTTGTCGACATGAGAGCGGTGCTCCACAGTAGCTTTGCCAGCTGCGGCACTTATTTGACGAGCATATTATTTAATCTCATCCTGTCAAGTCATTATCAATTTTGCATTTGCAGCAATTGCACCCCCACTTGATTCTGCTCTCTTCTTCTATCCATTGAATCAGTTGGATCTTTTAAATCCCTCTGAGTAAGTGAGAAGTCTATTTTGTTGTGTCTTTTCTTTTGTCGACGCTCTTAAGCTTTGGAAGCTGTCGACACCGAGACCTCCGCGAGAACCGGATCCGTCACGGTGCTCAAGTGGTTTCCCCTCCTGTCCATTCGACTCCTGCACGTCGCAGCCAAGAGTGCCTTGTTTCATTCCAAGCTTGCGAGACGGATTGTATAATCCATTTTAACGGCTTTTACACTCTGCATCCCATAGATTCAATTCCCTTCGTTGCCTCTAAAATTGCTCCTCCCGGCTAATCATCATTCTCGGTACCATCCACAGAGACTTTAGACACCTTCCTCCATTCAGACAAAATTCAACAACTGCCGCCATGGCTCCCGCCAATACTTTACCCGCCTGGGCCGAGCTTCAAGCTCACCGTGACAATGTCGGCAAGAACTTTGTCTTGAAAGAGGCTTTTGCATCTGACCCGGAACGATTTTCCCGATTCACCCGTACCTTCGACTCCAAAGGTGTTTCGGCCGAGATCCTCTTCGATTTCAGCAAGAACTTTTTGACCGACGAGACGCTCGAGCTCCTTGTCAAGCTTGCTGAGCAGGCTGGTGTGGAAAAGAAGCGAGATGCCATGTTTGCTGGTGAGAAGATCAACTTTACTGAGAAGCGTGCTGTATACCACACTGCTCTGCGAAATGTCGGCGGCTGGGACATGAAGGTTGATGGTGCGGATGTCATGAACTCCCCTGGCGGCGTCAATGATGTTCTGAAGCACATGAAAGAGTTTTCTGAGCAGGTTCGAAGCGGCGAGTGGAAGGGTTTCACCGGCAAGAAGTTGACCACCATTGTTAATGTTGGCATTGGAGGTTCTGATCTGTGAGTTACAATCGTGAAGCTTGACATACCTCTCGACTTTTTGCCGGAGGTTGATAACGAACGTGGAAGCTGACATGTGTTTGTTCATAGCGGCCCTGTCATGGTCACTGAGGCTCTCAAGCATTACGGTGCTGATGATATGACGCTTCACTTTGTTTCCAACATTGACGGAACCCACATGGCGGAGGCTCTGAAGAACTCCGACCCTGAAACCACTCTCTTCCTTATTGCCTCCAAGACGTTCACCACTGCTGAGACCACAACCAACGCCAACACGGCCAAGTCTTGGTTCCTGGAGAAGACTGACAACAAGGGCGATATTGCCAAGCACTTCGTTGCTCTTTCCACCAATGAGCCCGAAGTGACCAAGTTTGGAATCGACAGCAAGAACATGTTTGGATTCGAGAGTTGGGTCGGGGGCCGCTACTCGGTCTGGAGCGCCATCGGCCTCAGCGTGGCCTTGTACATTGGCTACGACAACTTCCACAAGTTTCTCAGTGGTGCTCACGCCATGGATAAGCACTTCCGCGAGGCTCCTCTCAAGGAGAATATCCCCATTCTTGGTGGTCTTCTCAGCGTCTGGTACTCTGACTTTTTCCAGGCTCAGACTCACCTCGTTGCTCCGTATGTATAACCACCAACTTCACACTCAGCATTACCCAAGAGGGAGATATCGCCAGTCGCTAACATTGTACATCAGATTCGATCAATACCTCCACCGCTTCCCTGCCTACCTGCAGCAGCTGTCTATGGAGTCAAACGGAAAGTCTATCGCATCTGATGGTACCTCTGTCAAGTATACTACCGGTTAGTTCGGCGTCACTTGATGTGCTACTACTCATTGAGAATGGCATGCTAACATATCAGGTCCTATTCTCTTCGGCGAGCCCTGCACCAATGCTCAGCACTCCTTCTTCCAGCTTGTCCACCAAGGCACCAAGCTGATCCCCACCGACTTCATCCTGGCTGCCCAGTCTCATAACCCCATTACCAACAACCTGCACCAAAAGATGCTGGCGTCCAACTACTTTGCACAGGCTGAGGCTTTGATGGTTGGCAAGACTGACGAGCAAGTTAGAGCTGAGGGTGCTCCCGAAGAACTCGTTCCACATAAGCGATTCCTCGGCAACCGTCCTACCACTTCGATCCTTGTTGGAGGATCGATTGGCCCTGCTGAGCTGGGAGCCTTGATTGTCTACTACGAGCATCTGACCTTCACCGAAGGTGCCATCTGGGACGTCAACAGCTTTGATCAGTGGGGTGTCGAGCTGGGCAAGGTGCTGGCCAAGAAGATCTTGAAGGAACTTGATGAAGCTGGCAATGGTGAGGGACACGACAGCTCCACCGGCGGACTTATTGGGGCCTTCAAGAAGTACTCCAAGATTTAGGCCTTTAGTTGTACTAACTATCTTGATCGTGACGGATGGACGTAATGTGAACAGGGACAAACAAAATGATTGTGATTAACTAAGGCAATAAAATATGTTTTAAGCACATCTATGGCGAGAAACTAACCACGTGAAAGGAGTAGCCATGTGTTCCTCGCGACGTACAATGTCTCGATTCATGAATGATGTTTTGGGGAAGAGTCAACAGTTCAATGTCCAAGTGTAACACCCCTGAGGAACGGCGTTTAGCATTCCCGTACCAAGGATACTTGCGTCTCATCCTCAGTCTCGAAAGCCACGCCCCTCCATTTCTCGTGAATGTCATAAATGGAGATGCCTTATGAGTACATGCGTTGATACTCGGGTATCCCATTTAGGTACCCTGTCGTACCATTTCAACCTCGGAACATGTGCATGTATGCAGGGACTGGATGGAGTGTCTGGATGTGTCGGTCCACATTCTGATATAGTTGTCTGCTTTGGCTAATGAAGTGTTATTAGAGCGGAGACCTGGCTCTTGCGTTGATATCCTCATTACCGACTTGAGATATTGCTTCGGCCAAGATTTGGATGGAACATAATGGGCCTGAGTGTATTAATCTGCTCATTGGTATATGCTGCGGTACTCTATGATAACTGTTGGCGTGTAGGTGGAGGTACTAGATTGCGAGGAGGAAGCTCATGAGCTGTTGCTGGTTTCTTGTGAGTTTCAGCAACCATACGTCTGTCGTACTCGAGACATTGAGACTCAAACACTGTTGGCAGGGCAAGGTCTCTGGGCATTTCACAGTTTGGGCACATGATAACGCTCTGTTTGAGCATCTGAGACCTCCCAACTGTCCATGACTGGAATAAGATTTCATGAAGGCGGGCGCTTATGTACTGGCCTAGCGCTGCGTTCTACCCAACATGATGAGTTATCGACGACGGGTAGGTCCCTGGTCCAAACTAGCAGATTCCGGCATTGTGCTCGTACCTTAGAGGGATATCCTCATCAACCTCGTTCATACGTAGGCTTTTCCAGAAATCGAAAAACTCAAGAAACTGTAGCTTAGTGCCGATTGAAACGACAGGCACTGTCTTCATGATGGCTTACACTGGGTGTACTCCCATTTGGAACAAAGGTCTTTCTTGCTGTCTTGTTTTGAACATGAAGGATCCTGCTGCTTACCGTTACGGGAACTTACCCGATGCCATCTACACTCAACACATCACATCATCACTCCAAAAAGAGCAGCTGTTGTCATCTCAGCCTTCTAACAGTCAACGCCAATTCCCATACCATGCACAAAAACTGCATGTGCACATGCAATGCATTTCAACCCCATTCAAATTAATACCTAGGCTCAGTACGCACATCGAACGTATGCACTCCGGCCGACATCTCCCGACCCATGCATACGGCGCTACGACGGCGCAACCTTGTCTCCCGCCACGGCCCGTGATATTAGTGCATGGTGTCTGGATGGTTAGATTCTTATCTTGCGAGGAAATGCAAAGTTGCGTTTCTATTCTCGGGAAAAGGACGGGGTTCCCGGGGGGGGGGGGGGGGTTATCTGGATGGGCGGAGATATATTCAACCTACAGGGCCTGAAGTGCTGGGATAACTAGTGATGCGACACTGTATATCGCGCAGTATGGACTTCCCTGGATTGCTACATTCTGTGCAGGACAATGTATGGCGTGAATTTGTGTTAGTTATGAAGGGGCTGTGTGTAGATTTGGTGTGTCTGGCGCTGGAGGTGACATACTGGTACAGATTTGCTGATTCTGGTGTACTGGGGACAAGCTAATATGCTTATGCCATGTACTTCTCAGCATTCATAAGCTGAGTATAAGCACCGGGGGAGCTAATGGAGGCCAGATACGGCGACAACGTCCGAAGATAGAACTCTCAGTCTGGGGCTCTTGTAAGGGTCACAAAACCACGGTGAAATAGAACAAGTTGGCGAATCTAGAATGACAGCCTCACATGTCCGTCAAGTCATGCTAGCAGAATAGGTTCATACAGTGTTCATCTTGCTCGGCTCCAGTGCTGCATCGTGACATTTCAACTCTGGCCTGATTGTTCACAGACCCAGCCGAGCTGGAAAAGTCCGCCCTCCCATCACAATTAGCCATGCTTAATCTGTAATGATACTCGACCAAGTACCCAATTTGATGTGCATGTATTGTCCTATGGCTGACCCCAGGGCCATGCCTGCCTGGTGTTTGAACCTGCATGAGTTCCTGTAACAAAAAATCTTTCTGCGGGAAACTTTCTCAAAACAGGCAACCCGGAAGTGGATCCCCATCGCGACGAACGATGTGGGAGTCCTTGGGACTATTTCGGCGGCATGGGCGGACATGTCATGCCAAGAATGGGTCCTGTCGTGATGTTTGATGACTATTGTGGCGAAGTCAGTCACTTTGCGGAAGTATGATTGCCTCGACAGGACTTCACAATCATGGCTCAGCTTCTGAACAAATTCAAGGTGATCCGGCCCGTATAACCGTATTGTCAGTGTGAATGAGGCCTGCGTTCGTCAAGGTTCGGTGCTGTGCCGCCAACCGTTGCAGGTTGACCCACCGGGCTGACGAAAACCACTCATTGAGTGAACGATGCAAAGCGTTATAAACGGTGATTATGGAAGATCCACTTGCTGGTTCCCTTCAGCCGTGAATAGTTTCATTGCTTGTAACTGCTGTTGGGACACTATCGTCAGAGAGTCCATCGTGCTATCAAAGCATGTATCCTCACGTATGGAGTTGGTAGAGTGATGCATACTTGATGTTTTTCCGCTCACAAGGATATGATACTTCATGTACGTTTAATTCACGCACTAAAGAACGTCAAAATGTAATGCTTCCGGAAGACGCTCCATATGAGGCTGAGTGATTGGCGGCCTCACCAAGGATAAAGAGACCAGATGAGACGTTGCGTGGCCGTCCTGGGCATGCAAATGTAAGCAATATGTGAGCCTCGCAATTCAGCATACCCTGAAAAACCACGAACAAAAACATCATAACGCTTAATTCGAGCGAATCGTGACGAAGAGTCTTTTCATCGACAAATCTCTCGATCGATCCGAGGCAATAACGTCATCGATTTGGCGGTCCAATTTTTTCGTCCCAGATTGGGCCCGCTGACACTGGTTTCAGTCAACACCTGCCTGTACACTCGCAGAAAGAATGGAAATATGGTGTAATCCATTCTATGGAGCACTTGATGATATCGTGAAAAGGTGAAATTGCCCATTTGGGTTTGGAACTTGGATGAAAGCCCTACGTCATGCCATGCCGGACCATCTGTCGAGCCTCAACCTGTCCAAGGATCTGCATAGACGGCCACCAGGGAGAACATTGTATCCAATAGGTTTCCGTTATCGATTCGCCCTGTCTATCAATCTATTTCAACACAATCTGAACCATGTCTGAATTGTTTTGGCTGTGCTTCTATAAAAGCTTGTCTTGTTGCAACATCGATCCGTTCCCCATCGCCTACTCAGAACACTGGGTCTTTTCTGGAGAACGACACATGGATAACCTGGGGTTACTATTTTGACGCCCGTCTATGTGTACTCTGGAGTTCACCTAACGGCGATGATTCCGACCATGGCCCATTGTATGTACAAAGTGATCGAACACGGAGCAACTTGCTCCCCTTCTGTTGGCAAAAAATGTCGAGAGGTGATGTTGAGTGACGCAAAAGCCAGATATGTCACGATGCAGTAGTCTCCCAACCGGTTTCATATTTTCTTGACCGAGTAGAGGGCATCAAAAGCAAAACAGGCAAGAAAAAACAAAACCAAAAAAAAGGTGGCTACACCGCAACATCGTCGTCGTCGTTTCATCATTTGCGACCGTCATATCACGGCATATCTCACACTCGACGATTCTGAGCCCACAAATGCCGTTGAGTTCATCAACGGATGCGCCATTTGGACTTTGCATGGCACAGTAGGCCATGAGTCGACGTCATTATCCGCTCATCCCTTGTTCTGGCCCCTGTTAACCTCGTACAAGGAGGGTCCACTGGTGGTGTTCATTGAGGAGCCACTGTCAGAACGATTTCGACCCTGGTTTGTCTTCGTGGTTCCCCTCCCCCACCATGATTCTGCAACGGGTTGCCCCTGTTGGAGACACCCACGATGCTATTTCGGTGGTCGAGCTGTACATTTCTGCGTTTTGTCCACGAAAATGAGGGTTGCATGCTTGCGGATAATGTTGATGATGTAGCGTTCCAGAAGTTTGTCCTGGGTTGTTCTGTTCGTGGGCTAGGTATAGAGACTGTCTGGATCGGGAACTTTTGTCCCGTTTGCAAAGGGCATGCAAGAATCTTTGTTGATACTTCCGCAAAAACCGATGGCGGACTACTACTCCATCACCCTGCTAACCGGAGCGAGGTAATTTTCATCAACCTTGAAGGTGGCATCGCGAATAAGCAAGGGTAAAACCGTTGCACAATCTCTCTTGATGTTACACCACACCCCAGTAGCAAGCAAATGGAAGACAGCGTAGTCCGTATATCGTCCATTGCTGCTAGCATACGAAATGCGATGAAACAAGCAGAAATGACGAGTTGTCTGCAATGTGCTCGCCCGTGGTTGAATACAACGCCGCGTGCTCTGAGTCTTGATCCAATCGTTGTCTCGTGGCGTAGAGCTATCTTGCAACAGACAGCGCAAACAGCGGGAAGCCCTTCAGCTGCCTTGTTCAACGATGCTTGCCTCCTTCAGGAACTTGTCTCAAGAAACGGCGCTACGCACCTGCGATGCTGTCAGTGGCTGGCCAAAGGCACCTGCTCCAAATTGCGTCCAGATTCTTGGCAGGACAACACCGTCTTGATTGTGAGGCTGCAACGGTGGGAAAATGGTGGAAGTTGGTTGTCGTAACGGTGGGACTTGCCTGAACAACTGAATGCCCTTTTGGACCGTCTGATCCTGGACCATTTCAATGTTTTGTCTGGTGCTTGCATGCCACTGGCTGGCTGGGCTTGTTGGGGTGGCTCATGTTCCTCATCTTAGCTTGGCGGCGTTGACTCGGCCACTAACGGAGCCCAATCCTCGTCATTATCGTCCATTTCGTGATGCGCCAAAACGGAGCCAAAGGAGGCGGTTCATCGTGCCTGAGGATCCGTCTTGCAGCCCACCCAGCCATCGTTTTGCACCAACTAAACATGCGGCAGGTTTTGGGGCAAAATTTGCTGCATCGCCTGTTTTGATAGGTCGTGATAGGCCTCATGGTCGCTGATACGCTTGCGATAGGCAAACCGGTCAAGGGTGGCCAGAAGTGCTGTGAAATAGAACGGCGATCCCTGTAAAAGCCTCAAATTCGCCTGGGCTTCGGGCTGAACTCGCTGTTTGTCCAGTCACTTCCCTGCCTTTTCTTCGTTACTCGGCCCTTTGCAGTGGGACTGAGTACATGGATGGGCTACCCAAGCCTCCGTTTGCCAACTGAAATCTGAAGCCTGTGTGGTCGAAGATACTCCGTATGTTGAACTGTGTTCAAGATTGTGCCTGTAACACGCTAGCCTGGCCGCTCAGGGGATACCAAAGTGGTTTCTGACGATGGCGGCGGAGTCCACCATGGTATCAGCGCCGGAACCCGGGCAGGAAGCCTCTCGTCAGTCACAACATACCTCGTCGCCTGGGTAAGCATGACAACTCGTGGCCGTACGTTCCCTCGCTTTCTTCGCCTGATCACAAATTGGTCATGGTTTGCCCTGCAAGCACCCTTTGCATAACCTGTACATGGCCAGATTTCAAGCCATGAAAAGTCGAGATGCATCTAGTCTAGAGACAACAGCCGTCAGCTGGGCCAGAAAGAATGTCACGATGCGTTCTGGCCAAAGAAAATGGGAGGCGGGTTGTGGTTGCCCGTTCCTGCCGTTTCTGCGTTGTCCATTGTCCTTCCCTCCCTTTCCGCCCTCGCACCACCACTCATGGCCCAGCATTTGACGACTCACTCTCTCTGGCTGCATGCACCCCGCCAGCCCCACCTGCCCCGTTCTGACGACGCCCCCATGGCCCTTTCCCAAACTTCCAATGTTGATCCACCGAGTCCAGCGGCCTGCAGGTCAACTGGTGTGCTGAGGGCCTGCACCAGCATGTGCAAGCACAACATCTACAGGCACAACCACCTGTAGCATTGCACTGACTGATGGTTGGTCCGGCGGGGCAAGAGCAACCACCTCACTCACCGGACTGCGCCTGCTTTCTGCAGCATCGTCATTGTCCACTCTGCCCCTCGTTCCTGCCCTGGTCGTTGACGACACACGCCCCATCTCGTCGACAGTCAAATGCCCCACCAAAGTGACTGGGTCCGCATCCCAATGTCGCCTTTCACGCCTCCATATCTGGCTGTATCAACAGGTTCCGTCATCACCCTTTCCCCGTCAATTCGCCTCGTCTGGACAAATTCCTCAGTTTATATAAACTCTGGCAAGCCCCTCCCCTTCTGTTCGTCCCCCCTCCATTTCCAGCTAATTCACTTTCAACAAATACGGCCACCGTTTTGACTTTACTCTCAATCCCATATCCGGCCATTTTATACTCTCACTACTCTCAGCCACAAGCCCACTTGAATTGTTGAGCTGCTCTTGCCTTGATCGTACGACTTGTCGTTTCTCAAGCAAACACTTTGAGCTATTTCTCCCCGACAGAATATTTTCATCTGAAGACACCTTCTACTTCTGCACATTACTGTTTTCACCCGGAATACCGCAACTTTTCGCCATTTCTCACAATGGCTGTCAAAGGTGCTAAGAAGGCTGTCCATTTCGGCGCCGGCAATATTGGTAAGTAGCTCCCGCTCATGCAGAACCACTTCCCCGCTCTGGTGCTCCCCCCTGGCTCGTTGCGCAACAGATTGTCTTCGTGCCCGGCTTTGCCCGTTCAGCACTTTGATGGTATTGTTGAAACAGCTGCCATCTGACGTTTCAAGTATTCCAATGGTTGGACCGAATTGCTAACATCCCACAAGGCCGCGGATTTGTTGCCTGCTTCCTTCACAACTCTGGCTACGAAGTTGTCTTCGCTGACGTCGTTGATCCTCTTATTGAGAAGATCAACTCGGCACCATCTTATAAGGTCATTGAAGTGGGCTCTGAAGGCACCACTGAAAACACGATTACAAACTACCGCGCCATTAACTCAAAGACCCATGAGGAGGACCTCATCAACGAGATTGTCACTGCCGATGTCGTTACCTGCTCTGTTGGTCCCAACATTCTCAAGTTCATTGCTCCTGTCATCGCCAAGGGCATTGACCGTCGCAGCAACGATGACTCGCCGCTGCACGTCATCGCTTGTGAGAACGCCATTGGTGCAACCGACACACTGGCTCAGCACATCAAGGATCCTCGCAACACCCCCTCGTCTTGAGGACCACCACCTCCGAGCTCGCTACGCCAACTCTGCTATTGACAGAATTGTACCTGCGCAAGACCCCAACGCGGGCCTTGATGTCACTCTGGAGAAATTCTTCGAATGGGTAGTCGACAAGACCCCATTTGAAGATATTGGCATTCCCTCTATTGAGGGTATCAATTGGGTGGACAACCTCGCCCCGTTTATTGAGCGCAAGCTGTACACTGTCAACACTGGACATGCTACTGCGGCCTATCACGGCTACAATCGAAGGAAGCGCACCGTTTACGATGCTCTGCAAGATAAAGATATCATGAGCGAAGTTCGTGGCGCGCTGATGGAGACCAAAAACCTCATCGTCTCCAAGCACGAATTCGAGGAGGATGATCAGGCTGCTTATGTCGAAAAGATTATCAAGCGTATTGGTAACCCTCACCTGGAAGACGCTGTCGAGCGCGTGGGCCGTGCGCCTCTCCGAAAACTCTCCCGAAAGGAACGTTTTATTGGTCCCGCTGCCGAGCTTGCTGAGAACGACCAACCCATCAAGTTCCTGCTGGATGCCATCGAGATGTGCTTCCGTTTCCAAGACGTCGAAGAGGACGAAGAATCCAAGGAACTTGCCAAGATCATGTCTGACAATAGCGCAGAAGAAGTTGTCAGCAAGGTGTGCGGCATCCAAACAAGCGAGAAGATCCACCCTGCCCTGGTTTCAATCGTCAAGCGTGTCCAGGAAGACAGCCGTGAGGATTGACTGGATGGTCGAGACGACATTCCCGTCTCAAGTGAAAGACGGCGCCTGGGCCCAAAGATGTAATCGAACGGCGCAGATGACGAGACACGATTTCAAATGATACCTAGCTCCTTTGCTATTGCCTCTGCTGTATTACTGATTGTTATTATTTTGTGTGTTATCTACCGCCAATAAGCATGGCGCCTGGGACGGAAATAGGAGTTTACGAGCTGACCTTGGCTTTGACCCAAGAGTCATGATTGGGATTGTAAAGCGGCGCCAGATTTGGCTCGCTCATATATATATATAGGTTGATTTTGACAAAATAACACGAATTTACTTCGCTGATATCTGCTTTCCCGGCATTGTGATTCATGGCGTGCTTGCAGGTGATCATATCGGTCCTTTGTGGTGCCTCTGATGTAAGTGGCCTTTCTGGGAACCAGACCGACGAATCTCGCCACTTCAACCCCACGACAACCCATTAACGTTCAATATTATATGCAAATACGTCCACAAACGGCAGTCGCAAAGCGGAACTTCTCAAGGGAGATCACGTCGTCAGTCTTTCTTTCCTGTTAGTACCCTTTTCAAGCTATTTAGACGTGGCAAGCAGCTGAAATGGTCCTGGCTTAGGAATGCTGTAAACTTGCAATGTCTTGACTACCAGCTACGCTACAGAACGAGCTGTCTCACGTTCACCCTCGTGCAAGATAAGACCAAAGCCGGATCTCCTTGATAAAATCCAGCACTTAAGCTACCGAGAAACGGCCGCCAGTACTGACATTGCAACACTCATCCACTACGAGAAGTTCACAATGAAGGCCCTCCTAATCAACCTTTTGATGCTGACACCAGCCGCCTTTGGCAGCATCACAATTTCGGTGAGCCAGGTTAAGCCACTACCTTTGAAGTCTGCCGGGACAGTGTCATCAGCAGATGAGCTTTTTCGACAGAGCTGCCCTGAAGAAGTGGCGAGCAAAAACCTGTACACACCCAAGTTGCTCCTGTCGTCATACTCGGAGTTTGAGGAGCCTGGCAGGCAGTCTTTCAACGGAAATGTATACCCATCATCAGGCAGTTTTGTTCGTGGTGCTATCGTGGCTTGGGCAAATCATCAAAGCTTAGTGCTCCGTCCTGATGCCGTCTGGTTCGAAATCCTGGCCCAGCTCAATTTCTACATGACGAAGAATGCAGAGAAGATTCGACACTTGTTTGTAGACTTTCAAGGGAAGAAAGAGATTGTTGTCAAAGAGACGACCTGGAGCAATGTTATTGCTGCATTTGCGGCCGAGATACAAAAGCGTGTCAAAACAAGCTGGCTGCTAGGATGGGTTGCGCCTGGATTCAGTACCAGCACCAAGAATGATAACATGACAGCCACAGTGCTAATGATGGGACTCGTGCAGCACTACTTTGAGTTTACCGGGGGAATCATATGCGGAATCCCCTCAGTCACATTGCTGGGAACGAAGAACGACTGGGTCAAGCTGTACAAAAAGTTGGATCATTTGGCGGATTTCGGTACTGAGCCAGCCCAGTTTGCTCACAACTTGAGGCCCGTACTCAATAAGTTCGTCCAGACATGGGATGAGCCACAAAGTCGAGCAGTCAACTCGTTCTGGAGCCAGATTGTACGTGCCAACAAGATCTTTACTTGCGGTGCCGGGCCTATGGAATTCGATATCTCAGGCTGGATCACGGGTTTCTTGCACTGGCGAGAAGATGGCACACTTGTTGCCCCGAACGGAACAATCCCACGTCCAGACGATGTGCGGCTCGACGGTGTTGCGTATACTAGTGTGGATGTTGACCACATCCCTGTTGGATATGCCAAGGCGCCGCTCAAAATGCTGGACTACCCTCGCCCTGGCGTCAACACCCAGGCTTATGTGTTGGCGGGAAACATTGGCATCAACAGGACTGTATCAAAGACCATGGTGAAGAACGGGGCGCACGAAGTGTTGGCAGAGCCTATGAATTCGTGGTTCTTGTATGGGCCAGTGAATACGAATTTCACTACGGGGCCAGAATATGGAAACTTTTCGGATGTTGAGGGTATTGCAGAAAGTTTAAGGAATTGGTGCCCAGCTGCATTTGATAAGGATGAGTAAGGGAGACGATGACAACAGAGTGGCCATGACATGGGCGGCGAAGCTAAGCACAGATACAGTTTTGTCTGGTCGATTATTCCGGTTATGCATTGTATTGGTGATGAATGGAAAGCAGTCTAGTGAAGGCGTAGCAACGCAGGCAAAAAGAAAATTGCAAATGCAAGTGGGTAAAATCACATGTCTCCATGGACAAAATTTAAAATGAACGGACAAATGAACCAATGTGACCGACAGTAGTCGCTATCTCTTCTTATTACTCTGGGAATTCGTTTGAGTGTTGCCTTTCCGTTCCCCATTATTAGTTACTTACCTACCTAGGCACCTACGAAATCGCCCTGACACAATCCATGGGACTTTACTAGTCCCTTAATACCGGCTCGGGCTTTAGCAAATGATTCATGCTGTTGTCTAGTATCTTAAGCCAGCCCAGATCATTGCCTTCCCATTCCAAGATGAACTGGTCCTCCTCAGGCGTCCAAGAGAAGGGGGGTGGAACAGCTCCGTCGCCAGATAATGTTAACACGGTTCTGCTGTTCCGGAGCAACTCAAACCATTTTGCGCCGATTACTTTCGACGATCGCTGTTTACCAAAATGGTCCCAAAATCGCTCGCAGACCTGATCGGCAGTCAGGTATTGACCTTGTAAGCCTTGTAGAAACTGAATCTCCTCGGTATTCCATACTATAGATGATCTTCCTTGCCTTTGACCCAGCAACCCTAGCTTAACGGCCGTCCCTGAAGTTTGAGCCCCAGTTGACATCCGACATCTTGTCGCCGGGTCTCTTTCGCTTGCGGGGAGATGACGCAGACATCGTTAGCCAATGCGTGCTGCGCTTTGGTTGATGCAAGTTTTGAGAACATTGAAGGTGGTCGATGCTATTATACAACATCCGGCTGCATCACTCAACAATTCACTGTGTCAAGATGAGGCGCAAACCTTATCAGAAGGTGGAGCCCCACCAAAAGTTTGCGTGGCTTGAGACTTTGGGTGGCCGTCGTCGGAGCTGGAAATCCTGAAGACCTCTTCATCACTCCACCACCTTTTACATCTTGCATTTGTTTTAATTCAGGACCTCGACGAATTCTATCATGGCGCCAGAACGTGTTTGCCTGTAAGTCAATTCACCACTTGTGATCTTAGCCCTGATAATTGACATCATGCAGCGCCTACTCAGGTGGTGAGTTGAGAACTCGAGAGACAACGCCATCGGCATGCTCATAGACATCACAGGACTTGACACAAGTACTATACTTCGTTATCTCGTTCTTCAAGGCTACGAGATCGTTTGTTTTTTAGCAGACTGCGGTCAGGAAGAAGACTTCGAGGCTGTTAAGTCTAAAGCGCTGAAGCTTGGGGCGGAGCGGATGATAATCCAAGATCCAACAAGAGCTGATCGATGAGTTGGTGTGGCCCGCGATTCAATGTGCGTCTCCCCCGATTTGCCCCTAGAATGAGTACTGCGAGACTACTGACACCGAACCTATAGGTAACGCCATCTATGAGGACCGATGTAAGATGGGCACCCTGGACGCTCTTGACGAAACCGCTGACGCCCTGAAGACCTGCTCGGAACAAGTCTCGCCCGCCCGGTCATCGCCAGGGCGATGGTCAAGGTTGCTAAGGAGAATAATTGCACGATCCTAAGCCACGGATGTAGGTGGCCTCTTGGCCGAGTTCTGGTCTAGTTCCCGTGTCGTTAAGCCGCTAACACTGGTGCCTCTGGTCAAGGTACTGGCAAGGGTGTAAGTTGTTGAATCCCATGTTTTGATGTTCTGCATGCTAATCAATATAGAATGAGTAAGTCTGGACATATTTATAGGTTCCTGACTCCGAACTTACTTCCTCTCCCAGTCAAGTCCGCTTCGAGCTGGCATGGAAGGCCTGCGACCCGATCCTAAAGGTTCTGGCCCCCTGGCGCATGCCTGAGTTCTATAACCGATTCGCGTAAGTTATTCCTCCACTTATGCTATTGCACACTTGAGTTGATAATCTCACAGAGGGCGTGCGGATCTCCTTAAATTCGCCGAGGAGCAGAACATCCCCGTTAGCTCGACTCCCAAGGCGCCCTGGTCCATGGATGACAACATCATCCACTGCAGCTACGAGGCTGGTGTAGGGCACCCTATTGCTCTTTATCTTAAATTAATGCTAAAAGTGTTAGATTCTCGAGCAAACGGAGAAAGAGCCCCCGAAGGACATGTGGAAGCGCACAGTTGGTAAGACGCCTCGGTCCATGTAATTCGGGTAGACCATATGCTGACGTCTCTCTAAAGATCCGATGACAGCTCCCGATAAACCCACACCCTTTACTGTCCACTTTGCCAAGGGCGTTCCTGTAAAGCTTGAGGTTGAGGGCAAGGTCATCACCGGGTCCCTGGAGATCTTTAAGGAGGCAAACGAGATCGGCCGGGCCAATGGTGAGACTGCAATCCGAATGGCTCTGGACTGGGTTCATACTGACATGTTACTAGGCATCGGACGTGTCGACATCGTCGAGTCGAGGTTTATCGGTGAGTTTGCGCCTAGGGCATCTACTGCTGTCAGCTATGTCATTTGCTAACAACCTGCAGGCCTGAAGAGCAGGGGCTGCTACGGTCTGCCAGCAGATATTATATGAACAATTGACTGCATATTTTCTAACCCGCATCTACAGATACCCCAGGCCTCACCATTCTCCGCCAGGCTCACCTGGACCTAGAAGGCCTTGTCATGGATTCTAAGGTCCGCGCCATTCGTGACCGTCTCTCGCACGACTGGTCCACCGCTATCTACAACGGTGAGTTGTCTATCCGCGCAATCTGCCAAATCTGAACACCCTGACCTGTAAATTAGGTATGTACTTCACGCCCGAGCGTGAGTTCGTTGAGCACGCTATAAAGTTCTCGCAGCGCCAGGTCGATGGTAAGGTCGACCTCGTCGCTTATAAGGGCTGCGCTTATGTCGTCGGCCGCTCCAGCGAGACTTCTAATCTCTACTCCGAGGACGAGAGTAGCATGGATACGCTGGATATGGACTGGACGCCGCAGGACACGACCGGCTTTATCGCCATCCAGGGCATTAGGATCCAGAAATACGGCGAGCGTAAGATCAAGGATGGCGAGCCTCTCACCCGTGTCTAGGTGCACACTTGCGATGTCGGCCTTTCAGGGCTGCAGAAGCTTTGGATACACGGCGAAAAATTGACGAGGCTGAAGCCCCTCATGCTGTATTCGAGCTCTACGCATAAGGCAAACAATAAGAAATTATCCTGGATAACGTGTTATTCTTTCAAATCTATGGTGATTGAGCAGTATCTTGGCCCAATATCAATTCGTGGTTTTGGTCTCACAATCTGCAGGCGCCAAGTCGGGATTGCATTGCTGCGGAGAACACGGCACAGGCATAGAACGTGCTAAGCTGAAGGAAAATGTAAATACATGTACTGTAATCGCTACTGCCGAGGCTCAGAACAGCGTAGTGCGGCTCGTAAGCTCAGTTAGGAGCTTGGGGTTAGGTGATCAACCTAGACCCAATCAAAATTCAAGGGGCTGAGAGGCAGACAGCACAGAAGACAATACAATCGCAGTTCCAGACATCACACGGTTCTACAGTAGCGTAGCAACTGCTAGTTACGTGAGGTAATATGGTTTGCGAAGAGCTGAAGGGGTTATTGTCTTCAATGTTGGCTTGTGTGGTCTTGTCCATGCGCTGGGTTAGATTTGGCACGGCCGGGGGAACGGGCCTCGATAGCTTATTTAAAGGAGCATAACTCGAGAAATTGACAATTAGTGATGAGTATATGAATACATATAATATTAAGTTAATGAACACTTCATAATAATAACTAGGATAGCTAATAATATATTGGTAAAGTATTCGGAGGATTGTGAGTGCTCCTGTCCTACCAGTTGATGGGTACAGGTGGGTCTTACATTGTCAACTGGTGTGAACTGTCTGGTGCTAATATCGCCTGGTGTTCTATACTGCCTCCCTCACATGTGACGTACGTGGTCTGGTCCTCCCTCCCCCTTCCCCCCGGTCGAACTTCCCCAAAGCCACGAGGTTTTCACATAATGACCCCAAGCTTCGTTCGGTCGGCCGCGTGCGAATGATACTTCCAACGATGCTACCATGGCGACTATCCAACCCCGAACGCGGTCCCGCGTAAACAGCACGAGACCGACAACCACCAAACCACGCCCTCCCACGAGTGCTACAAACTCTACACATGGGAGCGCTACGATCTCTCCGGCTCTGTCCTCACTGTTCACCAATTTGAGACTGTTGGACCTGGACACCTCACCAGGCTGGCCTGATGTAACAGTCGACACATTTGCTGCAACGGGGGTGCAGGGGCAAAAGAGGAGGGTACGCTGCGTTGAGTGGATTTTGGTCAAGCTATTTGAGCTTTGGAATGAGGAAGAGGCTGCTGTAGTAAGAAAAAGCATGGACGATGTCATTCACGTTGGGCGATTGCTTGACCTGCATCAATGCCCTGGCAAAGAACTGCTGCAAAGACTCAGTACTAACATTTGCCAGAAACTCAAACCCTTCTTCCCCGCGGCTGACCAAATACAATCTGTCAACCTCCGCTCAGCACTTCTTCGTCTTCTAGAAACCGCCAAAAAGAATGGCATCCTCGGTCGAGACTCGGTCATTCGAAAAACTATGCTCGACGACTGTAAGGGCGAACGCCTCGAAGAGGTTCTAGCCTACTTTTCCACAGCTGTACTAAAGAAGGTCCTCGAAGAAGATATACGGGCGTCTGGCGACTATCCACCTGTTGCAATGGGTCTAGCTTTTGAAAATAAAGGATACACAGGCGACAATACCGAACTAAATGCCCTGGTGTTAGCATACAAATCGTCGTTGTGTCGGTTCTTGGAGCACAAAGAGAATATCAGAGCCACGTATCGTGACTTTGGAGACTTGCTGAGCGTCAAGGAAAGAGGTGTGGCGCGAAGGTTGGAAGCCATTCGGGCAAAAGAAGCTGACTGCAATCGGGATACATTGTCCAATAATGCAAGGGAGGAGATGAGGCGCCTAGTTCGCAATAACTGGTCCGGAAATGAGAACTGGATGCAGGTTCTCGTACAGGGGGATTTTGCTGATAAGAGAACGGGGTTGCTGGCCATGCCATTTGACAGAGTGTGGCGACGCGTTCAGCAGGGCCGCTTGGCTGAGGTTGAGGAAAACTCTGGTGGGTTGTTGGAACAGCTGGATAGCAGAGTGCGGGTACAAAAGGAAAGGCTGGCGAGATGGGATGTATTTCGAAAAAGGACATTTGGCCAGCTGACCCAAGCACCGTTGTCACCGTCGAAACAGAGGGCTCTTGAGAAGAAACCAAGCAGAGGGATTGACTTTAACTTTGCCGCTCACGTCGACCTGCAAGTTGGAAAGAGTATCAGCCTGGGTATGGGTATTGGCAAGACATCAAAACTCAACAAAGAACATGAAGATTTGCTCGAGGGGCTGAGGGAAGATCTATCTCGTATAAGAAGCACAGACTCGTTGGTGCTGGGCAATATACAGAAAGGAAATTTCAGGCGACGATATGGCGGTTCGTTTGGACAGTCTACGGATGGTGCTGAGACAATTTCTGAGATTAGCGAACTCGAAGACGAACCTTATGAGCCCATCCCAGCGACTATTCCCATCCGAACAAACCGCACAAAGCTGCAAAGCCTACGACGGCACCCGGTCAAGCCACAAATGAGGCACTCCGAAGTCTTCAACCAGTCCACCTCAACAACAGGATCCCTCTCCCCACCGCCTCAAGCTCCCATCCGCCAACAAGAAATTTACCGTCCCCCTGTCGAAGATTTTGAAGACATCGAACCCCCACCCTCACCTACACAAAACATGGCAGATGAAATCCTCGAGTCCATGGAGCACGCATCACCGTCGCCCAGCAAACACAAGCAACGACCGACTCTCTCCCTCGCCCAGCGTACGCGTCTCTCCATGGCAGGCAATCACTCTCCTTTTCTGGATGAAGAGCCCGAACTGCCGCTTAGACCGGCCACCACTAACAAGCATGGTCCCACGCCGCCGTCTGAATCTGAGTCTTCCAAACCGGCAGACAATGAGGCAATGGATCTGGTCAGTCGGACACGTCTAAGCATGGCCGGCTTTGAAAAGGCTCAGAAGAAGGCTCAAGTCGAGCGGAGGAAGAGCTTACGCAAGTCAAAGGTATTGCCAAGAAAGGAGGGGAGTTATTTTCCAAAGGTGCAAGAGGAGGAGGAGAAGGGACATGCGGAATTGACCGAGGAGTTGATTATGGAGGAGGATATGGAGGCGGTGTTTAAGTCGAGGCCGAAGGTTAAGGCTAGTCCTGTGGGAAGTCCCACCCGGGAATGGGATGAATGAATTATGATAATTGATGGATATGATTTCTTAGAGTGTTTGCATTGCGATTTGTATTGCGGCGTGTGAATTGGGGATGGCGAGGTGTCAATTACTACTCTGGAATAGCGTTTGGTATCTTCGAATCATGAGAGAGGTTGTAACAATTTCTATGTCTACCTTTTGCGAGGACTATCAAGCGTGCTAGCGTGCATATCGAAGCTTCAATCGGCAAGGAACACGTGGACAGGCCGTTTTGGCTACGCTGTCTTCTGATTCCGGTTACCCTCTAAACAAGAACATTTTTATGTAAGCGCAGAACCAACGACGGAATGATATACTTTCAACAGCAATGCCTTCAACTCTTATTTATTGTACACGCCATGCGAAATCTATATTACACACCCACCAACCTCACCACCCCTGCTTCTTCAACTCCATGACCCTACTAACAGCCGCCTTGAAGCCCGCCTTGAAGCGCGATCTCCACCGCTGACTCCGCAACCTCTTCTTCTTCAGGCCCTTCCTCTCATGGAACTTTTGTGAGTGAAACTTATTCTTGACCTTTTGGTCGCGGCACATCTTCTCCAGGACCCGCAGGGCGACCATGGGCGTAGGAGCAGACGAGGGCGTCAGGCGGTCGCTGATGAAGACGGTGCGGCCGGTGACGGCCTTGGTGCGCACTTTCGGTTTGTCCATGGGGTTGGTGACGGAGTGTTGGCGAGCGTACTCGGCGGACTTTTGGGAGAGGATGTTGGCGATGTCGATGGTGATGGGTTTGGAGTCGAGGGCGTCGTAGGCGTGTTGTTTTTCTTGGGGTGCAGACGTGATAGTTTCGGGTGCTGATGCTTGTGGCGGAGGAGGAGGGGGGATGTCGATGCTGGCTTTTGATTCTTTGCTTGAGATTTGCTCGGGTTTGACGGGGGGTTGATCTTTGGAGGTTTGAGTTGGTTCGGGAGGAACGTAGTTTCCCACGAGAGGGTTTGATCGGGCCGGTCCTTGTGGTTTGGAAGACGAGTTGTAGGTTGGTTTGGCGGACGCAATTCGTAAGGGAAGAGCTGTGGAAAAGGCTCGTGTGCTCATGACTTGTGATGGTGAGGCCATCACCAGTCGGGTCAGCATGGCGCTGGAATATCTGGATGCGGCCCTGCTGAAGTTAGTACATGATTAATATTTCTGAGAATTAGTAGCAATTTCCCTCACATTTTGAAGGTATTTGGCGCCGCACCGGCCGTATATCACGATCAATTGGATATTGCAGGGCAAGGAGCTCCGTAAATCTAAGGCCCAGCCAAAAGTTCAAGGTTGGAAGACTGTCCGGAACGGAGCAAAGTTGATGCGAACCAGCCAGCAGAGGCTCAATTGTGGTGGTCGTGCGCCGTTGGCAGGCTGCTCCACTAAAGCCATGCATTCGTGTGGGCGAACAAGGCTGGAGCTCTTTTTTGACAGACGAGGCCTTGGGTCTTTGAACGACGACAATTTCCGTTCGGCACGCGAATTATCAAGTTGCGATTGCCATCGGTACCAACGCTTCGGCATCTCAGATTGGTGCTTCCACAGCCGGCCGCTAGGGTGTGTCCAGTGTTGTTGGCATATACGATCGATTATTGACCCGGGAATCAGAGAGTTTCGGGGCTCTGCGACGGTTGTTACAAGACGAACAGCATGTCCTACAACCAGTATGGGGGTATGTGGAATGAATAGTCGAGATACGGAGTTTAATGACATCGCTTGCTAACACTTTCATACAGGAAACCCTTACGGTATGCCCCCAGGCTATGGTGGTTACGGCGCACCACCACCGGGCATGAATGCGCCTCCAGGTTTAGGTATGGCTACGATACTCGACGTAGAACATGGTGCAAATACTGACTCATTTCGATTTAGGCGGCCCTCCTGGCATGGCTGCTCCTCCCGGCATGGGCGCCCCTCCAGGTATGCAGCAAGCCAACGCTCCCCAATCTGGGCGTCCTGGCGGCTTACCCGCCAGCTTTCAGGCTCCCGCCAATATGCCGAATATCAACTTCAACGCGCCCGTCATCCGACTTGGAACGAGTACGCCGACGACAGAGGGTGGAAGAGGTGACCGATCACAAGCCTCCGGTGGTAGACCTGGCCTTGGTATGGAACGAGGGTCCGACCAAGGGCGAGGCGCTGCGAGAGAAGCTCCCCAAATATTAATTCCGCCAACTAGCGACGAGAAGCTTCGGACGATTATGCTTCATCAGGTTCCGGACGGCGTTCGCGGCGATGAGGGCGTCCAGAAGCTTCTAGGTGCTGTTGGAGTCTTGCGCAAATGGGAATCTGCTGCCAGCGTGATGGATGACCACAAAGGCACAAGGTTTGGTTTCGCCCTGTTTGATGACGCCGAGTCGCTGTCCAACGCTGTCAAGCTACTTCATGAGCAGGATGTAGAAGTCCCTGTTGAGCGACAAACTGGGTCGAGTGACGCGCCTCCCGAAGACGATACTTTCGAGGGCATTAAAAAGACGACGCTCCAGGTTGCAGTTGATCCTACCACGCTCAAGTATGCCGAGTCTTTTGAGGAGAGCAGAGCGGAGAACCCGGCTGCTCTGAGGAAACTGGAGGCTGCTCAAACAGCTCTCAAACAGGTTTTACGTGAATTATTTTATCCCCCAATCAGCAATGGCATGGATGCTGAGGGTGACACTGCCATGAAGAATGATGCGGACGAGAATGTGGAAGTTGTCAATATCTCTATAGCACAAGAAGATGAGCTGGCTGACATCCCCGCCGAGATGCGAGAGGTCGTCGCTGGAGAAATTGCTGCGTTCCGTGAAAGGAGTAACCAGAGAGATTTGGAGCGGCTAAGAAAGGAGGAGGAGATGGAGGAGATGGAGAGGCAGAGGAACGGAGTATCACGCCCGTCGCTAGGAGCTAACACCATTCCCCTGGGGCCAAGAGGAGCGGTACCAAACGCTCCTTCCGGACCCAGGGGCCAGAACGGACACAATCGCGTGTCATTTGTTAACGGCGAATTTGGCATCAACCGCGCCGAGGAAGATTCAGACGCTAGTGATGAGGAATTGAACCAGAGACACCTGAAGGCGCAACAAACGGATGATGAGAAGGCATACATTGATGCCGAACGGAAATGGGCGAACAGAGAAAGGTCGAGACAGTCAGCGCTGGACCGAGAACAAGACCGCGAGAAACAAGAAGCCGAATCTGAGCAGCGCAAAAAGGATGAGCATCTGGACATGGACAAATCATGGGACGATGAACGAGAGGCTAGCCGCAAGTCACATCCGTATTACCGCGACCACGGCAACTGGGCCAGAAAACGAGGTGTAGACCGGGGAGATGAAGAGGCAAAAGACGATGCCGATCGACGAGCTGAGAATGACGAGCGCCGTAGAGAACAAGCGCAGCTTGAGAAGGCTAGGGGCATGGCCGACTCGTTCTTGGATCAGCAAGCCGAAGAGATGGACCGTCGCGAAGCGGCTGCCGCTGTTGCTCCTCAGCCTTTCAAGCTGTCTCTCGGGGCAGCTGCACAAAAGGCGCAGGCATCCAGGGTACCGCAGCGCCGCACAATTGCCGAAGTGGAGGGTCTGCTGGACGACGAGGATACAGAACAGTCTACGAAACGCCAACTCATTCCTATTCAAATGGAGCCTATATCTGGCGCTGCTGCCATGACAGAGGAAGAGATATCACAGGCTGTCAGAGCATTGGCCCAAGAGATTCCGTCGGAGAAAGAAGGTCTATGGAACTGGGACGTCAAGTGGGATTACATGGACGACGCCGTCATACGGGACAAGTTGCGGCCGTTTGTTGAGAAGAAGGTTGTGGATTATTTGGGTGTCCAGGAGGAGATGTTGGTGGAGGCAGTGGAGGAGCATCTGCGAAAGCATGGTACTGCGCCTGCGTTGGTGGAAGAGCTTGAAGGGGTAAGTCATTTCACCCATCTGGTATGTTGATTGTGCTATTTTGCTGACTACTTTACAGGCGCTGGATGAGGATGCAGAGGATCTGGTCAAAAAGTTGTGGCGGATGGTGATTTTCTTTACGGAGAGTGAGAAGCGTGGACTGCCAGCATGAGCTGGTCAAAGGGACGACGTATAAAAGGGTGGGAGGGCCGTCGAGGACGAGAATTTTGTGGAATGTACGGCGCACGTGGTGGTGTATTATCAGATTTCGAACATTGCAACGGCTGGACATGGTTATGCATATACCATTATTGTAATATACGTAGTAGACGTAGAGTAGGCAAGGAGTTTATGCTTATACTCGGCAGTAGTTTGAAGTGGGATTTGGGACGATTTGCTGAGCAGCTTCGTGAGAGCCGTGCAAATGTGCCACACGGCATAGGGCTACTATTTTGTAAGGAACGGTTATCCATAGCTTAATATGCGCCCATCCAATCTTTGTAGTCGTGTATTGGCGTGAATGCAGTTATAACTTGACGGAGCCGGGCCGACGTTGGCAGTCTAAGTGCCGTGCCGAGGCAAGGGCCACTCAATTCTGAGCAGCCATTGGTTCCGTTCCCCTCTTCGACGACAGCAAAGTGCGTCTCCACCCCCGGATTTGACGTCCATGAAGCTGACATATAATAGCATGTTCTGTGTTTACTTGGTACCATGAACGATTTCTCGAATTGGTTTCATCGATAGTTAGAGGATCTAGCTCTAGGAGTGTCTGGCTTGGTTGAGTTGTACGCAATTGGAATCGTGCGCCGTCATCGAGACGACATCTGGAGGAGCTGTCCATCGCCACTTATTGGACTCGCACGACAACCAGCATCAACATCTCATCACATACTTACCTACCGAATTCACAACTTCACATACACATGAGGACCTACTCATCAAACTCTCACCATGACTCTTAACAACTTCACCAACCCACCCCCCTCTATCCCCAATGTCATCCTCTCCTTTCCCCGCTTCCACGTCCTCCTCGTGACGCTCAACCGGCCCAAACAACTCAACGCCATCCCGCGAGACATGCACGGCCAACTCGACGCCCTCTGGAACTGGTACGACGCCGAGCCAACCCTCCGCTGCGCCGTAATCACCGGCCGCGGACGAGCATTCTCCGCAGGCGCCGACCTCAAAGAATGGAACGAGAAGAACGAGCAAAACATTGCCAGCGGCAACGACCGCAACGCAAGCTGGGCGGACAGCGGCTTCGGCGGCCTGAGCAACCGTCACGGGAAGAAGCCCATCATCGCTGCCATCAACGGCCTCTGTCTCGGCGGCGCAATGGAGATGATTCTCAACGTGGACATGGTCATCTCTGCCCCGGACGCCAAGTACGGTCTTCCCGAGGTGACGAGGGGGGTTATCGCGGTCGCGGGTGCACTACCGAGGCTGATGAGGATTGTTGGGAGGCAGAGGGCGTCGGAGATGGCGCTGCTGGGGAGGATGCATTCTGCGCAGCAGCTGCTGGAGTGGGGGATCGTGAATAAGATTGTGAGGGCGAAGGGGGAGCATGCGGTTGTGGAGGAGGCGCTGCGGTGGGCTACGGACGTGGCGTGCAATTCTCCGGATTCTGTGATTGTGAGTAGGGAGGGTTTGTTGGGCGGGTGGGAGGCGGAGGATCCGAGGGCGAGTACGAAGAGGATTGATGGGGGGATTTATAAAAGGATGGATGGGGGGGAGAATATGAAGGAGGGGGTGTTGAGCTTTGTGGAGAGGAGGAAGGCGGAGTGGAAGGATAGTAAGCTGTGAGGGAGTGGTATGTCGATGGTTGCGTTGATGCTATGGCTTGCGATGCTTGGTAGTCGGGCAGAATAAGATGTTATTACGATATTGGTTCGAGATTGTGGTTGACGTGACGGCAAACGTGGTGTTGAGCGAGTGAACGTGAACTGCATGAAACTCAAGGGAAAGGGAGCTGTTAGCACATTTTGGAAAATAGGTAGCTGGTGTACCATGTCAATCGCTTTGTGTGGACTCTGCAGAGTGAGAAGGTGGTGATAACTGATGATGGTGTTGGTGAGTCTCGCTTCCTGAAATGTCGGTTTGCTTAGGGTAAAGGATTTTTCCGATGGTGTTCACTCGTCAAAACGTCCAACACGAGGAATTCAGGTGGCCTGCAGTCAGAGACAGATGAACTGAACAGATTGCTGGGCTTACTCTCAAGCTCCCCGTTATCTCTAGGTGAAGACATGGCTCAAGACCTGTTTCGAGGTTACGACGCCGCTCATTTGTCGGAGGGTTCATACTGGTGACAGTGTGCTGTTTCAATGGAACCCTACGTACCACTCAGTCGAGTCAATTGCCACCGTTTCATTATGCGCGTGATTACTCCATAATGACTCTGCAGTCCCAAACTCAGACAACCCAGCGCTGGTTGCGACTTGGCAAGTGACTTGACCAGACTAATTATGACGGCGTTGGTGGCGGTTTGGGCGGGACGGGCCGAAATCTGACCAGACAATATTTCAACTTCACACCCTTCACCTCTTCACCAATATCAGCAAGTCAGAATACATCTTCACATGCCTAGACAGGTAGGCCATTCCTCTCAACCGGCCAGTTTTAACCCACTGCATGCTTGCGTCAACGACTCCTATACTCGTCCAAAAATGAAGCACACCCACTGATCATCTGAGACCAATGGTGATCATGCAATGAGGACATCCAGATTAGCAAGCCACATGCAATACTCGCCAGAAAAATACGAAGGAAAAAAAGTAAAAAACATGTAGCCAATCTTATGTCTGTGTCGCCACCATCGCTGAGAAAACTATCGAGTTGGGGGCTCTGGCTCAGCGGCAGACGAGAGAAGTGGCGTTGCTGGAAATGGAAGTGGATGCATGGGTGGGAGATGTGATGGCGGGGATTATTATGCCGTCCGTCTCCACATTCATCTGGTTTCTGGATCCAAAAGAGATCATGGTTCTCTGTCGTTATTTTGTTCGTTGTGGAGGCGCTGTTGTTGGAGAGTTGGCCTGCTTGCTGGTGATGGGTTATGAAATACAACACTAGTTGGCGTTTCCAACATCGGTTTTGTAATGGTAAGTGTAGTAACAGTACGAGTAGATAGTAGACTATTAGTGTGAGGAAGTCAAAAAGCAATACAGTACATCATCTTCTTGATACACCCAAAACGAAATCGTCTGAACCAGGATCCCCAATCCAGCTCTCCGGTCCACGACATCACGTTACAACCACCTCGTCCATCACTTGCCCTTTTTACTAATACATACTCCGTAACTGCCCTCTCACTGCGGAGTATTCCCAGCCTTTCCCCCTCCCTTCCTGAGACATGCATCACACATCCTAATCTGGACGAATGGCAGCACCTCACCGCACTTGGAGCTCAAGCTGTGAAAAAAAAAGGACAAACCCTGGACAACCCACGCCTGCGGGCCGCTCCCCATTTCGATAGTATTTGCAGGTCCCGGTACCGTGTCTAGCTTTGCTGTAATTGGGAGCACCACCCCGGCAAGGTGTCTGGTTCAAAACAACAAGGCGGCAATGATCTTCGAGGGTCAGCCCGAGACATGCAAGCCTCTTTCACCATCGATGATACTCTACTGGCAGCAAGACGCCATGTAAAAATTATACTCCCGGCGCTGTGATGAGACCGCGCAAAGTACTCCGAGACCAGCTTGACGCCACGGGTTTGTTTAAAATGCTGATGGCTTGCATACCCCGTTGCTGTTGCGGCTGAGGGTGATGGAAGTTTGGTTACCTTGGAACCTTGGCAATTCAAAAGCCCCTTCTCCGAGACACCGAAGAGCTGGTTACATCTGGGGCTACGTCAATTTTCACAATTGATCAATCAGAATTTATCTTCATCGTATGGAGCATTCCTCGCTTATGAGTTGACGAGAAGACGTTGTGTTACCATCTGCCTTATAAAGCAAGACGCAGACGGCTTACATCGGGAATCGAGGCCACGCAGACAACCATGGCGGAAAGGCTGCTTGATCCGCACCCTGCAAATGGAGGTGCCAAGCACAAGCAGCGCGAGGACTTGTCCGGAGACTATTCACCTAGGGCCATGAGCCCAAGCGGGAGAAGCCCCAGAGGCACCAGCCCGAGGGGCAGAAGTCCCAGCGCGAGAAGTCCAAGAGCAACGAGCCCAGTCTCATACGCAATGGGTGTGCCGAAGGATACGGGGAGACCCCCCAAGAAGCTGATCTTGTGCTTTGATGGAACGGGGAACAAGTTTCATGGCGATGAGAGTGATAGCAATATTCTCAAAATCTTTCGCATGCTGGATCGGTCTGCCGGAGACCAGTATCACTACTATCAACGTGAGTTTCCTTGCATTCAGAGCGGTATCTGGCGATGGAATTGCTTCTAACGGATGATTGGTTCCCTAGCCGGTATTGGTACCTATGTTATTTCAGACTCCCTTTCTCATAGCGGTCTCCGAGCTCGACTTAAATCATGGTATCAAAAGGCAAAGGACTCGGCCATCGGCTCCTCGTTCGATCAGCATGTGGTCGGTGGCTACCGTTTCCTCATGCGGTTCTACCAGACGGGCGATGAGATCTACATGTTTGGCTTCAGTCGCGGTGCATATATTGCGCGATTCTTGGCAGAAATGCTCGACTACATAGGTCTCTTGTGTCACGGAAACGAAGAAATGGTCAAGTTTGCTTGGAAAGCTTTTGCACAATGGCAGGCCAGGAAGCCCCCTTCGAAGGATGACGATGACGACGAGTCCGAGTCTGAAGAGGACAAGGAAACACGCAGAATGTACAACTATATGAAAGGCTTTCGTGAGACATTCTCCAGGCCTGTGGGCAGAATTCGATTTCTGGGTTTATTCGATACTGTCAACTCGGTGCCGCGATTCGAGGCCGCTTGGATGCAACGCAGCAAGTTTCCTTACACGGCACGTACTAGTGCCAAGGTTATTCGGCATGCTGTTAGTATTGATGAGCGGCGCGCCAAGTTTCGCCAGGATCTTATATACCAAAAGCCGCCGAAACATGAGCACCGCGTTCATGTCCATCACCATCATGTGGGTGACGTGATTGACCGACTGCGGCACAGTATGGACGTGCCACGCCCACACTCTGGTGACAAGCCTGAGCTTCCCGCTGTTCCCATGGAGAAGGAAAGGCATCCTAGCCAGTTCCTCGCCCCGGGTGATACGGCAAGAGGACGCCGTGGTGCGGTTTCTCACAAGCATGATTATGCTCCGTACCGGGCTCGGTCCAGATCAAGACAGAAAATGGCACAACGTGCTATCCAGGACGATCAAGACAACATATCGTGTTCTGATGCCTCGCAATGGGAGACGGAAATGGACGACTGGAAGAACGAGGATCAGGACATTGACGAGATTTGGTTCGCAGGTGGCCACGGAGACATTGGCGGAGGTTGGGAAGCACTCGATGATCGTAAGAGCGCCAGTCATGTACCCCTAGCATGGATGATTCGGGAAGCCATGAGGGCAGGTCTACAATTCGACATGGATAATGTGACCGATATGGGCTGCCACGATGTATTCAACAGCGTTCGCCCCTCAACTCGAGAAAATCGGCCAAGTCGAGCATCCAAGCCAGCTATCCAAGTGCAGGACGAAGCAGGCCATGTACAGGAAGGCCAACAGAATGGCAACTCGAGCCCCGAAATCGAAGGAAAGGAGTTTGCCACAGGATTCGCTGCTGATTCGAACCACATCTCGCCATTCCATGAACTCATGCACAAGGCGCACACATCCCGTATTCACGACTCGCTCGAGTATGGCGGTGGACTTGGTATGATGGCCGTCTCAGCGTGGAAGTTTATGGAATACTTGCCGTTCCGTCGCATGGACTTGCAGCCCAACGGATCTTGGAAACCTATTCGTTGGCCCTTACCATGTGGTGAGGTGCGAGATGTGCCGACTAATGTGAGGGTTCACGGTAGTGTTATCCGCAGATTGAAGGAGGATGAGACGTACAGGCCGGGCAACTTGATTATTGGAGGCGGCGGAAGGGGTGTGAGACAGGCACCAGCGGAATACGGCATTGGAGACTGGGTTTGCGTTGCTGAGCATGGTGATCCAATTGGTGAGATTTGGGAGAAGAAGCCAAAGGAGGAGAATGAGAATGGAATGACTGGAGCAAATGGAACGAACGGAGTAGGGCAGTAAGTGTGTAAGATGCTGAAAATAGGGATATCAGACATCAAGTCTGATGTAGAATGTGTATGCAACTAATATTCATTACATTTTCTCACGACTCTGTAATTTTTGTCGAGGTTGGAGATCTGTCAAGTCGTTGATGGAAGACATTAGATGTGCTGTCACGTGGTGGAGCTTGAAGAACAGAGCTGCACTCCAAGCTCCAACTTTGGTTTTTCCAACTGCCACCTTTGCCTGCTCCCTTGCCACGTTACACATTCTCAACTTGATCAATGGAATCGCAATTCTTATAGACTGTTATAATATTTTTCGACTCGCCGGCTCGAGTCTCCTCCGCTACAATGCCTATCCCTTTCCTCATGTACGTCATCGGCCATGGCCCTCCCGACTGGCTTCGCGATAATGCGTACACGATTTTAACAGTCACGACAACGGTCACACTACTTTACTTTCTGAAGAGATGGACATCGGGGCAATTAAATCCAGCGGAGAAGAACCTCCATGGCAGAGTGGTAATGTTCACAGGCGGAACATCCGGAATAGGTGCTTTAGCAGCACAAGAGATGGCAAGCCGTGGCGCTCAAATAATTCTCCTCACGCATACGCCGCCTTCGGACCCCTTTCTCGTGGAATATATCCAAGATATGCGCGATCGAACGAACAACCAACTCATTTACGCCGAACAGGTCGATCTTTCCAGCCTCCACAGCATCCGAAAGTTTGCTACAAAATGGATTGATAATGCGCCTCCTCGAAGATTGGACATGATTGTGCTCTGTGCTGCGACAATGACACCACCTGGCGGAAAGAGGCGGGAAACGAAAGAGGGTATAGAGGAGACGTGGATGGTTAATTATTTGGCCAATTTCCACCTGCTGGGAATACTGAGTCCTGCAATCAAGGCACAGCCGTTTGACCGAGACGTGAGAATCATTGTCGCAACATGCTCCTCCTACATTGGGTCGCCTTCTTTGAAGGAGGTCATTGTCGATAAGAGCTGGTCCCCATCGATTGCATACGCTCGGAGTAAGCTTGCCCTGACAGTGTTTGGGCAAGCATTGCAGAAACATCTCGACACCTACAAGCGCCCTGACCAACTTCCGATGAACGCCAAAGTCATTTTTGTCGACCCAGGACTAAGCCGCACTCCTGGAACACGACGCTGGCTAACACGAGGATCTCTCCTTGGTCTCGCCATCTACGTTTTGGGATATTTCTTCCCATGGCTTTTGCTTAAATCGCCATTTAGAGGCGCGCAATCTATTCTTTACGCTGCAATGGAGTCCGGTCTGGCTGTGGGCCATGGAGGGAGGTTGATCAAGGAGTGTATGGAAGTGGACTTTGCTCGAATCGACGTAAAAGACGACGACGTGGCTAAGAAACTATGGGAGGAGAGCGATGCATTGATCGAGCGAACGGAAAAGGAAGCTGCAAAAAGGAGGGCTGCGGAAAAGGCAACCAAGGACAAGGAAGATGAGAAGAAGAAAGAGCAGGAAAGGGTGGAAGAAATCGAAGGACTAGTGGATACAATTCGGAGGGGCAAGCAAAAGCAACAGCAGCAAGAGAAGAAACCGAAGAGTGGTAAAAGCAAAAAGTAGCGTAGTATAGTTCACATTTCTAGACTGACGAAGGCATGAGCGCTTGATAACTTCGACCGTTTTCTCCATCACCCGTACTTACATCCTGGTACTAACCGAACAATTCTTTTAACCATGGGTTGGAAACGCTTCTTGCGGACTAGTATCGGTTCCTGCGGGAGAAATCGCGTCCTGGAGTACATGTACTCCTTGCACATCGTCTCTGCTTGCTTCGGTATTGCGCGCCAGATCTGGGCTCTGAGCTTGTCCTGACAAGAGCCCATTTGCAGCAAGAATCTTCACGGCAGCTGATTCTCCACTCCAATACGCACCTGTTGTAGTACCTATCGCGATGAATGGCGCAGTATGTTCTCCTGCAAACCATATCCCTCGGTCTGGCAAGCCAGCTCTCGTTGTCCGAATGTCTTCATCCAAGTGTACTTCTTCCCCTTCAACCTGAGAGTAATCGCTAATCTGAAAATTTGTATATGACCCATTTCCTGCCAACTCGTCATTCTGCCAGTTTGTAGCAAGGATAGCATTTGGCATGCATTCAGGACAGCCAGCTTTGTAGTTGGGTAGCAGACTATAATACGGGCGAAAGAATCCAACCAGTGTATCGAAATATTCTGCACTATTTGGTGAGAGATTTTGGATGAGAGATGTCACATAAGCTGCGCATGGTCCGTAGAGAGAGAATAAGAGTGTAGGCTGAGCTAGACTTCCAAAATGATCTTTGGAGGACAAAGGAACTAGCTCGATTGCCCAAGATTTCTGCTCGTCAGGTACGTATTGGGGATTGAGAAAGTGCGTGAAACTTGGTGTTGCTATGCTGCTCGTGGGCGAGTTGCCGCCTTCTCGAGTCGTGGCTGCAGGTGTAGGGACGTAACCCCAAAAGTCGAGAGGGAATGAGATATAAACTTTTTCCAGGCTGCTGTAAGAGGCGTTCTGGATCGCGCGGTAGAGTGGTAATGGTATTTGGGGATCAATGTTGAGTGTCCCACGCTTTAGACAGCCCAGCGGAATGGTCACCACAACCTCATCAAATTTGAAGTCGCCATTCTCTGTGCTGACCACAATTTTTGGGCCTTGACTCTCGATAAGCATATTCTGGATGCTCTTTACCTTTGTAGATAAATGGATTTTAGCCCCGAGTTGTACGTTCTCTGTAATTCGCTGCAAAATAGCCTCATGACTTCCGGTAACGTAAAGATTATCTTTTAAAGAGCGCCTATGTTAGCATGCTGTAGAGTTTAATGCGGTCTATGTGGTCTTGTTCATACCTCCATCAAGACACTCCTCAAGCCAGAACCATTTGAGGCTCTGCCTTTCCCAAGAGTCACCAATTAATCATCCCCACATCTCTGCTAACATTAAGATGAAATTATGTTCTTCTGGGTCGAAAGACTGTTCTTTAAGCTGAGTAAGGAAGAAATCCTTCAAACTTTTATTAGGGTGTATAGTAGAACAGTTTTCGTTGCTATACTTGAACGCCATATTGAGAAGATCCCAGACCTTTTCAAACCCGGTAGCAGTCACTTCACTATCTAGTAGTGACCCTTGAGAATTATAGACGCAGGCCGAGTCATCGATTAAAGAAAGTGCTGTGCCCGTGTCTTTTTGCTAGTTTGACTAGTGGATTGTTTTCCGTTCCGTGGATCCAGTTTGGGCCCCTATATGCGTCGTTAGCAGACCTCACGTAGCATTTCAACTTGATCTTACATATCAACAGCACGATCGAGGAGGCTTTCTTGGTGTGTCTGCGATCTATGCTTTAGTAATACACCCCGTCTGTTGCAAGTTACTGTGAACTCACGCGCCCTCCGACCCTAGACCGAGCTTCAAGAATTGTAACTTGAACACCCTTAGATGTTAAGACTTCTGCACATCTTAATCCAGCTAGACCGGCCCCGATAATTCCCACCTTAGGAGGTTCTACAATCTCTTCAGGTGAGTGCTTAGCCCTGAGTCTTATTGCTTTTCTTGGTACGTAGGAACATAAAAAGTCCTTGGAAAAGAGGAGAAGATCTTGCTGCATTCGGGAAAGACTGCCCTTAGCAGTATATATTTCACTGGCATGCCGTTTTCCCTCCATGTTGGCGATAAATGCTCTTGGAGAGAAGTGGTCGAGAGTGTGCAAAATTCACAGACTATAAGTTAAATTGCTGCAGAAAAACCAGGAAAGGATGATTCAATTAACAGAAATTTCTGAAGAATAGGGCTCCCCAGGAGGCAGGGGATTAGGCACGACCTTGTCTTCAAGGGCATCATTTCTGTCTTACCAACGACATAAAATCCTGGATAACAACAAAAAAAGACAAAGGGCATTAAAGTGGCCAAAAATAGTTGGTCAGATCTCTGTAAGAGAAAGAAAGAAACTGAAACTGTACTGCGCCCGGCTCTGAACGCTCTGACTTCAATGGCCACGGCTGGCCGCGGCAAAGACATGATGCAAACTTCAAACTGCGCCGTCTGGTGGTCTTTGATACACAAAAATAGCTGGAAACAAGCGATTGTTTAATTTATTGGCAGCATGAAGCTCTTCTTGTGCTATTGAAGCGTTATCCAGGACAGGACAACAACGTCGTTCACAGTGAGCTACCCATGAAAGCTCTTGTGCCACATGCAACGATTGACTTTACCTCCACATTTTTACGACAGACGACATGCTGCAATGTGTTAGAATGGGTTGTATCTAAAAGGGACGTCTACTACGATTTTGGAGGCTGCTGAGGGTGATGATGTGGTTGAGTATGGGTTTGCGAGTTGGGCGGTTGCTAGGAAGAAAGAAGACAAGCTTTGGGAGGTCGGTGAGAGGTGGTTGGGTTGAGTAGTTGAGAGGATCTCTTTGAAGGGATTGATGAAAAGGCAATGAATGAAGGGATATTGTCCACAGATTCAACTAAGACCACTCTCTGTATCAACCAACTAGACGCAGTGTCGTAACGTTATGAGTCCATGGGTCGGAAGAACGGGCTCGAGTTGTCAAAAAACAAATTGTTGACTCATTGGAAACTGCACTTGCCCGGAAGTAAGAACATCGATATTCTCCCGGCAATTAAAGCATTATTCAGCAAGAACAGCGTCACGTCTCTCTTCAGCATTCAGTGGATTCATTCACCTGGTAACGTAGGGCTGACAGCTGAACTACACCCCGGCCAGCAAGGGTTATTTCCATTTTCAGCAGCCACGTGGGTTAACTTGAAGCTCTCACTGGTTAGATCATGACGGAAGATTAAACCTGAAATAGTATGCTGCCCGACTTTCAAAGAAGAGTCGCGCATGGACGCTGGCTTCTAGCTCTGGCCAGGCGTCACGCCGAGGGATGTCGTGTGCTTGACTTTGTCAAGTCTGGTCTTCTTGATCCCCCAAAAGCATTTCCTGATAAAATGGGATTTGTATATTGAAAAAGGTAAATTGTTGGGACTTAAATGTTGTATTGCGAGTTATCGATCCTGCCTTTGCCACTGTCAAGGGAACACGCTAGTCAAGGAGCAACTCTTTCCATGACACCCGACAGCCCCGACGGTTGCAAGCCTTTTTCTAATTTTATCTGCAGATCCCTTCATGTCAAGCCCCATCTCTTGCAGAACCAATTAGAAGACCAAATACACAGTTTCATTAGCCCAGTTTGGCATATGCTTATATCCTGCGCCATAGCTTAACGGGAAGCATAACGGTGGAAAGACAAATCATTGCGCAGGATGTGGCATTGTTGAGAAGAAAATACCCCTGAGGAGCCTTTTTCGGGTCCGTAATGGATTCCGGCCGTGTTTATTTTATTTCCTGGGAATAAGCACGGGCTGTTCAACACCGACGCCGAGTGTGCTCTAAGGGTATAAAGACAGGCAACGTTGTGAACTGTACATTTGGATGAACCGGTATCCACGTCAATTTACCTTCATTTTTCCTTTTTCTTTTAAGTGATCATGCGAGGAACTACCCTTCTGAATGGTTGGCTTACCGCCATGCTAGGCGCTGGCCTGGCTTCGGCTGCCGTCAAGGACCCTGCCAAAGACGCCACTCCTTCTCATAAGGAGTTTGCTCTATTTAAGAGCGCGAACATGGCTGGTGCGGACAAGCTTTCCACTGGCATCGGGTTCCATTCTTTCCGGATTCCCGCAGTTGTGACAACCACTACGGGCCGTATCCTTGCCTTTGCCGAAGGTCGACGTCACGACAACCGAGACTTTGGTGACATTAATCTCGTCTTCAAACGCACCAAGGCGGCCAACAACCACGGTTCCAGCCCAAGTGACTGGGAGGGTCTGCAAGAAGTTGTCGGCAAAGGTGACGGTACCTGGGGTAATCCGACACCAGTCGTTGACGGCAAGACCATCTACCTCTTCCTGAGCTGGAACGGCGGCGCTTACAGCCAGAACGGCAATGACAAGCTCCCCAATGGAAAAGTCACCAAGAAGATTGACAAGACTTGGGAGGGAAGACGCCACCTCTATCTTACACAGAGCACCGACGACGGCAAAACCTGGTCCGAACCTAAGGACATGACCAAACAACTTACGCCTGAAAACTGGGCTTGGGACGCCGTTGGCCCAGGCAACGGTATTGTCATGGCCTCTGGTGAAGTCGTTATTCCCGCTATGGGAAGAAACATTATTGGACGAGGTGAGCCTGGTAAGCGAACATGGACTTACCAGAGCCTCAAGGGAGCTGGTGCCGAAGGAACCGTGGCCCAAACCCCCGACGGCAAGCTCTATCGCAACGACCGTGCCGGCAAAGACGACGATTACCGAAAGGTTGCTCGAGGAACACTCACCTCCTTCGGCTCCTTTGCTCTTGACAAGGGTCTCCCTGACCCTGCTTGTGAAGCTGCAACTCTTCTGTACAACCGTGCTGACGCCAAGGGTCCTGCACGCGTTGTGTTCCTCAACTCGGCCGATAAGAACTCTCGACGAGCGATGCGTGTTAGAATCAGCTACGACAGCAATGCCAACAAGTATAACTACGGCCGCAAGCTTAGTGATGCTCCGGTTTCTGGAGCTGGACACGAGGGTGGGTATTCTAGCTTGACAAAGACGGCTGACTTTAATGTTGGGGCGCTTGTTGAGACGGACTTTTATCAGACTGGTGGCTCTAAGAATGATTATCGTGCTATTGTGTGGAGGAAGTTCAACTTGAGCTGGATTTTGCACGGGCCGAATAACTAGACTGATCCGAGGTCCGAGGAATTGCGGTTGAAAGGGGTTTGTCAACTGATCTTGTATATATGTCACATTTTGGTGTATACATTATTTGTCTTTCTTTCGTACATAGCATTTAATGTAAAGTTTCAATTCTCATATATGGCCTAGTGTCGCCTGAGTTGTCGCCCATTGCACTACAGCTGTCACTTGTTATGAAGTAACCTCTGGCTGATCTGGATTAGGCTACGGCGTTGGCACCCAATTAACCAGTTTACGGCGGATGAGACTGAATTCCATCCCAGCTTCGAGTTGGATACCATTGGGTATAGCTTTCAGTGTTCATGGTTTCCCGTGCACAACAGGACGTGACGACCAGTCTAGAATTAGTGCTGAAATTGGTTTTAAACACGTTGGGTATGATTGATGACCGGTTAAGGAAGGATAGACGTGAAGATGGGTTGCTGTTGCTTACACAATTTTGTAAGCTGTAACTCCAATTCGCCAGGTCATCTCCAGCGCCCAGCCTCGATCAAGCTCCTCTGCAAGGTGGAACGTCTTCGGAACTTTTGAGTGGGATATCACATAGCACTACATATGCCCGGCTGAATTCTCCCCCAACCTGTGTGACTTCGGCAACTCTATGTTGCCATTGCTTTCTGTGGACTGTGGTCATCTGCCAAACTGTAGTTGCACAACTGTTTCTGGGCATACTGAAAGTATGAGACAGGTCACAGTCTCATTTCAGCGAGCACTGCGTCCAACATGGTGTCTTACCAAAACGTCCCGAACGCCACATGTTCTACGACAACGGATATTTGCTCAGCCTTGTTCCTTTGAGCCAATGACACCTACGGCGTAAATGCAGAAACGTGCCCCGATCCTTTAAATACTCACATTGCGAGAGAAGGCACACAGTCATGGACAGCTGCACTCTGCCTCACCGAAGTGTTGTAAGACTACACTGGCAATGTTACTGGACGGGGTCGAAGTCGAGGCTGCTGCCAAGTGAGCACGTAAGCACAGCCGAAGACTGTGATACTGTGAGCGAAATAATGAGAGAGCGTAAACAAAGTGGCAGAGCCTCTTTGCAGAGCAACTATTACCAGTTATATTTGTCAAGGTAGACACTCTGAAAATGAGGGCATCTGAGCACTGGTCATATCACGCTTCTTTTCTTGTTCAAGAGACAGTTGTGCTTATTTCGCCTGCAGACATTGCAGTCTGTAAGTTTGTCACTATAATACAAAACAGGGGTTTCCATTATTGAGACTCCAATGCGGGAGGCTTCATATCCTGTGTTCTTGTCCCGATCTGTTGTCTGATACTCCACTCCATTGCAACAATGATGACCTTTGCTGCAAATTGTACCCTACCTCAAGAGAGGGTAGGATATATGTACAGCCCGTCGGTCAGAGGCACTCTGAACATTCTATGGAGTTGTCTAACCACCCTCGTCATTTGCACGTGGTCCGTTTTACACCCCAACGTCCCTACGCAGTCCAAACCCGTGGACAGGAAACAAGAATGGACAAGGAAATTGATAAGGTGGTCGTGGAAGTTCGCTTGGATGTTGTTCAACATCTTAGCTCCGGAGTGGCCACTGGGGAAAGCTTACAGCGATAAAATGTCTGTCAAAGCCACCAAGCGAAGGTTCGATGCGCTGAAGACGGAGAAGAATTACTCCCGCTCATGGACACCCAAAAGCATGCATTTTGCAAACAAGGGTGGATATGCCATCAAGTTTTGCGAGTCAAAACTTGGCACCTCTGAGAGCCCGGACAAATGTATTGTTGCAGAAAAGTCACAACAGTCTCTGAACAGCGTCGGGCTACCCTCGAAACATGTTGAGACATCGCAAGCCACTGCAGAGACTCTTGTGAGCGGCTCTTCGTGCGATATTGAGTTGGGAAGCCGGGATGCATCTCACACCACACCAGATGATACCGACTTGAAGAATGCTGAAGAGGGCCATGGTAATTCTGGATCAGCTACAAAGAGCTTGAGCTGGGATACAGAACGTCGCAATTGGTTTTCAAAGCACTTGTTCCCAACCATATCACCGCAAGAGCTTGCAGAAAGAGCACAGCAGAAATCACACGTAATCGGACCTATCAACTGGAAATTGAGTCCTGTGAACGAGCCCAACGTGGAAACAGCTCGCCTAACTGTTTCAAAGAAGAGTTTCCCGAACGAGTGGGAGAAAGAACGGTACAGAACCTTTCCAAGACAATTGGCTCGAAACTTGGCGCCTCTGGCTGGGGATCTCTGGGTGTTGGACGCCAACCAGCTCCTGTACGCGTGGGAGGCTGGTATCATCAGTGAGCTGCCGGACTACGACGACGACGATTTGGATGATCGGAACAAGGGGGATGTGGTTGTAAAAGTTCTCGCTATCGTGCAAATCTTGTGGTTTGTGGTTCAGGTTATCTTTAGGCTTGCTGACAAGCTTCCTACAACCCAGTTGGAGATTCTTACCTTCTCATACGCCGTTTGTACAGTAGCTGCCTACTTCCTCCTCATGGGACAAACGAAAGATACGCAGTATTCCGTCACTTTGTACGCAGCAAGATATGCTATGCCACATGAGCTCTTGCGACTGGCGGTTATGGGACCTACCGACTTTGGCCCGACCCGAAAGTTCGTTTGGATACCAAACACTGCAATTCATGCTGCACCTGACAGGAAGCCGTTTAGCACGGTTAGAGACCTAGCCGGGGTGTCGAGTGTTTCGCTCGTCGTCCTGGGAGGATTGCATTGTCTCGCATGGAAGAATGAATTCCCAACTAAAACCGAGTGGATTTATTGGAATGTTGCTTCAGTTCTGACAGGGGCGGTTTTCCCAATTATATTTCTGGTGAGCTGGCTGGGGTCAGCTATAGCACAAGACAAAACCTTCATGAACACATATTCACCGCAAGTGGTGGTTGATTGGGTACGGCATGTGAAAGCCAAACCCAGGATTTACGGCTACATACGTATTCTCACCATGCGTAATCTTGGATCGAGCATGCTTTTGCTAGGGTCTTACTTTGTCATTGTGCGGCTGTACGTGATTTTCGAGGTTCTGCGAACTTTGGGGACTCAACCCCCAGAAGCATTTGCAAGTACAGTTTGGTGGGCCAATGTACCACACTTTGGTTAAAGGTAATGCAGACATTGCACCTGAGGGAAGCCTGTTGGACTTGGATCTTGACACTGGCGACTTAGAGGGCTGTGAAGCATCATGAACAAAAGTTGGAAATATGGTACGGTTGATAATTGGACCGAGGGAGTCTGTGTGGGGGTTTATTTCTGCTTTGAGAAGCCACGGGATAGGTAATAAGCGTATTTGAATGAAGATGTCTCCAAAATCGTCCTGTTCGTGTCCTGCTGGTGTCATAGCTCGCTTATCAAGCCGGCTTGTTCCGCAGATGTGAACATAGAGCTTGCCAGGTCAGATGCTGTGAACATTGTTATGTAAAATACGAGCTGAGTTTGTGTTATCTCTTTGGAATGCCCTTTTAAGAAACCGGGGGACGAAGCAGGCTCACTGCCAAAGAAGAAGGCTCTTGCTGATGCCGAGTGCATATGTACGTTTCTGTGCTGCTCACCACAAGCATTGCTACCTACCAACTGAAAACGGCCACGACATGCGATCATGGTGGGGCTTTCACGGGTTAGTATTCTCTTTTTCTTTTCCGTTAGGTTTCTTGACTGTGAGATTGAAGTAGCTATTTAGAACTGTGGAAGGTACTCCTGCGGTCTCGGGCGCGCATGCAAGCCTCGCGCCTTGCGCCTTACACCTTACGCCTTAGGCGCTACGCCCTACAGGCCATACCAGGCTGGACTGTTGAGGTGATTGTCTTGTTATTATTTAGCCAGGGCTTGAGAAGAAAGCAAGTGATGCGAGTTTATTGAAGCCGTGCTTCTCTGGACAATTATTCCGCCCGTGAGGCAGCTTACGAACAAACAATTGTTTTCCAGAGACCAGCCCCTACTAACATATGACGACAAACCACAATGACATTCACACCTTCAATTGCCCCCTTGGACGCTTCCAAGACTGTCCTCGAACTGACAACGAAACCGAAGCCGGTGCCTGCACCTAATTCACCAGAGGTCGCCTCCATTACGGCTTACACCGATCACATGCTTCTGGTATCATGGAATGCGAAGCACGGTTGGGATACCCCGAGAATAGTGCCATACGGGCCTATTTCACTGGAACCAGGGGCGAGTATTTTCCAATACGCTACCAATTGCTATGAAGGCATGAAGGCGTTTCGCGGATTTGATGGTCGACTTCGTCTCCTACGGCCAATGTACAACTGCGAGAGGATGCTTGCATCCGCAACCCGAATTTCTCTTCCAATTTTTGAGCCTGAGGAGTTGCTCAAGCTTATAAAGAAGATATGCTCTGTCGAAGCCCCAAAGTGGCTTTCAAAGGATCAAGCTGGTTCTGCTTTGTATATCCGCCCAACCATGATCGGCACCGATACCAGTCTGGGAGTTAAAGTTCCTGAGCAGGCTCTGCTTTGCATTTTCCTTACATATTGGCCCAATCCCTATCAGCAAGTATCGGGAGTCACACCGAAATTGGGCTCAAGGTTGCTGGCAAGCAGCGGCCATTCAGTCCGAGCATGGCCCAAGGGCACAGGAGAAGCAAAGATCGGGGCGAACTATGGCCCTGCGCTGGTTGAACATGCTGAAGCTCGTAGGCGCGGCTATGATCAAATCCTGTGGCTCTTTGGACCTGATAGGCACATCACTGAGGCTGGCGGCAGTAATATTTTCGTAATGTGGTGGACTTCCGAAGGCGTACTTCAGCTCATTACGCCACCTTTAGACGAGGATAAGCTGATATTGGCTGGAGGAACAAGAAGAAATCTGCTGGAGCTGTCTCGAGACATGTTTGCTGTGGACGAAGAAAATGGCGCTGCGAGATGTGAAGTACTGGAAAGGAAGATAACCATGTTTGAGGTGCAGCAGGCGGCTGATGAAGGGCGACTTGCTGCTGTGTTTGTGGCGGGAACTGCCTTTTGGGTGTATCCTGTCGCAGAGATATGCTTCAATGGGCGGGATATAATGGTTGATGTTGGGAGGGTGCCGCATGTGGCGATGCTGAGAAGCAGGTTGGAGGACATTGTGTATGGTAGGGAGGAAAGTAGTTGGGTTGATATTGTGGAAGAGAACTAGTGGATATGGTCATATTAAGTAGACTAATCAAGACAGACAGAAAAACCTTGGGTCCGTGTAAGACGTGAGTAACCCTTCAGAGTGCGGATAGGCTTTCTGTCCCCTCATGAACGAAGTCATTGAAGGCAAAATGAACCTGAAATCTAATTTACTACTGCAGAATCTGTCATAAAGTGTATGCATATGGTACGAAAACATATTCGGTATACTCTCTAAGTTCTAAAACTGCAATTGAGACCTCGGATGAGATAATATAGAGTGCTCAACCGAGGTGTTTCCACCCCATTTTCCGCTGCTATATCTACGACATTCCCAATCAAAGCATCCACTTCCATTTCTCGCCCAGAAAGAGCATCTGCCATCATACTTGGCACAACGCCCGGAAGCTCTCTTATCGTCAAAAAGTCAAGTTGCTGTTGAATCACATCGTCGTCAATCTCAGTACAGCCAGATGCACGAGCTGTCCTTGCAATCTCCTCCATGACGTCTCGCATAAATTGAATCGCCCCTGGGGCGCTCTGAAAGAATGTGGCGTCTGGCAAACGGCAAAGAGCGCATATTGGATTCTCTGACGCGTTTATGAGAATCTTCTTCCACCGGCTGACTTGGATATCTGCCTCGTGGGTAACAGAAGCGCCACCTGTCTGCAACAAGTCTTTCAGCTTCTCCGCAGACGTCTTGTGGCCTTCTGGGGCACTAGCTGGATATGTTCCGAGTAGCAATCGGGCGGAAAGAGCGTGAGAGAAGACCCCGGGAGATGTTTGAGCAACTGGTGTGTATAGAACCACGCTGAGTATTGGATTCGTCGGAAACATCTCATGGAAGGGTTGCTCGATGGCAATTCCATTTTGCATAAGAACGAGGGAGGTATGAGGCGCTATTATAGAGACCATGGCTTGAATATCCTCTTTTTTGGTTGTTGCTTTCGTAGTGATGAACACGTAGTCGAATTGTTTTCCTAGTTTGCTGGCGTCGTGAATTGATCGCACAACCGTTGGCTTTACAACAAGGCCAGAACCCCAGAGGGTTGAGTTGATAGTGATACCATCTTTGCTAACCACATCAAAGTTGGAACGACAGACGAGGACTATATCTTGTGGCGGTATGGCTGATGAAGTTAAGAAGGTTGCAACGGCGCCTATGCAACCACCACCATAGATCAACACTGACGGCATTGCATACAATCTTCGTTTCGATACAGGTCCTCCTATCCACTGAATGGTGGTATTACACTCATATAGTCAAGACGTTGAAGACCGTCTTGTCAGTTTACGCGGAACATCCAAGATAGTCCCGGAGATAACTCATTAGCATCACTAGCTCCAGCCAGATGGAACTAGCGCCAGCAAAGGCGTAAGGCGTAAGGCGCAGAAAGTTGTAGCTCGAAATGGAGCATCCAAGACGTTAGCTCCACATTCGACGCCATCAACTATTCCGACATCGCTTGAAACTCGTGGTGACGAATATCGTTTCTGTGCTACCCTCGAGAGGTGAGGCGCACGCGTCTTTATACCACGTAGTAGCCTCTCCTCAGAAGACATATCCCAAAATGTTTCCATGGGATGACACTGATTTGCCATGGTCACTGCCCAACGACCTGTCGGGGGAGGTTGATGGAAATGTCGACGATCACCTCGTTTTGGGTGAGCCTGTTATCGACAACTTGAACTCATACCGCCAGTCGGGCAACTATTTCGATGGACTCCCTCCGATGGCCGAGGATATAACTTTGGAACCTAGACTCGTACCAACAGGTAATGGAGCAAATAACGGCAGGGAGAACCAAATCCAACCGCTGGCACTGACGGCACCATCGCCTATAAGGAGTTCCAAACGACCAAGCACGCCTCTCCTAAACAATAGGCACAGCACTAGGGGGTATTTGAGGACGCCGTTGACAGCAAATTCGAGTAGAAGCCACGAAAGGTACCCCGATACTTTAATAGGCGAGTCGTATCTTGGAATGGAAACCGAAGCCCTGATGAAGCCGGGCTCGCTGGAACTATTCATGAACAGCGAGACTTCCACGGCTCCCCGGCAGATAAATCATCAGCCCCTACCATATGCAACGTCTTCTCGGTCCAGCTCAACTGGAGAGGCTGCCCTGGATCCCATGGAGAGATGGAGAGGTTCACCGCCGGAGTCAGAAGCCGCTTCATGGAGTGCCATCGCCGGTGCGTTGAAGGAAATGAATCGTCGTTCTGGTTCACGAGGAGATTTTAGATCACGCCGAACTGCAAGTCGAGCTGCCTCTACTACCAGTTTCACAAGTGCTCAATCGAGCAATTCGTCCCTCGCTTCAGCACAATCCAGCTCGTCAAAGACATCGCGACGGCGATACCGCAACCCAACCAAAGCGCTTGGACGTGGCACTGGCTCGACAAAGGAACGACGAGCCTTTCAATGCACGTTTTGCTGTGATACCTTTCGGACAAAGTATGACTGGTCACGACACGAAAAGTCTCTTCACCTTAACCTCGAGAAGTGGATTTGCACTCCCCATGGAGGTGCCGTGATTTCCAATGCAACCGGTCGAAGTCATTGTGCATACTGCAATATGCTAGATCCAACGCCTGCACATCTGAAAACTCATAATCATGGTGTCTGTCAAGACACGCTGGAGCCTCACGTCTTTTCTCGGAAAGACCACCTTTTCCAGCATCTTAGGCACGTTCACGACTTGGATGTGATGCCTGTCGTTGATGAATGGAAGATTGACCCTCCGCCGATTGTATCCCGCTGTGGCTTTTGCAACGCCAGATTTGAAACCTGGGGAGATCGTGCTGATCATCTTGCACAGCATTACCGTGAAGGGAAAACAATGTTTGACTGGCGAGGCGATCACTGCTTCGAGCCCTCCATTGCGTCCCAAGTGAGAAATTCACTTCCTCCGTACCTCATTGGCACAGAAGCCAGGAGCATTGTGCCGTTTTCTGCGACCGGTTCAGGAACCAAAGATCATTTGTCTCAAATGCAAGTTGGGCATGGGCCATGGGCTGCAACTCCACCAAATGTTGAATCCTCCACAGAGGTATCGACGAATAGTGATTCGAAGATGGTGAGGAGGGATGGCCCGGTTGCGAGTTTTGCGTCATACGTGGAGGTACTTACGTCGGGGCTTGCGCGGTATGCTCAGCAACAGATGGGAATGGGAGTGATGCCTACTGATAGGATGTTTCAAGATGAGGCGAGGCGGTTGCTATATGGGACGGAAGACGCATGGGACCAAACTGCTGCTGATAATGGGGAGTGGTTGTCAGACTTTCGGAATAGACATGGATACAAAACGCCTTAGTCTTCACAGGCACGTATATATTTGCAGGGTCGGTTATGTGGTATCATGAAGCAAAGGGTCCACGACGGTGAATTCTGATATTGCGTAAATACATCAATCACCGTCACAGTTTATCTATCAAAAAGAAATTGAGAAGTGCAGCTATCAATTACATTAACGGGATGTTAATTGATCTGATAGTGCCAAAATTCCTTGGGGTTTGGTTCAAACGATAATGACGATACGGTTCATTGCTAAGATCCATTATGACAAGTTCACTACAAATAATGTCTTCATGAGTGAGCGCAACAGGATCGACTATTCCTAGCTGTGAATTGATTCGCCATGTCCTCCTCTGTGCTTAACACTGCAGAACACAGACAAATCACTCAAATATTGCTGGCCGGGGCGAACACCTTCAGGACTATTGTTCAACTTAGTTTTCACAGCGCTCAGGTAACGGTCTAGACTTTGGACGAGACACATACATAATGCTGTTAGTCGACGTTCTGTCAACACAAGCAGTTTGGGCGGTTTTTTGCAACAGTCTTTATCCTAGTCAAGATTCTTTATGACTACCAAGAAAAGCTTGCGTATCAGCATGACGCCCAACACGTGTCTTTCATCAGATAGCCACCCTCCGGAGTCGATCTGCTTCCCTAGCAAGCCTCAAACAGGAAATCCATCTCCTCAACCGCTCACCACTCGACCTCCTCCCACTCACCAGTCCGACTTCGTCCTCCCTGCCGGTCTTATCGCTCCCCAGCTTCCGCCGCCGGGACTTCTTCCACCCGGACTTGACGAAAGACTACGTGTCCAAAACAGCAATCACCTCGACGTGGAAGATGGAATCATATTGAGCAACCTTCTCTATGTTCCTCAGATGGACTACACGGATTTCTTCACATACACCATCACTCAGCGGGCTATTCGCGAGCTCATCGACAAGGAGCCCATCTTTATTCAGTTCAACGAGCTCGGAAGGTACGCCATAAGATGGGGCATCGAGCTTCGCCTGGCAGCTCTCGTGGAATGGGCCAAGCTGCGCAAGTTACTAGTTAGGCTTCTCCACGAGGAGTGGGAAAGCGCGGTTGATCCTTTGCAGTACCGACTGGGTATGTATCTCTGGCACTTTAACAGAGAGATCGACTTGATCATGACGACGCTTAGGGACGAGGCGAAACTCCTTAGCGATAATGAAAAGGTCTACTTTCGCTATATTTGGCGGGAGATGGATCACTGGTGGATGATAAGAGCGAAAGTGGGAACGGACTTTGAGTTGTTGAACTTGTATGATCCTACGTTTTCTCATCGTCTTCAGTGCAAGTTGGATATTATCGCCAATGAGTTGCAGGCGTATGATAGGCTGGAAAGCGAGGAAACGGCAAATGGGTAATGAAGAATTGGGACGAGGAGTATTCTCATTGTCAGGAGATACATGGATGTTTGTGATGAGCAAGTATGTTTGGTCGGTTTGGTTTGTTTTGGTACGAAGTAATGGCGTGCGTAGTCTTTGTTAGACAGTTAATACTAATCAGCGCAACTTGATCAGTTTATGACTGCTTGCTAATGTGTAAAGATAATGACAGCGCTCATGTGTAGCATCAAGCGGATGTCAGATTCCACGGACGAATTGAGGGAGAAGAAAATTAATGCACTGTGAAGCGTTGTGCTTCCAGTATAGCCCTGATGCCACTCGAAACTAGGTGAAGATCCTACCAGACGATAGTGGCAACTCTTTCCCAGATCGGGAAGGGAATTACTCACCGTTCTACGCTTTCATGTAAGAGCAGACACAAGCCAGGTGCCTTCGTTTGTATGTTCAGAGTGGCTAATAGTCATTGTGTTTTATGCCTCAAGGTGTTTTCTTAACGGTTTGTGTGGTGTTGTTGGACCGTCTCGTAAGAAATATTACGCTCAAAATTAGACGTATATGAAGGGGACATCATTGAACATCAGATGTGTACTATTTTCTGGTGGTCCATTTGATAAAACCTGGAATATAAGGCCGACGGCTCGTGGCTCTACTCGTACCTTGTCGGGTTTGTTGGGCGACGACACCTCAACTTGGGATGTTGTCCTGTACCCGACCTTTGCTACTTTGTTGCAGCCTCAGTCTTCTCCCATTCTACCATGGCCTCAACAAGGCTGAGAATTTTCCGCGGATCAGCATTGCAGCCCGTTGTCAGACCTTTTAGGATAACAGAGACACTTCGTCCTGAGTCCAAGTGCCGTACAATGTCGAGAGGCGTGGTACCTGATGCCCCAGTCCTGCTGCCCACGTTAACGCCGATTGAGGAGGAGGAATTGCCCGGCTATGTCGCCGAAGATTACTATCCGACGTGAATAGGACAAGTATTCCAATCTCGATATCGCGTACTCTGTAAACTGGGTCAGGGTACTGGGTCGACTGTGTGTGTCGAAAGATCTTTGGTATGTTGCGCCAGAGACCTGGAATGAGCAATGCTGGTACTAATTAGACATAGCCATGATCAATATCGCGGACTGAAAATTTGCACAACTTCCAAGAATGGCCGTCTCTTACAGCAGGCCAAGAATGAAATCGCAGTTCTGAAGTATCTCAAGTCAGCCCCGGTTCAGCAACATCCAGGCAAACGCTTTGTTCGAATAGTCTTGGACTCATTTGAAGCTTCTGGATCCACGGGTCTACATACCTGTCTGGTATATGAACCACTAGGGATGACATTCACGGAGCTGCGAAATCTCCTACCTGAAGGAAGAATCGCTAATCGCATGCTACAGAGTGCCTTACAGATACTCCTTGTGGCCTTGGATTACCTACACAAGAATAACGTGGTTCATACCGGTAAGAAAGACTTTTTCCACGAAGAAGGTTAGAGACAGAGCCCACTGATATCGAACATTATGTAGACATTTCCCCAAACAATATTCTTTGTGGTGTTAAGAATCTGTCGCCCTTTGCAGAGCTTGAAAAAGCGGAGCGATTGCACCCAGTTTGCCCGCAAAGTACTCAGCGATAGAACGATTTACCTCTCACGGCAAACACCCATGACAGAAGGCGAGCCTGTCATCTCGGATCTCGGATCTGCGAGGTTCGGGCAAGATCAGTACCAAGGAGGTATCATGCCACTAGTGTACCGCGCTCCGGAAGTAATTCTGGGCATGAAGTGGTCATCCAAGGTGGATATATGGTCAATAGGTGTCATGGTGAGCTCTATGGCTCATAAGTCGTGGATATTTGCTTACTTTGATGATTAGGTGTGGGATTTGTTTGAAGGACAACGGCTATTCATGAGCAAAAAGGGCGGTGCTCTGAACGATGAACAGCATCTTGCCGAGATTGTGTCACTGATCGGCCCCCCTCCCCGCGAGTTCTTGCAACAAAGCGAAAAGTGTGCTACCTACTTCGACGACTCTGGTAAGAATGCCTCGTGACTGCGTAGGATCTTGCTATCGGTCCGTGACTAAAGGCTTAGCAGGCAACAGGCTGGGATCTATTCCAATCCCAAATTCGTCTCTTGAAGAACGTGTAACACATTTGGAAGGTGATGACAAACAGCTGATGCTTGGTTTTGCCCGCCGAATCTTGCGCTGGCTTCCAGACGAACGGCCAATAGCTGAGGAACTGGCATTTGATGACTGGTTGATGCAACGATATACGGAATCAAAGCCATAGCGGCATCGACCCTGAACACAGGGGGCAAGTCAGATACATGGATAATTATTTGCGTAGGGGTCGTACTAGACTTCTCGCCTCTGGTCAGCCATGAGAAGAGAAATGAGCCAGCACGAGGCTCAGAAATGGAAGTGTGGATGGTACTGACTTCAAACCCAGATCGTACCGTTGACCTAATTGACGGCTGATAGCTCCAAACACTCTGCAGAAAGCATCATCGACACGTAGTGAATTGCAAAGACGACCGGATTTTGAACCGTGTCCGCGGTTGCTAGCTGAGTCGATCGTTTGCTGTTGAGTCACACAAATCGGTTTGGAGTCTGGACATGGTGTCAACGAGATCGGAGCCGCCGTTCGTTTGTCAAGCAGCAACAAAAGTAAGAGTAGATCTACCGCCGCGAGTAAAAACGATTATGAATCTATTTTCGTCATGGCCAATATTGTCGAAGTTTAGTGCATGATTAAGGCCATATATCTAGGCAGTTAAATATGAATTATGGCCATTCACTGCAAACTAGACCGGACAATAGAAGTGAACATTGAAGGAGAAGAAACGAATCCTAGGCTGGTGACTCTGGTCGCTGCCTCAGGAGTCAGGCTGGAGTTCAATGTTAAGTAGGATGACATGACGGTGTCAGCATTTGCTCGTCTGTATCAAGCAGTGAATGTCTGGTGAATTGTCATTGTCTGGTAGTCACCATTAGGCGGCAAGGTAATGCCTGGTCTTGCTGGCAGCTGTTGAGCACCTCCTTCCTTGTTTGCACATCGCCATCTCTTTCAAGTTTCTTTCCCCCCGTGCCCCCTCCCAACCCTGGAGCAAATCATCAAACTTTCTTTCGCGCCTAACGACCACCCGCCCTCCTCAAATCTCTCTATCCCAGCGCCTTGACCTTCCGCGATTTCGAACATGACCCAGGAACTGGAGTCCATGGTGGCCCCTGAGGCCCAGAACCCAGTTGAAATTTCGTCCCTCCTAGTCCATTCCTCAAAATCGACCGAGGATAGAGATCGGCACGCAACAAATTCAAAAGAAGAGGAAAGTTACCAAAGCGATACTAGTGATGACATGGAGTGGTATCGACTGGAAAGCAAACCTGATAAGCCTCCAAAGCAGGCAGCCTGCCAAAACTCCCAACATTCTGCCTTCATGTCTTGGGTCGCGGATACGAATCGCGAGCCTCTGCCGTCGACACACTCATACAAATCTGACATTGAAGCTCTCTCGGAAGATCAAACATCTGCAGCAACACCCCCAAAAATTATACACTCCCCGCGACAATATCAACTCGACCTCTTTGAGCGTGCGAAGCAGCAAAATACCATAGTTGTTCTTGACACAGGGCTAGGGAAGACACTCATTGCTGCCCTGTTGCTTCAGCATACTATAAATCTTGAGCTGGAAAGAAGAAGTCGAGGTCAGGCAAAGAAATTTGCCTTCTTTCTAGTTGACAAAGTTGCCCTATGTATACAGCAACATCGATTTCTGGAGCGTAATCTCGAATATCCTATGGGCCAAATATTTGGAGACAGCCCTGGTATTAAGAAGCAGCAAACATGGGAAAACCAAGTTGACCAGAATATGGCTATTGTTTGTACGGCGCAGATCCTCTTGGATCTCCTGGGAAGTGGTATTATTCGAATGAATCAGATCAATTTGCTTATTTTTGACGAAGCTCATCATACCAAGAAGAACCATCCCTATGCTACCATAATGCGGGAGCACTATATGCAAATGAAAATAGACCGCCCTCGCATTCTGGGCATGACTGCTTCTCCTGTCGATGCGAAGACGAAGGACTTCCAAGCGGCGGCATTTGAGCTGGAAGCAGCACTCTGTAGCAGAATTGCTACTATATCTAACGAAGCATTGAGTCAATGCTTGCAGAAAAAGCAACAAATCGAGCGTGTTGAACATTTTGCCCCTCTGGCGAGCCTGGAGGATGCGGAAACTGTCCTCTGTCGCGAACTGTCAAACTTGCAGCTCACAAGTCCAAGCCTCCAGAAGCATATAGATATAGCCAAGGATGTAGCATCCATCATCGGGCCGTGGGCAGCAGATCAATACTGGAAATTATTTTTGAAGAGTCAAAGAGCATCACTGGTAATGCACGAACTTGATGCGGCTGACGTGCATATTTCTGGAGAAGAAGAGGCGTATCATGAACTGGGATCTCAGCTGGACGATATGACGCTTCTCAAGATTCGAAAGATCGTCAATGCTCACTTTCAGAGGGAGCAGGCCAGCAATATTGGAAGACGCGACAACGACTTCTCCACCAAAGTCCAGACTCTTCACGGAATTCTGTGTAATGAATTTGCAGCCAATCAATCAACACGGTGTATCGTGTTTGTGCAAAAGAGATACATCGCGTATCTCTTATCTGAAACGTTTCGACACTCTGCTTTGCGCATCCCCAAAGTGGAAACGGACTTTTTGGTATGTCCTATAATCCGCAGCACCTAGGTTATTATAGAGTGATTTGGCCTTTTCTAACATTCTCGCAGGTTGGGTCACAGTGTCCCTCCTCTTCCATTGTGGCGATGTCCATAAGCGCCCAAACCATAGCCTTGAATCGATTTAGTCACGGGCAGACGAAGTGCATTTTTGCCACACAAGTTGCAGAAGAGGGGATCGACGTCAAAGACTGCGACCTCATAATTCGATTTGATATGTATGATTCGGCAATTCAATACATTCAATCCAAAGGAAGGGCAAGGCATGAGAAGTCAACTTATATAAGCATGGTCGAAGAGGGAAATGTACAGGATCACCGCAGAATCATGCAAACAAAGAGAGATATGAACGCGTTGCGTGTATTCTGCTCTTCTCTACCTTCTGATAGGAAAGTGGAAGACGCAGACGAGGCTGAAAATCTGACCGAGCAAGAGGCCAAGAAGCATATTATCTTTGAAGTTCCCGAAACAGGAGCTCGGCTGACATTCACTTCCAGTCGACAAGTTCTGGCCAAGTTTGTTTCTGCTGTTTGCAACAGCGCAGATGCTCATCCAGAATACGTTACTATACCCAGTGGGAATAAGTTTATCACCACAATTCTCCTACCCGACGCATGTCCTGTGAAGACCTTCATCGGTACTCCTCAGCGAAATAAAACTCTTGCACGTGGTTCAGCCGCATTCAAAGCATGCATTGAGCTACTCAACCGCAAATATGTTAATGGGCACCTCCAGCCCATATATCAGAAAGTCGTACACAAGATGCGGAACGCGAGGCTGGCTATCAGTGACAAAAAGAGGTCGGAGTATGGTATGAGGGACAAACCTAGCATATTTTCAGGACCATTTGGCACAACCACAGGAATGTTTATGGCCACCTTGGCCATTGAAGGGCTGTGTCCTACAGGAAGAAGAGGACGGCCGCTTTACATTCTAACACGTTCGGCTTTGCCAGCAATTGCACCGGTACATCTCTACATAGACGGAAGTATTCGCTCAGTAGCCAGGCAGATACAACACAGAGAGCCGCTGGCTGTGACTGAGAATCAGATTAGATCCCTAACCAACTTTACACTCACGTTATTTAGTGACGTGTTCAGCAAGGCTTATGAAAACGACCAAGGAAACATTCCTTACTTTCTAGCACCATCTACAACACAGCGAGACAACAGTTGTACGAACGAAGTGGAATTTCAGTTCAGTGAGAATGCCTGTGCCCAGCCGGCGATGATTGATTGGAACCTCATGGAAACCGTGGGTATCGATGAGATACCAGTTAGCACTATTTGCACTTCACCGCATAATTTCGAAAAAAGATTTGTTTTTGACCCCTGGGATGGGTCCCGAAAGTTTTTCACCAGTATAGTGAACAAGGAGTACCGCCCTTTTGATCCAGTTCCATCAGATGCACCGGTGCCAAAGAGCCGTAGTTATCAACGAGTAGAGCAAAACATTGCGGAATACAGCAACAGTTTGACATTACCATCTCGACAAAGGGTGACTTGGAACTCAGAGCAGCCAGTTTTTGATGCTGAGCTACTCCCCCTGCGGAGAGACTTGTTCCGCGAGCCGCAGCACGGGGATGTCGCTTCTTCTAGGAGCTGCTGCATTATTTTAGAGCCGTTGACCATATCCACGGTAGGAGAAGTTGCTTCCCTGTAACTGATTCAGTTCTTGCACTCACAGTTTCTAGATACCTATCGACATTGTCGTCACGGCTCTGACTTTGCCAGTCATCATGCACCGTATTGAGTCAACAGCCATTGCGATGGATGCTTGTCAGCTTGTTGACTTGTCGGTTGAGCCTCCGTTGGCCCTCGAGGCACTCACACAGACCGATGAAGGCGCCGACACGGAAGACAACCAAAACTATGAGCGACTGGAATTTCTAGGAGATTCCTTTTTGAAAATGGCCACAACAATATCGTTATTTACACTCCTTCCAGATGAGAATGAGGCTGGATATCACGTTCAACGTATGCTTATGGTATGCAACCAAAACCTTTTTAACCACGCACTGCACAGGGGAATGCAGGAATATGTACGATCCAAGACTTTCGATCGGCGTACTTGGTACCCAGACCTCAAGCTGCTCAAAGGAAAAGCTGCTAAACCAGTCAATACGCACAGTTTGTCGGACAAAGCCGTTGCAGATGTTTGTGAGGCACTCATTGGTGCTGCATATATGTCACAACCGGAGGGGGTAATGGACTTAGCGGTGAAGGCCGTTACCAAAATGGTAAGAAGTAAATATCATAAAATGGAAAGGTTCAGTGACTATTACGGCATACATGTCACCCCGGACTGGCAAAGAGCAACTCCAACCGCGAGTGAACGGTTTGCAGCCGATATGATTGAGAAACGCATTGGCTACAGATTCAACTCTCCCGGTTTACTTCGAAGCGCATTTAAGCATCCGTCATACCCCTTTCACCCAGACATTCCAAACTATCAAAGGCTTGAATTTCTGGGTGATGCTCTTCTCGACGTCGCCATTGTGGACTTCTTATTTCGGCGCTACCCACAGGCTGATCCGCAGTGGCTCACAGAACACAAGATGGCGATGGCTTCAAATCATTTTTACTCTTGTCTCTGCGTAGAGTTAGGACTGCACAGACACTTACTAACAACAAACTCTTCTATGATGGGGCATATGGCCGCTTTTGTCGAGAGCGTTGACAAGGCCAAGACCAGGGCCACAGAACCAGGGGACAAGGTGCCGCGATCCAACTTCTGGCTCGATGTAGAGCACCCTCCGAAGGCACTCTCGGACATATTGGAAGCGGTTGTGGGAGCCATGTTCGAAGATTCAAAGTACGACTATGACACTGTCCGCCGATTTTTCAGCACGTTCATCTCTCCATACTTCCAGGACATGTCGCTATACGACACGTATACTGCGGACCACCCCGTTTCTAAGCTCACCAAACTTATGCAAGACACATTTTGCTGTCGATCTTGGCGATTATGTGTGTCGGCTGTGCCTTGTGGTGTTGAGGAAGGGGCTGCTGCTGTCACAAACGACAATGTGGTTTGCGCGCTGATGATACATAAACGAAAAGCAGTACATAGCGTACGAGCGAGTGGAAAGTATGCAAAAGTGGATGTTGCAATGATGGCATTGAGGCAGTTCGGGGATCTGGACAAGGACAAGTTTCGGTCTATGATGGGCTGTGACTGCTGAGAGGATTTAACTACGCTATGGTGTGCAGGATGGGGTGTGATGGGCCAGTCGAGGATTAAAAGGCTAAGTGCACATACATATGGCAATCGGAGAATTAGCGATACAAGGTAGCTTGGCTCTAAATTTGAATGCAATTTATAAGAAAGGTCAGCGAGGGTTGGGGTGCCGCCAATGGTCGTCATGGTGGCCTTCAGCCGACTGTCATCGTTGTCTCTCATGAACAGTAACATCACTCAACGAACTCGATATTCTCCAAACATATTGCAAAACAATTGACTTGCGTTTACTACTGGTTGCTGCTTTCTAACAAATATAGATCTATACTCCGTATAGGAATCAGTACCTGCGAGTCAGCTCCTAGAGTTGTTTGCGATGCATTATGTCACTTTTATGGCCAGCGATGGGCACACAACTCGCCAATTTCACAATAACCCACAGAAACAGGGTAGACCTGCCAGCTTAAGGCTCAATGGATTAATAATTTCTCACATGCACAGGCAGGGAGCACCACCCAGTGTGATTTTTGGTTCCCTTCGGCAACAGCTGGATCCTGCGGCCCGGCAATTGTTCCGTTATTGCCGGCGCTCATTCAGGTCGTTCGATCCCCAACATACACATCCGGCCATCCGGCCATCCGGCCATCCACCCAACATCATCGCCTGCCCCTGATTTGAAGTCAATCTTTAGCTGCTTACCGCAGTACCCATCAGCCAGTGGCGTCAACTATGTCACACAAAAATCGATGGTGGTCTCGACGCGAAATCGAAGGATTGATAGCAGATGGGCGAAAGATCATCATATTGGGTGGCCAGGTACTGAAAGTCGACACATGGCTACCATATCACCCAGGCGGAGATAAATCAATATTGCACATGATTGGTCGGGATGCCACGGATGAAGTCTCGGCATTTCACTCCAAGGAAGCACAGGACTATATGCAGAAGTATGTGATAGGAGTAGTAGACGAACCATGGGAAAATTTCTTGCCTCCGATACAGGGAGGAACATTCAGAACGCTGGCATCAAAAGACGACGACGACGAAACGCTATCTTCTGACGAAGATGTCAACTCATCTGGAAAATCGACGCCACCATCTCCAGTGTTCGAAGCCGAAGAGAAGGCAGGCTCGGCTCGTCAGAGGCGCACGGGCACGGGCACGGACACACCAGTTTCGCGAGCTTCGTCATTATTCTCATCAGAACATGAGCAAGAGCATTCCAAATTTACTGAAGCTTCAGTAGCCCACGCGATATCATCAGACATCTCAAATTACCCTCGGCTCGATAAAAAGTCGCAAGCTGATGTTGTCTCAAAGTACCGCCAGCTCGATGAAAGACTGCACACCGAAGGACTCTTCGACTGCCCATATAGCTGTTACGCCGTCGAGTTCGGCCGATACTTGGTTCTTTTTGCCCTTTTCAGGACGTTTCTCCATTATGAGTACTACATTCTCTCGAGCCTATGTCTCGGGCTACTCTGGCATCTGCTTGCCTTTACCGTTCACGACGCTGGCCATTTAAGCATAACACATGGATTTCACACAGACAGCTGTATTGGAATGTTTGTTGCGGCTTTCCTTGGTGGGCTTTCGGTTGGTTGGTGGAAGCGGAACCACAATGTGCATCACATAGTGACAAACTCTCCTGAGCACGATCCAGACATCCAGCATATGCCCTTTTTCGCCATCTCTTCCCGCTTCTTTGATTCCTTGCGCTCGACCTACTATGATCGCGTCATGAAATTTGACATCGTATCACGGGTCCTTATCAAATACCAGCATTACCTCTACTACCCCCTGCTCATGATGGGTCGTTTCAACCTGTACCGCCTAGCATGGTCATACCTCTTAGATCCGGCGCAAGCACCACGTAAAGGTCCAGCGTGGTGGCATCGCTACGTTGAAATGGCTGGCCAGGTGGTTTTCTGGTACTGGTTCGGTTACCGAACGCTATACCTCTCGATCCCGACGTGGTCATCCCGTGTCGCATTTCTGTTCGTTTCGCACATGGTCACTGGGGGGTTGCATGTGCAACTCACGCTCAGCCACTTCGCCATGTCTAGCGCCCATCTGGGCGTTCACGAGTCATTTGCCCAGAAGATGATACGGACGACTATGGATGTTGATTGCCCGCCTTGGTTGGACTTCGTGCATGGCGGTCTCAATTTCCAAGTTGTGCATCATTTGTTCCCTCGCCTCCCGAGGCACAACTTGCGTCGGGCGCAGAAGCACGTGAAAGAGTTCTGCGACGATGTTGGAATTCCATACGTGATATTCACATTTACACATGGCAACAAGGAAGTCATTAGCAGACTTGGCGAGGTCGCCGATCAAGTGAAGTTGTGGGAGGAATGCAGAAAGGTTGCTGCAAAGGATCTGGTTGAAGGTCGCCATTGCCATTGATCATTATGTCTTTAACTTCCCCAAAAGAAGTCTCTATTTCATTTTCTTTCTCTGGGAAGGATCATTGTCCTTTAGTCCATGGCACTGCGAAATGTAAGATACCGTTGTTGTGACTTACACACGTTCTCGGGAGAGCTAAATCGGCCCAACAATCTGAACCACGACATGAAATGGTGTAAGAGCTAGATTCGGGACTTCCCATCAATCTATCGATCTGGGCGTAGTGTGCGCCTCTCCCGCACAAAGAACGTGGTGTGGCGCTGGCGCGGACAAGGGACTGGGGAAATAAAGTCTACACTATGAAACAATATGACGTGTAAATCCAAACGCTACATAGATCCCTGCAATATTGAGTATGGCGTGTTAGGAGTAATGTAGTACCGAGTCATACTTGATAATTGGGTTGGATGTACGTATGTGATCGACTCGTTTCAATATGGAATTCGAGAGTTACGTTGATGATTCCAGCAACCAACAGGTTCTTTTGAAGTTTACGCATGGAACCACTGCCGAAGCAGATACCTGCAAGTTTTCTTGTCTTCTCAGTGCAGCTTTGCTCCCCACAAAGGACGGTACTGACTCCAATGTCGTCAAAAGTGCTCGGTTGCGATGGCATCCATTCGTGAACCATATATGTATGATATATGCATGCTTATCATCTACTCAAGTACACCATGACAGGCTATTGCTTGTCTATATTTAATTCTGACCTCTGGATGTTGGATGAAAAAATCTGGTACTAAATAATGTTGGGTCACATCTTGTGGATCGACTTGATCATGACATGGTTTGATGTTGTGTTTTACTAGCCCAAGCCATGGGATCACTCATTCTCGCATCCTTGGACTTTGACGCAGGATAATTCGCGGTTTGACAATGTATTGCTGCGGGATTGTGTCGATAGCTCGGGGGACAGTTGGATTCGCCGAGAATTGAAGAGCAACATCACAACCTCTCTACATTGGGGTCATCAGAGGTCGACACTCCATGGCCGTTGAACGTACTAGACACACGACATTCATCGTGTGACTTGGTGCTTCTGGTTACGCTAGCTGATTCTAAACTTGAAAGTGCTACCGTTCCAGAAAGATCAATGATCCTTCCCATTTGCGTTCTCACCCCTGAACCTCACACGCTCACTCACACATCGTTTGCGAACCCTCTGGATTCTGGAAAGGACTAGCGGTTCAGAGAATAGTAATAATGTTGGCATCACCGCAAAATCGTCATTCTTTTCCTCTTTTACTCCAGGTCTTTGCTTCGAAAACAACGGTGTTTCAGGTGTTCTGCAATTTCGACTGGAAACGCAAGGCAAAGGAGGAAAAGTCTCGCTAGCTAGTCTACAGCAGCCCTTTACACAGGCCACGACAAGGCCTGGCGCCCCGTTAGTGGATGGTCATTCTCGTGTTGGTAGGCTTTGACAACTGGGAATTAAAAGTTGGCAAGGACCTTGTAGAGGAGTGGTATCGATCGCATATCGTCAAGACAAGGGTGGGTGTCAATTGCTGCTGGAGATCCCAGCGGATTTGGAAGTATACTGGATGTTTATACTCGTGACATACATGGAAGAAACGATGGACGCGGACGTGATTTACGAGTATGTTCAACTACAGCGCGTGTCAGACGAAAGCGGGCGGATCCTCCGAGGTCCTTGTCTTTAATATAATACCACACTCGTTACAAGCTGAGATGCATCATTTAGAATCGTTTTTATGACATCCAGCTCTGCCTTTCTGCTCCCGTCCACAAAGTGTTCGCGATTGGCCATCATTGTAGCTTACTTGAACTGTTTGAGAAACGAATGTAACTTGTCAAATCTGCTTGGTTGTTCCTGTTTCTAACTCAACGTACACCGTACTAGACCGTCTGCTGCATCTATCCTTGACCGACTGGATGCTTCCACGCCATCCAACCGATCCATATTTGGACACAAGCAAGTACGATGGAAATGATCCCAACACAGATGGAGATAAGCAGCGCCAATAGAGCAACGAAAAGCGCATTGCTCTCACTAGTTTGCCAGCGCAGCCATCGTTCTAGCTTATTCCGAGGTGGCCGGTTCTTAAGAAGCTCTCGGAGAATTGCCAAGCGCTCTCCCCAGTAAATGTATTTAAAGTCTTCTGGGGGCTCTTGGAAAATTTGGTACCCCTCGTACTCGGCACACTCGCGATCGAAATACCCGCCGCGTTTGGAAATCAACTTGTCTAAGATTGAGGCAGACTTCGGGTCGATGGGTGGGAAGAGTATAGATTGGATCGAGTGGAGTGTTTCAACAAGCAACTGCGGTGGCACTGTGCCACTGGAGAATGTAGGTTAGTGTAACAGGCTTTTTAGTCTCTGATTTGTGCAACTTTCTAGTTTCTCACACTTTTAGACTTTCTAGGAGACTCATTCCGAGTGGTCGGTTGTGGCTGCGGCAATTTTCAAGGTGTGCCTTCAAAAACTTGGCATGGTGAAATAGGTATAGGCAATTGCTTTTCGGATCAAACAGCAAGTGTTCGGCCAGGTTATCTGTGCCTCGAAAGCTAATCCCAAGACGCTTTTGTAATTTCCATGCCTTCATTGACGCTTTATCTTCAACTGTCTCGTCGGCCCTTTTCATCGACAACTCGCAGCCGACGGGGAAAGAACGCTCAACAAAGTCGACGTATTTCTCTTGTGAGAGCCAGGATATTGGTCGATGGCCGCCAAGGTTGAAATCAGTCGCGTGGTGGCGGTTAGCAGCACAGTCAATCATAACCATGGCCTGAACAGCCAAGTTAATGATCTTCTCAATTCTAGAAGAGAAAGAAGCTCCTTCGCAAAGGCTTTGAAAGGTCTCATTCTTGGTCATCTGAGGGTTGTGCTTCAGAATATCCACAACGTGGAGAATGTTCTTGTATGTGAGTTGGTCTCCAGCATTTTGGTTGTTCAGGCGTAAAAGGAAGTCGTTTTCTTGGCAGAGAAGGTCATCACAGAAAGCGAAGAAAACTGGCAGATCACCCACCCGACCGAAGAGTCGACGGGCTGCGTCATCTCTCTCTTCTGGTTTGGACTTCATGATCCCCTCCGCAAACCTCTACGGCTCAGGACGGTATGTAGTAAGAAAGATTTTGGAAGTTGATCTACATATCCCTAGTTGGGTGCATCCCTGGCCATCGAATCTGATTGACCCGGCGGTGTGCTTGGCTGCCTCAGCTGAGACGCACTGCAGCTGCCACACAAAACAGGGCGGAAACAGAGGTCACTTCGCATGTTCGTTATATCTGGAGTGACAGCAAATCTACATACTGCAATTGTGCCTTAGGCTTTAAACAGCGGGGCTGTGCATATTTGAATGAAGCCGCTTCTACTTCTACAACCCTACGTGCTGCTTGTTGTCGACTTTCTCCAACGCGTCACAACGACAAGATGTCTAGAAGCAGTGGAAACTCAACCCAAATGCATGTTGATAATCCACAATCCGCTGAGCTGTAAGTTCCTATGCGCTTACATATATTCTTGTAGCATATTACCGTACTCTGCGCTCATACAGGACTTGTAGTGACTTCCATGGAGCGAAGACGAACTATTGTGGCGAATCTCTCGGACTTCTGACACCCTGGGCAGAGAGCAAACCTATTAAATGCTTAAATGAAGGCGTAAAACAACCTCCGTGGCGCAAAGTGGTACCTACTGTAAAGTATCCCACTTCTGGAAATGACACCAGCAACTTTGCGAGCTCATCCAACAGTCCCGAGACAAGTTGCAGAGCACCGGTGTCAACACAGGGAGAGACGAGTACCAGCACCAATCCGAGTATCGATACGACTTTCACCGGGTCTGTAACAACGCCAAGCACACCATTGACTGTTTCAGACGTTGCCGACTCACAAAAGGAGAAGTCAACCGCCACCACGACATCGCAGTCCTGTTCCGATCCCACTTCGACTATACTTGGAAGCCCGGAAACAGACAAAAATCTCGTGAATAACAGCATTCCGCTTCCTGGCAGCCGGGACAAGAAAATATGGTACTTTTTGCCTGTATGCTCTCCACACGTACCACTGGAAGACTACAACTCAAGATTCACATATGTCGTCCACGAGTTAAAGAGAGCTGTTGATGCACACAGTATTCTAAGGGATCGTACAAGGTTCATCGACTATGACCTTAGAATGGTAGGAGATTCACCACAGTCAGCGACACCCTCCATTCTCGTCAAATGCAATACGAAAGATGTAACTTCTCTCCGATCTCTATTCAAACACACCGCGTGCCTCCGACTGTGCTATCCCGCAGAGCCATCGATACGGTCTAGGCTGTTTCATGACCCTGCGCGATCCTCAAAGCCCATGTTCAAGCTCTATTATTTCCCCTCTGATTCGAATCCAACCGTGTACATGGCTGGAGAAGAAGCCAATATTATAAAAGTTCCTTCGACTTCAACCATGTGTGGTGCTTTGGTTCAGCATCAAAGTCTCTTTGCAACAATTGGATTGACTCTTGACATTGATGGGATGGACCGGCTTCTCACTGTCAATCATCTTTTCCGACATGATATACTCGAGGAGCAGGCCAAATCGAAGATAGATGATTTACCACTGCCGTTCCCGTCACTGGGCGGGGACGAAGACAGTACCTTAAGCGATCAAGATGAGGCTAACCCATGGTTCAACGACAGTGATGATGACGATGAAAAACAAACAGGCGAGGACCGTGTGGAGCTCAAGTTCCAGCAGGCTATCCAGCAGGCTATTGCCAATGCAGTGTGGGAGGATGCTATCTGGGGACAGCAGTTCTCTTCCTCAGAACCCAATGAGCAAGCCGCAAAGTCTGCCACAACGGATTATTCGAGCCCATACTTAGATTGGGCATGCTTAAGAACCAAGGATGAGGACTCGATCGGCTCAATGAGGTGCAACTACCTCATCCTAGACAAAAATTCACGCACACTTCTTCAAACAGTCTCGCGCTCCCCTCGCGTTTACGCAACGCCAGTCTACTTGATATCTGCAATCAGAGGTGTGAGATGCGGTACGTTAATCGCGGCACGGGGCTACCTTGGATCGTTTCCTGGACAAGCCCTTTGCCAAGTATGGACCGTCGTCATGGATGGAGGCATTGGTAAGCAACAAGATCAAGTAAATCCCTCTTTGCCACCAGTATTCTGACCTCGAGCTATTCTAGGAATTGTACCAGGCGAGTGCGGTTCAGTCGTTGTGGATCAAGAAACATTTGGTGTCTACGGCCACGTCGTCGGCTCTGACTTGTTAGGGCATGCTCGTGTTGTCCCGTTGTCAAGCGTTATCGATCAGATAAAAGCTGAATTCAACGCAAGGAGTATTCAGCTGCCAACTACCGCGCAATACGAATACACAACTCACCCATGTGAGACCCAATGGCTGAGTCAATATCCCATGTCCCAACCCGAGCATTCTACTTACGACTCTCGTTTCTGGATGCGCCCCTCTGATCTTGGCTTTATACGACCATGGCGGGATAATGGCGACACTCTAGGATTGCAGAGTGACACCATGTGGCACAGGTTTCCGGCCATAGTATCTCACTCACAGTACACCCGCCTAACCAACTCTAGCTCATCAAATTGCGATAGTGAAGTTTGTATGTCATCAGAAGACGCGGCTGGCAGACCGGAAAGCGTTTCTGATTACAGTATCGCCGACCAACACGTACTCTCTACAGACGTGACGAATTGGAGTAGCAGCAGCGGCAAACCTCTTGCTGCAAGTAAATACCGGGGGAGATGGGCTTGCCCCTTTGCCAAGAAATCCGGGCTATCTTCTCACCCGTGCTACAAAAGGGCATTCAATGATATCTCAAGAGTCAAGCAACATTTGCAGAGAGAACATTACCACATCGATGGAAATGGTATCAGTTCAGAACATCTGACAGCTGAGCAATTTGAGAAAATGCGACGCCGTATGCCGGCTAATGACATACAGAGTTGGACCAAGCTATTTCACATACTTTTCCCTGAAGATAAATTACCAGATGACCCATTTGTTCCCTCGTGTCCCGGCACCAGTCATGGCCAGGGACCAAACGACGCTTACAACATCCAGTCTGAGTATGAGCCACAGCACTGGAACAAACTCACGGGTGGGAGCAGTGTGCCCACACTCACTAATACATATGCATCTGCGGCGGAACTCGAAAATTGCGAGTCTGAAGCTTTCATAAGCCTTGCGGGCTCCCGCTTCAACAGAGACGATGAGACGGGGAAGTAGTGTTCGATAATACGCACTTGGTCAGTTTGGATGTGGTAGACTCAGGATGTAAATGTCGGAATGAATTATGTAGAAGTTTAAGTCCAATATCATCTTCAGAGTGATTGTATTTGCATTTGAGATTCGTTTGGAAGATGTCAGTCCCAGCAAAATCCGTGACCAGACGGGCACGAGCCTAAAGGAGTATGACACGACGCAAGCCAGTTGCCGAGCCTAAAAGCTATACCGTGGACTAAATGTACAATTCTAACACATCGAACCAATACAAACTTTGTCTCGGCATGTCAAAGGCTTCACGTCACGCCCAAAGTCGAACATCAACAACTCTTCACCAATTGCGTGTATTGATCTAAGTGCAAAAATGTCTGTTCACCCTCCCAACTGAACTCATGTAGCCAAGATAATTTCCAAAGACTATCCCAAATACACTACATAGATAACAAAAATACCAAGATGACTGACATCAGCCAAGACGTATATTCCAAAAGTGACCAATCCGTGAGCTATGCCGATTTCCCTTCCAATCAAGCCTATTCCTAAATAAGCCGTGACATATATCCTCTTAGGTTCCTTAGAAATTGGACACAGTCTACCTTCCAACGAGGGAGGTTTGTGCCTTAAAGGCTTGTTGGTGGGGACAGCGTTGAATCTTCGACTGTAAAGCTCGGCCAGAACGCCTGCAAACATATTAGAGACTCATTCACTACCAAATAACCCAACGAGCAACTTACCGAAGAGTCAAGGTCCAACCAATCCGTTAACTGCCAGTCATCCAATATAAGCGGCACTTCCATTGCAAGCGCAGGATCTGGGCCGAGTTGGTCGTTTGATCCCGGCACGGTTCGTTCTATAATCGTGATCGGCAAACTGCTGCAATTCTCGCCTCCACCATACGAAGGGGTCTCGGGCGTAATATGCCGTGCAGGATGTCTGTTTCTATCTCCTGGTTTCTGTCCCCTAGCTTGATTGACAGCCAGCGACCGAAACTCCTCTAGGATGACAGCATACCGTCGACTCGGCGAATTAGATGCTGTAGCCTGAGCAAGGTGTGTATGACATCGTTCCGCCAGACGCACAAGAGAAGATCTGGCACTCTGCCCACCGTCTTGACTCATTCGGTGATGCTTAATTACCCAGACATAGGTGACGACTAGTGCGCAAAACGTGACATAATGCGTCCACCAAAACGCATGAAAGATTGGCCCATCCTTCGCCATGTAATCAACTGTTTCGAGGACACTTTTCGCGGCTTTGATGCAGTCTTGTATTTGAAGGCTGTACTTGGATACCGGATTTCGGAGGAGGAACAGCCGGTTTGCATGCATGATGGCATGGGCATGTGCTAACTTCAGGACGATGGCTTGACGGCGATAGCTTGGGATTAGAATAGCCGGGTCGATGCTGCCCAGGTGAATGGGTAAGCTACGGTGCCATTCTTCGACATGCTTGGTCATTTCACCGGCGGCGATAATTCTGTCATGTTCGGTACTGTGCTTGTATGAGTAGACCTCTCGCGATATCCGTCCAATGATTCTTGCGATTCTACGAATATGAATTAGTACGCCCTCATCACAGTACAACTTCTGAATCCATACTTTGCGTGAAATATTAATGCGTCGGTGTGGCAACCGGATCGATTCTCAGTTAGCTCACATATTGGACCTGATGGAGTCATCTCTTCATCATTGACTCTGTCAGGCCAATCCTGGTCAATGTCATCGTCGTGAAATACTCGTGGCCGTCCAAATACAACGCCCAAATAGTTGTCGATGATGTATGCTGACCAGAACGTCCTCAGACAACATTGTTCATGTATGTAATCTGGTTTGGCGGCCCTCCTTCTCGCGATATTAGCTCGCCTCTGCCATCCCAGAGCTGCAATAATGCGAAGAGCATGTCCAAATGTATACCATGCCTGATTGAATCGGGAAGTAGTGAGCAGGTACAATGTCTGTACCATATGCGCTTGCGCAGATTCCACAACGGGAACTCCAGTCTCCTGGTCTGTCAGCCGCGTAGAGAAGGCAAACAGTTCATCGGTTCCTCGAAGTGCTTGTGCATCTTCTTCCTGGGCGACGGTGAATTTGGATTTTTCTTGGTGTCGTTTAGCCATGGCGAGCGCAACATACACCACTGCTGCCTTGGCCCGCCCAATGCTTGTCCAGACTGGGATGCCCTCTTTGACGTTGTTTTGCATTGTTGATAACCATGTATCTACTGAAGGTCGGTGTAGGCATCGGTATGTGGCAATGCAAACATCGAAATACAGAGTCATTAATACCTTTGCATCTTCTATGTTGGGAAGGATATCTTGGGTGATGTCTCTGCTTACGGACAAACTCTTATCGCCGGACATGGTAATAAGATGAGACTCTGAGGATGGTCGATATTCAGTGGCTTCATTCTTGTCCTTCTTTACAGAGAGGCGCTTCCAAGCTCGGTGCAGAAAAGCGAGACTTGATGTTGGATCAAACACTTGTCCCTGTATTTCTGCCATACCCAGCTCTGGCGATGCCCTTGACGGTCCGGTGCTATCACCGTTAGGGCCATGGCTGCTTGTCACCTGCATCGCGCTATTATGGGCATCCAGATCAGTACCATTTCGACCCATGGAAGCTTGTCTTTGGTCTTGATCATATTCCAAGCTGTCGTCATTCTCAATGCTTATCGTCACTCGTCTGGCAGCATTTGACGGCGGTGGAGTTGTCTTGGTCCCTCTTGTGTAGCTAGCATTGTATAGACACTCGATGTCTCGGGCAATGCACTTTTCGCAGGGCTGGTCTCCCGTACACTTGGCTTTCTTCAGCTTACACGAGTCGCAGGCTCGTGTTACTTTCCGGATCTTTGGGGTCGACGGGTCGTTTCCGGAGGCATACTCGGCCACACGCTTTTGGCCTTGCATTGCGAATCCGCCCATCAACTCTGGGGACTTTGGCTCCAGTATTCGGATTTTATTCCGAGCTTGGCGATGCGGTGGATCAGTCCGGAAAGCCAACCATTTTATTTTACACCGGTCTCGAAGACGAGCGACCGTGAGTCATTGTCTCTCAGGATCTTTCAAGTATGTCGTTGAAAACAATAGGTCGCTTTTCTTTGTTGAACAGCTGAATTTGGCGAAGCTTGATGGAATATTGTAAGTCTGAAATCCGGGTGGTTGAGGTTGGAAGGCGGAAAAGCATTTCAAGCCGGAAAAAGACGATTGATTGACCATTTGGGTAATTCCAATTTGCGGGGTTGTGGGGAATCCCTGCATGTGCAACTCATTTGCATCAGACTAGACTGTTTCAGGGTTAGGGTCTGAGAATAGGGTAGCTGTCCTTTACACTTTTTGCTGGGCATCATTGAATTCCATAACCATTCTAAAACGCCATAGGATAGGTAGTTAGCATCTCGGAGTTTGTGAGATGCTTAATACGCAAGACGGAAGTGGTTTAACGTTACTGTTATTGGGCAGTAAGAAACCGGATTAAAGCAGTTGTAATTCCACAGGTCCTAACGTTGTATGGAATTGGGCATATTATCAAATTAATAAGGAAGATGGGTTGCTATGACAGCACCGAAGAAAATTCCTCGTGTCTTACATAACTTATAGCGTATACTTAAATAAAGGACTCTTGTCACCCATACGCAGCAACTCATCCTCACTATACCTAGCCCGAATCTCATCCTCTGGAGTCTTGGCTTTCCTAACATTCCCCCATTTGTAGCTAAGTTCCAACAACAATGCCACAATCACACCAGTTGCACCAAACGCCAGAGACAGAGAAAACCCAGTCCAGTACTGGGGTGCCTCTCTATCCAGGTACATGTACGACCCAATGATGCCGCCAATATTGCCGATGCAAATGTTAAAGGCCACGCCAATTGCTCGACGACTCGCAGGAGCCAGGTTATTCGCAGCCCAACTACTACCAGCTGGTTGCACCGGATAGATGCCCATACAGGTCAAAACGAGGGCAAAGTACCCAGGACCGGTATGGCTGCCCTTCAAGTTGCCTTTGAACCCCATTACGATGGAATATCCAATGGCAATCAGGGACAGAGGAACTGCCACAAACGGCATTCGCCAATGGAAACGGTCGGATAACCGGGCGAAGAAGATGGAAGATAAACCTCCGGCAACGTATGCGGGTACCGTCATCAATTGCGCGTTGGTGTTGGTGAAGCCCATGCCCTTGACGATGGAGGGCAGCGTAAACTTTGTGCCGTAGGAGCAAGCGGAAATGCAGAGAAGGATGTACGCCTGGCCGTATAATCTCCAGTTGGTAACCACCATCTTCATGTCGTGCCAGTTGAATTTCTTGTCATTAGTCTCCTCAGCGAATCGTCCACCTTGTTTGATGAATGTTTGCAGTTCAAGGAAACGGATTTCTTCCGTCGTCAACCATCTGGTGGAGAATCGAGGAGAGTCAATAAGTAGGAAGAAGCATGCGACACCTAAAATGACTGTCACAATACCCTCGAGAATGAAGATCCATCTCCAACCTTCGTAGCCGCCAACGCCATCCATCTGAGCGATAGCAGCGGCAAGTAATCCGGAAAACGCACCGGATAGTGCGCTCGTGCAGTAAAAGTAGGCAATTCTGGTTGCAAGGTCCCTTGGCATGTACCAAAAGGTGCAAAGGTACACCGCTCCAGGATAGAAGCCGGCTTCGAAAACACCCAGCAGGAGTCGCACGGTGAGCAGTCCAGCAAAGTTGTTAACTACACCGTGGAGAGTCATGATGATGCCCCATATAGTGACGAGAATGCCGATGTACACGGAGGGTCGGTCAAACTTTTTGAGAAGGACGTTGCTGGGAATTTCTAGCAGGATGTAAGGCACGAAGAAGAGACTCAGAACAATGTTCCATTCGTTGTCTTTGAGTTTTAAGTCTTCGGCAAGTCCTTCAATTTTCGCATTTCCTTGGCAAAGGTTAGCAATTTTCCGTGTTTCTGAACCTGCTGTAACTTACCGATATTGGCACGATCCAATTGCGAAATAAGGTACAAAACCGCCAGCATAGGCACGAGCCGAACATCAACCTGTGAAGGATGGTCAGTCTAATACGGCTTGAGAGCTCAGAGCGACGTACCTTTCGAGTGATGCGCTTTCGCTGTTCGGGAGTTACGCTGTTGTAAAACGATGCGTCTTCCGCACTCAAACCCAGAACCCTAATCTCATCAATCAAGTGGATCTGTCTCGCTTTCTCATCATCGTCTACTGTTTGTGCTCTGTCCAATTCATCCACCATGATGACATCGGGCTTGTCAGAGCCTGGATTTTGCAACGCCATGTTCAACTATTCAAGATACGTGGGGGAGAAAAATGGAGCGAATTTTTGCCAATGTACTAGATGCCAGTCTTGATTGTTTGTACGCGGGAAATAGCTGTCATTTATGCAATTTGTAGATTGGCGCCACGTTCATGGGATGCACAGGGGATAACAAGAGTTTACCCCGGATTTTCATCACCCTGTTGGATGAAACGCCCGCATTGCCCAGCTACCCGCATGGCTTTGATCACGGAAAGTATGTTTTTACCTCATTTTTTGCGTTTTGTCCCGGCTAAGTTGCGTTGTGTCTGCCGATGGTGGAATCCGATTCATCGACATGAAATCCGGACGGCGCATCTCCGCATCGGAAAAATATCCGCAAGCCAAGGTTAGGGGACATCACCGCTCCGGATATCGCTGAATGCGATTCACAAGGGTTAGGTGGTGTATTCCAGAGATCTGGGGTTTGCGATACCGGCCATAAATTGTAAACCACTGAGAGATATAAGCTCTGCCATCGGCACATGCACTTGGCGCAGTCTCGACGGCATGAATGTTGAGGGACAGTATACCTCCTCACAGAGTCACAACCATCATGCCTGCTACTGTTTATGTTCCCGAGCCTCCACGGGAGACTCTCCCTGTTCAAATCCCGGACCAAAATGCCAATAGAGCAGCAGCCGATAAATCTACAATCTCGAAGGCTGAGGATGCGACTCTCAAGACTGTAGATAGTCTTATCCGGCAACGTGCGGCAAGATATCCTGACAAGCACATCGTTTCGTATCCACGATCTGGTGTGCAATATGTCAACTACACCCTGAGACAGCTAGACGTGTTCGCATGGAGGGCAGCCAATTGGTATTCCAAAAGCCTGCCCAGTAGGAAGAGCTCATCAGGGAAGCCAAGTGTCATAGCTGTTCTTGGGCCATCCAACTTGGAGTATCTTATAACCCTCCTGGCACTGACCAAACTGGGCCATTCGGTGCTTTTCTTATCGACTCGCCTTAGTATTCCGGCAGTTGAGTCGTTGATGAAGACCACTTCTGCCAACACTATCATCGGTCATGGTCGCCACTTGAGTACTGCGACAGAGGCGCAGAAGATTCTTCCTGGCGTTGAGGTCCTGGAGATGTCTGATCGAAGCGATTTTGAGTATCCGATCGAAGCCCATGGGAATACGCAATTGGACGCCCATCTTGACCCAGAAGTTGAGCAAAACAACATAGCGTTCATTATTCACTCCAGCGGTATGTGAAAACCAGACATAATTGAAGAGGTATGAAAATGCTGACAATTTATAGGGTCTACCGGCTTGCCAAAACCAATTTACCAAACTCAAAAGTCCTGTCTGGCCAACTACTCCTTCAGTATGAACATGAAAGCCTTCATAACATTGCCACTGTTTCATAACCACGGCATCTGCAATTTATTTAGAGCAATCTACAGCCTGAAGTCAATTCACCTCTACAACGCTGAGCTGCCCCTGACTCAAGAATATCTGATCGACATTCTTTCACAGCACCAATTTGAAATATTTTACGGTGTGCCATATGCTCTCAAACTTCTTTCCGAGACACAAAATGGCATTGACGTACTTCGAGAACTGAAAATCGTCATGTATGGCGGGTCTGCTTGTCCGGATGACTTGGGTGATCTACTAGTTGAGAATGGAGTCAACCTAGTTAGTCACTACGGCGCGTAAGTACATACTCCTATATTCGGTGCATTTTATGTAGTTCTGACCCTCTTGAAGCACCGAAATCGGACAACTCATGACCTCCTTCCGGCCAGAAGGGGACAAGGCATGGAACTATGTTCGCGAAACGGACAAGTTGTCACCCTACCTTTACTGGAAACCTCACGGCTCACATCTGTACGAGTGTGTCGTTACTGATGGCTGGCCATCCAAGGTTCAATCCAACCAGCCTGATGGATCTTATGCAACCAAAGACTTGTTCGAGGCGCATGCTAGCATTCCCAGGGCCTGGAAGTACATTGCTCGTTTGGACGATACCATCGTATTAGTTAATGGCGAAAAGTTCAACCCTGTCGCCATGGAAGGCACAATAAGGTCAAATAAGAACGTTGCAGAAGCCGTTGTGTTTGGCGCCGGTCGGCCGTATCTGGGAATGCTAATTGTACCTGCAAAGAACATGGCCGGAAAGACGGACTCGGAAATTCTGGACATCATCTGGCCAGTTGTTGAGTCTGCAAATGAAGCGGCCGACGGGTTTGCCCAAATTTCCAGAGCTATGATCAAGTTGCTGCCACATGATTGCGAGTATCCACGAACCGACAAGGGCAGCATCATCCGGCAGGCTTTCTACAGGACATACGAAGCAGAAATTCAGGAAATGTATGATACTGCTGACATTAGCGCATCCGGCGATGATTTGCGACAGATGGACCTTCCAGAGCTTCGGAATTTTATTCGTCAACTGGCAAAGGATGCTCTGCAGAGTGTGCCAAGCTTGGCGGATGATGAGGACTTCTTCACTCTAGGTCTGGACTCTCTACAAGCGATACAAATGAGGAGCGAGATTCTTAAAACTATCGATATTGGAGGAAAGCGACTAGGGCAAAATATTGTTTTTGAGAATCCCTCTGTCGAAAAGCTAAGCAGATTCCTCCATAGTCTCCGTCTTGGAGATTACCCAGATACGAGCATTTCTGTGGAGAAAGAGATGGAATCACTCATTGAGAAGTATACGAACGTTGGTGTTAATATTGGAGACAAAGCGTCTGCTGTGGTGAGTTATTTGGTCGTCGAGGCTTGTTATGAAGGAAACTGACAAATCGGCATAGGTGGTGACGGGAGCAACAGGCTCACTTGGAGCACACGTTGTATCTGAGCTCGCGCAGATGAGCAGTATTCACCAAATCTACTGTCTCGTTCGCGCGGATGATATCTCCCAAGCTATGCGAAGAGTAAGGTCTTCCCTCATACGGAGAAAAGTCTACCATCGCCTCACTCTCACTGCCAGGAGAAAGATCGTTGCCCTGCCCTCCGACTTTGCCAAGCCGGAATTGGGTCTCAACGAAACAAGCTATGCAGAGATTACCAGTAGACTCCTTGCTGTGATTCACTGCGCTTGGTCGGTCAACTTCAACATGCACCTGTCCAGTTTCGAGAAAGGCAATGTAGCCGGTGTCTCTCACCTCCTATCACTTTGTCGCTCTGCACAGCCTCCTGCGTCGATGAACTTTTGTTCATCAGTGAGCACATGCTCACGGGCGACAGAAACGCCAGTGCCAGAACGATGTCCGGATCTAGAGTGGGCACAGGAAATGGGATACGCACAGTCAAAGTCCGTTGCTGAACACTTATGTGCGAAAGCTGCCGACCAAGGCATCACCACAAGAGTGCTCCGGGTTGGCCAAATTGTGGGTGATTCCAAACACGGTGTATGGAATGCTCAAGAAGCACTGCCTATGATGATGCAGACGGCCCTTACGGTTGGGGCATTGCCGCAACTCAGGGAGACGCCGTCCTGGCTGTTTGTGGACGTTGTTGGGAAGGCTGTTGTCGAGATTGCGCTCTCGGATGCTGGGAGCGTCTTTGCAAACGTAACGAACCCTCACATGTTCAGTTGGATGGACGATCTGCTACCTGCTTTACGCGAGTCTGGCCTTTCCTTTGAAGAAGTCGAGCCGAAGGAATGGGTTCGACGGTTACGCGAGTCGAATCCTGATCCGACCGTGAACCCGCCGATCAAGTTGGTGGACTTTTTTGCTTCCAAGTATGACAAGGAGTTGTCCGAATTCAAGCCCTCGAAGTCCTTTGCGACAGAGATTGCCTGTTCGTTATCACCAAGTCTTGCTGCGGCGCCTGTCCTGAATCAAGACCTGGTGGATAAGTTCGTGAAATACTTTCTGAATACGGCATGGGCATCACAGGTCAGAACAGCAACTTCGAAGACGGTCATTATAGTTGCAGGCCCATGTGGCACAGGGAAAACGACAATTGGCACAAGTCTAGCTCAACAAGCTAGAGTACCCTTTATTGAAGGTGACTCATTACACACGGAGAGCGCAGTAGCTAAGATGAGATCTGGTATTGCATTGACAGAGCAATATCGCATGTCGTGGCTTGATCGTATTATACGACACTCTGTAGAAGCTGTCATGGAGCTTGGATACAGCCAAACGGTGGTCAGCTGTTCTGCCTTGACTGTTGAGTTGCGCCGAATCATTCGCGATGGGCTGGCAAAGGCGTCCGTCGGTGTCGTGTTTATAGATTTACAGGCAGACCGGGATGTTCTCTTGCAACGAGTCCAAGCTCGTACTGGTCACTATATGGGTGATAAAATGGTCGACGGACAGGTCGAGTTGTACGAAAAAGCTGGGGAGAGTGAGATAGATGTTCTCCCTGTTGATTCTGGTGCGGAAAAGGACGTGGTGCTTTCGGAGATAATGTCGGTGTTGGAAATGATGAAGAATTGAACTGTCTGGTTACACTTAGAATAGGAATGTATCGTTGGAATCGACCCTGTCTATCTTCACGGTAAAATTAAAATGTGATTCAGATAGCATCGAGCGGTGTAATGCCATTCCGTCGTTGGGATCACCTTCAAACACGATTGACATGCATAACGGGCGTTGACGGGTAAATTCACTCGCAATGGAAGCGGTGTCACCAGTAGAAATGTGTCTCCCGAGTTTTCCGTCTTAGTGTTGCCGTTTGCCGATTTTCCTACCCAACTTCCTGGGTAATTGAGCAACGAACACCTCCGGCCCGCCGATGACGATGATTGATTTGGACTGAAGATGTAAGATAGCCATTAGTTCCCCGCGCTCGGAATCTATGCCCGCCCATAAGTGCTGTCTCGCCGTATCAAGATGTCTGATAAACGTGTTAGGCTCATGGCTGGCATCCTATGTCCCTGCTAGCCTCTACAGGTCTACATGGATGTCACCAATTGCCTGTAAAGCCCTGCGGCTTTCCACCCAAGTCAACTTGACAGGGAACAGCTCTCTCTGTCAGCGTGGTATTCTCGTGGGAAACATGAACCCAGCTAGAACGCAACTTACCAGCGACGGGTTAGGGCTTCGAATTCTGTATGGAACTAGCTTGTCTTTTCTATAGTAGAACTTGTTTTTGCAGCTTAATATTTTATTTCAACATCGGCTACGTGTTCCTGTTCTTGCAGGGTTGCCTCGACTTATTGCTGACGCTAAAGGTCTTTCACCGGCCATATTCTAATTGGTTCAACCCGGCTACAGGATGATGTATCAATGAACGAAAGCCACATATACCAAGCAATTGCCAATGTAGGCTCTGCCACATGGCTCTGAAATCACACCAAAACCTAAAAGGTAACTATTCAACATGTCGAATCTTGCAGCTGCTTGTACCCCTTCCACCTTCACCTCCGGCATCAATGTATTTGGCACTCAACTCCTGAACATCGAGGCACATCTCATCACAAACTACTCTCGGTCGGTCCCCAATCTCTACCGCCCGGTCCACCCGTCCGTTGAAGTCCAAAACGTCAGCTTCTGCAATGTAACTCTGTCATACACCCACACAGGGCAGCATGACGAAGTATTTCTCGAGACATGGCTCCCAATTGGGAACTGGAATGGCATGTTCCAGGGTATTGGTGGCAGCGGTTGGGCGGCAGGTCGTGTTGATGTGAGTTCGGGAGGGATGGCCGGTGCTGTCGGCGATGGCTTTGCAACAAGTTCGACAGATGGAGGAACCAAGGGATTAGATGCCGCGGCGTGGGTTCTCAAAAGTCCCGGAAATGTCGACTTGGTAGCCTTGCAAGATTGGAGCGCGGTGTCACTGGGTGAACAGGTATGTCTGCCTTCCTTCTAGATGAGCGACTCATCTCACGCGGGGTGTATCAGGCCACTATCAGCAAGTCTCTCATCAAAAGCTTCTACGGCAAAAATCCTAAATATTCCTACTGGATGGGCTGCTCGCAAGGCGGTCGACAGGGCATCATGCTGGCTCAGCGATACCCAGACGCATACGATGGCATTGCCGCCTGTGACCCGGCCATGTACTTGACTAACATCTTGCCTAATATATTCTGGCCGTATCAAGCAATGGTCAATGCCGGCTCGTTCCCGCACATGTGCGAGTTCGACTCCATCACTGCTGCGGCCATTGCAGCCTGCGATGAGCTTGACGGTGTAAAGGACGGCGTTGTGTCCAACCCGATGAAGTGTCTAGACACGTTTGATCCGTTCAAGGTTGTCGGCCAGACACTCAATTGCTCCAACTCAAAGGACGGCAGTGGTATCAAAGTCTCCCGTGAGGCAGCCCAAGTTGTAAAGGCAACATGGAGAGGTTTGGCTAGGAAGGACGGGGAGGTACTCTGGCCAGGTGTGAGCCCGGCGGCGGATTTGACCGGGAACAAGCCTTCATCATTGGGTCTGCCTGGCGTACTCCTTACTCAATGCAAGGACGGGAAATGCTCGGGGGCTCCGTATGGCCTAGGCGGTGACTGGCTTCAGTACTTTGTGGCCAAGGATCCCAACAAGGATATAAGTCATCTTAGCCAAACTGAGTTTGATGCCCTGGTGAACCTGGGCGAGCAAGAATACGGTTCTTTTATTGATGCGTCCTACGCCGATCTCTCAGCGTTCCGGGCCGCTGGCGGCAAGATGATTGTTATGCAAGGTCTTGTAAGTATTTTTTGCCCCATGGTAAGGATGAGTCTTAATATCGCAGCTGACACCGTACCCAACCATAGGACGATGAACTAGTACCCTTTCGTAGCACCGAACACTACTACAACTCCGTCTCCAAGGTTGTTCCTCATACCCACGATTTCTATCGCCTCTTCGAGGTCCCCGGTTTGAGCCACTGCGTCGGCGGTCAGAGCCAGCAGCCCGTGCGACTGTTTGCCCAACTGCGCGAATGGGTTGAGAAAGGAACCGCACCAGCCTGGTCGCCGGTGAAGTTGAATGTCACCGGTGGACATGTTCACGATCGTATCATATGCCCTTATCCGCAGACAGCGCGACTTAGTGCGTGTCGGGACCCTGCGTTGGAGAGGTGTTGGAAGTGTGTAGGGAGGTTGGATTAAGCTAATAGCGGAGGAGGCTGTAGAAGATGGATTCGCTGGCAAATTGAACAGGCTCTTGAGCTTGCTGTGCTGTCGACATTCCTGCTTTGATGGTATAGACACACAGGCAGCTATTCTTCTAGGTAATTTGAGAGACTACGAGCCCGTATCGTCATTCACCCTGGCATAGTCCTTAGGACGACAACTCTTAGAACGAGTTCTGCCGTATTCCCACCATAGTTGGAGCAATCAAAGCTCCCTTGTATTGAAATATCACGACTTTACACACACTTTGCGATTTTCCATTCACGCAGAGGCGCGAAAGCAGGCAACGGATTTAAACTTTAGATCCTTCACATCCGCATTTCCAGATGCGAAACCAGTGCCCTTACCTACGCACTTGCGCTGTCTGTAGTTATCATTAGAACGGCTCATTGTTTTGACAGGGAATAGATTGACTCACTCAAACAGCGCGCAGTTGTATGACTCTTGAACAGACATGAGAAAGTATATGGGCCTTCACGTTGTTAACAATACACTGAACCTCCTCGTTGCGAGCACATTGTCCGGATCCTATGGCCGGGACCGGAAAAGCTTACTGGGCTGGACTAAAGTTGGTACAAAGACCGCTGTTGACGGGGAAAATGCTCGTGGTAGACACAAAAGTGGCCTGTTTACCAAACCAATAATTAATTCATGTCACCAAGGTGATAATAGACAGTGCGACAGCCTCACAGCCTTTTGAGCGAAACTTGTTTGAGCGAAGCTCAAGGCAAGAACGGCTGGTGTCAGGACAGAAAAGCGCATGGTTGTGATATTGCTGAGATCAAAGGGTGGTAAGATAATCGGAAATTGAGGGGCGTTCTCAGGTTTATATATCACCAGTATCATGTCGAGACACAGTGGCAGAGAAGACCCATCGGCCAGTTTCGTTCACTCGTATCCATTTTCGTCGTCGCATGCAGTCAGCTCCAAGACATTGCGCTGATTGCTTAGCTGGATGGGAAACAAATTCCGTCATTCGTTCAGTCTAAGCGAACGGATGCCGTGTAAATGGGGTCTATGGCAAAGGGTAGCAAACGCTGTTTCAACGCCACCGTTGTCGAGATACAGCCGGTTTCGGGGCCTTCGTGTGACTTGGTGTGTCTCAGGGCAAGCAGAGGACGAACTAGAGACAGACTGGTATTTCAACAACCGGCACGGGGAGAATATTGGTAACGAGACGCAGAAAGTGCTTATCGACATACACTGCGAATCCACGGCGCCGTCGACGCTTACTGAAGCCAAGTGGAGGTCGGTGAAGAAACAGGTATAGAATATGGACAAGTTTCCTGGAAAATGCATGTACCCTTATGAAAGAGACAAGTACTGTCAGAGAGTCGTACAGTTGCTGCGGAGTTCCAGTTCATGTCTCACTGATATGGTACGTCGGACGATTTTTCTTGCCCTGTCGGTGAATTGTACTCGGGCAGCCGCAGACAGCGTCATCAGTATTTTTCAAGGTAGACGCCGCCGCCAGCCTCTCAATGGATCAGTCCTCATTGTTTTGGAAACCCAAAGTCTTCGTGATTGCTGTCACCATCTGGAACTTGAGTCCAGGTATAGTATCTGTCTTTCCTCAAGGGTGGTAGTTGTGGGATGTTACTCTCGCTGTGGAAGTAGACTAGCTCTCGATAGTAAGAATAGTGGAAGCGAAGTAAAAAGCTTAAGACTGCAGATGATGTTAGCGTGCGTAACTCATATGACATCAATGGTATCTGCACCCAATAAAACTTATCACTATCATGGTATAATCCCGGCTGTCGTGCCCAGGAACTAACGTTTTAAAGTTGACATTTGAACTAATCCAAATTTAACAGTGGATGTGCTTGTTGAAGAGACTTTGTTAAAAAACCAATGGCAAGCCGTTCAGGTTGTATAAGGTTTCCGATCTAGGAACGGCCAAACTTAGTGTTCGACAGGTGATTTTCGCTTTCCAAAGTGCTGCTTATTCCACATAATCTCTCTTAGTGTAAACGTGATCTGGTATAAAATCATAGCACTGGCATCTAGCGTACACCAATTTAGCTTCTTGCTACATTCACCACTCACTTTGTCAAATTCCCTCCAGACAGCGCTGGTGAGCAACAACGAACCAGATTTCTTTTCCGCCACGTTGCAAACGTAACAATTTTCTTTCCAGGTTCGATTTATTAGACAAGTGGAGTCTTTGAAATGTCAACTGAACCAAAGCCGCTATTTGTCTATGGAACTCTCTGCGCCAAACAGCTCCTGGCTTGGGCTTTAACAGGCGAGCAATCCAATGCTGCCGATATCGAATTCATGATCCGTCCGGCGAGAGTCTTTGGATCCGCAAGATATGGAGTATATGGCTGCGACTATCCAGCTGTGGTTCCTCACAACAGTTCTGACGTCAACGGCTATCTTATTACGTTCCAAAACAACTCGCAAAGAAGAAAATTGGACGATTTTGAAGGCGAAGCATATAAAGCCGTTGCTACCAAGGCGCACATTCTGGATAACAATGACCAGCCTTGTGGGGAAGAAGTAGATGCTGATATTTATATTTGGAATGGTGCCGATGAGAGTCTAACGGGAGAACCGTGGGACTTGCAGTACTTCATTGACGAAAGGCTGGAGGATTGGCTGGACTTATTTGAAGGGATGGAGCTCACTGGCGGCGAGTAACAGCACATCATACAGACTGGACGGGGATAGCAAGTAGACAAAGATACGCAAACGTTAGTATCTCAACGACACATCTAGCTTAACCCGTCGGCGGTAGGCTTGTTTTGAGATGGAGGGTCTCCCCGTCCTATTCACTCGGATGGAAATGCTGGGTTTGGTTACGGTATTTAGGCGACTTCATGGTACGACTGGTTAAACCAACAACATCTATGATTGAGGGTGCAAAACCAGGAGATCAGCTTGGATTGAGATGAATAACGTAGTGGGATTATAGAGAACTTGACCATATTAGATTCACGGTGCATTAGCTAGGCTTCTCGATTTATCTTGGGCCGCATGGCAGACAATGCGACGTGCGCTACTCTTTAATTTAAATGTTGTTTAAACACTTTTGACCTTCCACTATACGTCTTAACTTTGATGCGAAATGGAGGACAAACATTGAATGACTCCCTGGTCGTGCTCAATACCCACAATCAGCCCAGTCTGGCAGCATTCTTCCAGTGATTAAGGAATGTCGGCGAATACAATTATTTTTAATTCCGCATCAGCTCCCGAGCGCCCTCTGCTGATTTACATTAAACAGTCACGTGGATCGTATTTCGTTTCGCAACCTCACTGTCGGGATAAGCCCCCTCACTTATGCTTATGTTCGGAAGTTCCTCTCACCGGCTCAAATTGTGAATTCACGACTCATCAACTCGGTCATGGTTGGTGTCCCCGGTCGTACTACTGCATGCAGTACGTGTAGACAACGCAAGAAGAAGGTATGCACTCCAAGATCATTGTTCAAGCTATATGTCCGGCGTTGGTATTCCTGCGCTGGGAGATACTCAGTCTTACTAAACGTTTAGTAGTGTGACCGCCAGCAACCTGAATGCAGCCGGTGTATAAAAGCCGGCCTCACGTGTGGAGGATATGGTAAACCAGGTTTAATCTGGCTGAGTGCCACGGCCAATACGAACAAAGGCAACAGCAATGGAGAGTCGTCATCTCAGTCACAGCCATGGGCGGTGAGATATATGCGACCGGAATATACCAAGATGCTGATTCGAACTGCACGGGAGCAGCAGCACCTTGGCATGTTCTGGACGTCGTTTCTTCCTCGGGGCAGGGAGTTCTCCCTCAAAGCCTCCAAAGTCTCCACTGGCGGATGGACGAGAGCCTTGGATAAGCTGTATGATGCGGAGGCAGCACTGAGAAAGGCATCGCTAGCCTTGAGCGTCTCGCTTTTAGGTGAGAGGACGAAGGACACGGCTACTCGAGTTAGTGGTCTCTTGTTATATGATCAAGCCGTGAGAGAGACTTCGAATGCTCTGCAGTCAGCAAAGAGGGCCAAGACCGATGGCGTGCTTGCCGCCGTTCGTCTAATGGCACTGCATGAAGTACGACAACTTCGAAACCCCTACAAGAATCTACTGCTAAGAAACTTTCATATAGGCCATGTTCAGCCCCCTGGAAAATAGACAGGTGAAGGGTTGGCGTCGACACAATGACGGCCAACTGGCACTTTTCCTCCTCAGAGGTCCATCCGCCTTTATCTCACAGCCGTCACACCAACTATTTGTAGATGGCCGGCTCAACATTGTACGTTGTAGTAGTGTAAACAGACCGTTCTGATCCTCCTGCCTAACTTTGAGCACTGCAGATCATCGCAGCCATCACTCGGAGAACAAAGTCTCCCCTCTCGGCAAAGGAGTGGCAGACGGTGCCCTGGGAGATACACGAGAAATGCGTCAAAGACAGACTTCTTGATATTATGAACGAAATACCTTGGATCCTAGAACAACAGGACAACCTCCAAAACCTGCCGCCCAGCCACCAGAAAGATAAAGTACCCGGTATTCTGCACCAATGCAAGCGCCAGGCCATGGCTCTTGAGAAATGGAGAAGACATGACGAGACTGACGCTGTGTTATCTATGTTTGACCTTCAGGACGAGGACGAGCCGCTGCCTTCCCCCAAGGACGAGGTGGAACTTGCTGGTCTACACTTGACTGGTTTGTATTGGATTGCTGGTTTGTTATTGTACTCTACGCTTTGGACTGTCTCCGATGTTGTAAATGGCGTCCAGCGTGATGAAGTAAATCAAAAGTCCAAGGTATACGAACGGGCAACCAGAGCGTACGCCAAGAGGATGGCCTACTCCGTGCACCTGTTCTTCGAAGAGTCATCTAGTGAGTTTGAGAAAAGCACAGGCCTGTATCCGCTCATCATGGCCTCTCAGTTGTATCGCCGTGTGAAACCAGTGCCGGAAGAACAAGGAGCACGCGAGGCTATTCGTCGTCTTGTGGATGAGGTGCTGCCGGGTACCTATGCAGCAAGGATTTTAGCACAAAAGCTGCCCGAGGTTCATGTGGCGGGTACACATGAGCATGATTTTCCGAATGCATCTAGATCTGATTAGAGATTATAATGAAACCACCAAACCCTCGCTGGGCTTGACTTGACCGCTTGCCAACCTCTCCCATTTGTCTTTGACATCTGTCATGCCTGTGCCCCAGTTTATACGCAAGCCTTGTATACCTATCTCTCTGAACGCTTTCCATTTGGTCTCCAGATCAGTGAAGTACTTCTCTTCACCGATCATTGCAACAGCTCGGTCTCTCATGTGACTTAGACTTGCTCGGACATGGTAGTCCTTTGGAGTGTCCTGCACCGATGCGAGTACCGCGCTCGACTGTACTTGAGATATTTCACCCCCCACAGAAAGGAGCACCAAGTTCCGACAACTGGGCTCAAGTTTAGCTGCCCACTTGTGAGCGATGCCCTCGCGACCTCCAAAGTCAATAAGCACAAGTTTGTGAAGTTCATCGCCGTGTGACAAAACTTCCAAGATGTCATCATCTGTTGACACAACTCTGTCATATAAGCCTGTTGATAACACAAACTGTTTTGAGAACTCGCTCGATGCTCCAATAATGCTCTTTGGCTTTCCTCCAAGTGTCTTCTCCTGGAGTATATGTGCTAAACACAGGGCTGCCTTCGACCCTGGAGCAAGATGAATCACTACTGCGTCGTCCAGGTTCGCTTTTTCGGCAGACCATTGGAGCGCATCTAACCCAGGTGCTAATGTATCCTCCGGGTTTTGTGCAAAGACAAAGTGTCCTAGTAGGTGTGCGGTTTCGAACATGATCCTGATGAGTACGGCGTACGCAACACTCTTGTTCTGAGCGACTTTATCGTGTTTCAGAGACGCAGGGTAAGCAATATATCGGTTGTAGAACGGCATGTGCTGCCTATTATCACTCGTAACGATGACATGACTTGGTATTTCGCCCTGCTGGACTCGCACGTCGAATGCTAGCGTCCCAATAGGCACGTATCCGTAGAGGTAGCTCCCCTTGGATACAAATGAGACAGTTGAGTCCAAAACCTCGGCATAGCCCCATGTAGCTGTTCGGCCATACGTCTTTGGCTCGGAAAGCGGCTCGGGTAGTGAGTCTGGTAGGGGGTATGCTTGCCACCAGTTGAAGAGGAATGCTACCTTGGCGACATTGAGGTTGCTGGCACTTAAACCTAGGACTTTGGTTCTTAAGCGAATATATCCTGGTGTCAAACCAGGGTAGGGTAAAGAATCGGGTAAAGAGACAATATGTTGTGTAAAGTAACGCTCCTTGTCGAGGATTTGTATCTCTGGTATGTTGTCCATTGTTGTGGTGCTCTGCTGTGAGATTTTGTCTGTGTGGGTGTGAATACTAACAGAACTTCGAGATGTTCTTGCATCTCTGAACGACTTTATACCACTTTTCAAGAGGATTTGCTGCGTCTTGATGAGTTATTTGTCACGGTCGTGAGGGATAGAAGCTGCGTGCCATCGCGGTTAAATGTTGCCATAAGAGGTTAGTCTGGCAGCAGCAGGAAGCGACTATTATCTGTATTTACATGAAAGCTGCTTTATCCGCAGGAAATATTCATAGTCGAACCATTTTAGTCATCAGACTCAAAAAGGTATCAACAGTAAATTGATTAGTAGGTCCGGCGCGGATCCAGAATAGCACACCGCGACGGTTGTAAATCACAGTGCTATCGCCAATAGCATGCCAACGTGGTGTAGTTCCATTTATCACTAGCGTCATCTAATGTCAAACAGTCAAATCGTCTACACTTGCTGGGACAATGCATTGTCTGTGGTAGCCTTGGCATAACATCCCAGTGCTTAAAGAGACAACATGTCGAACTAAAACAATAAGGCCAATCAGTTTACTGGCTCAATTTTGACTTGTGTCAATGACAATGGAGAATGTGGCGAATTTATTGTGCTACCGCACACATTGCGTGGCAAGGATGATGATGTCGGTCTTAGGTAACATGCACGTCATGCCCATCTTACAATGACTTGGTTGGTGAGATGGGATCATATCCGTCACGCGCAACGGTCCGCCTGCCTTGTACTAACAGTTTTGGACGCTAAAATAGATTTAGGTCCATTAATTGTGTGTCATATGCTGGCTTGGTTGTAAATCAGGTTTCCGAACCGAATTTAAGAGTGTCGGGATAGGCGCCGGATTGCTCTAAGTGGTATTAATACACCACAGTTTTGTAATATAAGTCATACGCTTTCAAATGTAGAAACGGCACCCTTTCAATTTCCTCTTGAAATCTCAGTGTCAGCCATCAAAAGTAGACCATCTGTTTCAACCACAACCATCATGCCGGGTCGTCACAGGGAAACGTACGCAGAATATCACGACAACACAGACTACAGACCATCTCGGTCACCGAGTAGGTTTGATCAATTTGTCCACGCCGTAAACAACAGCCAGTTCCATGAAGCTAAAGACATTGCCAAATCCGCAGTGACGCGTCACGGAACCGGTCGAGAAGTAGAGCCTTACGCCTATGACTACTACGACTACCATGAACGACCGACCCGACGCCATCATGACGACTATACCTACGGCTCGGGTCATAGACACTCAGACTACTATGATCGAGAGTACCCCAGCCGCAGAGGTCGATCGCTACACAGTGACGACAGACACTACAGCAGGAGAGCAGACGACACGCGCCACCATCGACAGGTCCGCGCTCGATCTCACAGCGAAAATCGCATCAAGGAGGCTGCAACGGCGGCAATTGCAGCTGGTCTCACTGAGGCTGTGAGGTCGCGACACAGTCGTGATCAGTCGAGACGTGCGATTACGGCGGCGGTCGGTGCCGCAGCTGTGGATGCGTTTGTGAGTAATGGGGAGGATAGGAAGAAGGGACGACATATTGCGGAGAGTGCTGTTAGCGGACTTTTGATTGATAGGCTTGCGAATGGGCGGTCTAAGCATTAGTTATGAAGTTATGGCTGTATGAGTAGTTTATTAGCAAATACTTTACATGTAAGATTGTACGGATCACTGGATATCAGTCAATACTTTCATATAGATTCCGGTAATTGCTGTGCAGTAAAATACCACGTCGGTGCTTCATGTAACTGTATTACAGAAATGATACGTCGTCGCTACGTTAAGTCTTGTCACTCCCCATGAACAAATTGTACAAGAATTCACTGAAGCCGTTTCCCACACTGAATTAACCCCAGATGCTTTGTCTGGTGGGTACATCAGACCTGGAAAACTTCTTCAGAAGTACATTCTCCATCTTTCCATGTTTGAGCTTAGACTTGAGCTCCTGTCGCCGTGACCTGTCTATTTGCTTCATCCTGAGCGCCAACATTGACCGAATCTCATGGCTAGGCAGGTGCTGTAAGCTGGTACGGTCACCCGCACTAAGCCGAGAAAGCTGAGCAGCGATGATAATAGAATCATCAGTCTTTTCTTGAGTCGCAACTTCGGAGCTGGAACCGGCTTTCGTTAGACTCGATGTAGGAGGAGTAAGAGCTTGCGGTCTCGCCGGACGATTTCGTCGCTCTGCAGGCACACTTTGTTGATCTCGATGACTTAAGAGTTTACCTGAAGGTAGTCGCAGTGAGTCGTCGTCAGGATGCAGTCGTTTATTCAGTTCTTGGCGGTCGCGGGCAGGGATGTCGTAAAAGTCTTCGGTGTCTGGGGAAATGTCAAAGCGACAATGTCCCTTTGCCACCATGTGTTGCTGAATGCCTTCAACCGTATTGCTCCGGGAACCGCATGATATACACTCTTTATAGCCGTAAATGACTAAATTAAGATACCAAATAAGAGTCTCGAGGTCGACTGCCAGAAACTTTTGAGATGGGATGAAAAAAGTGTGAGCCGTCGACATGTGTGCCATATTGTCGTCGAATGTATGGCTGGTGAAACCACAGAATAAACAGCGACTTGGCACAAACTCTACCGCCTCGGGATCTTCCGAGTCGCTTTCCGCGGTGTCTTCGCTTGAACTTGGGGATTTACTCTCTGCGACATCGCGTCTTGTGGCCTTTGCCTTTTGGGTAGTATCGGTGACCGGATTGCGCTTTGTTGATGGCGGCAAGACAATCGTGCCAGGCTCTGCTACTGAGAGGCGAAGATTATAGACGCTGGTGCAGTTAGGTTAGTCAATTTGACCTGGAACTAGATAACTATTCTGTCAGGGATCGACTCACTGCCATTCGTCCTTTAAATGTTGCCGCCATGATTCGTTTTCTGATAATGCCCGATCACATATCCTGCAAAAGGTGGGAGTCTGAGGTTTGTGCTCGCTGAATGGGGCGCTGGTAGTGGTGCTCGTCGTAGCGTCTATTCCGTCCATGTTTGTTTTGGAAGCTCTTCTACTGTTGATAAAACGATTGAACGCCGAGATGTGGCTTGTCTGTACGTTACTGTTGACAGATGAGTTAAGTAAGTTGATTCGGAAAGATGATCGTGAGGGGTCTGGTATTTATCAAACTCAATTACATGCGCAACACCAAGAGCTTGGATTGCTCTTGCCACATTCTAGCTGACAAGCTCACTAATTGGCCCCTGCTATTGGTCAACTGATTGAACATTTTAGTGTCAACGATCAATCCATTCGGGCTGAATCTGAGCAAAAGGCTTGGCTTGGTGTGTGGCACAGTCAACTTGTCAAGTCAGTTGTGGGGGGATGTGACTCACTAAAATGTTGGCCCAAGATCATCTCCATTGGCTCTGTTTGCCCACGACATGGTGTGATGGCGGGTGAGCAAGTATGAATCATTTTGACTAAATTCCAAGCTAACGAAAAGCTTCTAAATCTCCACTTGCTAAATGCACCGACGTTGAAGAATGGCCCGAAACTCACTTAGTGAATGATCCACAGCGGATGTAGCATGAATTAGTTGAGCAAAGGGATCTCAAATGTGAACATGAGATTGAAATGAATGATTGGCTCTTGACTCTCTGAGGAAGTTAAAACTACATATGTACCAAAATACACGTCCCAGAAGTCATGGCTGATAACATGGCTACAATACCTGCCTCAACTCAAGACATGCTGACACGACATGGAATATCTCTACTCTCACTGGCGCTATTATGAAATTTACATTTCGAGCAACTCTCAGGCTATGAACGGTGTAACAGTTTTCATTCTAAAGCATGCCCGACCATGCATTGCATTTAGAGCCCGGGATGGCGATTTGCCACAAAAGACAAGTAATCTCGAATACAACCCACGATGGCCAGTTCCTTCGCCAAATCTTCATCACACACGACCGCGAAACAGTAAACCATGCGCACGACACCTACCCGGCGATCCCTTATTCCTAGGCGGTGACACCTTTGGGAGCGTGTGATGACATTGAACAGTTGTACAGGGATGAAAACGCGTCTGAGCTTAAAAAGAGAAGGACATGATGATTCAGTCCATCTTCAAATTTGAACCACGGACAACGAAAAGTGTGGTGCAACAACCGGCCTAGCTCGAAGACCCTGGAATCCGATCCCATAGCTGCCGCATCTTGGTACTCCACGACTCCATCATGCCGGCAGATGCGAACAAAATAGTTGTTTTCTCAACCCCATCCGCCGACTTCCAATGAACATTCAACCGGTACGGAGGCTCTGCAATACTGTTAGCAAGTCAGACAACAATACTAGTAGGCTCTTAAGTGAAGCAAGTACCAGACGATGTATCAAAGTCTAGAACATTCTTAAGGAAAATCCGCCCTTTTAAACGAAGAGTTAAACTGACGGGGCTTCCATCGCCGTAGAATTTCTTTTTGCAGCAGATGAGGACCTTTTCGAAGAGATAGACTTGGAACTATAGTCTTGTCAGCACAAATTATTGCAGATATGCACATGGGAGCCTGAGAGCGCCTACACTTCTTTCCGATCTTCCGTGGTGTCCAGTTTGGCATCGCATCGTGTCAAACGCTACTAATCTTCCAAATGTGTTTGGCTGAAGACCCTTCCAGTCCTCTACACGATTCCAAAGCTTCGTCAGCTCGTCATTCAACGACATTTCCATGAGAGCCATTCCAGCCTTATGCAACGTCCGGTGATATGAGGCACTGGTCGCCTGTAGTGCAGCAAACTTTGTCTCGTCGGCTTGTATTTCATGCAGCAGCTCCTACACCTTGTCAGGTTAAGTTAGATGGCGTGTTTAGTCTTTCGCACCTTCAGAAAGCATGAGTATTTAGCAAAGCGAGAATATGGCCGCTGAAAGGTGAGATGAATCATGGCATGGTCCGTAACTTGCTCCAGAACATCAGCAGATCCCGTAGCCATCAACATTTTCTGCTGTTCTCGAATCGCTGCTTTGAGATGGCGCTTGTGATTTGCGATGTACGTAATATACACGTCCGCTGCGTCGTCCAACATGGAAAAGACGACGCTCAAATCTTGCGCTTCTGTGGGAAGCAATGAAACAGATTCTAAACGATCAAGAAATCGTCTTTGGAAGTCGATAAGAGCATTCACCTTTCCAAATACCTCGTCGACAACATCCGCTGCTAGGACTCCCTGATCTTGAACCAGGCGTCTCAAGTCTACGAGGCGCTCCAACGCTTGAACATATCCGCGCTCTGTTGATACTATCTCAGATACAATTAGGTCGTATTTGGTTGTTCTCGCGGGATTTTGCTCCGTTGGCAAACTGATTGGAGCCCGCATTCTTCACTGGTTGTCAGCCTTGCTCAGGGCTGAGTCCAATGCAATTCTCGACGCCGCAAAGAAACTGGTTTGGCTTCGACTAAGGTTGTCGGTCATCTACTCGGTCAACTAGAAGGCGCAAATTTATGGCCGCAGAGCCAGCTGACACGAGACATGGAATCGTCAGCGCTATCGCGATACCGTAAAACGCTGAAGAAACGGATAAGAATGGTTTGTGTGCATTTCCGTGCGCCACCTGAGGTAAGACAATATTTGCTCCCAACACGTGATAAGGTGACACATGATGAGCATATTGAAACAGTTCTATTCAAAACTAACTAATTAAATTATAAATAATCTCCGTATTAACGTTTGGCATCGTCGAGTCATGTACTGAAGGAATACATCGAACTGTGTGAGGAATGACGAACATGTAACAAAAACTTGGAGGAGGCTAATGCCACCAAGCCGTTGATTTACTAGAAACCCCACTGTCAAAACATCTCCACTAAGTCAGTTTGCCTGGCAAAGGGTTAGCAATGGGTAGAGGAGATCATTGTAAACTCACAGACTATTCAAGATCAGATCGGATAACCTATGCGGGTGGCAAATTCCTGTCACCGGCATCCAATGAAATGAACTAAGCTAGCAATTCTTCACTTTTACCGGAACCCAGCCCAGAAATGTAAACGTAAATATGACGCCCTAGAGTCACAGCACACGACCAATTGACCAATTCGACCCTGTTTTCCAAACGCCACAATTGAGAGCTATTTCAGTGTCACGGTTCCTCATCCTAGACACCTCGTCACAACGGAAAGAATGTAACATCGTGAATCTCAACTAGGACGACAACCATGGCCGTACAGGACATCGAAAGCTTCAAGGTGGCCATGACGGCCGTGTACGGCCCATTCGATGAGTTGACAGGAGACAAGGTGAGGAATTGGATTCCTCCCAGTTCCCCCGGCGCGGGCGGACATCACGGCCGATACTTGTGGACCGACGCATTTGGGGTCATTAATTTCTTAACTCTATACAAAGAGACATCAATGGAACACTATCTTCACCTTGCGAAACGCTTGGTCTACACCGTGCACAATGTTCTAGGACGCACGAGAGAAGGAAGCCAACGGCTGCCGGGGGCTACAGACGACGCTCCTTTGAAGGGAGGTTTGAGAATTGGCAAATTGACCGAGGCAGGGGCTGACTGCGACGGCCAATATCATCACTACCTGACTATATGGATGTTTGCTCTGAATCGCGTGTCAGTTGCAACGGGTGACTTAACGTTCAATAACTTGGCGATCGAATTGGCCAAGGCGATTCACGACCACTTCGTTATATCGGATGACGTCGGGAACATGCGAATGGTGTGGAAGATCTCAACCGACATGAAGGACGTGCTGGTTCCTTCAGAGGGCCATCTAGACGCTGCTACCGGCTTCGCCATCTACAGGCTTTTGCAAAACACCGCAGCGCTGTATGGCGCAGACGACGATACAATCTTGAGTAAAGAGATAGAAGATTACGCAGCTCTGATGCTACGTCCCGGCAAGCTGGCGCCGACGACCGATTTCTTAGACTTGGGCATGGGTCTGTGGATGTGTCATCTGTGTCATGAAGAGCCTTGGGCGGATAAGCTGTCCAACCAATCGCTTCAGATGCTGCGAAGTCACCTTGGATCGGCGGAGGGAGCACCACTGCGACGATACAAGGGCCTGGCGTTTAGGGAGTTTGGCGCATATCTCGGGGCGCGATGTGTCGGGACGGATGACGAGCTTGATGCAAAAATAGCGGCGCTGATTAAGGCTCGGGAAAAGGATACGCCGCATGTTGATCGGGATCTGAAACCTATATCGCATGTCATGTATGCGAGTGCTGTGATTCCTGGTGGTAAGTTCATATCTCTTCTGACTGGGAGTTTGGTCTGACTGGTCAATAGCTTTTCGACGAGATTATTTCTCGAATCCATGGAGTAGAAATTAGGTCTTGCATTTACAAAATGGTGTTGTATTGGGAATGACTATGGTATGCAGGTTGTCACAGAATACAACAAGTTTTATATAATTGCTGGATGTAGTTGCTCAGTTGTGTATTCGGAGTTGACAACTATGAAAACCTAACAGCTCAACTTGGGCTATAAGTCGATGACATATCTAGTTTTATGTAAATCATAACTTCGGGTTACCATTTGGCCTTGTTTGCCGCTGACCAGAATCCCTGTTCACCACATCATCTACAACAGCGCTCACAGCGAGCAGACGCTCCTCGTCAAGATTTCTACCCACCAATTGCAAGCCGATAGGAGCACCATGCCATAGCTCAGGGTCATCTGCACACACGTTAGTTTTCTCTTCTTGTAACAACGGCAGTATGGACGGTCCCATGTGACACTTCTCGTAGCCCACATCGGTATCTAGCACTTACATAGCTCATAATTCTCTCTGTCCAAGTCACTGATGGGACGATACCCTGAATCACGAACATCTCTCGTCTTGTCCACAAAGCCGACGGGCAGCACAACGCCTGGGTAGTCAAGAAGACTCCATTGAGCAGCATATCCCCACCACCTACGACCAAAGGTTAGCATAGGAGACTGAAAGAGCAGTTATTGGTAGTACTATATACGTACGTGAGGTGGTCATGCGGGTAACTTGCACACGGATTAATCGGACAAAGGAGAGCATCGATTGGTCTGCCTGAGATTGAGCTCTGCACCGTCTTATTCCAATGTCGAAGATATTCTGCCTTGTAGTCGTCTTGTGCAGCATGCAGCTTGTACAACTCGGATGCGGATAACTCCCGTAGGGCCGGATTAGCACTCAGTCTCTTAGCCGCCGGTGGCCAAGGCTCTCCTGTCCGGTCTAATAGCACTTGCATCTCGTTACAACCCGTAGCGTAGTATAATGGATACTGTGTAACAATACATCAGTTTCACTATGAATAGATGACTCAGAGTTGTTATGATGCGAATAACTTACAGCAATGTTCCATGCTCTCATATGGTCGTGTGGTTCAAACTCAATGACTTCATGGCCAGCCTCTTTTAGCTTTCGGGCCGCCTCATCCAAGCCTCGCAGAATTGGAGGGTGTGGCATGACAACGCCGTCGAATTTCATAACTCCAATGGTTAGTCTGGACGGCACGAGTGGCCTGCTAATCCATGCCTTTCGAATCACATTGGCATCTACATGCCAGGGTTCTGCGTCCGTTACAACCTTGCATATTAGTTCGATATCCCTGACAGAGTGGCACATTGGTCCAATGGTACCGGTGATTCCTCTTGCACCACGGACATTCGACGTGAGACCTTGGTACGATAACCTCTTCATGGAAGGTCTAATGCCGTAGAGTCCATTGAAGGCACAGGGAACTCTAATCGAGCCCGCAATATCGGTACCAATTCCAACAGGTGCACCATACATTCCTACAAGAGCACCATCACCTCCAGAACTTCCCCCTGACACCAAAGAGCGGTTGAATCCGCATGTCGTTCTGCCCCATAGCTTGCTCACGGTCTCGATGGCCATGCCGGTGACAGGCATTGTTGTTTTCGTAAACACTATCGCACCAGCCTGTTTTAGGGCGTCGACTAAAACGGCATCTTCGGTGGGAATATTGTCTGCCCATGCGCAGTAGCCCAAGGTGGAACGTAATCCAGCGACATTAACATGGTCCTTGATGCTAATAGGTAAACCATGTAGAGTTCCGACGGGTTTGCCAGATGACCGAAACTTCTTATCTAGAGACCGGGCCGTTTCAAGTGCCTCTTCAAAGCAAATATCCGTGAGGCAATTCACCTAAGAATAGATGTCAGATCCGCCTGTTTCTCAACTAGAGGTTCCAATCGTACCAGCTGTTGTGCAATTGCTGCTCGTTTGCAAAACGCCAGGCATACTTGCTCCGCGGTCCATTTCCCAGAATGAATATTCTCTAGAATCGCAGTTGCATCATTTGATGTAATATCTATTTCTACCCGGGAAAGAATTCCACACGATGCCGGAATTTTTGAAACGTCCTGCTGCTTGCTGTCTAGTAGTTGCGGGGGTAGTTGCCAAGCAGGGGGTATCTTTCTTGCGCGTTCGCCTTGAACATGCTTTGCAGCTCCATTAGTTCGCTTGCTCACTACTTGACACCGCCGTTGAACTTACAAGCGCAATGGCTTCCCAAGAAGCGCTCATCATTCCTCAAAGTGCTGGAGACTATTCAGTACAACGACAATGGTGGTCAAATTAGTTGGGCTAGATGTGGGAATCGGTCGTCAAAAATACAGGCCCTTACGGCGAGGTCGGAGAATTTAATTACATAGCCAATGCCCAGACTTTACAATGATGGCCTATGGTGCCCCAGTTGCCTGAAAGAGGTAAAGGAGAGCAATTACCCCAAACCTGATGTTGGGGAAACGGATAACTGTCACCCAGAGTGGGTTTAAACACCAAAACCATTTCTCCACATGTTCCACTAGCGATATTCATCTTGTTCAATGGCTTGGAAGCTGTGGCACACTCCGACAAGACATGTTGACCTTTAGTGCGAGGGGCATTGAAAGCCACTCGGCCCTTCGGCATTTCGGCCAGTCCTCCTCGTCTGACTCTGTACTCGGTCGTCTTCCCAACTTCAACAGTCATGATATATTCACTTATTCTCTTTCAAGACCGAAATGCCGTGTCATAGTCTTCGACATACATGCCATGTCTTCCGAAAATCCTAAGCCGTTGCCGTCAGCCAGTTCGGGGGTAGTTGCTCACCGCCGTCCGACTAGTAAGTCACTCCATGACCAGTAAAGTCCAAACAATGCTGATAGAGTCCATAAACAAGAACGAGCATGTATTGATTGCCATGCAAGGAAAGTCAAGTGCGATGGTGCCACAAATGGCTTTCCTTGCAGTAATTGTAAAGCTAGCCAAGTACACTGTGCCATAGCAGAGAAACGAAAGCGCAAGCGACCTGCAAGTTCCCAACATCCGACATCAAGAGAGCTTAACAGCAGATCCAGCTCTGAGTGCCCCGGTGACTCGGCAACTTCGGGCAAACACCTCTTCCCATCAACAAAAGACGACAAAGGAAACGCCCAGGCGCAAGCAACGGAGGAGACGGATGATATTGCCAATGCTGGCCATGCAGCAGAAGATGAACTCGCGAAAGAGCACCTTGTCGAATTCTTCAGCCAAGATCTGCAGGATAACCCCATACAGGCACGTTCGACATATGTGGGCAATGAGCTTTCGAACCTAAACTACTTGGTGCGCCAACGTTCAGTGAATCAGCGGGTCTATCACTATCCCTGCTCTAATGTATATGTTCCGCGGGTGTTTCGCAACTCTCAAATCTCCGTCACCCCGAATCTGATACCCAAAGATGCATTTGTCATTCCCCCAAAGCATATATCCGATGTTCTCATCGCAGAATACTTTGAACTTGTTCACCCCGGCCTACCGATCATTGATAAGGACAGGTTTCTCAGAAACTATCATGATCCAGATTCAGCACCTTCAACATTGTTGTTCCAGGCCGTGTGCCTTGTTGGTAGCCATGTAACAAGGAAGTTCAAGAATAACCAAGAGATGAAGGCGGCTTTTTTTAGGCGCGCAAAAGTTTTGTTGGAAGGTCGGTACGAAGAGGACCGAATGCATGTAGTACAAACAGCTTTATTGCTGACGTGGTTTTCTGATGGTGGCGATGATATCTGCGCTAATTCGTGGTGGTGGATCGGCATCGCTGCCCGGACAGCCATAGGTCTTGGTATGCATCGGGAAGTCGGACCAAGCAAAATGCCCCAGCAGGATAAGATCATCTGGAGGAAGATATGGTGGTGTGTGGTCCAATTTGATTGCTTGGTAACGTTGGTCTACGGACGACCCCAACAAGTGTGAGTTTGAACCCCTTTCCATCCCCTGGATCCTAAACTAACTGCCCCGTTTGCCGCGCAGAAACTTGGATGATTGCGATGTCCCAGATCTGGAGCCGCAAGACTTTGAAGGAGAAGAGGACTCTGTTGAAGTCGACTTTGTTGTGCATCACTCCAAGTTGTGTGCTCTGATATCTGGCTTAGTAAGGTCGCACTTCTCGGTAAGAGCTGCAAAACAAGGTATTGAGAAAAGAATGGCACTTGACGCCATAGATGCAGCTTTGGCAGAGTGGTTGATGAGTTTACCACCGTTAATGGCAAGCAGTTCGGCTCCTGGACCTTGGTCATCGCTGCTTCACTTAACATATAACACGGTGCTTTTGCAATTCCACCGGTCCGCATCCCATCTCACAGGGAATTCGCATGATTCGGAAAGAACTGGTGATGAAGAAATCTGCTCTGATGCCTCCACCAACATCATACAGATATTTGAAACGCTGCACCAAAACTCTTTTCTAAGATCCTGTTGGTTCTCAGGCCCCAGTAGCTTGTTTGCAGCCATGCTTCAGATTAGTGGACAACTACAGAGTGCAAATCCAATTCTAGCTCTTCGAGCACGTACGAAATACGAGTCAAGTTTGGTAACACTACGCAAGTTAAGCCGATATTGGCTCTTTGCCACGTCTGTATGGAGACTCTTTCAGTCCAACTCTATTAGAGCAGAGAAGGAAAAGTTACGCAAAAATGGGGAATCTACCGTACCGGCTGCCACGGACGAAGTCTCACCACCGCAGTTCTCTCCAGCCGACCTTTCAGTTTCATCAATAGCCGGACCAGGGTCCAACTCTGAGCAAATAATTACAGGAGGAAGCTCTTATCCAACACATACGCAACACTCCACGGAAATGGATTGGGTCCAGATGCTCTCCTTCAACGATCCGAATCTGACTCTGATGAATGTTGAGAGCAATCGGTGGCAGAACAATCCGGACCAGTGGAACTCATTGTACTTCAGCGACCCCCTTGCGAATATTCAACTTGGAGACCATTTTGCATACATGCAGTTTCAGGCGCCTCCGTAAGACCGATTCGTCTGGATGGAATTCAACACGGAGATTTTTATCAGGTGGCTGTCACAGGCTCGGTAGACTATTGACGCGATGTAGGCATTATATTAGATACCCATGTATATTCTACACTATGAAAACAATCAAGAGCATCCACTCAGAAATCTTTCAAACTGCAAATAGTATCTCTACGTTAAAACTTAGTCGCCAAGATAACACACCGTAGGCTGAACAACACCAACTTGCCCAAAGACCGAATCGCCGGAACTCCAGTTCGGTTAGCGGCGACATAAGCAAGCCACAACAGCAATAGGCTGATATTGCATGGAGCATTTCACCAACCTGGGGTAGTCGATAGTTATCTTCCCCAGCGTGATAAGCCCACTTCCCCGCGTTGCAAGCCACGGGAACAGCTGGGGAGTTGGTATTTCCAGCAGACTTGGATGTCTCACACCTCTTGGCCGCAAGTGTACCATGAACGACAACCCCTTGACCATGATAATACATTACATTTCCCTATGTATAAGAAGATCCCCACTTGCATCATGCATGGAGAGACGCAGTTGAAGGTGATATTCGAAATTTTGCAAGTAAAGATATTTTGTTAGCCTATTTCATTATGACGTCTTTATCCAAGACAGACACCGCACTTGAGCCCTCAGTCGAGACGGAATCGACAACAGAGCATACGACCAAGGGGCAATCCACTACTATACAGGCCTCGCTAACTCGTGGTATTGATCCCGAGTTGATTGCTGCTGTCGAGCGGATTTCCCCTGAGAGGCGAGTCGAGATTGAGAAACGACTGAAGCGGAAAATTGACTGCTTTCTGTTTCCGCTTCTCCTGATATTCTACATTCTTAACTACATAGTTAGCCCTTCTTTGATATCATTCATTCGGCAGGGGTCTCGCTAACATGGCTTGCAGGATCGAAATGCCCTGGGTTTTGCCAAACTTGTTGGTATCGAAAAGGACCTTGGCCTCACAGACACTGAATTGTACGTCAAGCCCCAACTCTAACCCCATTTACTGTGGCTAATGTCTGTCTAAATAGTGCAACATGTCTATCCATCTTATATGTGGGCTACTGCTTGGTATGTTATGTTGGCGAAACCACTTGGCAAAGTTACGCGTCTAACAAGTTTCCAGTTTCAAGTACCGTCCAACTTGATGCTTTCCAAGTCAAAGCCTGCATTGTATCTTGTGAGTAGGTCCGTCTCCTAGGCCAAACAATCCCTAAACTAATATCACCAGCCCTTCTGGATGGGCATCTGGGGCGTTGTTTCGGGCTGTGCAGCAGCAGTGCACAACTACCACGGCCTTGTGACTGTCCGCTTCGTCCTTGGTATTGTAGAAGCTCCATTCTTTCCCGGCGCCGTGTTCCTGTTGTCATCTTGGTATACGAGGAAGGAGATGGCAATGCGATGCGCCATCCTCTTTGGTGGTAACATGTTAAGCAACGGTAAGTGTGCCACATATCACATCGCTGCCATCAGGTGCTAATCATCTGCAGCTTTTGGAAGCCTAATTGCCCTCGGTGTTACCCAGGACTTGGATGGTGTACACGGGCTCGAGTCGTGGCGGTGGTTGTTCCTGATCGAGGCATGCATGACGGTTGGCTTTGCCTTGATCAGCGTCTTCTTGTTGCCAAACTATCCACACAATACGCGTTGGTTAAAAGGCGAAGAGCGAACGATTGCAATATGGCGTCTGATTGAGGATGTCGGTACAGCTGATGATTCAGAGTCTTCGAAATACTCCATGTGGGATGGTTTTGTAATGGCCGTGAAGGATTATAAGACTTGGGTCCTGGTGGCAAACCATCTTTTGCTAACGACTGGTGCGGGCATTGTTGTCTTCTATCCAACGGTAGTAGGCACATTGAAATTTTCGAGAGGTAAGATTGAAGAACATACGAGTCTGCCAGTATGCCCGCTAACATGGGAATAGAAATCACATACGCCCTCATCGCCCCTCCATACTTAGTTGGCTTTGCTACAAGCGTATATGGCTGCCACCATGCCGATATGAAAAAGGAGAGGACGTGGCACATGGTTGGACCTCTGATTGTGACATTGATTGGCCTCATTATTCTAGCTAGTACCCTGAATACGGGTGCGAGATACTTTTCACTCTTTCTTGTCACTTGCTTCGTTTACATTGCGTTTGATTGCAATCTCGCGTGGTAAGTCCATCCTTCTCCCAAGTGTCCCCCAACAGTCGTTTGAGATATGTTTTAGGTATCCGGACTAACCCTTGAACTTTAGGATCCAGAATTGCATTCCTCGTCCAGCTCCAAAGCGCGCCGCAGCGATCGCACTCGTCAATATGCTTTCACAGCTTGGGTGAGACTCATATATGTATTATCTAAACTGAGTTGAGGCTAATCGCATGCTCTAGAAATATCATCGTGAGCTATTGCTACCCAAGTAACCAAAGCCCACGTTTCTGGCTGGCGAGTGTTGTAGAAGGTGTTGCTGTGCTTCTCGCCATATGTTTGACCTTGACGTTTAGGGAAATTCTGAAGAGAGAGAACAAGAAGCTGGATGAGAAAGATCGTAGAGAGGGCGTTGACCCAACCGCAGGTAGCACTTTTAGATACATCTACTAGATTACTGGTATTATATAACAATATGAAGAAGCAGTGTGTTTGGTGTTTACGTCGGCATGACTTTTGTTCAAGGAGGCGGTTTAACCCAGTCCATAGTTTAGTTCATTCAGGAGAAGGAGAAATAGTTTTCTACGTAATTACATTATTTGCTGCTCACGTGTTCATTTGCGCGACTCAGAAGTAATTATACTACAACAGAAAAAAAAAAATTGAAGCATACCACTTCTCTAAAGTTCCCATGGTGTCGATACTAGCTTGTCCTAATGACGCTGAATTCCTTTGTACTCTTACCTTGCCACTCATGCGGTTGCAAATGACCGGGTACAATGAACTGTGATTATCAGTACCAATGCAAATTCCCGGGACTCGGAGCAGCAAGGGTGCAAAAGACTGGTCGCCCAGTTTGGTGCCACCTTGTGTCTGAAGTCGCCGAAACTCCGAAACACCGCAACCATCAGAACAACTGGCGGGATTGACAACCTCCAAAGCGACTAGCATGACTTAGTCCACATAGTTTAGTTCTCGAGACCACTGACCGAGTCTGGAGGTGGGACGAGTAGCAAAAGTGTCAGATCGGTCCTGTACCAGCCTGGCGCTCATGAAATTCCCAAGTATGCCATTCATATAAGTACAAGTTTACAGTTCCCTACTATTCCCATAGCTACAGTCATCATATCGCCTTCTTATCCCATATTCTCTCTCCACGCCATCATGACCCTACCAAAACCGGCCGCCAAGACTCTGAAGCCAACGGCAGTACCCAGCACAGGGCCCTTTGCTCACGTTGGCCACACCAATGGACCTTCCAAAGTGATCTTCACTTCTGGCATGGTTGGCCAATACCAAGACGGAAGTATCTCGGATTCATACCCCGAGCAAATTAAGCAGAGTCTCGTCAATATTTCTCATTGTCTTGAAGCTGCTGGTGCAACGCCCAAGGACGTGCTCAAATTGACCTACTACATCGTCAACTACGACCCTAATAATAGGCCGCATGCTGCACTAATATTTGAGTGGCTCGAAGGGCATCGACCGGCAACGGCGCTTGTACCTGTGCCTCGTCTAGCCAACCCCAAGTTTCTGTTTGAGATTGAAGCAGTGGCGGCTGTCAGAGATCCATCATTAGCTGCACCAATACCAGCACCCATGAGCGGAACAGTGACCAACGTTGATGTTGTTGTTGTGGGAGCTGGCCTCAGCGGTCTTCAAGCAGCATATGATCTTCAACGGGCGGGCATAAGAGCTGTTGTTCTTGAAGCTCGGGATCGAGTTGGTGGCAAGACTTGGACGGTTCCCACTGCAAATGGTCAGGGGGTCATGGATCTGGGAGCAACTTGGATCAACGACACAAACCAGTCCAAGATGTGGGCTTTGGGCCAGAAACTGGGATTGGAATATACTACTCAGACAACCAAGGGTGATACCGTGCTCCAAGATTATGGGAGATTCCCATTCGGCGAGGTGCCACCTGTAAGATCGCCGAATATTGGTTTGCCAGATCCGTTGCTAACAGTCGTATAGCTCAGTACCAGAGAAGAACAGGAGAATTTCGTAATGTTCCGAGATTTGGTTGAGGATTCGTGTCAACTTATCGACATTGAACGTCCCTGGGTAGCGGGGAAAGCTCTTGATTCCATCACCTTTGAGCAGTTCGCGAGACAGTCAGGCTGTCTGCCCAAGACGTTGGAATACGCCAATCTCTGGGTTCGCGCCATGGTAGGCGTTGACGGCTCTGAAATCAGCGCTTTGTACTTCCTGCATTACTGTAAGAGTGGCGGAGGGTTCAAGCAGATGCGCTCAGATGGGAAAGATGGCGGTCAATATCTCCGGTGTAAGACAGGTGAGTACAATGTTGACGCCCATCCACGACTCAAACTGATGCAAACTAACGAATGCCAAAGGAGCCCAAGAGTATGCGAGTGGAATCGCAGCCATGATGACTCCGGGGTCCATCCTTTTGTCCAGCCCCGTCGCATCCGTTCGTCAAATCGGCGGAACTCGCGGTGAGGTTGTCGTAACAACCAGAAACAACTTGACATTCCGGGCTAAGAAGACAATTATTTCTGTTCCTACGCCACTCTATCGAGACATTACTTTCAACCCGCCCTTGTCAGGAGCGAAATTAGAGCTCTCCAACAACACACGACTAGGCTACTTCAGCAAAGTTATTCTTGTCTATGCGAAGCCCTGGTGGAAGGAAGCAGGACTTGCTGGCTTGGCTCACTCACTTAATACGACCGTGAATCTAGGGGGAAGCGAGCCAGACACCGCAGCTGCCAGCAACGGAGCCGGACCAATTACTCTGATTAGGGATACCTCGCACCCAGAAGATGGTGTTTACGCTTTAACATGCTTCGTTGTCGCGAACACAGGTCGGGCTTGGTCTCAGCTCCCAGCCGCGCAACGCCGTTCCGAAATTCTTTCACAAGTTGCTTCAATCTACAAAGATATAGATAGAGACGTTGTTTACTCACCTGTGGAGATTTTTGAGCAGCAGGAATGGAGCAAGGAGGAGTGGAGCAAAGGCTGCCCGTGTCCCGTAGCCGGGCCAGGAGTATTGAGTACAGTTGGTCACGCCATTCGGGAACCCTTTGGCAATGTACACTTTGTTGGTACCGAAACCAGTGTGGTTTGGAAAGGGTACATGGAAGGGGCTGTGAGAAGCGGCGAGCGTGGTGCCACTGAAGTTGTCGAGGCTTTGAGAAAGGCTGCGACTCCTACAGCCAATCTTTAGTCTTGAACATGCATTCATATACACTTCAAAATAGACTCCATCTTTCATTCCTGATTTGACTCGTCATATGGTTGTTACCGAGGGACCTTTTGTTTCTGACATTGCAGGTATGTGCCAACGTGAACACATCGATCAACATCAAAACGCTGAAAGTGAGGCTGCTTGTGCTACCCGAACTCGAGGCCCAGGACGTATTAGGCGCCCATGCAGATACTTTACTACTCTCTTTAATTTGACGAATATTTGTATCGTTTCCCCCTCATCTGTGCTTTCTGTCTCTCTCCAAGGTCATCAAAATTCACAACTGAGCAGTCCCTTCCAACTGAAAGAGTTGAACAATCTCCCTTCATTTACTACAGTGACCCCCTTCCTTCTGCAACACTCAGTTCTAGTCATGGTCCTACTCTATCGTGTCAGTGACGCCGACGCCCAAGCAAAGCGTCACCCGGGTCAGGGTATCGTCACTATAGAGGACATGCAGGTCGAAGTAAGACCGTTTTTGGACTGGCGAAAATGCACCCCACGGGAGTACCGGAAATACGCGGAATTGCTGTACGAACACATGGACTGGCAATCCGACGCCATGTCTCCATTCATCTCAGCCACGAGGGACTACAACTGGGCGAGAGGCGAAGCCCGCCGGCGAGTGGAACAGGGAAACCAAGATGTTGTCATCTACCACATCGAAACAAAAATTTCAAGTGGAAATGTACAGTTCCGACCTATTTTAAGTCTTCTCGAGCGACTGGGAATTGAGGAGGACGAGCTCAACTACGGCGCCCAGGCTCTGCTTGACCATGAGTGCCTCTTCTTGCATCAGATACCGGAGGAATCAATCGTGAGGACAGAGCACTTCAGGAGTCTTTAACCGGGCGGTGCAAGACTTACAGGGTAAACCGGCTGGTGGCTTTGGCTCTGTGAGTTACAGAGGAACCTTGTGTTACGGAAGTATAGGTTTAGAGTTGTTGTGGACTACGGAACGCAGGCAGACGACCCTAGGCCATAGGATGAGGGACGCTTATTCAGTGTTATTTTAGTAGCCAGATTCAGAGATTTTAGTCACAAGGAGTGCTCTTTTGGTCATTGCGGACGTGGGTGTCATGAAATATTCCGACTGACTGATTCAATACACCATCATTAAAACCTGTGTAGACATCTCACGAGTAATATCGTACGAAAGCAGTAGGCAAAAAGTATTTGTCAAGATTCGCTGTTGTATTTCAATCTATCTATGTCTACATTTAGAAACTCCAACAGCTACATAATTCATAGATTCCACAACACTGATCTCCATGATTCGTTCAGGAGGTATCATCTACTCTGAATAACGCCAGTGATAATGCGTCAGCCAACATATTACCAGCCGGCTTCTTGTGAACTGTAAGCATGCGACCCAGCGTCACTTCACCCCCAGGGCTAGGAGACCTAGCCCTCGCAGCCGGCTGTCCAGGGACAGACAAATTCCTGCTCTGTCGGACTGATTGTGTGGCGTTGCTTCTGCGTAAGCCTGCAGTAACTTGGCTGACTGGCGGAGCTTCGAATCGAGAAGCTGACGGCGATCGCTCGCGAGTAGCTTCATCAAACCTCGAAGGACTTTTATTTTCCTTTCGACTCTCTTTACTCTTCTCGTCTTTGAGTAGACCCCATAGGTTTTGAAGCCATCTCTGCTTCTCTTCCGCCTTCATCGAGCGAATGGGGAGGACTTCAGCGCCACCCATCTCCCTCGTCGGCCAGGGAAAGCTGACAGCCATTTCTCTCAATGTAACTGAATCAAGCTGACGCAGCACAATGCGTAGCTGCGGTTCGACGTTTTCAACGACACCATAAGCCCAGTCACTGCGCCTCTGCAGCCTCTCTGCAATCTGTGTCATGGCACCCACCAACCACTCAACAGCAACATTATCCGGCACAGTGTTAGCTCTTTGTAAGAGCCAGCCCAGCATTTCTGGTGTTCCAGACTGGTTGAGGATGGGAATACTGCGCTTGTCATGCTCACGGCCCTGGAGCTTCAAGATGAAATCGTTGTACTCTTTCATGGCATCCAGCGGCATGCCCACAAACTTGCCGTTATTCAAGGCGTGAACAAGTTCGTCACCTAACGCGAGACCGGCCTTGATTCCACTATTGAGGCCTCGTCCTGGCCAAAAGTGAACAGTCATGGCTGCGTCACCTGCCACGGCAACGAGGGCGTGGGGACGGTTCACGGATTGAGAATCCGACGTGGGTAATATTTGGGTGCCTTGTGTCACGGCTTGGACAACAATGGGGATTCGCACCACGTTGATGACTTCAGATTCTTTGAATCCAAAGAGCTTTAGTCCGTCTGAGATGGACTTCCACAAGGGGCTGTCTCTATCCTCTGACGGCGCAAACACTTGGTCCTCCTCGAAGCCGTCAGGTATAGTTCCATCCAATTTCCTTAGACAGCCAGGACGACCAAAATGTACCGGTTGTCCATTGACTGCTACCATTTTGTGCCATTCCTCCTCCGTAAGCTGCATGTTCAGGTATCCTCGGCCGTCGTGGTCGCTCGCATTTAGGAGATATCGGGTCTGTCCTAACGTAAGGAATACATTGAGTGGCTGTGACCATGGCAAACCAGCTGGTCTATCAAAAGCCAGACCAAGCGCATAACTTCTCCCTCGCTCGTTCTCGAATCCGTTGAAATATGACCCACGAACCCATGACGCAGCACCGTCTGCTCCGAGGAGTACGTGGAAATCGCCCACTGTGTGTAAACGTTCCCGTGTCATTTCCTCACAGTGCAAATGAATAAGATTTTTGAACTCGGGGTCCTGCGCCCGTCGAAGGAAGCGATCTTCCACTTTTCGGATTTGGATGTTAGCGGAAGCCGGCCACACTCTTTCTGGTCGACCAGCGAATAAAGCCTCATATGACGGTTTACTTAACAGTGTGGTTACAGAGTCTTGCAGTGTGACAACTTGATCTCGCCGCTTTGCCGTCGGCGGATAGTCAACGTAGCTAGTTCCATTGGCTGCTTGCTTCTGAACCCATCGCTTCTCGTACATGTGAACCTGTATACTACCTTGTCCCTTCTCCGCAAGAGATATTGCTGATGCGAGAGCTGTAGGACCACCACCGATAATGACTACTTTCAGTCGCCCAGCGGGATACTTGTAGACAACCACCTCTCCCGGGGGCAATGGGTTGAGATTTCGCTCCAGAGTAGGGTCGAAGAAGAAGTCTACCACCGCACGCGAGCGATCAGAGAGCATTAAATCCGGTACTCCGGTCTTAATCAGCATGAACCGAATGCATTGCATCATCGGGGTAGTACTGAATGACTGATGCCGGTCACCAAATATCATGGATTTGACAGCCGCAGCTATCGCTGGAATGGTGCGATTTGTTGAAGTATTCGACACGATGCCTCGCAACTTTTCGAAAACTGCTGGGTTGGGGTCCATTCTCCCTATTCGAAGCAGAAAGACCCTCGCCCTTTCAATCTCACCAGCCTTTTCGCTGCCATTCTCAACGGTACCCCAGGCCTGATCATACACCTTGGGGAAGAGAATGTCGTTGAAATCCAGAGCAGCCCCTACTTGGCTCTTACTCCGGCGTCGAAACTTGATGTCCGACAACGACTTATCCTCTGGTAGCAGCTGAGAAACCATGGTAGCTTCCAACACCAGCCGGTGATCAGCCAGCCCGCCAGAAATGACGACTGTAAGCCTTAGTAGCCGGGTATTCCGGGTGATTGGAAGAATATCCAAGGTTTGGAGCCGGGTCTTCTACGCAACTGGACGAGCTGAATAGCCGGACGAAATCTGACGGTGGGGGATTCGAAAACTGCTGCGCGGGTGACCGCGTATTATAAGACCCCGCGAGGCGCAATCACAATAAATGCACAGATTCAAGGACCCTGAAATAGCACCCATTGTGATTGGCAATCTGTGATTGTTGGAAATGCTGTCCTGTCTTAGCGCTTCCCGCGTGCTAGTGCTGATATCGTGGCTGACAAAAGGATAGTGCCACCGCCAAAACATCAGCCCTACTCCTATGAACAGGGATAATTTGCATGGCTGACAGGACTAATGGCCAGGGTGTTCTGCCAGAGACCCTTCGGTGTGCTCCTTCAGTCTTTCTACTCTACGTGGCTCTGAACAAGTCTATGGCAATGCCCCTGGATGGAAACAAACGAGTCATGTCTACCCATCCCCAGACCAGGCGGCATTTATGCGCTTCGTGTGATATCGGAGTGGGCCATTTATTTGATCGTTTGCAAAATTTCATTCTTATTGCCGTGTCCAATCTATAGTTAATGCTAGTAGTTCCCTTGTATAATGTTCCCAATCCGTTGTATGATGCAACTCAGTAACTCCGCAATCAAATATCGCAGCCTTGTCCCAAATGCCCGTCCGTTACTCTTATTCGAATTATCTTGTGCCAATCCCGGGTCGAACACTCTTTCTTTCACCATCGTTCAGCAACGGTCAGCTTGCTGTCCAACCCGTACCATCCATTATGAGCGATTATCGGCTATGAAACGCTTGTTCGTCTCTTCGATCGAGTCGGATTCGCCCCTTTGTCTTGAACTCATTGCATCAAAGAGAGCGAGACACGTAAGAGTAAGCTGAAGAAGGAACATGGGTATCAAGTTGTATTGCCAGCCTCGCATTATCCGTAGATGCTGCGCAATGTCATTCCTTTGGCTAGCACTGGCGAGATCTAGCTGTAGAACAGCTGTAAACCAGCCCTGCGGTGTCCAAGTTTCCTTAGTGTATCTGGTATCGACTAGTGTCGAGGCAAAGGCAACGTCGATAGTTTGCCCCTTGTGACCGTTTGTCACAACAAAGACGTAAGCCAGCGTGGCCAAGGTAAATATCGTGCCTAAAACGGTAAAAACGAGCCAGGTGCGGTAAAACAGAACGCTCAGTCTACTGTTACGGAAGTTCGATCTGCTTCGGAGCCAGAGGGCCAAAATGCCACCGAGTCCAACAATGACAAAAGCCGTTCCCGCGGAGCCGTTGCTCGAATGCCCCTGATCCACCGAGAGATATCTGGGCTCGCCGATTAAATCAAACGTAGAACCGTTGAATCTGACGGAAAATGTGCCGCTTGCCGTCCTATGTAGCCAGCTGACCATGCTTGTAACAAAGGCTAGCTCGATGATGGAATCCATCATCACCGCACCAAGTCCGATATAGAGAAACAAGCGGTTCATCGTGGTGGCTGTTTTGTCCAGGCTTGCAGGATACCGGTAGATCGGGAGAGGTTAGTTGAAACATTTTATGTTTAAGGTTTTGGTCTTTAAGTAATTTGTTCAAATCGTGGCAAACGCCTCACCGAGACAAGCTGACAATTTCCGTAGCCGTCTAGTGCTGACAAGAGATGACGGGTTGGGCAATATCCGGCTGTCAGCCAAAAGGTGAGGGAACCTTTTTTTTGCCAGCGATATTTGATTGGCCTGTATCAAGAAATAGGGGAGAATCAACATAATCGTCCTGGTGAGAGAACATTTACAGGAAAAGCTTAAATTGGACTGGGTGAGCCTGGTACCCCCAAAAATACGCATACCCATGTAGGTAGACAGACGGTTGAATCCGGAACATTATTCCCGTGGACAAGGATATATGATCTCAAGCAGGGGTAGAAATCAACTTTACGTATAATTACCAAATTCCACCAAGCAAATCTTAGAGCGAGGAACCGAAATAGCAATCCTCACACTTGTCCAAGGCTTCAGTAGCAATGGTAGATCTTTGTCAACACAACTATTTTGGTTTACGTACTAAACTCAAACCGCTCTTAAATTTAGATGGCCCAAAATGCCGACGACCTCTACGTGAACATAGATGTAATTCAGCGTTTGGTTGCTCGTCATAGCAGTAATTCCATCAGCGTAGGTTTACTTTCAAAAGCTAGAATCAGAACCTCCCACGTCATGAGGTCACGCTGACACAAATTGCAACTAAGTGACGGGTAGTATCGATATTTGCTTTGTTTTTACACTACAAGCCCGTTTCACTGCAACTCGCATTCTTCCTCCTCCAGCCATATTGATCTGTTTATTCATTTACCAGATAGGACTCGTATCACAAAGTAGTTTTCACGATAGCAGCAGCAATTTGGAAAGCCAATATAGTATTTATCCGAGGAGTAAATATCAACTAAGAACATAAACCGACTAAAAGAGTGTTTCTGTCATTCTCAAATCCAATCTGCTACCAATTTCTCAAAGGCTCCTCGCTGGATTGGCCATCCATCACAGCAAATCCGGCCCGTGAGAGATACAGACTCTTCTCCCCATTGTTGCCAAGTCGGAACCAGATGGCAAAGCTGAAAAGCATCAGTATCTCAGACCTATAATGCTGCAATTTAGCATCCATAGTTGGTGCAGTTGCAGTAGTCAGCACTGCAGTAGTAGCATCGGTATCTCAGACGCCAGCAAATGTCTGAGCACTGAGGAGGCGTGTACCCTCCGCACCAAGCTTTGGCGCCAACATCTTCTATGTTCAGTCAGCCTTAGTTCAGGCCACGGATCTATAATATCATCAACTTCAACTTACTAGAGGAAAAGCTGAAAACATCCTTGTTAAAGGCAGAGACACCACTTTTATCCTCGGAGGCAGCCTTTGGTGCGTCACCAGTCGTGGCGGCGAAGATGCCGTTGGTGAAGAGAGCGAGAACAAGAGTGGGCTTCATTTTGAGAATGATTTGATGAGAGTTTTCTTGAATTGCTTGTTTGATCAGAGTTGGAAAGCTGTTGCTGTTGATGCTGGTAAAACTCTTTTGGAAGGGGAGGAATGCCAGGTATTTATAAGCCTCTTCTCTCTGTGGCCAGCTCCCCGGTGAGGGAAGATTTCTCATACTGACCGCATGTTCAATAGTTTCATAGGTTCTACAGATTAGTATCTCCAAGCATATTTTGTGTTACCGACAACATTCTCTTCGGTATGGTCGTGTATGCGAAATGCAGTCTGGGTGTAGTCCATGTAGACAGGACCAATATATTGACATGCGCACAGTATTGCGGGTCACGTCCTCTGAACATCCTCAACAATTGGTACCTCGCTACATCTGAACGATGCAACGGTATGTAAGTAAGCACAGGGATAGTTCGCCCGGCATGCAATCAGACGGACTATCACATCCTACACAGCCCAAAGGGGAAAACGTACTGATCGGCCAAGATCCTTTCTTCGGGGTATGCTGTCAGAGGACTGGTGGTAGTTTGGCACAAGGTTCACGCGGGCTATTTTCTTACCATCCGAATAAGTTCGGTTGGTCAATGTAAGGACATACTGTACGACAAATCTATCTTCTTGTCGTTTGCAACACCAGCGGTGCTTTGTAGCTAGAGGTGCCGAAAGTTACACCTTACAGGGTGAGGATTGACATCAAGTATAGACTTCTATCATTTCTGAAATGTCCAAAACTACCTGCCCAAAACTATAACATCATATGATTCGTGGCTATCTTTGTATCTGTGAGGCTCTTCTTACCTCTAAACAACCATGCTTGGGCAAACCCGCGCCTCAGTCTCGACCCTGGTATACGTTTGTGCAACGCGAGGGCTGGAGAAGCAGTGAAACCTCCCAGGATGTAAGTGGTACCAAGAAGGCCTAGAACATGAACCCCTCAACGTCCGCTCGACACTCCGCCTTACCAAGATGGATTTATTGCAGGGGCTTTAAGACTGGGCAACTTGATGTCGCCAATGCAGTTGTTGAAGGTTGGGAACACCGGTTGTTCACGACTTTTGACGGGTTCTTGTTGCACACGGTAACATGAGATAGTAGTGTCATCAACACTATGCACCGCATGGAGTTTCAGCCTCACGTTGTACGGCGTAGCTGTCAACAGAGCTGTCCATTCATATCCCCGGTTGAGTTCGTCTTTCATCCAACCTATTGGTCTATCCTCCCCATCATTGGTTCGGCTGTGTACCACGGCTCGCGGTCTTCGGTTCGGATGCATCTGCCGTAACCGCTACCCCATACCATGACTAGACACCCGACTGATGGGTTCTCGTGGGGAATGAGTGGTTTGACTGCGGACTGTCGGACCATGAACCTTGAACGCGGTACCGACCATCTGCTTTTGAAGAAGTCTGCTTAACCGTCTCACCGTAGCTGGGCGGCAACATTGGTGGTGAGTTGACGCATCGTGCACCCTGTCCTCTGTCCATCCTGTGACACCTACCGCTTGGGGTATGATAATTGCCAAAGACCCTGTTGGGGTGACGGGGAAACCGGCCCGTCGGAATAAATCAGGGCCAGTCTCACGTAGCGGGCTGAGCAACCCTTGGAGTTGCATGGTCGACATGAAATGCTGGGGAACCCTAATCAAGGGCCACTCTGCATACGGATGACGCGCTTGTGTGGGCTATGGTCATACATTTCAGCTCGTTCTCCACCCAGGTTCAGACGAAGGCCCAAACCTATATGGAGTTAGAGGTGAAGGGTCGACGTGTGGAGAGGTCAAACAAAAGAGTGGTGACGCAAGAGCTTTGCGGCTTTTGCTTTTGGTCACCATGCTTAGGAGCTAATTTACGGGTAATCAGATGTTTGCCGAGATTTGAACGTTTCGAAACACCTATTACCGAATGACAAGTCCTGCGAAAGCCCCATTACGTGCCAAGTCCAATCGCTTGGAATACGCGGGAAGATGACGCAAACTCTAACCGCCGAGAATGATGATTCGTATTGATCCCAAACTCTGTAGTTGGGCATTCTTCGACAATAATTGCCAAGATTACTGATAGATGAACAGTGGCAATGCAAGACGGTCCAAAGTACTCCGTGATTACATCCGAGTGCATTATAAAGCCATGTGTCAAGCGGTTTGTACTACACCAGTCCCCAGACTTGCTGGGCACGGCCATCAAGTTCTCATTCCTGCCGGTCTGGAAGCTCCATTGATTGGACGCGGTCTTCATGATCTGGGTTGCAACGACGTGCTGCAACTGTCAGCACTATCGTTTAGATGCGTGATGCGACTGGCTATGCTCAATTTTACATATTAATGATATCACAGTACGAGCGAGGTGATGGGTAGCGTTCGAGTATTGATGCAAGTTGCCAACGTTCGTTTCAACTTACCGAACCCAGTATAATGATTCATAACTTATTCCTTGGCAAAAGCGTCCATGATTATGCGTGGATAGGCTCTCCCCTAATGGCCGTTTTGGTGGGAAGTCGCAAACAAATGTGGTACTGGGGGCTAAGAAATCGATGATAAAAAGTTAAAGGAATATATGCCCTTATATCAAAGAGAATAAATGATAGTTTAATTGCCCTGTTAAAGAGAACGCTCCGTGATGCATGTAGAGAGTCTGCTTATATCCGTTTACACCACAACATCGTCAACTTAACCCTTCGCCCCCGGAATCAAAAACGCCGAGAACAAACGACATCAAACTCTATCAGGCTCCTCATACTCTGGAGGAGGATCCATCACCAATACTTCCAAAGCACAATTCATAGTCTAAGACAAGTTAATACTGACCTTCTTTGATCAGCACATGACGTACCTGTATTGGCCCATTCAACCCCTTCGATATCCCGGCAACAACTTCCAGAGAATAGGCGAGATTGAGCATACACGAAGTAAATGTTGGCTTGCAATCAGAACCGACGACAACAAATGTTCCCCAATCGCCCAACTGTAGTTCAAATTCCCCTGCATCAATAGGCACAGCTCCGTTTATCGTACAGCCGCTCCGTACTTGCGTGATATTATGCCATGTGTTTCGCACTGATGCTGAAACCGACGACTTCAGCTGCATACTTACATCGCGAATGTATAATTCACCACCTTTGAACATCTCGGGAGGGGTGCGCAGAACCAGCCGAACTGGAGTTCCGCGACCACGAACTAGTACAGGCGGTTGTGGTAAGGCCAGTTCCATCTGCAACGCCGGAGAGTATTGAGGAAGGTAGTCATCCCGGAAGCGCTGGTTTGAATGCCCGAACTCTATGCCGGAGTCCTCATTCAGTCTGTCGGCTGGAAGTGAAGAGATACAAGATGAAGGTAGGCTGGTGACGGTAGGGTTACTGGTGATGAAAACTTCTTGTCTGACTGTCGCTGTCTTCTTTATTCCGCCAAACGCACGTCGTTGCACGCTTGCAACTATGCTGTATGTAACTCCCACTCTGAGTTTGTGATTGTCAACTTGTAAGGAGGGTGGAAGCTGACACGCATTCTTGCATGAACAACAAAGATTTTTCGGTGCCTCAAACTCGAACGGATAAAAATGGGTGTAGTTACCGCACCCACTATCCGACTGCGCTGGTAGCTTTGCATCGAGAATTTTGGACCTCTTGAATATCTGGGCCATGTAAGAAGCTAGGACCAAGTCGCGAAGGGGAATACATACTGTGAACCGTGACTGATTGGGACAAGTTCCGTTGGCCTCTGCAGAGACTCTTGTCTTCTCTCTACCTATTGTTTTCCATGGTTCTGTAAGTCTAGTTATCATGTTTTGCTGGGAAATTCTCACCTTGTAGAGTTGCCTTTACTTGAACTACATTCTTCAAGCAACCCTGCACTACCAACGTGCCTCTGACCTTGTCACCGGGTCGGCAAACCGTCGATTTGGACGTTGACTCAATTTGTAGTAGTAACTTCATTGTTACAACTTCATCTGCTGGCGGAAAAATTAGAGGAGTCAAATTCGGTGCAACAGGGACTGTTAAAAAGACATTTCTAAACATTTTATGAAATACCCGGGCTCTTGAGCCTTTTTAATTAACTTTGATCAATTCATGCAATATCGTACCATGTTAGTCGTCAATTGATAGGGCGCCGGTATTGGCGGAAAAACCGGAATTAGCTGTGGCGGTTGGGAGAAGCAGCCACAACGCCGTTACCGGGCCTGGCGATTGACAGGAGACAGAGACAATGATATCTTCTGGCATTTAATTAGCGTCAAAGAGAGAGTTCAGGAGTGAAGTCTATGCCATCTAGGGATGGACCGGCCGTCCGTTTCAAAGTGCTAAACTGCGAGCTTCACAATTTCTGCGACCAAACCGTACGATTAATAAACCCATGGTGATTGGATTCAACCAGACTGGACACCGACTGCAATTCCAGTCACCGTGGTGTTTGTCCTATCGATGCCACACCAGGCCAACAATTGTTCCGCCAGCGAACAAGGTTCCCTGGATGGGATAGAGAATGCGCCACAGCCAACCTAGAATTAGCGCATTCAGCTATTCATTTGAGACTTGGCAATTTATGCCTCCGAGTCTCGCTTTAACTGGAGCGCGTATCCGCATGGACTCACAAAGCCTGGAGCTCCCTGGAGGTGGGAGATGCTCGGTATTAATTGAGACGAAATAACGGCTTTCAAGGACCAGAGGCATCAAAAAGTAGCGCTCCCTGAAATGAAACCCCATGTCGACAATGGCCCGTATCATGTATCATATTAACATGCCGGGCTTCCACCGTGATATCCGGGTCCGGATCGGCAACATCGGAGTTGCCTGGTTGCCATTGCACTTCACCTCACGCAAAACCATTCACCGAGGCATTCACTGAAAGGGACAAACAGCACAGTCCATACTTGGAAATTGAAATATTTCAATCACGGCACTGGGCTGAAAATTCCCCCTTTCACACCTGTAAACATACAACCGGGAGTGGCCGACCTGCAAATCCAACTAGCCTGCAGCAATTTCAGCCAACGTTGACCCCTCAATCTCGCATCCACCAACTCACAACTCAGGCAGCCAACATCTACAACGATGCGCAACCCACGACACTTCACAGCAGTAAACATCGGAGTGCAACTGGGCTCTCATCCAACTCGGGCCCGCTGACGCTGCATGTCCGACACGATGATCCCACACGTTCGACTTGTCCTCCCAAAGTCGAGCTTACTGGCCAGCAAGGAACATGGCGAATCTCACAGCCCTCCACACAGAGTTAATAGATCACATCTCGACATATCTTGACGTCCCCGACATTGCCTCCCTACGACTAACATGTCGAACAATGGGACGAAAGGCCACTTCGTCCAAATTCACCGCCCTATTCAAGCAGAAAAATATCCAACTCTCCACGCAAGCCCTCCAACGGCTGGTTCAAGTCACATCGCAGGGAAGTCTGGGCTGTCTCTTGGAGGACTGTAGTATAACGGGCATCGCACAATTACCCCAAGCGTCGCTCTCTCAAACAGATCAGACTACAGAACTTGTGCAGCTGCTCACAACAGCATTTCGAAACCTGAAGCAGCACTCACCAAACGGGAAGATCACCTCGATTCGTCTCCTGGTCGTTGCCAGAGAACAAGATGCCATTGGGAACTTGGTTGAACCAGCGGTATTCAGATCGTGGGGGGCAATTTGGGCTGCGGCGTCTCACACATTCAAGGTCGTCATGGCAGCGCTGAGTAACTCCGGGCTCTATGTGGAGTGTCTAGACATATTTAACAGCATCAATGGATGCAGTCTGGTCATTGACGATTTCATGTCAGACTTGAAAACAAAACAGTTGTGGCCTTTGCTCAAAACGCTGAGTGTGAGTCTATCCGCCAAACCAGTCGTCGACAAGTGGCTCATCGACGAGGCCATGGAGCACCAATATCAGCCTGCTGGACCTGAGGAAATATGGACTGCAGACCAGACACTTCGGGCAATCGCAAATACAATTTCACACATGCCTTTCTTGCAGAGTCTGAATGTTCATTGGTACATTATTGGGAAACCAGAGACACCACCTACCGAGGTGTCCAGCAATCTATTCAACGACACCACAATGCAGTCTTTCAAATGGACGGGCATCCAAGAGTGCAGCCTCCACGGAATACAAGCCACTCCTACACACCTACTCCAATTTCTACAGACCTTCCGTCCTCAAACACTCACGCTTACTGATGTTTCCCTGGTGGGGGGGACGTACTCGCCAATATTTGAGTACCTGAGTAGCGCAGAGAGCTCCGTTACAAGCTATCACTTAGACGACCTTGATGAAACCCGACATCTAGTCCATTTCAACCATGTCAAGGGAACTCCCAAGTTTCGGTATAGAACCGGTGATTTCGGGCCAAGCACAGTCTCGCGATGCGGGCTGAGCGTCAAAGAACCGATAAGTTACCAGCTCGCTCATTCCAGGGTTCTCGGCTCTGGTGAGCGAGCGAGATGGCTCAAGAGCAAGGCAGAGCGTTATGGACGACGGCCAGGCTACGCTCGGTACAACTTTATATCCCTGAACTCTACCGAATCCGTGGTGTCAACTAATGTTGACCAAGAACAGGGCACATGAAGTCGTTTCAAACCATGGTCCCTACGAGAACAGAACTTTTGCTACCATGCTTTTAAAAACACCAGTTGACCAAAAAGACATCCCCCAACGCCATACCAAATCTAAGGATAATCCGTAAACCCAGCGCCAACGCCATCCCTACTAACCATATATCTATACTTCCCACCCCCATCCTCCCCCAACAACCGCGGCACATCCCTATTCCCATCCACCCTCACAAACCTCTCCGACCTCCTCCCCCACAGATCCTCCCCACGTCTCACCGCACTCACAATCCTCTCCCTATCCCGAAACTTGTCATCGTTCATCCAAATATGCGAAAAACTCGCCATCTTATTCAAGAACTGCTCCACCGTCGCAAAACAACTACTACAATGCCACGACGCATTTCTCAAAGTCCCCTTCTCCCAAAACTCCCTCTGAAGAAAGGACCCCCCGTCGCCGACACGCAGATGCGACGGCGTGATCGTCTTCCCGCCGTCGTAGAACGTCGCCTGCGGGTGGTTCCATTCCTTGCCGACGTGCAGGAACTGGAAGGAGTAGTAGTAGAATTTGGAGGCGAGCGTCAGCCGGCGCGGGAAGGAACACGTTCGGAGGATGTTGATGGTTTCGGGGCGAGGAATCTCGTCGACGTCAGCGACGATGATGACGTCTCCGGTCGTGGGTGTCTGGGCGCCGGTCAATTTGGGAAAGACTTGGGTGAACATGGAGTCGCGCTGGAGGTCTTCTATGTCCCAGGTGAGGCGGGGGGCGAAGTCGGCCGGGAATTCGAGGAGGTGGTATATCAGCTTGGGGTGGTATCGTTCGAATTTGGACCAGTTGTCCCGTATGGTGAGGTTCTTTTGTCGTCCTTGGAATGTGAGTGGTGATTCGACAATGACAAAGTAGTCGATGTGGTTGTAGAGGGTGTCGAGACGAATTTCGAGGAAGTCGAGCTCGGTGTTTATCATGAATAAATCGTAGACTTTGCGGCGACCAGCGCCAGTTGGTGTGAATGGTTTGAATCCATGGCCTGCACAGTATTTGCGTGCTTCTGTCTCGTCGGAGTGTGGTGAGCTATTGCGTGTTGCATCGGTTGGCTGTAAAGGCTCTTGTTGGCGAGGTTGTAGAGTCGACCGACTATGCTGAGTAGTTAAAAAATGAAGAAATAACCAAAAAGCAGCACTTGCTAGGAAGAAGTGAAATATTCTAAAGGAGCGACGGGCGAGCATTGCAGGTTGATCGTGGTGATCCGGATCATGACTTCTGGAAACGGGCTTGCCTCAACAAGGGTCCGCGAACAGGGGACAATGTGAATATATAGCCACGGAGTGCAAAGCAAGCCCTTCAGACGGAGATAGACGCCAAGAATTTTCTGTGTCCGTCTCTGTATTGTAAATTCAGCCCCAAGAATGACCGCTTTTTCGTGAGGGTCAGCTCAGCACAGCCTCCAGGTGGTACAAATTACTTGACCATGTCCATCTGTGCACAGAGTACATACCCATCACTTCATGCGGCCTGAGTGACGACCCCCTCATCCACGTCACCAAGATGATTCAAAAATATCGGAAAGCACGGGATTACCTCGTTTTTGCCCCAGTTGCCAATACTCTTGGCGACACCATCCATCTCTGTCGGACACGCAAACGGGGGGCATCAAATGCCACTTTTTGGCACCAGACCGCCAAATATTGGTTCTCGAGTCTCAACTGTGACAAGCGATTCAGCGAGACCCGCTAAATTAGCTATGACTAGCCTAGTTGAGCTTGGCAGTGGCAGGTGATTGGCCAGTGCCTATTATAGGGATCCGAGGGAAATGCTTGAATGCCAATGGGCTGGGCAACTGATGTTGCGTCGTGTTATTGTTAGGCGCCGCCATTCGTACTTTGTGATGAGCCGCCGGAATGCCAAGCGTCAGATGCTTGCCGAGCCTCAGGCAAGGACGTGTCCTGATGCCTAAAAAGCAGTGAACCCCAGTCTACAGTTGTTCAACCACATCGTGGTGGATAGTACTGTTCAGATACTGATGAACCCCTGACGGCTGCAAATGCCGCCGATATTCTTCATGTCTCGCTTTTTCGAGGGTTCACAGTTCAGTATTCGTCTATACCCCTGCCATCATCTGTTTTTTTTTTCACGGCGGCTGCCTCCCGTTCACTCACTAATCAGATGTCATCTGTGATCTCAATCGCAAGTCAAGCAACATCGACATGCATACATTGAGCAGCGCACACCTGTCAACCCTAGCAATCCCAATGCTTCAAGTCCTTCATAACAATGCAAAGTGCCTGAAAATGTTCATGAAGATACGCTCAATTTCGCTACAAACAGTCTCTAACGCCTGTTGTGCTATAATAGTCTACTCTCGAATCCATGCTACATGTTTCCCTCAATCATCGCAACACATCGCCCTACAAAGCCCCAAATGTCCATCAACAATCTATCCCGCATCTCTAACCCATTATTCCTAGACCTCTTCCTCCACGCTATTCTGTCCTCAATTCTCATCACTCTTCTCCGCATTCTTGTCAAGACCACTAATCTCCAACGCAAAATCGGCCGCCTCGGCACGGCCAGCGTACCGGGCCCAGCTCGCACATCCCGCAAACTTGCTCTTCTTCGCAGCCCGTGTAGTACAACCTCGATAATACTGCTCAAGTCTATCGTGCGCATCCTTCAGTTTCTTAAGCTCCTCCATGGTGTCTGCAGACCAGGGTGTGTTGTTGCCGACAATGCGATCAGCCACAAAGGCATAGCGAGCACTTCTTGCGACCTCAGCAAACTCGGCCTCGTTCGCCGACCACGTGTATTCCACATTTTCGGAAGCTTCAACTGGCTTTGCTAGTTCTTGGTTTCGCTCGAGGCCGAAAATTGTGTTCTTGTTCCTTTTCCTCTTGCTTGGCTCCCCTTGGGCGGAAGTCGCTGTCGTCGACACGCGGCCAGCGGTGTCAGGAAGGCTTTGCTGAGGTGGACGCAACAAGTTATGTGAATCGATAGCTCTCTGTCGTTCTCCTGACTGCTGTCGTTCTATGGGTATGAGCTCAAGGGGCCTTATGGTGCCTACTGCCGTCCCGTAATTGCCATCATGAAATCGCTGTTGTCGTGGGTGGCTTGGTTGTACGGTTGGCTTCCTCTGTTTTGTGGGCGTCTTTTGCAATTGCGCTGCCGATTTTCGCTTTGTCGTAGACTTTTCTTCTGGAATATAGTCCTCGTCATTGTCGAATTCTTCAGCTGGAGCATTTTCTGGCACCAAGTTAGTAAGGTTCTTGGGTGTTAAACTGGTCATACTAACGATTCGACTTTGGCTTACCCACGGAGGCTTTAGGCTCAGGCTGAAGATAATGCCCCCATTTGTTGTCAAGTTCCTCGCGAATTTGATCACTCTTGGTAGTTGTCTGTTCTTCAGCATTTTGAGCAATAGGAGCATTATTTTTCCCAAGTGAATCAGACGCAGTAGTGAAACTATGAGCGTCAACCACCTGGTGTCGAGCTGGGCGACTGTTTTCGTTTGCTGGCGTGGCTCGACTCTCCTCCCGAGATCGCACCGAGGACCGTCTCCGGCTACTCAAGGATTGATACCCAGCAGATAGCCCATCGCTGACAGCTGCCGTGACTTCGGACCCTGCAGTAGATGTTGTTCCGAATAGTCCGTCACCCTGGCCCAGCTCTCCGCCATCCGGATTCATCAGCTTCTGTAAGGCCTGAAAAGACGTAACCCGTCGTCGAAGGTCTTGGCTCACTGGGCGACCACTTGACGACGCAGTGCGAGCACCTTGTGTTTTCTTAATCGTCTTAGTCAAAGTTCGACTTTTTGGTGATGGTTGCACGTCTGAAGTCTGAGATGTCTGGCATTGTACACCGTCAGTTTGGCCATTGGTTGAACAGAATACTGGGATCGGTCGCCCAGTTTCCACAGCAGTAGCCACAAAAGAACCGGGAACGAATTCAGGAATCTGACTCTCGTGACTTTCACATACCTGATCCATCTCGAGTGCCGTGGAGGAGTCCTCTGATCCGTCAGGAGGCATAAATGCGATACTCGGTGGAGGCTGAAGGCTTTCGAGCATCGGCACCGTGACAATTTCCGTCACATCCGTCAAGATTCCGCCCCTGACAAGTCTGTTTCGGCGAGGCGTAACATGGATGCCGTCTTTGATGGTCGTGTCATCGTCAACTTGTGTCTGGCCACATGTATCAAAAATTTGTGCCACAACCCCCATGAACGCATCATTGATGAGGCACGATTTATCTGCCGCAGCAGCCATTTTCTCTGCACGCGCCGTGGCAGTACTATAAATCGCCTGTTCGTTAATCCAATCAGCATTTTGCCCTCTGCGAATGGCGTCCTTGTCCATGGCATGCTGCAAGAGGTGGTCAGCAATATTGAGTTTGATAAAACCTCCAGTATTGGTTCCCATCCAGCCTTCAAGACTCCCGATATACTTGTCCAAACGCCTTGACTCCAGATACTTGATAGCCTTCTTCGCGTCATCCCGAGTAATCTTGTCGGTACTGAGCTTCGGCGGATACGAATGGATCAAGTCGGCGATGGAGTCCTTTGTCTCCACAGAGTATTGATGCAATTCGCCATAGGGGATCTTTTCCACGTTGTGTTCGTAAAGTTCCCACACTTTCTGTTGGGCCAGGTAGTTGATGACAAACCTTTCCACTTGGTGGGCGGTAAGACCAAGCATGTTTCTCATCATCTCTTCTGTAAACTGATGCTCCTCGCCTATAATGTGGCAAATTGCCCATTGAGCACCGACTCGAAGGTCTTCCTAAGACGGCTTCTGTTGGTCCTCTGGGAGGTCTGATGTGGAACACTTTGGCGGGCTGAGTAACAGCGTGTTTGGATAGGCATGGGATAGCCCATCCTCCGTATCAGACCCCCAGTCTATCTCGTCATCTACCAGCGGATTCGACATACTGTCTGAACGATCGACTGGTCTAGGAAGCAGTGGTGGTAGTCTCACAACCAGTGCTTTTCTCCACCGAGTTTGAGATGGAGTTTGCGTGCCTTCCCCTTGTGTCAGCCCTAGGAGCAAGCGAACAAGGAGACAGTTGACAACAAAGAAAAAAATGTTCACTCACAATAACCTTCTCCCGCAGCGGAAGAGATGTTTTTCTTTTCCAAGTCGTGTACCTCGTCGTCTGGGGTGCAGTCTCTCATAGCCTTGATCAACTCACTAGGGCCTAAGGCAGGATGATCAACAGGAAGGGAAGGAAAAGCGCAGTACTTTCCCAAGTCAGAGTTTTCCAGCTCCACAGACGAAGATCTCGTAACCCTAGTAGGATTTCGAGACGATGTTCCGCGTGTGTCTTCTTCTTTCGTCATGTCTTGGTACCTTTGTGGAACTCGACGAGCTGATGCAGGTCGAAGGTTGGGGCGACGGGGCGCCATGGACTGTGGGAAATTACAACTGAATGGGGACAGCAACAATAAGATAGTTGATTACAAATTAAGGTGGTTGGGGAGAAAGAATCGATGGACGTATCGAATCAAATTCCGTCCCTGACGGAGTCCTAAATACAGGTCACGCAACAAACATGGTTGCTGTTTGTGCTTTTTGTTCAACGCGTCGGGTGAAGGTGAATGCAAAGTGAGGACATAGTCAACAAAGGGGCTGGGGACTCCTGTGAGTCTCTACCGAGGAGGTTCATGTAGTTCAAAACAAAGCAGGGGTGCCAAATTCTACAGTGATTTATAGCGGTATGTTTATTATTCTGGATACATATATGTATTGTCTGCCAAAGTCTGCATCAACCCTGCTTCCAGTACGGAATGCACAGTCTGCGAATCTAATCAACTTGGTAGCCCGTATCTACATTGAAACAAAGTGACCTTTTCATCCTATGTTTAAATTTCCTCCAAGTTGCAAACCGCCGCAGTTGCCTTTGAGTTCCACACATAGTCCAGGCCCTAACCCTCGGTGGATGTGAACATTGATATCCATCCCCCAGCCACCCAACCACCACTGCCTCGACGAAAACAAACACACGCAGAATGGGAACCGTTGTTTTATAGAGCCTGTGTCTAATTAAATAATGCCTCAACACCATGCAATGCAATATGACCATGGGTATCCTGCCATGCTAATACCTCCCAAAACGCCTGGTCGAAAATGATATTGCCCAATGTTTGCCTCTTCCACCAACCCATGTCTGACTGCCATGATAGATCCCCAGTCGGGATTTTACAAACACAAGATACGCTAATCTTTGTCGACTACATTTGTCCAGTGCGTAGTTCAGCCTCAACAAAAGGCACAAAGGGACCGCGCTCCATAAACCTGTCCCTATCTGATATAGAGACCGCATCATCGCATTGGCAGTCATCTAAATTCATCTCCATCATGTCATCCAATCCTCTCTTGGTGATTGAGGTGTTGTTGGGATTTTCTGCCCGTTGCATCCCCTCTGCAACCCGATGGTGTTTATCCTGAGCAACCATGGACGTTGCCAATAGGATGTCCTCCCACGACTTCAACATGCGCTTGGTATCCTCGCCAAAGCTGCAGGAGAAGCGCTTGGGTGTCATCAGCTGCACAGTATTGACCATATCCATGCCAAGAAAAGACATGATGTAAGCAGCTACAATAGCTGCCGACCCGTCATTACCAGAATCGCAGGTCACCAGAACTTTTCCATGGCGAAAGGTGTCAGGGCGCACACAGATCTGTCCATTGCCGTTATTGCTACTGGCTTGGGACTGATAAACAGACAGTAAATGATTGTTGATAAGTTTGATAGTGTTGCTGAAACCGTGAATGAGGCCATCCGGACCAAACAGGCCATCAACAGGAATGTAGTGCACAGGAATGCCCAGCGCATTCGAGGCATTTTTCACACCCAATAGCTCAGGAACTTGCATGGCCAAAGGGAGTACTACGAGCATCATGGTAATGCCTTCGCGTTGTAAGAAGGCATGATCGCGTATAACACTCGTCGGCCCGAGATAGAGAAAGTTCAAAATGGCCTGTGCCTCTCGACGATTCTCGTACTTCCATTCTTCCTCATAGTCCGAAGTCTTTAGGGTTGCCTTTCGGGTCGTACTTCCGGTGATGATGTGCAAGTCGTGGCCCGTCAACTGGCTTGGATCGAAGTTCTCGAACGATGGCAGGAGCTGCATGGCGGCCTGGGGAGTCTTGGACCTCTGTGGTGCAGGTATATGAATGAATGGAGGACTCGGCGGGCCATATGAATACGTCGTGGCTCGAATGGTGTTGGCGGAAAGAGAGGTCGGCTGCGAAGGCTCCTGTGGGCGCATGGGCGACATGACGGCGAAATGAGCATTCAGGGCGCCGGCTATGCTCAACTGTGAACCTCGTAGAACGTCGTAGCTGGGAGGCGATGCGAAGCAGAGAAAACCGTCAAAGTGCCCAGGCTAGAGAAGAGCTGGTGCTGGTCAAGTGCAATGTTTGAGCCACCAGCCGTGACGTCTCAAGAGGATTTTGGCCAGGAGTGAGGAACTTGATGTCGCGCGACAACTTGCGCCGCGGGCAACTAGGGATGGAGGCTCGCAGAACCTCTGTGGATTGCGCGAAATGGCATTGAAGGTTGTTGTAGTGCTTCCGGTGTTTGGAGGTTGATGAGGCCAACTGTTCGTATGATGAAGGGATAAAAGCCAACAAGGAAGTTTAGTTTAGCGTTCTGTTGATCAACAAAGCTCAAGCTGCCTGGATGGCTTACTTTAGCTCGTGCTGTTATCAATTGCCAAACACGCACTGTGTCTTTGCCGGCTACAGCTGACTTGACAATGGGGCGTTCACAGTACAAAGAGCACAGTGAGAAAGAGCGACCTTAGCCAAACCTTGATGTTGCCATGAAGGCATCGTAAGCGTCGGAGAAAGAGCCAGGCAACATTGAAACTGCAAACCTTCATGAACTGCTCGCCCACAGTTGTTCCTAAAAGCCCAAACAATTAAAACACAACCACATCAGAAATTTCTTTGCTCCCGAAGGAAGAAAGACTAAGAGGGACCATGACAAATGCAGGCAGATTGACTTCGATTCGCCAGCACCAACACTTTTCCTAGCAACATCGAAAGTACGTGCCTAGGTACCTGCTAGTACTTAATTACCATGTACACTTAGGCGCTACGCTTGCTCCCAAGAAATATTTAAAAATTTAAACTCTAGCCCAGCCTGTGGCGCTGTAATTCTTACCGCTAATCTGGCAGCCTATACTTGTGATGTCCCGTTGGAGTTGAGACATCGAGACTTCCGGAGAGCTCAGGTACACACCCCAAGCAATCATTGAACAAGTCAGGAAATGAGACGGCTTCATGTTGTGAACTTGATTCGCTCGCTAATCCCAAGGCAGCCAATCGAAGCTTCTACCCCAGGGTCCAGAATCACAGCACAATACCGGGAATGCTTTTTCCTCCCATGCGAAGAATATGCGGTCAGCACAGTGATAGCTCTGATCAACATCCTTCTCCACTACTATGCGATGTAACTTTCACTGGTGCAAACAGTCAACCATACAGAAACCAGCTGTGCCTGAATACGAAAATCCCTTGGACCCGATGTGCCCCCAGGCAGCCCGCGCACAGAGAACCACGGGCAAATCCACGCGAAACAGCCATGACATATATGGGGCATTACAGATTAAAGTCCATATATTAGGAGTGTTTGTGAGTGAAGTCCCGCAGCGCCGTGCTTTGCCCAAACTGCCACTTGCTGAAGAGAGTTGTAGCTGTATCAAATGTGGCTTTTGTCCACCTGTATCCCAAACTCCTTCTGATGCTTCTAATTTTTACAATGCCAACAATTACCCAACAATTTCCGAACTGCCGTATCGTACATGCCGCTGTCGACGGCTTCTACCCTCTGATAAACTTCGCCTTTGACACCGTCTTCGCATTTGACTTGGTGTTCAAGCCGTATCTTGTTGCCGAAACCTCGTCCTCTGAGTTTTGCCACGCATTGGTATATCCAAAACGAGATCATCCTCATGCTCTCGCCCTCGCTCTTGCTTCAACTCATCAGCGCCGTCTTCACCAATGGCCTTTCTGCTGATATCGCGAGACTGAGCTTGCAGTCGCTTGCTCTTTCGTCGATTCTCGAGTTGCTCTTCCGTGAAATCAAGGCGCTCAAGTGTAGAAATGAGCTTCTCCTCAACCAATTGCCGCACATGAAACGCCAGGTCTTGACTTCTGAACATGCCGGCGTATCGATAAGAAAGCCAAACATATTGGTTGATCGCAACGTGGAGGGCTTCAAGCTTGGCCAGATACTGCTGCGAGCCGCCCGGGTAATCTTCCATCTTGACATCTAGAAACTCCAAGGGTATTTCCTTAATGTCTAGTAGATCCCCAGTGGAATTGGTAGCCAAAACACGTGCAAGGGCACGAAGAATATTGACAGCGCCTTCTGCTCGCAGTGTTACAGGCAAATAGCAAAATGTAAGACGGTCATATATCGTGAGTGGGAGGTCCTGGATAATATCGGCTATCTCAAGGGCGTCACTACTGATATTGAGTCGATATTTCGATCCCACAGTCGCTGCAGCCTTGATTCGCATCAGGATAAAAGATAAGGGCGTGTCGGGCGGAAAATATGACGCAAATCGCTCGACAAGACCTGCTGGTGGCTGGATCGTGGCATAGTCAATGTCGGGAACTGATCTCTGAAATGCTTGTGCAACATTCCTTAGATCTGCTCGGTCCATTGTTGTAACCAGGCCAACTTTCTCCTTTTCCGTTTCCTCGGCATCGCCTACTGCTGCGCTTTGCGCTGTTCGATATCGGCCTGCACGCCCACCTATTTGCTTGATTTCCGGATATGAGAGCAGCCTGTTCTGGTTGCCATCAAACTTTGTAATTGATTCAAGCACCACTCGCCGAATCTCCAAGTTCAGACCCATGCCAATGGCGTCACTGGCGACAACAAAATCGTAGTCATTGTTGGGGTCATTGAAGAGAGCCGCTTGTTGTACTCGAACTTCAGGCGGCAAAGATCCGTAGATAATCGCGCATCTTCGGCCAGTATGCGTCTCAATATTTCGTTTCAACACATGAAGGGACAGGCGGCTGAAGGCAACAATGGCATCGCCCTTCTGCAACTTGTTGTAATCACCCTGAATGGCAGAATTCATCATCTTCAGTGGACTAAGCCGTTCATAGCGATGAACTATGCACTTGTCGCCAATGCTGGCACAAAGAGCTTCCAAAAGGCGAACGGTTCGGTCCTCCCCACACAAATGTACCTCCTTAGCTTGAACACCCAGTAATGCAGTCGTCCACGCACCACCACGCTCAGGATCAGCAATCATTTGGATCTCATCAATAACAGCCACATCGAACTGCATGTTCAATGGGACCATTTCCACTGTACAGCTTGAAAAATACTGGTCAGTATCTTCGGGTATCCGCACCTCCTCGCCAGTGATTAAGGCGCAAGGGCGACCCTTGGCTTGGAGTCGTTGATACACCTCTGTCGCTAAGAGTCGTAGTGGTCCGGCATAGACGCCTCGCTTGGAATTTTCAAGCGCTTTGAGTGCATTGTATGTCTTTCCAGAATTGGTCGGCCCAACGTGAACATGAATGGTGCGTTGCATCATCCGTGTGGCGGGAAACCATTCGTGAGGAAACCGAAGATCAAGCAGGCGTTTCTGGTTATCCTCCAACTCTTTGGAAAACTTTTGCCTTACCAGGAAGGATTGGAAAGAATATTGAAGCTCCTTTGTCAATCCTTTGATGTCTCTCGTGATGAACGCATCCCTCAGGCTCCAGAACAATGGGTTCTTGTCTCGCCTGGTCACATTCTGTTCAGCGAGCATAAATGCATGGTCCAAAGCATTCATAAACAAAGCTGCGTGCCTGTTCAACTCATCATCCCCTATACCCATGCCGGGTATTTGTGACGCTGACAAGTGCTGCAACACCACCTGAAGTCGATGGAGTACTGTTGAGCGAAACACGCCATGGCGGCCATCGTACTTTTTCCCCGCATCAAGTCTGAGTCTGCTCTTCGGATCATGTCCTTGGCTAATCTGTGAATTTCGCACCATTCGTCAGTCGAGTCATTCCTTAGATTCGTTCCTTTGATGTACCATACCGAGTTTGCACGAGAGCGATCTATCAGCTTTGCACCACTCCTTGAGCCGTACTTTGGATGTTTTCTCTCTTTGTCAATGAATGGCTTGCCTCCTGCAGTATTGTTCTTTTTTGGAGTTTCCGACCACAAAGATAGGCTCGTTGATATAGCACGACATTGGACAGGGGCGTTCAGCTTGCAGGCTCTCCAGGCCAATTGTCGGGCCACGTATTTCATGACCAAGGCCTTTGTGATATAGCAATCATACCCTCCGATTTCATTGAATAAGATCACACTAATTCAATTCAAAGGGAATGCTGCTGATTCGGCATACCTATGAAGTGCAATGCCAAACTACAAAGGATTCTCCTTTGTTTGTTTGCCTCATTGATGCTGCATCATTGAAAAAAATCAACCACGTGACTAACATGAGGCCTGTGCCACGTGGGCCAAATGTTTGCGCCACACCAAACACCCATTTGGTTGTTGCAGAGATGGTGACGTCGCGTGGCTCATGAGCTTCCCTCAACTTCCCCAACAAAGCTTCATGCACACTTGACTTGCAGATCGCACGACGCCTTTCAGAACCTGAGACCTTATCCTGATACCGAGAAGTCATCGTCACACAGTAGCCTGGTCGTCCGAATATCGACTTTCAAGGGTAGATATCATCAAACAAAGCTATTACAGCAAGATGGCGTCCTCTTCGACGCCAGCTACTCCCCTCCTCTAGTATGTTCATCCCCGACGATCTACCACCACGAGTCGCATCATTTCTAACGGGCCAAATTTCGACACAGCTCCTGCATCGCACACAAGACAACCATCTTAGCAGAATGTACCACGTCCGCCTCGTCGCAAACTTCCTCTCTAGCCTCTCTCATTCTTCCGAAGATTGAGCATAACCGGCCACAGAAGTTGACCTACACCCATGGCCAAAACCAGATTCACTACATCTCCGAAGCGCCATCCGAGCATCCCAACAATCCTTCAGCTGGTGGACTCACATTCCTCGTAGTTGCGGATGCTTCGCTAGGTCGTCGTGTCCCCTTTGGCTATTTGATCGAGATCCGCAATCAATTCTTCAATGAATACACCGAGAGCACCGACTTCTCCGAAATGCCCAATTACGGTGCTGGGTCGTTTAATTCGGAATTAAAGAACTTGATGATTGACTATGGCACTACAAGCGGCGGCAGAAACGATGCCCTTGGCAATGCGAAGCGTGAAATCGATGATGTTAGGGGCATTATGACGGAGAATATCGAGACTATTCTGGAACGAGGAGAGCGACTTGATTTGCTTGTTGACAAGACGGACAGACTTGACAGCAACGCACAAGATTTCAGAGTCCGAAGTCGTGGTCTCAAGCGTCAGATGTGGTGGAAGAATGTCAAACTCATGGGTCTGTTGGGTTTAGTGATTTTCCTCATCGTTATGGTCATGGTTATTGCTATTAAGAATGCAGTTTCGTAAGTGAAGAATGGCAGTCAGGTAACGGGTGAAACTCTTCCCAAGGAGGAATGAAGATTAGCATGCTTGTATTTGGATATCCTAGCCACGGACGCACGAGATTCTGTTAGATTCGGGAGAATTGCCACCTAGCTCCTATTCCATGGGGCTCTGACGCGGTTACTTGTATTATAGGGGCTACTGAGCTGAGAAAGGTTACAGTCTTCATTTTCTTTGTTTGCGCGAGCGATTAGCTACAAAAAATACCATCTCCTTACCTACAACCTAAATAAGCCTTCCCTGTGCCGTAACAATTTCTTGATCATCTAAATTGCAGTGTGCCAAGTTCTGAGTTTCTGCTGGTATATCATGATCTAATCATAGTCTAAGTCTCTCAGACATATTGGGAGCGTATCGACACACGTCCACCCATACGTAACCATAACCTCATCACTCCCAACCTCGGCAAAACTCAGCCTGCTTCAATTCTCAAGGAGAGTCTATTTGACGCGCTGTACCGACAAAACAATACTCATGATTAAATCGAAATTCGTCCATTATTCATATCCCTCGCGGCCAAAGCTACAAGTTCTCCATCATAGCTTGGGGCTACCATCCTTCTGCACCTCTTGATACACATAACCATGCGCAACCGGGTTATTCAGCCCTCCTATGCCTGGTCCCAGAGAAGCAGGCGACCTCCGTAGTCTGTCTGTAAAAAATACAGGGTGTCTCGTTGACGAGTTGTGGTTGTGCTTGTCCCAGGCGGCTTGGAGTGCAGGAGGACCACCGCCTGGTGGAGGAGTGGCGGTTGTGAATCCCATTTTTGGGATGAGACTCAAATGTTTTGCATTTGCGATTCAAATAAAGTTCTGGTTGTCGCAATAAGAGGAGCGTGATATGTGAATAGGTAAAGTTGTTTGTATGAAAAGGATGATGCCTCACATGCGACGTGATGATCGGTTACGGCATTTAGACGCTGAAATGGGGGGGCATGTCATTATGCCGAGGCGCAACATGACTAAGCTGATGTTGGTGAAGTGCAGACGGACGACGGGATAACCTCCGGCTCCAAATGATGCAATCAACAACAATACTTAAATACATCGAAGAAGGTGTTCTGAATGCTGAGGTGAATTGTTCTTTGGTATTGGAGGAACTTGCTACCATGTTTAATACTTGTCGCATTCTAAATTGCCTTGTACTTGTACAAATCGCCATGCCTCTACAGATACATATACAGGGGCTGAACAGATGTGCTGTCGACATTCTACCCAAGCCCTCTAAATCATTCATTATGTTGACTTGTTGTTCCTTCAACTCCGTGATGCCCGTGAATGCTCTTCATAAAACTCTAGCGTTAATGCCGCCAGAAATCCAGGGATGCAACCTTTTTCCCGTACCCAAAACCCTATTTGATCACCTATCCTTCTGGCAAATGGACTTTTGGGGCCGCCACCAACCTTCATCGTTCCCCTCTCGCCATCAAAGACAATTGAATTTTCGTGTTCATCGGTCTGCGAGGGGAAGAAGGTGCTCTCGACTCTCATTTTGCCATTGGGAATAAACGTGACTGTCCAGCCCAAAGTGGAAAAGATGGCTTCTTTAAACTCTTGCGACTTGGATCCCCAAACCTCTTTTAGTCGTCTAGCTGACTTTTGAGCAGATGCCGTCTCTGCCTTGGCTGCAGCAATCTCTCTTTCCATTGCACCCAAAACTGACGTAGGAATGACTGCCACTGCAGGGTTCGTATGCTTGGATCGGAGTTGCAACAATAGATCCGAGTTCTCCTTCTTGAGTGCTTCTAATGTACTGCGTTTGATGGCTTCATAATCCGAGGTGGGGTTTGATCTCAGCGATAAGACTCTTGTAGAATTCTGTTCCTTTGCGGCAGACAATTGTTCTTTGCTTGCGAGTACGTCCTTCTCCAACATGGTGACCTTTGTTTGCAATCCAGTCACCTCTTCTTGAAGCTTCCTGTTTTTGCGTGTCAGTTGACCCAACTGTTCCTGCGCATCGTCGTCTTCGGACCGGGAGCGTTTAGTTCCTGACAGAGGTTGTGGCGTTGAGCTTCCGGTAGCTGGTTCAATGGAAGATAATTCTTTGTGCAGATTCTGGACTTCGGTTTTGTACTGTTCAACGAGGCTTTCCAGCTCCTGTATGCGTGAGGCTCGGGTCTCATCAAACTGCTCGGGCTGCATTGTCTGATCCTCGTCGTCGAATGCCTTCATTTGCGCGCGGAGGTACTCAGCTTCCTTGAGCGCCAGAATACGCTGTCGGTCGATACGCTGACGAGCCTTGTCTATACTCATCGTCCCGGCTGAGGTTTTGGCAGTCTCTAACTGGTCTTTGAGCTGTGATTTCTCCTCTTGCAAGGACTGAATGGAATTTTGCTGAGCGCTCATCTCTGCCCGCAAGGCTCCCACCTGCTCCACGTAAGAAGCAGTCGTCAGGCGTTCTTCCACTAATGCTCTAGCCATTGCTTCAGGCGAGTCAAACTCATCATCGCCTGTTTCTGACGAATTTTTCAAATAAGCCGCCCAGGCGAGCCGTTCATCCTCTAGTCGCTGTCTTTGCAGCCTTGATTCTGCCAGTTCCGCTTCCAGGGATTCTGCAGACTCCAGCTTGCGTTGCAATGACCTCTTTTCTTCTTCCACAACCTCCACAGCCTTGCTGACAGCTCGGAGATGCTTCAACTCACTCAATTGTTCGCGATTATTGGCTTCCAAAGCTCTAATGTGTTGCACTTGTTCGGAAAGCTCCTTTTTGATGATTTCCATGGTTTCTGCATCTCCACTTTGTGCTTTCAGGCGAAGAACATCCGCCTCCAACTTGGCGATTTCAGCATCTTTTTCTGCGGCAATCGAGTGCGCCTGTTGCAGTTGTTCTTCTTTGGATTGACCCTCCTGCTCCAATTCTTGAATTGAGTTCTGGAGCGCAGTTACCTGCATCTGGACATCGTTCATCTTCTTGTCCGCAATTCTAGCAGCATCATCCTTGGCTGTCGAAAGGTCGTCGAGTTGTTCTTGTAATAAGCGAGCTTCGTCCTGGGCTTCACGAGTCTTGCGTTCCCAAGCTTTTACATCTGATTCTGATCGGTCTCGCAATTCTTCCATATCCGCCTTAATAGAGTCCACCAATTCTGCAGCTTTGTATTTGTCTGCTTCAGCAATCTGTCTTTGCTGCAATTCTTCCTGCTGTAGCCGTCGGGCCTGTTCGACCTTGTTGGCCTGTTGAGATAGGGCAATTTCTTTCTCTTGCTCGGCGGTTTGCATGCGGTATTGCAAAGTGCCGATTTCTGCTTTCAGCGCTTCTATTTCTTTCCGATATTTTTCGTACTCGTCCGCGTCTGGAGGCGCCATGTTTTCCTTCGAGCTGTCCCGTGAGCCAGGTCGAACCGACTCGGCAGCCTGACTTTGTCTTGACGAGGGCCTCGCATTGTTTTCTCCGCCAGTGATGAGATTGTATGATGGCTGTGTCGCCCTGAATGAGGCGACCTATTCAGTGCGTATTAGCCCAAGTCCGTTACGCCAATAACACGGAGCATCGAATTTGCGGTTTGGGTGTTCGAACACATGGGAACTCACTCTGGATCGACTTTGCGGTCTTGGAACGCCAGATGGCGCGGTAGCTCGCAATCTACTCGACATTGTGCTTTTTTGGCCTGCTCTAGATGCAGCTGGCTCTCCCTCATTACGAGATCGGCCTCGCATTTCCGTATTGCACGCGCCTGCGCAGTTGTTGATGATGCTCGTTGCTGTTGTGGGGCAACGAACAAAGCTCCTGCGCGACAGTCTCCCGCGACCACGTGACGAAGTATGTGACTCCGATGGTCAATCAGGCGAACAGAAGCTAACAACTCCCTTGGCGTTTACTCAGAGAGGCTCTGGTTAGTCTGCTGTGGCTTTAGTGTCTCGTCGTATGGTTTTGCTTGTTGCGATAGAACATACGTAGGTACATCTCAGTCTAAAATTCTAAGGTGCTTGCACAACATTATGCGAACCAGCACAAGCACGACTTGTCCATGCCAGTGACGAAATGCCTGAAAGGAAGCGCGCTGATTGGTCGTGGAATCTGGCTTCCCACCAACAGCCAGGGCGGGTTGACCCACTCCAGAAAACAGCTCCCACTGAGATTTGCGCAGCTTCCGGGCTCCAGATTTCCTGGGAAGCCGAAGGGCCAATGCAACTTCAACATGGTTCCCTCTCAAAGTGCCAAGAACAAAGAGCTTTGAGACACAGCCCAAGAGACTGAGCGCCTCTATTCGCAATTGACCGATACTTGCCGCCATTTTACTGCCACGACGACCGCGTATAGACGATCGAAGCCGTCAGGATATACGCACTGCTTCATTGATACCGTCATAACCAATTCATCGCTTTACGACATTTCGTGGCTCAATCGTCTTCCCCTCGCGGCATGCTACTACACCAACAGGGGCAACCTTTCTCTATCGCAAGAGTCTTCAGGAGTATTGCTTGAGTGTGTTGGCCTATTGGTAACGGTGCTTGACGCTCGATTGCAATGGTGGTCATTGAGCTCGGCCGGACGGTAAGAGATAGATTGTCACCACACAATCTAAGTCGGAATCATAATGTTTGGCTAACATGTGGACTGTCTAGGCCGCCTCGGTATCAAACCGACTAGCACCTTCACTCGCTCTCCGTTCGTCTCGAATTGTTTCTTCACAGACCAGAGCATTGTTACGGCCTAGTCGGAGAATCGGGTTGGTCCAGTCAAGATGGTATTCAGAGCCAACGATGGACTCATCCACCTCGTCTGCCAGCACAAAATCCTCAATCTCGACACAAACGAGTACATCTACTTCAAGCTCACTGAAAAAGAAGGAGTCCGCGGGAGGCAAATTCAACCTGTATGGCGATGACTGGGAGGACTCAGTTGACTTTGCCATCAAGTCGTTCGAAGACCTGCCCCACCGATTGTTTGGTGTCAACCAGCACATGATCATCAATTACGAACTCAAAGAAGCATTGAGAATAATGCTTCGACAATTCAACGCCCCGATCGTTTACTGTTTTGCGTATGGATCGGGGGTGTTCCCGCAGGAAGATATAAGTCGCAGCATTACGGAAGCAGAGTTTCGCGCCGTCCACCCAAAACCACCGGAAGCATTGGTCAAGGCACAAAAAGGTTCGCCAAAGATGATTGACTTTATCTTTGGTGTCAGTCATACTCAACACTGGCACTCAATAAATATCCGACAACATCGAGACCACTACTCAGGAATCGCATCTTTAGGGTCTGGCCTTGTGTCAAGGGTGCAAAATTGGGGAGCCGGCGTATACTTTAACCCCTTCGTTGAAGTCAACGGCATGTTGATAAAATACGGCGTTACCAGCATAGACAACTTGGTTAAGGACCTGTCAACCTGGGACAATCTGTATCTTGCCGGCCGCCTACAAAAGCCAGTCAAGATTCTCCGAGATCACCCTCAGGTCCGCCTCGCAAACCAGCACAACCTCATTGCTGCAGTTCGCACTGCTCTCCTCCTCTTGCCTCCGCAGTTCACCGAGACCGATCTGTACAGTACCATTGCCGGCCTGAGCTATCTAGGTGATCCGCGCATGGCCTTGCCTACCGAAAACAAGAGCAAGGTTGCCAATATTGTCAATAACAACGTCGTACACTTCCGACGACTCTACGCACCGCTCATCAAGACACTTCCCAACGTGGACTTTACTACGTCCTGCCGCCTCGACGACGAAGATTGGGTGCTTGACCCCACAGCAGACAGCATCCTCCAGCAAGACATGGATCCCACGAAGCGAGGAAACATGGTCCGACGGCTGCCCAAGAACTTCCGATCAAGATTATACTTCCAGTATCAGAAGAAATTTTCCATCCCTCGGGACGAGTTCAACCAGATGATGGCAGCAACTAGTGATGATGAAAGCACGGCCATCAAACGCAGACGAGGCGGCGAATTCGAACAACGCATCGTGTCAGATGATCCCAAGGAACTCAGAGAAATCGTCAGCCAGGTCATTAAACAGACAGTAAATTGGCCTAGCACCACTCAATCTATAAAGGGTGTCATCATGGGAGGATGGACTAGAACAATGCGGTATCTCGGTGAAAAGGTTTCGAAGTGGAGGAAAGGCAAGGCACAGGAAAAGGAATCCGCCAAATCAACGCATCAAGGGAGTAAGGAAAACGACGAAAAGGGCGGGGAGCAGAAAAAGGAATAACAGCATGGCGTCTTCGCTTTAACTTTTATTTTGTGATGTAGGTTTCGTGTATATTATAGGTTGCCGTACCTGGCATTCCGGACTTGGCATGGTTGTATAGATAGGGCGGTGCATTGTGAATTGGCGGAGTTGGTGTCAATAGAGATGTTTATTCTTTGACGGGCCATGGGGCTGTTTGGGCATTTTAGCATCATGAGATGTTGTGTGTCTGTATATCACACCCAGACCACATATGAAGAGGATTGATATAACTTGTTCTCATTGTTCTCATGTTTTCCTACGCAATTCGTGTCTCGTTCATGACCAATACTGCACGATTCAGTGTCTCCCTTTCGGCCTGCCTTGCTCCCTCTGTCTCATCAGCTAAACTATCTGCCAGGATTCCCCCTTAGCCTCGTCTCATTTGTAACTACCATATTTGCACACTCTATTCAAAGCTCGGATAGAAATCGTGTGCAGTGTCCCCCTCGCCTACCAACATACGATAGGACAGCTTACTGTATGCGGTCACTACGGTACAGAGCTCAGGGCAAAGCCCATTACAGCAGGAACCTAGCATGAAGAACGCCTGAGGTACCGAATTGTTGACCAGACCCCACTGTTTGATCTCAAAAGTTGCTGGTGTTCCCTCTGTATTAGGCAGAGTAGCAATGATGTCGTATCCCAAAGCTTTGAACGCGTTGATCATCATGTCGAAAGACTCACGCAGGTTCCCTCTCGAAGCGAAGTTGTAACTCAGCATGTAATATGGGCTCCAGAGCTCCAATCGGATCTGGCTACCAACTATCACCGGGTATGTTTTCTTCATCTCCTCGACAAGCAGCTTGACTCGAGCAATATCTACAGTTCGCCAATCCCCGGAGAGCTGAACAAGTTCCTCGTGTAAAGCCCTGCGTTTGTGCAACATCTCGCTGGATGTACTCTTTCTCAGCTGGCATAACTGACAGGTACAATAGGAGCTCCATTTGCTGAGACTTCGCCGTACGTCTTGGTACGATTCAAGCAATTGCGGCTGGCGGTAGGGAAAGAGCAGTTCGGTACCTGCCTCGAGGTCTTTTGTCGCGCGGATGATTTGCACGTCTCCAATAAAAGATCGCTGGCAGTTGCCAATGCAGGAGTGGTCGATGTGTGAGGCGAGGATCCAGATTCCGCAGTTCAAAAAGCTTCTCGCTTCTCCATCCGAGTATTCGGAGGACACTTCATACCGGTTTGAACTATGGAAGTCATCATGACTGGTTCTTGAGCAGCCGAAGGCATTACGCGATATGATACTCTCCACAACAAAACTATGGCGAATTAGTAATTTGCTAAGGCAAGGTTCCAGAATGACTTACGAATCAATTTCAGGTCCACTGTTGTTCTTGTGATCCCAAAAGATATCAGCCCCAGCATCCAAGTCTTGAAATTGACACGTCAGGTCCCAATTGTGACGACGTTTCTGCACAATGTCAGCCAGAAGACGAGCTTGGCCACCAGTAACCACTCGCGACGTATTCGTATTCATCAATATCTGCTTCTGAGATGAAGCATCGTCGCCGTCAGCATAGCTATATGCGAAGGCTTTTTCGCAGAGGAGAAGTTCTCCCGCTGCAACTCGACGAGTTGTGAAGGTCCCGCGAGACGACTCGTCTACCTCCACTAGCGTAGAAAAGGTAGCACAGTCGATCAAGGGAGGTGTCATTTTGGCCTGCTCGTACATCTGAAGGAATGAATAATTACCCGTTCGCTCCTCCTGTATCCTCGCAAGCGCGCGTTGCTGCAGGTCTCCTGCGGCTCGATTCCTTGGCCACAACCGTCGCAGACTCAGCAATGTGTTGACACAACTGCCGAATGCGCCCATCTCTAATGTGCCCATCTCATATTGTGATCGAGCTTGCCGAAAAAGTGCTTTCTCAGACGTCGGTGTGCGACCACCGTCGTTGACACAAGCCCTCGCGAGGGCTCGCTCCGGGCGCCCCAACCGAAGGTAGGCAAGTGAAAGGTTGAGAGACGCGATCTGTTCTTCTTCCACGGTAGTGGCAATCTTCAATGCCGATTCATATCTAAAGAATTGATGCCTGAGTTAGCTGTGGCCATTCCATCGACCAAGTGTAGGTAACAGCCCCTTGTTGGGCATGTACAGTCTGTGGTACAATGTATCTGCCCATATTCAAGTATACAATAACATATCTGGATATATCCCAATATGCTTTTGCACACGACGCGATAGACGATACCTTTCCGTTGTTTGAATTCTTTTGATCGCCCAGTGAGTGTCCCCAAACAAGGATTTCGTCGAGCTGACGGGATCGGAGGAGAAAATATCACGACTAGGGAAAGAAACTTGGAATACTCACAAGCGGCTCGCCTCTGCCGATGCCTTTCTCTCCACAGCCTCATTTCCTCGCCTCCGAATACTCTCACTGCCCTCGTCCGATGGCTCTTTCCGCCACTGGGAGGGAACGCCTTCTTCTGTTTCCTCAAACCACTTCACATCAGTGACATGATGAACATCCAAACAATACCATCCGTTCTCCAGCTGTTTAAAATACGGATCTTTCAGTCTCAGCACACTGCCAGGCCGCAAGTACTCGTCGGCGGGTATAACATCCTCCTCAGGGACAAAAGACATGCGCAACACCACGGCAGTGCCTGCTTTATCTTCAACAACTGCCAACAAGCTTGTCCATGGTCGTGGGTCACGCCACGGAGGTGTGAGTATTCGAACAAATATGCTTCTACCACGGTGATGTGTTTCGAGGAGCAACTCGGATATGGTAATAGGAGACAGCTGGCGAAATGATGCAGCACATGGCGGGTAGGCAGTCTCAATAAGTGTCACGCGAGGCTCGAGCTCCGATGCTTCCGTTGTGGTACCGTCAATTTCATTGTCCTTCTTTTCGAGGAACGCGGTGATAAGGTGTCGGGAGAAGGGTGGTCGTGAACCGTTTGGCCAGCTTCTCGATTGCGTCGATTAGCATTGGCTTTGAGCTCCTGCATGAGGGCAACGTTCTCTTCACGATGAGAAACGTCTTTGAAATCCATTTTGAGATGAACTTCACGCAATTCAAGGCTGCTGTGATGGGGGAAAATCGAAATATAAAGTTGGAAAAAAGGGATTTTGACCCCAAAAATATGTGGCGTTTATGTCTCTTCGTTGCAGACAAGATTCAGGACTGCTGCGACGGGGGGAAAAACGAAGTAGGAAATTGGAAAGAAGGGAATTTGGAGTGCGAGAAGGGTTCAGTTTTATGTGTGTTCGTTCCAGACAAACGGGAATCCGTGTGACCTTGATCGCCGTTTGAAAGTGAAGTGAGGGTGAGCTTTGAGGAAAACCTAAAGACTTTGACAAATAAAGTGAATCAAAAGTGATTTGATAAACGCCAGTGGATGGATTGATCTACCTCTTCGATGAAAGAAGAGAGTTTATGGCGCAAGAAGGATATAGTGTTTACAGCCTGTGGTAAAAAGTAATTACCCATATCTGAGTATACGCCAACACATCTCGATATATACCAGCACACAACGCGGTATGCGATGCCTTGTGCTTGTTGAAATACTTTTAACCCCTAGCTGTGTGTGTTCGTTCCAAACAAACGGGAATCCCGTGACCTTAATAGCCGCTCGAAAGTGAATTGAGAGTGAGTTTTAAGTGAAATTTGTGAAATTTGTGGACATCGCAAACACAGTGAATCAAAACAAAAGTGATTTGCTGACACCAGTGAATTGATCTATCTCTTCCCTGAAGAATTACCATGTCGGGGCATCACCGTCCACAACAGTCTATAGAGCAAAAGTCTGCGCAAAAGTCAGATCACAAGCAACATGCAAATGGAATAGCTCTCTCGTACTTATGTAATGAACAGATTTCGACACAAACACAGGGACTGGAACCTCGACCTACAGTCTGGTAAAAAGTATTCGCCCATACCCAAGTATACACCAACACATCTCAGTGTGCCTCAACATACAAGTGCGATATGCGGTATGTTTCCTTTGTTTCAATACTTCTAACCCCCCACTGTAGACCTAGGTGCAACAGCATAGGTTGAAACCATGAGGCAGAGCGAAACCATGATATGTAGTGAAGAATAATATAAACATTAACTGGATTGATATCAAAAAAAAAAAAAAAAGAGCTGTTCCGCCATGATTAAACACCACTACTCTGTCAATACACAGATCCCCACTCGATCTCAGTCTCCATGTACAAATTCCACGCTTGGCTATACTGCAGCCCACTTACTTGCCCTCATACTTTCCGCCTACAAGTTTCCGTGCCACGGGCACATCAACCCATGTCTGGCTTGTTGCTGATCCAGCATCCGCAAAGGGATCATCCTCAGTCAATTCCTTGTTCTTGCCCTTGTCTGCTAGCCTAGACACTGATATGCCACTGCCGACAACTGCATCTCCCGATGCAATGTACTCCCATCGTGCTTCTACATGGCCAGGGGTTGGGCCGACGCCATCAGCTCCAACGATGCGGCATACAATCTTTTGCATGTCGCTTGTCAGGGTAACGTCACCCAGCCTCCAGTACACGAGGTGCTTATCCTTGAGATGCGTGCCACTCGGTTTAGTTTGGGCAGCAGTAGCCTTGCCATCGTACCTGGCCACAAAGACGACATTGTGCAAAGTGACTGGTGCCGTTAACTCGCTGGTTGGGTTGAGCTGGTACTGTAGCAACAACCCCAACTTGTCGTCCTGGGGTTTCCACGCCGGCTTTAGTAACAAGGGGCAATGCTTGCCCAGACTAGATGCGTCGGACGCCTCGGAAAAGACCTTGTACGAGAATGCGATGGCTGTTTTGGAAAGGTGTGAGAGATCGAGGGCAAACTGATCTGGTTGGTCAAGCGAGGCGTTTTGAACAAAAATGCGGTTCGGTCCAATGCGTTCTAGTTTAGGGAAATTATTTATTCGAATAGTTTCATGTGCTGCATCTAGTTAGCTCTCGTTGCGGAAGGATATGCTAAGGTGGAAAGGCAACGTACTCTTTTCAGCAGAAATGTCTGCGTCATTGTGAACAAATGCAAGTTCGCCGGCAACGTTGGCACTCTTGACAATGCCATCCTCAAAGGTAGCCGAGACTGTTTCGATAATAGAGCTTTGCAGACCAGGGCCAGTCAAGTCCGGATGCTTGGCATGAATCAAGTTGCCTAGCGAATGCCCAGATCGAACAGACTGGGTGTCCGATGTGCCAGCAATGCTGCTTTCCGACGCCAAGGCATTCATAGCAGGAGACCTTGTAAACGAGGCGCTTCCTGGCATTGGTGGTGAGCTGGAAATCGCAGACAAAGATGATTCTGTCTGCGTTGCCCCAGGAGGCGGTACGTATACGGTGTTTCTAACATCTCGTCGTCCTCGTATGGTGCTCGTTCGTCGAGTCGCGGGTCCAAGCTTCAAGGTATTGGCAACGTTTGATAATGCGGCCTGCTTCGCCTCGGGGTCTTCCTCGTCGACTGGCTTGTTCTGGATAGTCAAATTGAACAGCTGGTCGGCCTCCTCGCCAGCGGCTTCTCTCTGAGCTTCAGATATGGGATCGTTCATCGGTGCGCGGACAGTAAAGCCCTCTTCGTCCTTTGCTATCCCAGTTGTCTTCTCATTTTGCTGAGCAGGGGGTGGCCCTGGAGGCGGGACCACGTCAAACAAATCACTGGACTGTGTTCCATTGACGGCGCCTGATTCAGTACCTTCCTTGGCGTGTACTCCATTTGTCGTTTCATGCGGTCTGCTGGCATCGTTGATGGATTCTTCCTGGGTCGATCTCGTAGGCGTATCCGGAGTCTCGGCCAAGGAGGCCAGACGGCCTGAGTCATGCAGGTTGGTTGATGAAGTGCGAGGAGAGACACCTCGGCCGTGGCTGCTTCCAAGTCGGCCAAATGTTGTGCCACCAGTTTTACCAGGTGAAAGATGCCCAAAGCCACCGTGAACACTCTGCCGTCGTCGGCCTCCAAACAATGTGCCCAGTCTACGAAGTTTTGACTCTATAAAATTGTTAGCAGGGAGTGTCTTCCAGTTGGCGTCTATTCTAGCAAGTACCTTTAGGTTGGTCCGCCGGGGGTTGCTCGCTAAGGTCATCCTCATGTTGCGATTGCTGTGACACTGAGCCTCTAGTTGGAGGAGGATTGGTCGTTGATGCTGTGGAATTCATCGTCTCTGTATGCGGCACAGGAGGAGGTTGTTCGAAAGAAGGCTGTCTCCCGGCCATGGACGAACGACGGGTCGATGTCCTCGTTGGGGCTGGCGGCTTGCCGGCAGTCGTGCTCGCGGCAAAGTCTTTGATTTCTTTCTCTGTGTTTATCTCCAGGACTACGGCCAGAGTCTGGGCAGCAATATCCTGGACACGCTGTGCTTGATCCGCCTCGTGGGTTTGGTACTGTGTGAGTACATCTCGGAGATGGTTGACACGAGTTTCGTCGACGGCCTGGAGTGACTCGAAAATAAATGGCGCTTGCGATTCCCATTGCTGCGAGGCCGATTCCAACTTAGCAGAAGCCTCGTCAACCTTTTGGGTGCTGGCTTTTGTGCCCTTCTTGTTGAGTTTGTCTGACTTGTCTTGAGCACCTTCCAGATCTCTGGCCATCATTGTCAAGTTGCTCGAGATATTGTGCATATTTTGATAATCTCGCCGTTGCTGGTAGACGCGCAGTGGTTGCTCGACATCGCTCTCAAGTCTTTCGGCAAACAGGTGATGTGACTGGGCAATGCGTTCGACGGCATCAACAATTCGAGTCCACGGGACTTGGAAAACACTGGATAAGCCAGGAATCAGTAAATGATGCAGGGTTTTGGGCGAATTGGAACAAGATATCGGGCTAGCACGAGGTGCGCGTGTTGTACGCGGTGGCCGATTGTGATGACGTACCCGAGCTCGGATTGTGAATTGGGGGCTCTGCTCTGTGCGAGCCGTCGTAGGCCAAGGACATATTGCTCTTCGATGCGACGGCGTTCCTGATGGACGGGAAAGGACACACGATTGTTAGCCAAGCAAGATACCATCAAGAGAGCATGCGGGTATACAGAGTTGGGCACAAAGGCATACCTGGAGCCAGTCGGCAATTTCGAGATTAACCTTGTTGATGCGCTTAACACGGTCGTTGAGGGCTTGAACAGCTTGGCTGGGTTGCAGATTGGCCTATTCACGGGGAAAGAAGTCGTCACAGTCAGTATCGCGAGGTAGATTCGATGGTCAATATTCAATTGCGCAATGGGTTGTGCGGCAAGGCGTCGGACCATTGCCCGTTGTGTGGCGGCTAAAACGGATGGATGGGATGAGACCAGAGCAGGAACTGGACTTACCAGCATGGCGGGATACTCGGACCTCGCCATGTCCTCCATGATAGGCGACTGATGGTGACGGGACAATTCAGGGCGGTAATAAAATACAAAAGGGCTTTAGGCGACTAAGCGAATGGGTGCATGGCGATGGCAGAGCGTAGGAGAGAGTTGCTCGTCAACAATTGAGCACGGCACGAACGAGCAAAGTGACGAGGCAAGGCGATGAGGAGATGAAGTTGGTGGTGACAAGGAACTGGGTACATGAATGCTCAAGTGGATACGGTCAACTGGTCTCAGTGCTGGTTATGGCCTTATGGGCATGGAGAACTGGGGACTGGAACCAAGAATCGAAGGCTGTGAGTGGACGAGACCAAAGAGGCAGTCGGTCGGTCGACGCGGCTGGCTTTTGGCTGGCTGGCTGGCTGGCTGGCTGATGGCTACTGGGCAGCAGAGACAGACATGAGCCTAGAAAAGTCTGGCTCTGGCGGATGGATCTTGGATGCATGACGACGGGGGCTAAAGCCAGTTATGCATCCGTGATTTAATTTTCGGTCACTCACATTTCACGACATGATCATAATAACGATGGTCCATGGAGTACGGAGTACGGACATTTTTATTCAATCCAACCGGGCGCCTGCATAGATTCCGCCCCAGATGGAACGTTGACGCTCCGTACCAGGGTTATGGAGCACAAAGACACCAGACAGAGAACTTAAAGAAACATTGAAGCATGAAGAATTTCTTCATGATACCTGGCTGGGTACCTCGGTAGGTAATCATCACGGATTGACCGTATTTCGCCTCACCATCTCCATCAAATCCACTATTGCTCCTGCATTGCCATTCATCTGTGTGCCGTCATCCATCATCTCTTCGTCCCTCCCCTTTTACCCGCCATGCGTCAAGTCGTCAAACTGAGACATTATGCGCCGTCACCCGTTGCCCTTGGAGAGCGCAGTGCTACGTAACCCACAACCGGACCCAACTTGACAAGACCAGTTGACTTTTGTTCTTCCCAGCCATGAGCTTCCATGCCGCTTCCTACCCGTTGTCTGGTGCGCCATGTCACCCATCGCGCAGCCACCTGGGGAACTCAAGGAGCTTAGCTCGAGCTTGAGCTGTCATGGCCAAGCCGAGCCAAACAAAGCTTTGAGGGAGCTGTCAATATGGGAAAAGACATTCCCGGCCTACCCTATAGCTGGACCTCATTTTTGGCGAGACCCGGGGGACAAATCCATCAATCAGGGGCTACTCTGCATGGATTCCGGGTCGTAATTCAGTATAAACAGTTTTGAGGAATTTTTAGAACAACTTTTGAGTCTTTTTGGGTAAAAGTATGCCGTGATAGAATGCTCATCACATTTTTGTTCTGGCAGTGGTCGAATAACCTTGGACCAAGCTTGCGTGGGTCATGTTTTGCAGCCAATTGCATGGTCAAGTCATCGAGTCATCCCTCTTCACAACGGCTGCCCTAGCCTCAACATGACAGACTGGAAGGCCTCACTTTCTGCCCTCGACAGATACGGAATAATACAAACTCTGTACGCTTGATCCGCCGATAAAGGACTCAGCTGCTCACAAAATCTAGTCAAGACAGTCTGCCACCCGACAAACGTGGCAACGCCATATCCATTGAGCAAGATGCCTTTCAAACCGCCTGCACCAAGGTACACAGGTACCTTCAATACCTTCAGTACTTGCTTGCTTCACCTTACTAACGAGGTTCAGGACCAATACGATGAAGCCATAAAGGCAGCCTCCCAAACCGCAAAACACGTACCTGTTCCACACGCAGAGACGGGCATCCGCATTGGAAAATATGATGATTGTACGCCCGTTGCTGATGGAGTCACGTCGGAAGTTTACCGTTCCAACAACCAAGCTCTCAAAGTCATCGTTCAGCATAATATCGAGCCTCACAGTCCGCAAAGGGAAGCCTCTATTCTTCGAGAGCTGCACTCGTTAAGTCCACCACCGGAGAATATTATTGCACTGACTGAAACGTTTCGGGACCAAGAACAACAGTTTGTCCTTGTTTTCCCATATATGCCAATGACATTAGCCGACGCGCTTCAGTCTAGGAACTTGTCATTGCAGCAAGTTCGATCCTTTTTTGAAGACATTCTGAAGGGATTGGCCTTCATCCACAAAAATGACATTATCCACCGAGACATCAAGCCCTCGGCAATACTGCTGCAGTCAACGTCGGGACCAGCGTTCATATCCGATTTTGGCACCGCCTGGCACCCTCGACTTTCAAGTTATACTGAACCACGAGATAACAAAATCCTAGACATTGGCACCGGAGCGTACCGCGCTCCAGAAGTTCTATTTGGGAATAAGAGTTACGGTGTGCAGGTGGACATGTGGGCTGTGGGAGTTATGCTCGCAGAAGCTATTTCGTCGCCGGCTTTGCCACCGTTTGAATCACGTTCTGCTCACGAAGACGGGAACCAACTTGGTCTCATTCTGAGTATTTTCAAGACCATGGGCACCCCAACAGCAGGGACGTGGCCGGAAGCAGCAACGTTCAGAGTCACGCCATTTGAGCTGTGGGCGGTATTCCCCCAACGTAGCTGGGAGGATATTTTGCCCAATACGGATGAAACATTTAGGGACTTGGTGGGAAGGTTGGTGCGCTTTGAGTCTGGGACAAGAGACACGGCTGATGAGGTACGCCCTTGCTGCATTTGAGTTGTGTCCAAGTTGTGTTATAGCTAACCTTCTTTCTCGATATAGGCCTTAACTCACGCATGTTTCACAAAACTCTAATACAAAGATCAACAGTTGGTTATACCGTGAATAAAATGTGTGTCAGCGCTCTAGGTAGTTGCATCAAGTTCCGTTCCAGTTTTTCGACACGACAAAACAGGTACATGGCATAACACCACCTGGGTTCATGCGAGTTCACATTTGGCGCATGTTGTCGACATAAAACGACTAATCTAAAGTCAAGAACATGACAACACATTTTGACCAAGATGCGACTGCGAACTCTCACATACGCAGCTTGCTTCTGGACGGGGGTAACAAAGCTTTTCCCAAAGAGGCACCACGTAGAGATTCCGTTCGCAAAGTCTATAGAGTCCTTGTCCCTTGAAATAACTTTTGGCAAAACTCCGATACAAGTAGCATGGGAAAAGATGACCGGAAGAAGTGAACGAAGTATTCCTCACAAGCTTACCCTTGTGAGTTTGGCTGCGCAGGACGCTTCACTGGTCAGGGACTCAGGGCAACGGCCATAATCAACGGAGGCAGTTTGGAGATAGCGCAACAACATTTGCAAGGACAGAATAGCTTGCATGTAGTTTCATCGCTCGGTCTAGGTGATTGTCATCAATACGGCGAGGTGGAAATGCACTGTCTGACAAGATCTGACTTTCTCGACTGTGCCTGGAGAACAAGGACAGGACCCACATTACCTTCTCGCTCTTTTCACTTTCGGTATGACTCCAGTGCACCTTCCTGGTCCCTTTGTGTCTGGTCTGGTGTGCAGTTGAGCTGCTGGAATCCACTCGCTGTGACATCATTTGCTGAGCCACAGCCATCAATCTTTGTGAGAGAAGTTTGTTCCAATTTGAACTTCGGGCTACCACAGAGCCACGAACTCTACTCCACGGCGAAATCTTCAGACGGGTGCGCCAGGCGATACCTTCAGGTTTCATAAAAGGTCGCCATCTCCCCAGTCAATCTCGATGTTTTCCGCAATCCCCAATCCGTAATCACTAGCCAGCTAGCCCGACATCTTCCATCATCATCACCATGAAGCCAGCACAGCGGGGCTTTGGCTCATCCCTTGGCGGGGGTGGCTTCGGTCCTTCGTCTGGTAGCTCACTATCATATCTGGCTGAACCGCCGTCTTTTGCAGCTGTGTCGGATCCCAATGTTGTTGTATCGTTGAAAAACGTACTGAAAAAGGACAGTACTACGAAAGCGAAGGGTCTGGAGGATCTGATCCAACATGCGCAAGCCCATCCATTTGACAAGGATGGTGGGGTTGAAGAGGCTATCATCGATATATGGGTAAGTCCAAAGTTGCAAATCAAAGTCTCATAAAATGAAGGCATTCCCTGACAAATCTCACAGGAACAACTCTACGCTCGCGCTTCCATAGACAGCTCTAGACGCGTACGAGAACTGTCGCACTTGTTGCAGTTGGAACTTTTACGCTCCACTCGTAAGCGCATGGAACGCCATATGCCCAAGATCGTTGGCCCGTGGCTCGCAGGTCTGTACGATCGTGATCGAGTTGTCGCAAAGGCTGCAAACGACGGACTTGCATCCTTCCTAACCACTCCAGAGAAGCGATCGGCCTTTTGGGTTAAGTGCCAGTCACAAATCTTGGATTTTGCCATCGAAGCCATTCGGGAAACCCAGGACACGCTCAATGACGAGCGATCTACAACACCCGAGGATGCCCAGGCCAAGTACTTTCGGGTTGTGACATTGAGTTTGTCGTTGGTTCTGGGATTGCTTCAGAATGTCGACAATGCGGGAATGCAAAGGTTCACAGACAAATACGATGAGTACTTTGAAGAAGATACAGTTTGGAAAAGTATTACCTTCAACGATGCGGCAGTCAGGAGAGCTGTATGCCAACTGCTTTTCGCATGTCTGGATCGTCAACTTCCATATGGCACCACAACCAAGGCGAGGCAAGCATTCGTCACTGGTGGGCTAAAGACAAACCAAGCAGGATCAGCGCTCGAATATGTAAGGGTGTTGACTAAACTGACGCAACAAGATTCCTCATTTTGGGTATCGAGCCCAACGGACAAAACATCACCTATCATAAGACTACAGTCCTTTATTTCCAAGGGCTCTCAGGGAAGCGCGCCAAAGTTCTGGGAAGTTCTTGACCAACTTATTAGCGTTATCCCTGTTGCCGCTCTTGGACTGGAGACGTCGTCGAAACTTCTTGCTTCGGTCAAGGCTGGAATTATGAATCGTGAAGAGCCAAGAACGAATACCTCGTACTCATGGAAGTGCTTCGCAGACGTCGCCAAGAGGTCCATCACACAACTACCTGATGATGCCAAACTCTCTTTTGCAAAGGATCATCTGTTTCCGCTCTTCGAGCAGTTTCTATTCTCCACCACCGACAGTAGCGCCATCCCAACTGGCCCTAATGCCATGACAGTCTTCGTGGACTTACACTTGGCCATGATTCAGTCCTCGGCCAGTGTCGTTGAAGCCTCGGCTCAAGAATGGGAACAATTGGGCACTTTGTTATGCACCAACATCTCAGGCTCGCTACCAGAGGTTTCCAAAGAATACAAGGCTTCTCAAACTAGTATCGGAGAGCAAGGAAGACGGTGGTTTGGCCTGGTTGGCGAAATATTCACCAAACTGCACGGGGCCAAGTCGAACTTAGCCGACCAAACTACTAACCCTTCGAACAAGGTGATTTCTCAGTGCTTCTCCTTACTAGAAAGCCGAAATATGAAACCGTTTGGAGCAGCCCAAATCATAGAGTATGCTCTGAGCACATCGCAACATTTATTTTCTGATAACAGCGGCCAGCGTCTGGCGTCATTCCTGCTCAAGGTAGCAGATGATAGCTTCGACAAAATGGTCGAATCGGCTTCGGCGCGACATCTGTTGTCTGGCCTTGGGCTCTTTGGCTCAATAGAAGGCCAGTCGCAAAGACACGACGACATTTGGCGAGCCTGGGTCGACGAAGCTTTGAAGCCAAGTCTTCCCCAACGCACTAGGAATGCTGCTCTCATAGGCTTGATCTCTCAAGCAAACGGCTCGTCCCTAGCCAAAGACAACTCTACGCTTCAGAACACTCTTTGTGCTCAAGCAATTGACGCATTGACCGAAGAGTCTGATGGCTGGGATTTGATCGATGCAGCATCTGTCCATCAAGCGATGAATGACGAGACTGGTAGAAGGCTGACTGTTGAACTGGTGAATCGATTGTCGAATCCAGAAACCAATCCGGAACAGGTGCTCAAAATGCTCGAAATTGTTGCGAAGTCCAAGCCTGCACTCTTATCCGAAGAACCGGTTCATACTGAGCTCGTTTCCCAACTTCTCGCCTTGTCAGAGATCAACAGCTCTGAGATATCACCAAAAGTCGTGGCGATTCGTTCACTTCTTGACAACCAAAATCAAGGCAAGCTACCGGTCGTGGACATTATTCAGTCCAATCTTGAAAGAGCAGGGCCTCAGTGCTTGAGGTACGTTATCCATGCTACTAGATTCTCAATTGTTTTTTCATCAATTACTGACCACATGTGCAGTATTCACACACTCGTGTCACAGGCAAAGGACGCAGTGGGAAGCAATATCGCTTCCTGGGAAAGCATATTGCCGAGCACCAATATTTGGATGGGCCAATTTGCAAACCTGTTGGATGCTCCTCTTAACCCGTCTCTGTCCATTACAAGCAGCATTGGTGGAGCAATTTCTTTGCCTGATTCAGCTGACCCAGACAGAACCACCTGGCCGTTGCCTCGCGATCGTGATGGCAGATCTGTTCCTGCAAGAATGGCCGTCTACACCTGTGAACTGATCAAGAATAATTTGGACGATCTTCACCTACCTCCTCAGTTTCAGATTGAGCTTTTGTATCTACAAGGTCTTGCGATTCAATTAGCTTCTGATCAAATCACTACGATGAGCGGCCATGGGCTATGGTTGTCCCTTGATGACGCCGCCGTCCTCAATGAAGCAGTTGACTTGGTTTCGTCATCGCGACATATCATTCAAGATATTGTTAACAAGGCGAACGAATGGCAATCAGCTCAGGAGACGGGTAATAGCCCTTCTTCCATTATTAGAGGACTCATTGACCTCTCAATGAAGGAATCTCGAGAGATTTCTCCCCGAGGCGTCTACAGTGCAAGGTTTTTGAGTGAGCTCATCCAGGCACTCGTTGATGCTCATGGAATGACCAGCTCCATCGAAGAACAGTTCCTCACGCTTGAAAATCTTAAAGCAAAACCAGAAACTGCTTTACTAGCCGCAGGGCTCCTTAGCGGACTCGGGGATGCCGCACAATCCTCCAAGCCTGTGAGCAACTTTTGCAACAGGCTGGTGAGTGACGTCGCAGGAAATGCGCTAGGCAACGACAAGACCGAAATGACTTTGGCACTCCTGGGGATTCTTGGCCAAATATACGAGACTGGGGAGCTCCCAGTTGCGAATAATCGAATCGTGTTTGCGGCAAAACAGGTGACGTCGTGGCTAGAGGAACCTGCCGAACTCAGTCCCGGTCTGAGTGCCACCATTTGCCGTGCACTCAATGTACTTTTACCCTGCATGAAGGACGTTTATGGATCGTACTGGGAGAACACTCTTCAGTTTTGCGCCAGACTTTGGGACCAGGCTGCAGCTTCTACTCCCAACGAATGTCTGCCGTTCGTCCATGCTTCACTCAAATTGGTGAAGACTCTGGAGGGCATATCAGAGCCAAATGATGATCTTGACGATGCGCTCCGAGAATTTGCCCCTGCAAAATCTTCCGGCCTAATTGAGCTACTCAGACTCGATTGGATTACCAAGTCACAGCCACTGGAGATTGTCGGTGAATTGCTCTGCAGAGAAGTGGAAAAGATCCCGGTCAACAGAATCCCAGAGCCAGAAGAGCTTTTTGGACTTGTTGCCTCTGAAACCAGAAACATCCAGACAGCAGCATTCAATCTCTTGCATAGGAAGATCCCTGCCGAGCAGCAGCAAAGGTCTGTTGATGTGCTTTTGGATAAGACTGGTATGCACCCACATGGAGCCGAATAGTTTTGAGACGATCAGCTAACAATTGAATAGATGTCAGCTTACCTGATGAACTACTCTCCTTATTCCTCGATCCACCAACCTTGGAGAAGTTCTCAGACGAAGCCCTGGCACTGTTTCCTTCATCGATTCGCGGATACCTCCTATCATGGAAGTTGGTTTTTGACGCATATTCCTCGTCTTCGTTCAAGATTCGCAACGACTTCACGGAGGACTTGAAAGCTGAAGAGTTGGTCGATCCTCTACTGGACTTCATGTTTGATGTCCTCGGTCACAGCGCAGCTCATCCACTCAATCTTGAAAAGGCAAATATCAGGGCTCAGCAGATTCGGGATTACGACATCAAAGTGGCGGATGTGGACTCTGGAGAACAAAGCTTGCACTGGCTACTTGTACATCTGTACTACCTCACTCTCAAATTCGTTCCTGGTCTCGTCAGAGCGTGGTACATCAACTGTCGGTCCAAGCAGACCAGAATCGCTGTAGAATCCTGGACCACAAAATACTTGTCACCCCTCATCATTGCCGAGACCTTGGACGGAGTACAAACCTGGGCTGACCAACAGGAAGCACCAACCGCTGATGAGCAGGAGCTTCAGATCAAGGTGGCCAAGTTGGCCAAGGAAATCACAGCAGCGTACGAGGTGGAAGACGACACTTACGCATCAATTCTTATCACAGTGCCAGCCAGTTATCCCATTGAAAGCGTGACCGTTTCAAGCGTCAGCCGCGTGGTGGTTAACGAACGCAAGTGGCAGAGTTGGATCATGACTACCCAAGGAGTAATCACATTCTCCAACGGGAGCATTGTCGACGGCTTACAGGTGTTTAAGCGCAACATCATCGGCGCCCTCAAGGGTCAGAATGAATGTGCCATATGCTACAGTGTCATCTCGGCGGATAAGCGTATGCCGGACAAGAAATGCAGCACTTGCAAAAATCTCTTCCACAAATCCTGCTTATACAAGTGGATGCGGACTAGTAACGGAAACACTTGCCCGTTGTGCAGATGTCCTATTGACTATCTCGGCATTGAAAAGAAGAAGAAGAGACGGCCCAGTTAGTCTTTTTTCTTATGTTACATGCATACATGCGCTTGTACGTTAGTTGGAAAAATTTTGCATCACTATTTGTATTTTAGTTTGATAAATGATAGAATTGCATAGTTTATGGATGTTCGTCAGCTAAACCACGAGAGTCATGCAATCAACCCTCCCGTCCCAGAAGTCTCTCTTGAAACGCCTAATTCCCCGTTCGGGACCTTGCGGTCAAGGCCCCCATTCAATCCATCTTCATATCGCGTTAGCACAAAGCGGCATGAATATCGAAATAGGGAATACTAACCTCGACTGGCGATAATATAGGCAAAATCAATGGCTACGGGGATCCAAGCAGCTAATGGGATAATCTGACCTAATGACCAGGACGCCTCCTTATACTCAGAGCCAGCTTGACCCGCAACGACAGCTCGGTATGCGTAGATGCCGTATATCAAGGACCAGACTCCGATATTGAGAAGAATTAGGACTGCAGCTAGCAGACTCCTTGCCACTAACCCAGGAGGAGGAATCGACTGGTCTCTCCATTGGACGAACAACCAGATCACGAACAACACTAGCGCCAATGGTTGAGTGCTAGACACGAGACCATGAAGGATAGACACAATCTTTGTACTGGCGCCAACATCGTAGCAGAATTGATAGAACGGGCCCGAAGTAGCCGTCAGATTATCGTGAGAGACATACACGTTAACCAAGATTATGGTTATGAGACATACTGCCACAAAAAGGACAGGTATGCTCACGTAACAAAGCCTTTTGGGTCGATACCAACTCCAATATATCATGTCGAATATCAAGGTCGTTAATGCGAGCGCTGTGGAAGCGTGCCTTGCCGCTTTGATGGAGTGGCGGTCCCCTTGTGCATTCGACATGAGTATTAAGACGGAAACGTGGAATGCTAGGCTCAGGTGTCTGGCAAACTCTAGGATTGTCTGAACGGTGGCCTTGAGAGAGTTGAGCAAGTGTCTGAACCAGTGTTGAGGCTTTTTCAAATCGAGGGGATACGGTTCGCAGATCCACAGCAATGTATATCCAAGAGCAACACTAGCTTGGATGGACAGTGCCGACAATACCTAAAAGGCAGGCCCAATTAGTTCGAATACATGACAGAAAGCATTGGGATCATGGTGTACCCCTATTCCAAATGCGTCTGGCTCGCCTTCCCGTTGTAGGAGGGGACACAGCTTTGTCTTGCAAAGGTGGCCGGCGTGATGCAAAGTTTCTTGGGGAATTTGAATGGTCCAATACCAGGCTAGAAGGGCGAGAGTGCCGTTGGCTGTGGAAAGGTTTGCAGCTACACTCTGTGGGAGAGAATTACGAAGGAACGCTACGGCGGTTTGCCATTCCGGTCCGTCCTTACTCTCAAGGACTTGCTGGATGTAGTTTGCTGTGCTTGTGCAATTTCTTCCAAAGTCTAGGTCACTGACCTGGATGTTGGTAAGAGGGGATGTGAGGTTCGAAATCATGGTGTTTGTGGTTGATGGAAGTAGCGTGGCGTGACGAGTTAATATTTGGTATCAGGGAAGAGGTTAAGGATATGATGGACCCAAAAGGAATGGATAGGAGGACCTTTTGTAGTATTGCAGTGATTTTTAAGCTGTCAAGGGCACTTACCTCTGTCGCTTGCCACGTATAAAGAAACAGACCCCGACAAGCCACGGAATACAAGGCTTTCAGGAAGTTGATTCCGCCTCCCCGTTGAAAGACGACAGTACAAGCAGGGTCGATTCTGTGCTGCGACTGATAAGAATTGACGTTTTGAGATATCAGAAATGAATGAATACGTGGTGGACAGGGCAAGGGTGAAGGGAACAGGTAACAAACCAATGCCACAAATTGTTGTCAGCCCGTCAGCTTTGCGGCAGTTTTACTTATCCCGTACTGAGTACAGAATCCGCAATTCGCATTCATGCGGACAGAGTCTTGTTTGAATATCGGTGAGTCGAAACTGCGAATGAGGATGTGTGATTTGGGCATCGTGATCCGCATCCATGCTTCGCCTGCAGCCCTTTCTGACCACTGCCCAATCTGTTCTATTTAACAGATTTTAGCCACAATGGCAGACTGCTAGGCAGTCTTTAAATAGTGCAGTATGTGTGTTCGTCTGCACTCCATCTTTGGCTCACGCTGTCCTGTATATCCCGATCATCTGGACGTGTACTCAAGCCACGAAAGGCGGTGTTTGACGGTATTCAGAAACTGTAAAAGCACAGCAAGGAAACACAGCATTGCCACTGATAGTAAGTCTGGCTACGCGGAAACTGTCCGTTTGAATTGGAGTATTACCCCTTTCTCAGCTCTACGAGGATTCGATAGCACATCTGGTCCAGAGTACTAAGTTGAGATATGATATGACGTGGATTCCTCCGACAGGGGCTAGAAGATATCACTATTGGACACATCAAGTCTAATCCTCCGCCGTTTACTCCCGGTGCATAAATATCTCGGAAGATGCGGGCGTTGGAAAGTCAGGAGATGGTGAACAGACCAGAAATCTCAGCCCTACATGTTGTGCGTCCCTATCTCCTGGATGATTGGTGGCCCTACCGCTGCGTCGCGCCATTTTCAATCCGAATGAACATGAATCGTCCCCTTGCCGACTGTATCCAGATCTATTCAACCAGACAAACCCATCACCAGTGTGCTGGCTGAAGTGGCGCGGCGAGGTATCATGGCCCAAGTCTGGATAAGAGGCTTATTTACTCTTTCCTCCACCGACCCATCGCAACGCCTGTCTCATTTTAATTTTATGTCAACTGGCTTGGTGGCCTGTAATGGGGTATCCCTTTCCAGCTGGCAATGGAAATGACAATGACAGAGTGCTCCCGCTCGGCGCCACAACGGTTCTTGCAAATGACGAATTGGGCAAGATTCACATCTCACCACCGGACGAGAAGACACCAGGGGTTCAAAGAGGGGATATATTTGCTGTTCTTGGGCTTGTTGAGGCTTCGGTACGCCAGGCTGATATTAGGCGGTGCATGGAATTGGCTGAACAATTCGGATCAGAAGGTGCCTGAGACCCGACGTGACATTTTCGGTCTGAGATTCTCTTCTTCTTTGTGTGGCTTCCTTTGAGTATTTGTCACATTACACTGTCCTGCACTTTTAATAATGTAAACGCGCAGATTCTGCAATTGAGACATGGCTGGATCACCATATTGACTTGTGTTAGTGTATACTTAAATATAGACAAATTCTTTTTACCACAGGCAATAGCTCGATCTGCCTTTTGTGGCCACATGGATGCCAGTAAATATGATCAATCACGGCGATATGTTGCAATGTTCGGCCGATACTGTTGGCGATACCCAGAGTTGGATGTGGACAAAAGACAGAATGTTCGCCAATCTAGCCTGGAACTAATACTTGTCCTCATACTCCGTACTATTGAGAAGGTCTTTCTCCCGCCAAGTTAGACATGGTAGACATGGTGGTGACCGCGTCACACTTTAAACGGCGGCTCGTAGTGAGACGCTCCGTAGTAGGTTAGTTGCTGACTTGTTCCTCCATCTGGGTCGTAGTTTGCGCCACAAGCGAGGCACGTCCAGAAAGTGCGGAAACCTGCCGACAAGTTTGTGAGTCGGTTCTCGTCTTTTAGAGCCATTAAGAGCCAATCGCTTTTGTCGCTGTTCTGGACACTTCCTTTCACTGTGCGCGGTGTTTGCATTGAGTTGCCCCCTTATCCGCCGTCCTGGGCTGTTCTTGAATGGACAATCCATGTCTACAGAGTATTCGGACACTGTTAAAACAGTGGCCGCTCGTCAGTCTAAGTTGCATGGCAAAAGCGTGTGGTGTAAGCAAATCATGTGAGCGTTGCCATTTCACCATCACAAAGCCCTACGCATCCTCAAGTGGGATACTTGAACAATCGTAAAGCAACAATAGCCAAGAGACCATCGCGGAGTTGAAGAGTTACAACGCCCACCTCGGGGCATCTAGGGCCGCAATTCCGCGGACAATGCACAAGCCTCTTGTTGTCAGTTCTGTGTAATCAAGCCACCAAGTAAGCACCCAGGAACCAAGTTGAGTGGCAACAAAAGTGCAACTTCCCATTTAGGTCAAGGGGCAAACAGTCTCCCCAAACCTATTCATGGATCAGCTACCTTTAATAGCGATCTCGCAGATAGCTTATAGACACCCTTGTCTACAGACTCTAGTGGGCTTGGACATGCCAGAAAGATGGCGGCCCAAAAGAAGCTCAGCTGTGTGGATAGGACCCAACGGGGCGTAAATTCAGGACGACGGCAAAGCCGATAGCAGGCAGGGGAACACAGTGGGGGGTCAACAGTATTTAAGCACGGAAAACGTATCTTATATCGCGTAGTTTGCTAAGACACATCAAGATGTGTTAGTGTTTACTTGGATATGAGCACATACGTTGTACGACAGACTGGCAGGTCTCCAGCCTGCTTCAGCCCTATACGCGGTGTAGATTCCTTTTAACCGCTGGTAATAAATCCATCGTTATTCCCAGTTTATATTTGTTATTCACTTCATTGTGCCATCATCTCCAACTACATCTGCCATATCACCATGTCTCCCGACAACGTTGCGGTCGTATTGCGCAGGAGTCACCAGAAGTCGAAGCAAGGTTGTCAAACCTGCAAGCGTCGACGAGTAAAATGCGACGAAATGCATCCCACGTGGTATGTGGTCTTCTTCGCATGGCGAGACTTTCTAACAAAAGCCTCTGCAGCCAACGATGTCACAAGGGCGGACTTACATGTATCTACGCCCAGCCAGCTCACACAGACGACAATGTTAGTCGCTCTGTATCATGGCCGGCTGCCATTGAGCAGTCTTGTGTAACTTGGAAAGAGACCGGAGAGTCACCGTTTCCTTTCCTCAACATTACCAAATCTCCAAGCTGGCACAATTTGTCAATGAAGGAGTTGAGATACTTGTATCAGATGGGTCTCGTAGAGTCGTTGCTCAGGCTCAGCGGTACGAACAATATGTGTCCGCCGTGGGGAGATATTCCAATGTGAGTTTTGTTCTCGCCAGCACAACCTCCCATTTAGCAAACAACTAACTACGGCTAAATAGGATGTTTCAATTAGCGAATAGTTTTGATTTTGTCACATACACTCTCGCAGCCGGTTCGGCATCACGCCTAGCCACGATAAGCAAGTCCCGTGAGGCAGCGGAAGATGCAGCGCGGTATCACCAACTTGCCATTACAGGCATCGGCCGAGCCATACAGTCCCTAACAAAGGACAATGCGGATGCGGTCCTGGGCGCCGCTCTCGGCTGTTCATACACAATGTCTGACTAGTATGTATAGTGGCTTTGAGGATGAATCCGCCTGTGCTGACAAATGTGTGGTAGTCGGTCATTAATGATGGTGGCGGAATATGGCTCCAAGGTGAGAAAATTTGCAAACACCGAATAAAGATCAATTATCTGACATGAGCTAGGTATCCGACCAAATGCAAGACTGGTCAAAACGATCCGTTTTCCGCCGCCCATTGTCCACCGAGACGCAAATGGCCCATTGGGCCCTCTCCACCGACGAAGAAAGTGGTGATGATTTCGCCATCGACAGCATTTCCGACCTTCTAACTCAAGGAGTCGAGTCATTGAGCAAACTGGCATTCTGTTTCCGCGAAGAGCTAAACTTTGCAGCAATGGTTCGCCACCTCCGGGACGTGTCACGACTCGTTCACGGGCGTCTCGGCACCGCTATCCCTCCCGCCGAGCAATACCGCATCATCCTGCCATTCACCTGCTGGTTCACCCGAGATGCGGCATCCTGCTATATTTCCGTGAGCAGAAAAGATCCCCGGATACTCACGTTTCTGCTTCACATGTATGCGGTTGTGCTCTCGCTTACCCTGGCCTTGCCAGTGACAGACTTCTCGATATTTGCCTCCTTTCGAGTTAGGGCGATCCTGGAAATTAGCGAGGCACTAGACGAAAAGGAGGAATTCATGTGCGAAGCGTGCAACAAATTGCACTATTCGTCTCAGTTGACGGCTTTTCCGATCAGCGCGGTAAGGCAATACCGGCGTCTGGGGAAGGGAAGATTAGATCTTTTAAGTTGATGAGGCTAGGTGTAGTTGCTCTCAAGTAGCGTGTATAACATTCAACTCGATTCTTCATATCAAAATGTTCCTCTTTTCCCATCAACATCGTCAAAAGCGACATCGACTCAAAGTCCAAGGCAAATGCCGTTGCAGATGCCGGTCCCCGGAGACGACTCCGTAATGTGTACCAAGACAAATTGACAGGCCTCCATCGCCGGGCAATTTCTAATTACAATACGCCACAATCTTAGCGACCGTTTGAGTCTAATCCGTGTCAGATTTTAGCGCGTCGAGATACAGGGTCTTGCTCCATTTAACCTCACGATCCGCAGCGTCAAGACGTCGGTCTATGTTTTGACGACGGCTCCGAAAGTCGAAATATTACAAGATTTGGGAATACGAGAAAAAGACACATTTGAAGGCAAACTCCAAGTTTTATTGCTCACATTTCGCTGTTTCTATTCGATAACTGACAACTAGCGGCATCAGATCATCGCGTGTCATTCGGCCCACAAAGTTCGAGACCATCAAAGACCATTCCGCCTCACAATTTCGATTCCCCAGATCCAATCTGCCTCGTCTTTCTTGGTGTCATGGACCAGTTCTGGGTGCATGTCGCAATAATGTCTCCCTGGTTGTTCATGATTTGAATGCCCATATCGAACACGCCGTCTTGCAGTTTGTTCATGGTCGTGCGACTTATGAGCCACTCTTCATCAACTTCCGGGGTGCGAAATTCAAGATGCAGCGATAGAGTTGCGATTTGGTACCGTGTCGCGGCCAAGAGGCCGTCTTTTTCAAAGTTTAAAGGGAGTACGGGTATCTTGACGATTTGTCAGTATACAGGAATTCTGTGCGTTCTGGCCAAACCGACTTACCAGGTCTGAGAGCACAGGGAGGTGAAGCAGCTCAAACTTCTCCTCATAGTCCAACTTTACCCATTGCCATCGTTGGTTTTGACCTCCAAATTTCTCGCTCCAAAGCGGGAAGCCCTCGCCCTTTGGAGCAAAAGTTCGTAGATATGCGGCCGGCGGATTAAAGTGATAGAATAGACCGTCTGTCCAACGGGCGCAATCACGCACGCGATCTGGGAATGGTGCAGTTTTTGCCTGTATTGATTTACCTCCTTGAAAGGGAGCATTTCTTCGTAAGCGTATCACGCCAACGGAGTATATTGTACTCGTGTCTGGTTGCGGACTTGTAATCTCGGCACGGATGGTAGCGATGTTTCCTTTCACAGCGTAATCGTGTATAGCGACCTCGTAGGGCCCTTCGGGCAATGGCCTCAAAAACTCGACGGATAAACTGAGTGGAGTTGTGTAGCTCTGGTCACCATATGCATCTTGGAAATACTGAAGTGATGTGGCTACGAGAACTGAACCGCAGTAGCCGCCATGTGCGGATAGAGTTCGACCGGCTATTTGAGCTGTTAGATTTTATTTGGTTTCGAAGTCGGCAATGTCTTCGACTCACAGCGAGAGCACCATGCTTTTGGTACGGTTCCAGCATAACGGGAAGTTTGGGTGCCTTGTACTCTCGTGGTTTTGATGGCTTCTTTGAGTGGCGTTCGCTCAAACTTGAAAGGACGCCAACTGGGTGTCACGTCCGAGTGAGAATTGGGAATATGAGCATTCTCCATTACGTATAACAACAAGAGCGAGTTTTAAGGAGATTTAAGGGGAGAGCAGTGTTTAGAGCGAGTCCGGTGTATTTGTACAAGCCATCAACCGTGTGTTGCCGAGTCCCCGGGCCAAGCGGATCAGCCACGGAGGCAATTTAGACTTACACCTAGACTCAGATATTTGATCCCAGTCTTAACGTTGTAAAGCAGTGTAAAATACTCACGACATAACACTCAAATCACAGGAGTCAAAATATCCATAAAACCTTCATTAATAGCTAGACTAAAACTACAAAACTACATAAATCATTCCTTCTTCTTATCCTTCTTTCCAGTCAAAGCTCCAGTAACACTGCCCAAACCAAGACCATCCAAAACCTTGTTAAGACCAAGCGTGCCAAGCAAATTATCCACCAGACCACCCAAGCCAAGGCCGCTCAACTACAAATCAGTTAGCATAGACCATGTCAATGCGAAAAGGAGTGTAAAAACTTACAAGTCGTCCAACAAGACTGAGCACACCGTTGAGGAGAAGACCAACAGCGGCGACAATCTGGAACAGCGGCTCTGAGAGAAGGCCCCAGAGAGGGTTCAGTTCCTTCTTGGCGTGTGGCATGCCTTCAATCTTGCGCTTGGCATTGTCGATTGTTTGGGTGACATCGCCGGTAAGCTGTAAAATACATATTAGCATGATATCCAGGGACATGACAATGTAAGTAAACCTACCTCCTTGAGAACCTCTGCAAGGTGATGCTCCTCAGGGGTGGCATCCTTTGTTGAGGACTTGTGCTTCGCCTGTCTCTGAATACGGCCATCGGGATCCATGCCGCGAACAACACCATTCGTCTCGGTCAGGATCTTGCTGCCTTCTTCAATAAGAGGCTTCACCTCGCGGACGAGCTGCTCCTCGTCAAGCTCCTCCTTTGGCGTACGCTCCGCCTTGTCCACCTTGTCGGTGATCATCTTGAGAATCGGCTTGATCTTGTCGAGAGACTGCTCAATAGAGGCCGCAAGCTGGCCGGCAAGTTTCCTATCCTTCTCTGCCTGCTCTCGCGTCTCCTTATCTTCAGCAGACTCCTCTGGCTCGGGGGGAATATCCTCAAGCAAGCTGACATGGCCAATGGTGTTGCCCTTGGAGTTGATGACATCTCCGTCGTCGTCAATCTCCTTGCCAGAGCAAATGTTCAAGTCACCGCTGACAAGCTTGCCAATAATGTTGCCCTCTTCATCGACAACATTACCATCGCGGTTGACCTTGCGCCCAGCAAGAGGGTCCTTCTTCTTTTCAACCTCGGGCTCTTCCCATCGCTCAGCCTTGCCGAGAACATTACCATTCTTGTCAACAACATCGCCATCTTCGTCGACAGAGCGACCATACAGCGCCTTTCCATCACCCTGGGTAAGTCGCCCGACCACCTCGCCGGATGATGTGACAACTTTGCCATCCTTGGTGACGGTGCAGCCTGAAAGTTCAGCGAATGGACCGTCCTTGGAGCCCTCGCGCTCTGACTCTGGTACAAGTTCGGCTCTGCCAATCTTTTCGCCAGACTCGCTCATGATGTTGCCCTCTTTGTCGCACATGCGTCCGACAAGGGACTTGACGTTGCCCTCGATGACACGACCGAAGATTTGGCCGTGGGCGTCAACGACATTGCCTGCCTTGTTGACTCGCTTTCCGGCCAGGGAGGTCATGTCGGTGGCCTCTTCGGGAACTTCTTCAGGCTCATCCCATGGCTTGGCCTTGCCGATGACGTTGCCGCGGCGGTCGAGGATGTCGCCGTCTTCGTCGACACGGCTGCCCTTCATGCGCTTGGCGTCACCTTCAATCACTTCACCGACCTGGCGGCCCTCGGACATGACACGTCCGTCGCCTTCTACAATGGCATCGGGGAAGTTTTCGAAGGGAGCAAAGTCCTTGGCTGCTTGGTCGCGTTCGTTGTCGGAGATGGGCTCTGCCTTGCCGACAACCTTGCCGGACTCGTTCCAGATTTGACCTTCTTCGTCGGAGGTCTTGCCAATCAACTGTTTTGGGTCGCCTTCGACCAGTCGGCCGATGATGTCGCCCTTGTCGTTGACCAGGTTGCCGGCCTTGTTGACCTTGGTGTTCTTGAGGATGGTAAAGTCCAAGGGTTTCTCTGCGGCTTCACCGGCCTCCTCGGCGCCTTCTTCAACCTTGCCGGTTGCCTCATCCTTGGTCTCGTCTAAAGCACCTTCATCGGGTTTGGCTTCGTCAAGCTTGTCTTTTGCCTCACCTTCTGGCAGCTGGCTCTCGTCAGGCTTAACGTCATCAAGTTTCTCGTCGCCAAGTTTGTCTTGGTCGAGTTCGCCTCCTTCAGGTTTGGCCTCATCAAGCTTTCCTTCAACTCCTTCACCAGCCTCTTTGGCATCCTTTGTCGCATCCTCTCCAGCCTTTGTGGCCTCGTCGCCTTCAGGAATAGGTTTCGGACTCTGAGTGGTCATTGGCTCATCTTGCTCTCCAGCAGCCTTCTCACCCTTGTCCAGAGTATCCTCTGCGGTGTCCTTGGCGTCAGTGGCAGCTTCTTCCGTCTCGCCCTTCTTTTCGTCGACTTGAGATTTCAATCCTTCAGTGTCGGCAATGACGTCCTTTTGTGTAGGATCATCATGGTTCTCCATTTGCACTGGCGCATCGATCTCGTTTTGTTCGGTCGACTCTTTGGCGCCCTCAGCTGCCTCACCTGCTTTGTTGGTGACGTCTTGACCAGTCTTTTCAGCATTATCTTTCTGGCTGGCAGCAGTATCCTTGGCGCCTTCTATACCTTCTCCAGCTTTGTCGGAAACATCTTGACCGGCCTTTTCAGCCTCGCCCTTTTGGCCACCGCCAAACTTGTTTTGCAAGTTTTGACCATATGACACGGCGTTTCTGATGTTATCGCCGTATTGCATAGCTGTCTTGGCCTTGCCCAACACATTCCAACCGCCACCACCTTCCTTCTTGTCAGGAACTTGGGTTGGCGTGTAGTTGTCGTCAATGTGAACATTGGCCAAGCTCTCGCCCAAGTCTGACACCACATCGCCCTTCTCCGTCACGGTGCCACCGACCAACTTTTCATGGTCCTTCTGATCCGTCACACTTCCGATAACCTTGCCCGACTTGTCGACAATATCGCCCTTATCGTTGACCACTCCGGCCACCGTTCGAGGGACTGATTCGAGGGTATCAGTGCCTACAGCGCCAAAAGCAGTTAGATCCAAGGTAATTAACACTGAGTAACCGAAATAGTAGCTCGCATCTACCATCACTTGCGTAGGGGGAAGGGAACGGGGGACAGTATCGAGTTGGGGGCGAGATGACATTGGGTATGAGTATGAACACGGACCTTCTTTTTGCTTGTCTCCTCCCTCGGGACCAGATCCGGTAGGGCTAAGAGATGATAGTGGATTTGTGACTGGCATGATGCAAGTCCAGAAATATCTTACAAAATCAATAGTGTTTGTGAGAAAATTCCAAGACGGATGTGGCAATCTAGCTATGTGCCATAACGCCAGAAGAACCTTTATACGTGCAAACATCCATTTAGCGAAACAAGTTTTTTTTTTTTTGGTTCGTCCCCAACTTCCTTCTTGGCAGAATGTGTGTACACTGTAAAAGTAGTAGACGTCAGAAGCATGTGCCATGAAACCTTGCTTGCTTACAGGTTTCCAAGCTTGTGAGCTTCTGACGTACAGAGATTAATCAGTGACTCTGCTTTCAAGCCACACCCCGCCACATTGGCGTCACTGTCTGACGATCTCAAGTAAGGATGGCATCAGGCATTTTGCTTCACCGTGACGCAATACAATGTTGCTAGTTCAGGAACATTAGTGGCTGGTGAGGGACCTTTTGTGCGTAACGACTTCCTAGAGTATCACACAAGTGTGGCGGAAACACGCAGCACATGTTAGGATGCTCGCTTGCCTTGATTTGACACACTCGGGCCGTTGGATGAGAACGAGTTAACGGAGGCTATCCGATGCAACCATTCCACGTGGTGGTTGTGTCATGGAAGCGGGAATGGTGGACCAGTTTCCAACTTGGCTTGACTTGGCTTTATGTCCGGAGTAAAAGGGGTGGAGTGTGGTTATTTACTTGTCAAGTCGGCAACTGCTCCGTCGGCCTGTTAACTGTGACAAGCAAGACAAGGACAGGAATTAACAAGTTTAAGTTGGCACAATTTATGGATCTAACAGGAGGAGTCTGGTGTGGATGCAGTAGCCAAGAATGTGTCAAGGACATGATCCTTGCTAGTTGTTACACCATGAGTTACCACAAGTCACCACACCCAGTGGATATGTTGATCTTGCTGCATGTCATCCAAGCTAATTGCACCTATGAGGTAACACAGAGGAGCCTCAATGCACCGCCCCATGGCAAGCTGAGCCGAACACTCAACCCACCAAGTTATCCAAGTTGCCAAGTTATTCAAGTTTGGAAGACTGCCGCGAAAGCTGCTACTGCCACAACCCCAGACACAGTTGAGCCACATTGTAGTTGTTCTTTCAAGTTTCTTGGTAAAATGTGCCACACGGGGCTTAAGAGAATGTGGCATGCTTGACGGGGGAATGTGTGACTACTCAGACAAGATGCGGCAGCCATGCATACGGCCCCCGATTTTCATGCATCACGGCCCTCAGTCGTGTGGGTTGCTACAGCCATCATGGGCTTCTGCAACTGCTTTTGGCATCACAATATGGTAAACTTGCATTGGAGAATGGTGATTTGCATCGCGTAAGTTTGTATTCATGCTATCTTGAGTTGTGATGATCCCGATTAAAGACTGTGGGGATCTTGATTATCAACTGAATGCCGTCGTGGGTAGATTTCACATCTAGATAGATATCAGATGGGCTTGGTGTGGCTGTCCGATGCGGCGGCACATTCACATTCGCAGCACCATCTGTTTTTGCGTCCTCTTGCGCAGGCGGAGCATCAGACTTATTCTCATTGTGTCGGTCTGAACTCGTCTCCCGCTCCCTGCATCGAGCGCATCCATCTGCCGGAGCAGAAGTGGAATTGTTCTCTTTGGAGTGGTCTTTCATCCTGCCGACAACAGAGCCGTCCTGGTCATATATGGTACCGGTGTGATCGATTTTCAGCCTCTTATTGCTGTGGTCCTCTTGTGATGGTGCCGAGTTTATGTAGTTTTCGGATACATGCCCGGCCAGGTCGCCGGCAGCATCACGAATTCTGCCATCATTGGATACAGACCTGCCTACCATGGAGGGCAAGTCTCCCTGGACGCGGCCAAGTACTGTGCCGTCCCATTCTAGGATGTTGCCGAATTCATCGACGCACTTGCCCTCGAGGCCGCGGGCAAGGACAGCCGGATCCTCGGTGAAGGAGATGTCTGTCATGATTTTGGGGATCTGTATGGGGTCGTTTTGTGGATCCTGCTGTGACTTGGGTAATCTCAAGGGGACTTCAGTGGTAGAGGAAGTGTCTGCTTGTGTGTCTGGCTTTGAGTCCAGCGGTGGCTCTGACTGCTCTGTCAGGGGCGTTGATGTGCCAGTCATTTTCTCAGAGCCTGGGTATACCGAGCTTGGGGCTGGTGAAGTAGAGTAGGGAGAAGGATAATCAGCCATGACGATTCCCGGTGGGCTTTGCTTGGTTAGGTGCAGGTGGATTGGGAATTTGGGGATTGTGTCTTGGGTGAGTTGAGTCTGATGGCTTCCGAGATTGAGACTTCAGGTAAAGACTGATGATTTCCAGTGACATTATCCATCGCCTATCTGCCTGTCTCTCGGCATGCTCCAGCAGGTTGTCTCAGATGACACATGGCTAGGTATAATTAGCAACGTGCGCAAGCAAGCCAGGCGTCGTGGCAGAGTGCGGAGAGGAACGTCTGGTGCTTCTGTCATGTTGGAATTCAAACACCAGGATGCGACTTTGGTGATCCAATACAAGTCCTCGAGAATCATTCAGGTTCCAATAAAACCCATAAAATCAACAGGTACGGACACAGAATTGTGGGAAAGGCGACAAGCCCCCCAGCGCCGCAAAACGCATTCGCATCGATGAAAGAGAGGTCAAATCGTGATTGAAGTGAAGAAAGGACGCGAATGTCCGGAGCTTTTTGCCCGTCGATCCTTGTCATCTGCTTTCGCGCCAGACTGAGATGGGAAATGGGCGCAAGAAGATCGGGGCAAAGGCGGCAAGGATTCTCCGTCTTTCAACGTGAGATGGACCAACGAGTAGTCAGGAACTTGGTTTTGTAACGGTCGCGTGTCCCAATGTGGCTCTTCTTTGCATTTTGTGCGGATTTTGATTGAAGTTGACTGGATGCGATTCTTGTTTGACCCACATCATCATGAATAAGATCAACGTTGCTGCATCGGCACTTTCGTCAAACTGACGTCCTCGACATTTATGCACTCGATGTGTGCTGTGTTACTCTGTTGTGAATATTGAAGGCAGCTGTTGTATTGTTTGTTATATTTTATTAGTTTTCTATTGTTATTACTTTCTTCATGTTCCGCTCTACTAAACTCTTGGATGGCATTGCTCGCAGCTCCTCATCTGCCTCATGTGCAAATATCACACCAACTTCCATCACATCTCACTTTTCCTCATCTCTCACATACGAACTCTCCATCCCCAACAGCGGCTTCCTGTAAAGCAGAACAAACCCCTGCTCCTCCTCATCCTCATCCTCATCCTCTTCTACATCACTCCCCATCTCTGGATCCCAATGCAATACCCACCTCTCCGCACCATCCACCTCCTGTTTCCTGGCAATAAACCCACCAGGCGAACCCTCCAATGTTAGAAACCGCTCGTCCTCACTCCAGCCCCATGGCCCGATGATGTGACCGATCGTGTCCTTCCGAGCCCCATATCCCAATGCCCGTGTCTCTCGGTTGACGTAGATCCAGTTGAGCATCGGTGGCTCATCCTGGATACTGCTCACCAGCCCCAGATGCTGCTCCTCGCCAGGATACTTGAAGTGAAAGCCACAGAACTTGTGGCCGTGGACGTTCTGCCCTGGAAATTCCAGCACTATCTGCCCTTTGCTGTTAGCCTTCCCCCCAAATCTCGCGGCCTCTTCTTGACAAAGGCGGCCGACTAGCCGGCATGGCGCTTACCTTTCCGTCCTTGAGAAAACAGGTTGCCTGCACATCATTCTGTTCCTCGTCACAGAATGATGCTGCTAGGTTAATCTTCTCTTGTTCTTTGGACTCTGCATTCTGTCGCTTCTGCGCACTGACGGCTTGACCGACACCCGTGATGGTAGGTATGGCAGTGATGGTGAGGAGTCCAATAACCATGCTGAAGATGTCTGGTGTAGTTGCGCTTGTGTGGTATTCTGTGCCTCCAAAGACGGCTTCTCTTTCAGAACGTGGGCAGCTTGGGAAGCAATGACGTCTCCTGGGAAGGTTTTATTCCTGTTTCTACACTGGACTCCTCGTACAGTCTGTCCATCCATGTCTTGCTTCTTCCTTGTCAGTGCCCATACGGACCTTGGCCCGTCTTCCTAGCCACGTTTTTTCTCCTTCTTGCACACCCCCTTTGCCTCCTTCCCTGCCTCCTTAGTCTTCGATCGATTTGTGGCTCAACATCTCCAACGGTTAAGGTGGAGATGGCCTGTCATCGGTCGATGTCAAACCACAACTGCGTCATACCTCCATTCACTCAGCCACCATCCAAGTCATGCCAACTTGATGTACTATCAAACAGGTTTATAGTGATTATCACCTAGTATTCGTAACAACACGCATAGTCTCCCGAACCCTGATGACATGGCATGACATCACACCATGCACATACCTTGTTTCACTCCCATCTGAAAAGAGCCATAAAAGAGACCCTGAAATGTACATAACGCCGCTGAAGGCTTCTGCAACCCCAAACACATCTAAACCTGCTTCATCTTTATCACACCACCAAAAAGTAAATCACCTGAAAAACATTTTATTTTGCAGCGCCCATAATGTCTACGAATGTAAGACCAACACTAGTCTCAACTCCCTAACAAAGCTAACATCACCACAGGAGCAGACAATGGAGAAGGAGAAGGAGCAGAACCAGCATAGCGGTTAGTTTTTACTTCCCACACTTTACACCACCACAACTAACACCCAATCTAGAGTCTGAGAATGAGAATCGAGAGGATGACGATAATGGCCCTCAGACGAGCAACGAAAGCACCGGTGAGGAGGAGCAGGAGCAGGAGCAGACACAGCCAGCACGACCTACCAAGACTGCGTCACGGAAGCGCAAGCGTCCTCGAAATGACCCATGGGGCGACGAGGACAGACAGAACCAGATGGTCCAGCGACAGCAGCCGCAGCAACAACCACAGCAGCAGATGCAGCAGATGCCGCCCCAGATGCAGGCCCAGATGATGGCCCAACCCAAGGATGAGAAGAAGAATCCGTTGAAGCTGCGTCTTGATTTGAACTTGGATGTTGAGATTGAATTGCGTGCCAAGATTCACGGTGATGTTACTCTTGCTTTGCTGTAAGTTTTTACCTTCTGCAACTTGTGAAGACTGTTCAAAGAACTGACTTGGCTTATAGTGATATGGGTTAGTGATATGTAATGGACTGAGGGTTACGGGTAGATTTTGGATTTTGAGCTATGTATCTAGTATGAGTTATGGCTATTATGAGAATATTGAGATGCTATTACTAAATTTCGTTCTTGTTGGTGACTGCTGATATTGAAGAGTCATTGGGAACAGCGCATCGACCACATAATTCTGTATCGCTCCTCTGTAGCGGAGATTATCCACTCCAGTTTGACTAAAGAATCGTGTAAAAAATATTCACGGTTCTTATGAACACTAAGATCCCATCATGACACTTCCTGTAGCAAGGGCTGCCATAAATCGGGCACAGGGCTTGAAGCAATAACGATTATCATTGATTACCTCTTACGCTGTCCGTCGGCTGATATACAGTCTTGTGGTAAAAAGTATTTTCCCACATACAAGTATACACTAATACATCTAAGTACATAATAGCATATACTGCAATACATGAGTCCCTTTACAAGTTCAAATACTCCTGACCCCCCACTGTAACTAAGACTATCTCTCTGTATCAGCAGAGAGTTCCATTTGCCAGCCAGATGACCTGGCGGTCAACTTTGATGCTGTCAAAAGCCCTGGGCTCATGCTCAATCTGACTTTCTTTCGTGATAGAATAAATAGACGGACAGGATTATCTGATCAGTGACCAACTCTTTTTACACTGGGCACAGGTAAGTTCGAAGCATTTTGTATGGATTCGCTCAGAGCTCATTGTATTCCAGGCTTCATTGACGCCGTGTAACTCTTATCGGCTTTCTCGATTGACTCCGGTCACTCTATGCCCAATTGCGCCAACTGATACTCGACATGACTACTACACGCGTAGTCACATATTCTGCTTGATCTCTTCTCGCATCAACGCTCTACCGTCATCCACGAGGATAAAAGGTTTATGTGATACCAGCACTTCTTCAAATTCCCGTATTGAGGCGTGACGTTGCTGTTTGTTAGGCAACAGCCTAAGTACCTGCTGTCTTTGAGCCTTGAAAAGTATGGGTTCGATGCCTGTGTGCCATCAAGGAGCATTCAATTAGGCGACGCAGCAAGTTAACGTCGCCGATACCCTGCCCTGGTTTCACGCCAGCTACAATGATCACCACCGTTACCTGCCCAAAATGGCGAAAATTTAACTTTAAATTGTCCGACGTGAAGGCTCTTCCCGCGTCAGTTTGTGATTTGGCCAGCGTCAGCGCAGACTACTGCGGCAAGAGTGGTTGCTATAATGCTGCTGCTGCACATATTGCCACCTGCATCTGAGGCGTTCATCAACCACCAGAACGGTCCGACTAGAAAGAGCCACCTTTTGTATTCCTGTCTGGATGAGAATACGTTCCTTGGATATTCACAGTTCACGCTCAAGACCATCCGAGGAGCATCTATCGCATGAGCATGATGGCAAGCTGGTCTACAATAGAGGTTGAAGAATAACGAGGTTTCTGCCATCTGGGAACTTGTCGACTGCCATATCAGACGAGCCCTTCAGATGAATCGGTTGGTATTGTGAGCTATTTATAGCTGCGTGCGTTATGTTCCTGCGCCGCCACGAGACCTAGTGTCTGCCATCGTGCCGGAAAGTACGTAGCCGGAACGGGAATTATTGCACGAAAGCACCATGAGAATAAGGTTCTTCAAGATCAAGAAGACTGCAAACCTGGCGGACTTCAGGGTTGAGATTTGTCCTGGTCGCTTAGTTGGAACTTTGCATTGTGTTTTCGGAGAGCAAGTTACAGCCAAATTGGCTGGTAAGTACAGGGAACACCACGCATGACGGCAATTTTGGAGTTGAACCACAAGGGGCCAAATTTAGTTGTTGATGCCCTGTGGTACTGAATCTTGCCCATGACGCTGAGTTACAGTAGTTGTTTGAGGCAAGTTGAGTCAATTGAGTGACTTGTAACTATTCGCCTTGGCATTCCATTCTACAAATTACACTACCTCTTCAGGTGATGAGATGGAAATCAGCAATGGCAATTTCGGTTGGTCAACTTTCTGCGACCAAGTCCCGAAACGAAGAAAACATGGAGCATGCACCCTACAGCCAAGAATCAAGGTTGTATCTCGGCTGCTCACTCTCACTAACATCTGACCACCAACCTGCCATTGGAGCTAGATGGCAATTCTTACTCGTTGGCTGATGGGGCAGGATATGCGGCCCGTAGGGGGTCAACTGGTCTCTCGGGTTCATCGTATTTGCAGCGCTGATCACCACATTCCGTTCGACAGCAAAGCCATCAGGAAACAAAGCGAAAATTTACTCTTCATCCGTCTTGCGAATCTTGAACGCAAAAGCCTAGCATCATTCAAATCTGCCCCGATAAGCGAAATCTATCTCCATCCGTAGGGCAGACTCTTCGTTCGTACGGAAACTAGGACGCGAACTAAAGAAAGCGCAAGATGCCAAGTTCACGATGTGGCGTCAGCAGACAGAGCAGAAGCCAAAGTCTGCCTTCAGCCAAGATCCACGTCCATTTTTAACTCCAGCAAAACTTTGAAACAAAGCCAATCACCACGATGGACGCTTCAGCTGTGAACCAGGTCTGACGAAATTGGTCTCCCAAAAAGGAGCGCAGATGCAACCCCAAGGCTTTTCAGCCCCCTCTCAATGGCTCCCAATGGCTCCCAATGACAGACCCTTGACGATCTTACCCTTGAACAGTGAGCATAACGACATGGGTTGCATCTGCTCTATTCATCCGCCTTACGCCTGAGCCTCACGCATTGCCAGCAAAAGGCGCGTTTTGGGAGTGCTCTGCGATTGACAATTGCAGGTGAAATGAGCCGTGGTCCGTAATGCTGGGTCGGATTCAGCCTTGAGCCCATTTTCTCGCCCTGTTCAAGGTGCAGGGAAATCTGAGTCCCTGATATTTCGCCTCTTCATGTACAGTAACTCTCTCGTCTTTTCTTTTTTGCAAGCGGTGAAATTCTCTTGTCGTGCTTGTTTCACTTCTCCTCTTGACGTTGTCGACAATTCCGAGAAGCTTCATCGACGGTCCCCTCATTCTGGAGAAGACGCACAATTTGTAAGAGTCACCAATTACGCAAAACATGTCGGGCCATAACCCCTTTTTCCACGATGACCATCAGTACCATCGGGATGCGGATGCACACGCTCCTGAGGCGGTTGACATGTTGTCGCCAATGACACCGGTCGCCAACTTGGAGAGTGAGCTGCAGAGCAGATACCAATCTGCGCACCATGTTGAGCGACAACCACTACCGCCAACGTTTGCCGATACAGAAAAGGAGGTCGTCAACCTGGAGCATGATAGCGGTGCTAAGCACGTTGTTCCATTGGAGCTCACGTCGGAGTATCCCGAGACTGCTACCATTGTGAGCCCGCAAACACCTTGGTCGAGTCATGCGGAGACGTTGAAGGCGAAGTCGATGTCTGATGCGACTGCACCTGAGGCATTGCCCCCGAGAGATGATGAAGGAGGTGCAAAGAAGGAACAGAAGATTTTGGGAATGAGCAAAAAGGTGTTCCTGATTGTTGTGGTTATTGTCATCATCATCATCGCGGCCGCTGTTGGTGGTGGCGTAGGTGGCGCCGTAGCTTCAACAAAGAAATCTGACGCCACTCCCGCAACAGCAACTACAACGTAAGTTATCGTATATTCTTTTCCAAGAATTATTTTGGGTTCAATGTGATGCTAATTGAGGTGAATTAGCTCGTCAAGCGCAGCATCTACAGCAACATCAACTACCACAACAAGCGCTACGCCTTCACCAACGATCCAGTTCCTCAACAACCAAACCTGGCCAAAGAGCTCCAACTACGCATTCCAGGGCTACTCCAGGGCTAATTTCACCGGAGCAATCACGCCAATACTCACCGGCGATGGAGGCAACAATGTCGGAAAGGACTTTGAGTTCGATCTCCATAGCTACATTTGGATTCAAAATATTGGCAACTGCTGTGTGAATCTCTGTGCGAATAGCACCAAGCAGGGATTCCTGGGATGGAAGTGCACACCTGTTAAGAGAAATGAGACGACGGAGCCGGTGGCGAGGGCGTTTGTGTGGTGTGACGATACGCACAGTCAGGAGATGGCGGAGGCAAAGGGCTGCTCATAACACTGCGCTTGGGTTCACTCTTTTATTACTTTGTCTTTTGGGTTTCGGTGCAGCGAAGAGCGGGTTGGCGGAATATTTGGTATAATGGGCTTGGATTGGGAATTGGGAGTTTAGGTCCGGAAATTGACGGCCGGTGCAACTATGGGCTTGTATATGTCATACACTATCTTTTTTTGTATATATTTGTTCTACTATTATTGAATGACTTATGACTATACTTGCGGTGGTCTACTTGTGTTTCTGGAATTCTAGCATTGCTGATGATAATACACATCGAGTCAACTCCGACAACCAGTGATGTCAGGTTGCAATGGTGCGACTTCAGAGATTTAGAGGCACAATGTGAGATTTTCATGCTCATAACAGTAAGCTTCATTGTACGGAATCGCAAGTTTCCTTTTAACTATTCAACTGTTGCATTGGGTCCAGCTTCTCTGGAGCTAGGTAGCTTGTCTGTTACACTGACCGTACAAGTAAGGGAAACGTCTACTGTTCAAGTTACATATTTTGCTTATAATCTTCAACCAACAGCTCACAACGCATGTTTGTTCGGTACGAATGGTCAAGGAATCCACCATTCTGCATCACAGCTAACAGCATAGATGAGTTACACAGCATGATGCAACCAGAGCTGAGGCTGCAGCCCGTCAACCAGTTGAACGGCACGGTAGTCTAAGCCTACCAAATCACGACCAACAACAGTGGCACCCCAATGACCATAGCTATTAGGAATAAGAGTTCGAGAATCCAACCAGTAAATCTTAGGGTAGTCACTAGTACGGCGTCGTCGCGATAGACTTGTACTTCTCCATCATGTCGCAGATGTGGAGTGGCGAGGTCAAAGTAAATGATCATTCGAATCATAAAATACGCCATGTCTATATCAGGTTGTATGCAAACACTTCGGAAATATGGTCTACAGATACTAAACTAGTTGTACCAGGGTTGGGAGAATTGAGATAATGCCCTGCAGGGTCCTCCGTACCTGCAGCACAGTTTGCTCTGCGGCTGTTGCCACGCTGCACCATCACAGGAAGTGGATTGCGGGGATATGCACAGATCACGGAAGGCTTGTAAATGAAACAAATGCCGTCGATATGCGTAGGAGTACAGGCCCAACACATTTGGGTTTACATATGTGAAGTTGGCTCATGCGTGACAGCGAGGGACGAATCAAGGGACCAGATCAACGAAAAGAATTAACAGAACCTTGAATGTATTGGCTCATCAAACCGTTGCCAATGAAATATGTGCTGTTGGTATGACGCCTATTTTCTTCTGTGAACTTCTGTTGGGCTTCTATATCGGGATGCTGAAAGCCGTTTCCGGATGTCGTTGGTGGTGTAGGTTTGCCACCCTAAATTGGGCAGAGTTTGGGCACGATACAAACATATCATTTCTCTATTCTTCCCAATACGTCCAGTATGAACTTAAAGTAACCTCCCTCGAGTTAAACCCGTTGACGTGGCTGTTGAAGCTCTGACCCAAGATGTCTTGGCCTGGTCTGTGAGATGGCCCGTGGATTCCTCAACACTGACATCATGCAGCATATATGCAAACTCTTTCAGGAACTTACTCGCAGGAGACGAACACGTCGTGACTACAAACCCAGAGCAATGGGCAGGTTTACTTCTATGCGGCCAGTATCGTGAGAATTTTGACTCTCCCACATCAACATGGAACGGAGTGTGTACGTGGACAACTGGCACTTGGGATGTGGCATTCCAAACCCACAAAATCGACCAGCTCATCGCCAACAAACAGACGCATCGTCTCCAATCAAATCAATATTGGGTCTCAACAATGCCACCATCGTCGCACAGCCTGAGGCAATTTCGCAGTTGGTGAGATGGATGGCGACGGACTCGAACGTCCGATGGAGTGGTTGAAACATCAGTCTTGTGCTGGATTTCGACTTGTCTCTCCCCCGGATTTCCGGATTTGGACGATGTGGCAGCGACAAAGAGCCACTTGGTGGCGGGGCAATGGCCGGCTGCTGATACCTGTGGTTGGCTGAGAAGGAGATGTGGCCAATCATGCGTCACTATTCACGCCCCGCTGGACTTATCGCCCCATCTAGACCCCCCACTAAACCTTGAGACGGCTGGCGACTCCACTGACACCAGGTGAGACCGGCCTTCTGTATGGATGTTATAGCGCACAGAGGTGCTGAATTCGCCACTGTCCAGCCTACAAGTGCGACGCTGACAGGGGCACAGGGATCAAGCTGATATATTGGCTGGAAGAAAAAGCCGCAGTAAGGTACAGGATGCAGGATAACAGATTTGAAGGATTTTCTGCTCTTTGTTGAGTGAATCACGGTTGTCTCAATTTGTTCAGTGATGGACATTTATGAATTGCTGTCAGACTGCTCTGGGGTCTGGGCGTTCAGATTGATTCCTGCATGTCACATCTGGTTTTCTCAGGCTTGGATGTTCAGCAGGAGACATGGAGGCTGCTCCTGCCGCTCCAAGGCTCCAGACCCTGTAACGCGACAGGGTTTAGCAGGCAACTCCACCAAAACACCGCCTAGCATGACCCAGTGGATGAACGCACAGCGACAACATTTGAACCAGACATTTGATTTGAAGACAGGGAATGAATGCCCAAGTGTGGAGGTGGATCACCTTGGACAAGACAGCTGGAGGCCTTGGGGAACAAAGGGCAAAGTCCAACTCAACATTACCAGCTCCTGCAAAATGCTTCAACATCAATTGTCCAATAATGAAATGATTTCCTGAACGGATGGCGCGTCCAAGCTTTGCTGTCCTGTGCACAAGTTGCATCTGGTGCCTGGGCGTCCAACAGACTTTTGTCTGCATCTCGTGCTCACATTTGATCGGAACATGGACCATGTTCCAAGTTGCAAGGTTCCAAGCTCCCTACCCGCCCCTCCACAGTGACCTGCGCAACCCAATCACCACTTCAGCCGAGCCAACCCGACATCTTCCTGCACCATCCATCTCCTTTGCTCCTTCCCTGCATTGAACGGTCTTCTCTTGTCAGATGTATCGTGTCCTTCACCTTTACAACCTCGGACTGAGTATCGCTGCCTCACTTCGGGCTCGTCTTGTTTCCCGTCTGCTCTCGCAATAATTTCAACTGTCAGCATCACTTTCACCAGTGAGGCTGTTTATCAACTCCAGAGCACAGACCCGCACACCCTTGTCAACGTTTCGATTGCATCCTCGACACTGACGTCGTTGTTCCTCTCCTCTCGCCGTCTTGTTCTCATCTCGCCCCGCATCTTGGATTCCCACTTCACCCACTTGAACGGCAAGCCTAGATCATCCTTGTCACATGTGGCCCTCTGTCTGGCGCTTCTTACTTGGGTCCTAAGCCGCGTCGCCATCGTCTGCTTCGTGTTACACTTTACCCTTCTCTTCCTTACTCCTTCATCTTCCTCCTCCATCTATTCTTCCCGCTCCAAACCTGTCGCCAAACAAACAGTCAGTCAGGTCATCTTGATTCTGACGACCAATGCCCAAGGCACTCGACCACTGACACTTGCGTGCCCCGGCTCCCCCGCCGAGCAGCTCAAGGACCGCCCTAGTTTCTGTGTTGCTGGCAACCTAACAACCAGTCGCTTTACGCTTGTTTGAATCAGCAATCATGTTGTCCTCTACGCCGAAACTGACAGCTCGAGCTTGTGGCCTGCCCACGGCCGCGCGCCGCTCAGGCAGATCTGCTCAACTTCTCTCACCCTCTGCTGCTGCTCTCATTCGCTCGAGGCAGCGACAGTCAAGGTCCTTCTGGTTCGGTGCCTGGGCGAGAGACTGCGACGGCGACGCCTACCGCAACTCGAGACGCCGCCATCATGCCCATCGCTACCGGTACATGGAGTCGGTAAATCGGCGCCTGTCCTGGGACAACAAGCCCCGACACGACAATATTCAGAGTGCGATGAAGTCAGCATTTGCCCACATTGCCCATGGCCCCACTGGATCCTCAGGATCCAAATATATCGACGTCAATGACATCAAGTCATGGTCCGATGAGCTCTCTGGCGTTAGACCAGGGAGGAATATCGAAGATGTTGAGCGCGAGGCCATCGATCACTTGTTCAATGGCGGAAAGAAGAGCCGGTCGCAGCGCGCTGGCCACTGGACCTCTCGCTTGGGTAACTATCTGCATGGGAGACAACCCCCGAAGGACGTCACACCTGAATCTGTCTTGCACGCGACCACATCAACCGGGCAGACCACACGCGCCACCACTTCTTCATCAAAGTCCGATAAGCCATTTGCTCCAAAAGAATCTGAGCTGAAGAAATATAACCCGAGCAAATTCGATGATCCAAATGCCCCACGAAAACTCACTCCTGAAGAACAATCGAAAAACTATGACGATCTAGACAAGTACAAGCCGGTCGAGTGGAATGAGCCAGATGGCCTCCCCGATCTTACTCCTGAAGAAAAGTCCAAACAGTACAAGGACTTGCACAAATACTCCTCACCCGATGTCTCCAGTGATTTCTCTGCCGCCGAAGTATCTAAAGAGCCATACGATGACCTGCAAAAGTACAAACCCGTGGAGTGGAATGAACCGGATGGTCTTCGCCAACAGACCCCAGAGGAGCTCTCCAAGAAGTACGACGATTTGGATAAATACGGTCCAGTCACTTGGAACGAGCCGGACGGTCTGCGCAAGCTGACACCCGAGGAACTGTCAAAGAATTACGACGACCTCGACAAGTACGGTCCCGTAACCTGGAACGAACCCGACGGTCTACGAAAGCTCACACCCGAAGAAGAGTCCAAAAAATACGACGATTTGGACTCTTATAGCGAGGGTTTTATGGCCCCAGATGCTGTCCTCAAGGCTCATGAGGTGAAGCAGCAAGACCCCACACCAAAGGCGGATCCCATCCCCGCCAAGGTGGAAGTCCCCATGGAGGACCCTGGCAAAGACTACAAAGACTTACACAAATATGGACCTGTCAAATGGAATGAACCTGATGGTCTCCGAAAGCTCACCCCTGAGGAGTTATCAAAAAACTACGAAGATTTACACAAGTATGCGCAATACCCCAATGCCGGACCGGCAATTCCAAGGATCCACCCCGAAGAGGCATCAAAGCAATACAGCGACTTGCGAAAGTACGACTCCTTCCCCAACGCGGGCCCAACAACGGAGCGTGTTCACCCCGAGCTTGCGTCGAAGCAGTACAAAGACCTTTCAAAGTATCCACGGGTTGGCTACGAAGAGCCTGACAAGACTGAGCACGTTCACCCAGAAGAACTTACCAAGAAGTATTCCGACTTGGGCAAATATGAGCCTCAATCTTTTGACTCGCCATCCACTCCCTATCCCATGCATCCAGAGGAAGCCTCCAAGGCTTACAGTGATTTGAAATCGTACAAGCCAGTCATGCACAACGAGCCCAACGGCAAGCCAGCCGAGAAGCTAGATCCTGTGGCAAGTAGCCTCCGGGCATATGACAGCTCTGGAGAGGCCGATGCTCTGCCAAGGACTGCGGATGAGATTCGAGGAGATGTGCTTCGAAGAGCCTACCGGAACAGCAAGCACACTATGATTCAACGGGCAAAGTTCCAGCAAGAGCAAAATCGGGATGCCCGCAGCAAGAACCTGCAGGACACAGCAAGCCAACTGAAAGGGAAAGCTGACGGGAAGTCACTGACAGGAAACTATGCCAAGGACTTCCCTGAGGAGTTTGTGACTTCATGGAATACGTCGAATTCCTGGTCAAAGACGACACTTTTCCCCAAAAACCTGGCCGCCAACGACCGGCCGGGATTGATTGGAGGAGCTCGGTGTCTAGGGTCAGAGAAGGACGAGGCTGAAGTATCATCCATGGACGAGAGTTTCCCAATCGAGACCTCAAAGCTACAGCCTGCTCTGGACAGGAACCCTGAAAGAAGAGCCTCAAAGTCGGCGGCCATGACTCCGTTGGAGAGAATGAAGGTGGAAGAGGACCCTTATTCCAAAATCCCACAAGGTTTGGAGATAATTTGGGACGAGGAATGCGACGGCAAGGCCACGTGGCCGACTTTTGTACGACATCACAAGGGAAAGTCGGGAGAGGATACATTTGCTACCGAATCTGGGACAGGCGCAGCGACCGAGAAGCAGCCCATCATGTACAAACTGCTTGCGTTCGACCCGGCCACCCAATCAATGAGTATCGCTGAGACCTCCTCTGGCGTGACTGACACATCGACACCCGCAACACCGGCTGAAATTTTACTTCGTGTCTCCAATCCGTCCAAATTCTTCCCTTACTTCAGCACGCTACAGGCCGAAGGTTATGAAATTGCGTCTGGTGGCGGTGACGTTTTGGTGTTTCGTAAAGTTCGGGAAGGATCAGTGTCAGCACAGGGAACCAGCTCTACCATCAACCCCATTGACATGATGGGCCGGTCGTCCCCAAGCAATTTTGCCAGTCCCACAGGCTTTGTAAACTACGAGTCGCCTCAGTATCGACCTCCGACACACGGACAGGCTCCGGAAATGAAGGTCGGCAAGAAGAAGAGAAGTGTCGGTCGCAAGGTGGTGATTGGCACGGTTTGGGTCGCAGGTACGGCGTATGCTGCGAGTGTCGTCGGAGAGTACTTTTCCACTGGTGGCAAGGTACTGTAGGTGGTTGCTGATGGTTGGTGAGACGCATGGAACATGTATAACGAGGATGAATAGTTTGAATACCCTCGGGGACGCACTCAACTCAGCAGTAGTTGACGTCGCCACTCATTGTTTTCTTAATGTTGCAACATTGGCGCTGTGGAGTTGGACCACTAGCATGTCACGGACAGGAAGGACAGGACATTTTGATAGCAATTTAGCGATTATGATTCATTTGAATGTGTCGTAAAGTCTGTTACTCATTTGTGGTGCTGTTATCCTTGTCGTATACCCCGGTTTCCGTTCATTTCTCATTTCGTTTTCCGATTCCTTTTGATCAAGTTCCATCCTCAGGAAGTCTTCTCTGTGAATCCATGTCCTGCTTTGACGCCCTCCACGGCACTCATATGCAAGGCATGTTTCTGGTCTTCCTTACTCCAGCTCTGGCGTCTGTCGAAGCTCGGCTTCCAGTCATTGGTCGCGGACATGCCCCGCGCAGAAGGTTTCTCCCCTTCTATCAAATGTTAGACTTTGTTGCTTTGAGATAGGGTTGACGAACCTCGTGTGTGGATTGGGACTTGGGTGGGTGTTTCTGGCATGGTCGCTGGTTTGATGATGATGTGAGGATGGTTGGTTTGTTTGTTGCCACTTGCGGGGTGAGTGAGGCTTTGAGCTTGATGGATGGTGGTGGGAGCTTGTGAGATGTAGCGTCGACCAATCATTGTGTTTCAGCCTTTGTCGACATTTGCATGTGCGTGGAAGTACTTTAGTCTATCCTAAGAAGCAAATTTGCGGTATTAAGTAGTTTGAGGGACACATAAATTACAAGGTGCTGTATATCTCTATTTTTGGAATTAGATAAAGATGTGTTGGAGGAATAGCGGCACGCGAGAAACACAAACTTGCTTGGTCCTTTTTAATACGAGGTTTACACTATGTACTACGTTACGATACTTAGAAACTGCTACCACTTAAACCAAGTATTTACTTGATATGGAAGGCTTTAAACTGCTATCATCAGGCGAAAAAAGGCTAGAACATCATGTGCTTTTGGGATGCCGGTACATGGGACTACGAGATCGGCGGCAGTGGCGTTTAGTGATTCAAAGCCATGTAGACGCCTTCCAGACTTCATGCAGGGAAGAGTGCGCCAAATAGCTCGATTTCTGCAGCTGGGGAGGAACCCAAATTGAGCAGCACCGGGGACTGGGATTCCCTAGTTTTTTTCAGCCTGTCCTGGTCCAAGAAGAAAGTCTTCGGATCATATTGGCGCTAGTAACACGAGCCCTTTGCTATTACTTTGAGACAGTCTGTTATTGAAGGCGGCTTCCATCGGTGCCAAGGTTATGTATTTTGTGCGGTTGACACAATGAAGGCAGCGAATCATGTTCATGGATCCTCGTAGTGCAGTTGCTGAGCTGTTTAGTACGGCCGCCGTTTGGGTCACGGATCTTGAAGGCAGGGAATGCGTGTTTCTTTAACCCAACGCTGTTGTGAATTCGCTCCTTTAGTTGTACGGAATACCAAGCCGTTGAACTGACAACACGACTTCTGACCTCATCCCTGAATAGTCCGGCGCCTAATCTCCCCGTGCCGTCTGCTTCATCCATCAGCGCAAATAATTAGAACGGCACAATTCTGGTGTGGCTGACAAGTCAGCCGTGGCTACAGATAACAAGGCTAGTTTGAGTGTATGAGAACCTCCAAGGTGGAACGGACACGGCTTGCCTTATTCTATGGTGATCCTGTGCGGAGAATACTATTTCCCCCTCAAGAGACAGCCTTGTATGTAGGGAGATGAATGGTGTGGACGATAGTGAGAGGGCGCAATGGGAGTATATAACAGAGTTTTCTGCCACAGGAAGTCACCAGAAGGTCACAATGCTCCGAAGAATGATGATTCTACAAGTCTTTAGCGTGGTTAAGTTATGAACGCTTGAAAGACAAGAGACATCTCGACACCAGCTTCAATAGCAAATAAGCACCACTTGCTCCCCTGCCGCTGGGCTACATCTTGTTCTACCAACCGTGCCCGCCAGCCAAGTCAACCCATAATCCTTCGTCATGGCCCTGGTGGAAGATAAAACCAGACCTCAAGACGTTGAATCTCACAATGCCGAAGCCCTCAATCTCGAGTCGACCACCAGTGAGCCTTCGTCTGAATCCACGCCAAACCCGCAAAGACCTCAGCCACCATAGGCGATATCATCGCAGCAGTGGACAAGCTCGTCGGTTTCATCATCAAGTTATTTCTGGATGTTGCGACAGTTTCCATCCTGCCACTGGTTTTGGGCTATTTTGCTGTTTCGAGGCTATATCTCAGCGCAAGGACAAACCATCAATCCCAGGTCGTGAACCAGATAGCACTGTTGGCCCGGTCTCTAGAACACGAGAATGTAAGACTATAGGGCAGTCCTTTTTTTTTTACAAGTTCTTTGGTTCACTGACTAATGAAACGTAGGTTAGCGAAACATGCGATCAACTTCTCACAGACGGCGGATATCTTTGGAACATCAAGAGCACGTTGTTCAGCACCCAAGATAGCCATCCACCTCCATGGGACAACAAACTGCGCGGGGGTGTAGTGCGCACGCGGCCGAGCCAAAGTGGTGTGGACTCGCTGAAGGCTTTGACCTCTGTTGCAATCGTCTTTGCATCGGTGTATGGATACTTTCTCTGCGAGCTTACAAGAATGAAGGTTCTAAAAATGATGCGTTGAACGGTTAGCGAGACAATAGCTCAATATGCCAGCACGAGGGACTGGGCCAGAGGGCTGCTAGTACTTCCAGAAAGCAGGCAAGCAATGAACAGAATTGAGATCCGTCAACTCTTACGAGGTGTCAAAGAGATGGGACAAAGACTCAGGGGCTTGCGTCGATAGAGTATCTGCTTCCAATTTTGACGACCTCAGATGTGTTCGGTGCGGGTGTATCGCGGCGTGCGAAGCGAAGGGCAGCGAATCGAACCAGACAGCTTAGGAACCAGCTGTCTCAATGGAAGTCGGGGTTATTAACCCAACAGACGTTATTGAAGAGAAACGATGATTATAAGTGGGTGTGCAAGCCTAATACAGCTTCTAGTCCTGTATTCCTCCTACTTGTGTGGACCACCGGATCAACTGTCGAGCATGGAGACTTCGAGTCTACTCCCTATTGCCACACCGAGTGCCTCATAACATCCACAGTACTTTACTTTCTACCCTCTTAAAGCATAAACGGCATTGAGGAGAGAGCCAAGGTATCAAGCCGTTATGAAAGCATTCCACGTGTTACTCGGAAGCTTATAGATGTAACCATCTGCAACTGTGCACAACAATCACCAAACGCCCAATTATAACGTCCATTTCTAAGTACTTTATTTCCCCTCTCTTGCAGCATAAACGGGTGAGGGATTGAGTTTGCGGGTGGTGTGCTGACCTGCTTCGCGCGCATGATGCTGCATGAGTTGGCCAATCATGGCTGAATGCATGAAGCAGCAGTTGCAGAGCTGTTGGTTGGAACCAACTGAGTGAATATTGATTGGAGAGGGTTGAGTATTGATTGTATGTGCATTAATTAGTACCTAGCTTAGTGACTGGGGGGATTTGAAGCTCAGTGTTGTATGATGACATGGGGATAGCCGCTGATTGAAGTGTACCAGACGCAGTACTGTACAGGCTCCAGCCCAGTTTGTAATGTACGGAAAGGTACAGTATGAGCTTCGCTCAGTAGAAGCCCGGGCAGAAAATTGTCCGAGTGTTTTACTTGTCGAGTTTCCCAGCCACTGCCTCCTGAAGCGGGAGTCAAAGTCGCTTCCAAATACCCTCGTAGGAATCTATTGTTGGCATCACTTAACCATGTTGAAACTCATGCATGCTCATCTGCTGTGTGAGCTGAGCTGTACGGTTGCGTGGATAGTAATCACGCCTGGTTTCCTATCTCAGCTTCTATAAAAAGAGCCAACCAACACCGTGTTACCACCGACTGGTCACAAGTTCTTGCCTTTTAGCTTTTACTGGCCTAGTTGCTCCGTCCATATCTAAATGGTTGGGCAATGAGGCAGCTATGCATCGAAGTGGAAACTCACCGTGAGGTTGTGGTTTAGTTGCACAAGGCGCACATTGCCGCCTTCAGCTTGATGGCTCCCAAAGATGATTCGGGGACAAGGCTGTAAGCTTGGAAATATGGCTGCTTTGAGTAAGTTTTGGACTCATGGTATTTTACGTCAAGAAACTAGAATAAAATTTGACGAAAAAACATCGTTTCTATTTATTAATAGAGCAGTTATTGCGCTTTGCATGACATACGAACACCACAATATTGGCGCTGTGGCACGTCGGTGCTGATGCACCAGGGCAAGTTCAAATGGACGAGAGCGTCAACTATAGTTGTACAAGCTGCCTTGTCTTACTGTGATGATGCATGTGTCAAATCTTTGCCGCCAATAGTGGCCCGGTTCATATCGGAGAATTGACAATCTGAGGGATAGGCAGATACTGCAACGAGCATACACATATAACGGGACACTTCGACACTGGAAGTCCTCAATCTGTTACCGTATCTCTACCAATTCATCAATTTCCCAGGGGATCATCATTTTGATCCCGCATCACACGATATTTCTGTTTGTGTGTCGTACAAACGCTTTGATCATCAACGGGCACGGCTAAGTCCCCTCTTCTAGCTTGCTAGATTGTGTTCACGAACCGGCTTCACGGCTCGTTATAGATATGAGCCATGGCTTCGATTCAAACAGAACCTCATGATGTCGATGCTCATGATGCTCAGACTGCGGACGTTGAAGCTATCCCCTTAGTTGCGTCTTCGCCATCGGCGTCCGGTCAAACTACATCACCAAAGCCTACCGCTCATGAAAGTCGTAATTCCGATATATGGGGGATGGGTGGGTTTCAAAAAGCGGCATACGATATTCTCAGTGTTGTCATGCTGCCAGTATGCTTCACCTTTCTGTCATATATCGGGCTGAAGCACAGTGCAGGTGCAAATGATCAGTCGCAGCTGGCAAATCAGATAGCACTACTGTCGTACTGTTCAGAACACCAAAACGTAAGTCAACATTTGATACTTAGTTGACATCTGTTGTCTCCTTCTTTTGGGTCTCCACAGCTAACAGATTCAGTCAAGTGAAACATGCCGGCTATTTCTCATGGATACCAGCTACCTTTGGGACATTGCAAACTCGCTGTTCAAGGTGCAAGTCCTCAGCCAGTCATATTCCTCAAATCAAACAAGTAGTGTGTGGACTCGCGACAGTACGACTGGCAGAACCTCAACATCCGGTATTGTGAGCGTTTTTTTTTTTCGCCTTGTATTGGTTTACGCATTCATTGATATCGTCACACGGACCAAAGTTGCATTAGTTGGTTTCGCGCGTGAACTATGTATACATATAAAACTCATCCTTCATAGGTTATATTTGCGACGCATCAAGACTTCAACTCACAAGCTGCGAAACAAAGTCGGAAAAACGCTCAGTGCAAGACCATGACGGTGCTCAAACAGCTTTCAGCAAGTGCGGTTGTGGTGAGCTGACCATCAGACCGGATCCTCGGCTGCCAGGAGGAGTACCAACACACTTTTGGGACAGTATGATCATACAGGCGATCAATGGACGGATAACACGAAAGATATCAGGTTTCAAATCACGCATGTACACATAGGTAATAAAGTCATGGTTGTCCCAAGCGACATGCGAGCATAGCACAACTAATTACCCATGATTCTCTGCACTGCTTTCACCAGAAGTTTCGAGTCCCTTGACCCAACAATTACCAACTCAACAAGCCCCATCCAGCATCAATTGATCCCTCCAAGCATACACATCAATGAAATCAATTCAGTAGCCGTAGCCTCACTACACAAATCTACCACACATCCTCCACAAAAAGTGAACACAAAAGCCACCTAAGCAATGCCACCAGCCCCAAAAACCATCTTTAACAAGAAAATACCAACAGCCCGCCATCTGACAAGCAAACCAACGCCAGGCTATGCATGGGTTCTTTTGCACCTCACAGTCTTCCAAAAAAAACATCGACGACGAACGACCCAGAGACGCTGAAAATGCGCGAGACGGAGCGGATTATGTACACGAAGTAGAACATCGGATGGGGCGACGTCATGATAACGATAATGGATTAAACGTTAATTTTAGCAGCATGCAAAAACTGTTACGGCGTCTTGGGACGCTTCCAATAATATTGCTAGGAGGGTGTAAGTTACTGCTAGTCAAGGTAGGTGCAGGACCGGAACAAACCTTGTGCTGCTTTCTGCAGTTACGGAGACTAGGCTTGCGGAGACCGTCGACAACGGCTGCGCGACGCTGCTCGTCGTCGTCCTGTTCGGGTACGTAATAATATTCACTTTCGAGGGCTTTTCCGGCGGCGTCTTTGCCCTGACGCTTGATTATGCCGATGCAGCGGGTGGCTTCGATGCTGGAGCGAAGGACCTCCTTGGTGAGGCCGGTCTTTTGCTCTGAAGGTAGGTTTTGCATGATTGTGGATAGGGGTGTTGATGAAAGACGCGAAAAGGCAAGCTGGTTCACGACATGGTTGGTGACAGCAGGGTCGACTTCGATGGAGGGCGTAGGAGTATCATCTTTGACAACATCGGGCTGATATGGTACGGATGCCACAGGTGGTGACGATGGAATATCATGCGGCTCATTGACTGAAGCAAAGATCTTTGTGGGTGTAGGCTTATAGTCAAGAACACGCTTCTTGATGGGCGATGACGGAATGGAGGGAGTCTCGGTTGAGCTCAGCGTCTCAGTGGAAGAAACATTGTGAGGCCGTCGATGAAGAGGTTTAGGCTGTTTAGGAGACTGTGTCGATATGGAAGCCAGTCTGCCAGCGATGTTGGCGCCAAAGGGACCGAACGAGTGAACAATGGGGTCGTTTTCCTCATCAGGATCATGCTCGTCCTCCGGATCACTTAGCTCGCTGGAGAAACTGACCGTGGCATCAGTCCGCATACTAACGCCGACGTCAAGAGTGTCACCCTTGGGCTCAGGTAGCTCTGGCTCGTCCTCGTAGATTTGAATGCCCTCGTCGCGACCAATAGCACCTGGAAGCAAAGCCTGAAGTCGCTGAGAGCTCGACAAACTGCCGATGGGAGTCGGGCTTTCCGGCGAGGTGATGCGTGTGGTCCTTCGCAGAGGAGACGACTGCAACAACGAGTTTCCTCGCACCTGTGGGCGTGGAGGGGAATCATCCCAGCTTGAATCAGACAAGTTTGCCAAGTTCTCAGAGGCAACAACTCCTCCACGTTTGGGCCATTGAATCATGACACGAGCATCCAAAACATCGACCATGAGATCAGTACCCTCCGTCTCACTGGTAAAGCTGTCGCCCTTGAACAGCTCCCACGTTCGACCCTGGCAATGCAGTTTCAGGCCATTCCACCCGTTGCAGATAATCTCAATCTTGTTGGTCTCCAGAGGGCTTGGAGCAGGGATATAACGCGCTTTAACGTGCACACGCGACACCAGGCGGTTAGCAGAAAGTTGAAACTGGGACGAGTTGGAAGAGCGGCCCATGGCTACAATTTCTCCGTTCTCAGGGAGCTCGACAGCTGGCACAGCCGACAGAGGTGCGCGTTCAGAAGTTGTGCGGGCGAAACCAGGTCGACGAGGCGGCGAGCTTGACAGGATGCCCGTGCTCGAGGTGGGCACAGGCGTGGGATACTTGAGCTGTGCATTTCCCGTGTGTTGGCGTTTCAATGGACGCGGCAGAGCTGGTGAGGAAGAGAGAGGCTCAAATGGAGGCAGCAAAGAAGGTGCAGGCCGTTTTGTTCCAGCCAAAGTTGAAGATGAAGAACGAGAAGCGGCACCAGATGTTGTAGGTGGAAGTGTGGGCTCGTTGGCCGCAGGTACAGCAGTCCGCGGCGGTGACGAGTCCATTATGAATAAAAAAAACAGGTATTCTAGTTATTAAAGGCAACGAGGCCCAAGGTCATTCTCGCGTGCCGCCAAACAATATTCAGATTTATTTCCGTCGTGGTTGTCCTGTTTCGTGGAAGGTTCGGTGATATTCGCGGTTTGGCAAAGCGCGTAAAGAGGTGAACCGTCGTTTGGAAAACCAGTGCACCCACTTCCTCGCACTTACACGCGCCGAGTGCCAGGCCAGCAAAGACGACTGAAGCAGCTGCGAATATGATATGGAAGTTGATGTTCGAATATTCGATTGATTACTGTCGAGGGCCGCCAAAGTAGGTCGGGAGGTGTGGTGTTTAGCCTTGGCTTCGGTTTTGGGCCTCGGGGTGTGCGTGTCTGGTGCAAGCAAACTGAAAGGAAGAAAGGCAAGTGTGGTTTTGCAGCAGGAGGTATTTTAAGGCGTCAGAAGACAAAGTGGGCTCTTGGACGAGACACGAACATTTGAACGCGACACTGATGGACCGCATCGCGTTGGCGTCCCACACGCCTTGTGCATGCATAACTTTTAGCGGTGATTCAGTGGGCTATCCGCCGGTTAGGGCTGTGAATTAGTGGCCAGTGCGCTACGGCTGGCGTGGTTTAGTGGGCATAGCCCCTGTAACAGCCGCTATTCCATCCGTCTCCATCACTGACGTCTTCCCAGTCCATGTTCACATCCATCACGTCCGCATCTCCCATCAAAACTCTTTTCATTGCCTCTCGCATAATCAGAAATCACTCTTTTCAACACGGCAACTCACGACATCTCACTTTCACCAATCTGCCACTCCACTTCCAAAAATGCTCCTCTCGCGTGACAAACATCCTCGGCTCGGCTGGTTCATCATCCCATGAGCCCGTCAAAGCCCCTCAGCCAGCCTCCTCTGAAAACACGTCTCCACCAAGGCGCGTCTGCACCCAACTGAGCTTCCACTTTCCAATCCAACCCAGCGCCTGGCCATTTAAAAAATGAAGAAAAATAATTAGTTCATATGAATAAAAAAAGGACGAACCCTAGTTCCTCTTTTACTCTAGTTTGTCCCATTTCAGTTCCCTATGCAGCCGCCAAAGCGGTTTAGCCCTCTCCCTCGCCTCGTCTGCACTGCATTGGCTTTTATCGGATTCTGTTGTCACCACCCTTCCACTCCATGCTGAGGTCATAAGTCTTTTGAACCAGACATGGGTACGCCCCTTGTTCTTTGATACTATTCGCCTTTTACCCCGACGCTTTTCTTCCTTGCTAGGGGCTGCGGAGTTTGTGAATATGTTGCTGTTCGCATGCTGTTCAATCCGTCTTTGTCACATTCCACTATCTATGTGCGACTGTCTGAGGTTCATCTGCGCTGACTGAGCTCCGTATGCATGCTCTTTAACTCCATGTCGGACTGGGGTCTTTGTACGACGTAATTGCTGCCATTCACTCTCCCAGCAGTGTTGGCGCCAAGACATTTAAGGTTTCTGTCCTGGTGGCCGATAAAGTGATGGCATCATCAGTGATGCTTAGTGGGCCTGTGTTCATGAGCTGGCAATGCTGCTGCAAGACTGGTTGTGAAGTGCTTTTTATTCTGTTAAACTTTGCTGTGACCTCTTCATTCGTGAGTTGCCAGTTCATCTGCGTCAATCCCCGCTTCGTTGGGTGAATGGCTGATCAGCATTCGAGGTCGTGCTGGCGCGTCGCAGGTCCGAAACGTGCCTCGCGACATGGCGACAACACTACCCTGGAGGTTGGCCACCACGTCGCAATTGTGAAGAATTGATGCATAATTGGAAAGCAATTATCGCTTTTTTGGATTGACTGGATATCTTTCATCCATTTGACAATTTTTTGTACCGCCAATTGGTTGTGTGTTGGACACAATTCAGTACGCAGATGTTACATGCTATCTCCAACTGTCACGTTCGTGTAAGTCGATTCGGACGGCAACTACGCACGAGATTGTCATTCTCCTTCTCGGCAATTGACACGAGCCATACAGGTAAATTAGTGATGTTCACAACCGGTAATGCTTCAAGTACCTAGGTATTTTATATTCCCACAGCCATGCCACCAACGTTTTGAGGTTTCGTACCGGCCGTTGACTGTTGGCCAGCCGTTGTCAAAGGTTCGCTTCAAATCGCGCCGATGTCGCACTACGGTCCTACAGCCACCGTATCTCACCAATTGACGCCAAAAAAGACAGGAAACGCCCAATGCACACGGAATATCAGACTGAACACTTCAATTTCATCACAGATGTATGAAGGCTACAAACAACTACAACGTCTCCAGACACTATGCACATTCCAATCTACCGGCTGAGCTCCGAACTTCGAGGTGGAGAACGGTTCCGGACCGGACCGGCAGGGCGGAGACACGGGAGTTGCTTCTTCCGAGCGCCGAGCCAAGCGCCCCATAGCTTGTCAGCTGGCGCCGTCTGTCCGCCATTGCAAAATTTGGACCAGACCAGACTTTTTTCTGGGCCAGCAAAAAAACTGCCCCCCACCACCGCCTAAAAAAAGGCAACTCTGCGATTCTGCCATTCACCAGCCTTCACTTACCGGTTGCACATCAACATCACAGTAACCATGGCGCCGTCAAAAGAAGTTGCCGTCGTTGGCTCTAATGCCTTGACTTCAATTGATCCCGATCAGGTGTGTATTCTACCAGCAAGGCGGCTCTGAACCCTTGCATGCAAATCACCCAAGACTAATCGCTGGTGCAGACTTTGAAAGCCTCCAAGGCTCTTCTCGCACACATCAAAAAGGCCGCCAAAGAAACGTCCGAGGAATCAACCAAGCGTAATCTACTCGAAGATGACGACGACGAAGAAACTCCCGTCTGGCTGACCCTCACCACGAAGCGACACATTGCCGACAAGGCTCGTCTCCAGCCTGGCAAGATTCCCGTCCCCCACTCCCTCAACACGGACGAGAACAGCACCATCTGCGCCATTACAGCTGATCCCCAGCGAGCATACAAGAACATCATCGGCTCTGACGAGTTCCCCGCCGAGCTGAGCAAGCGCATCACTCGTGTCATTGACTTTGGCAAGCTGAAGGCCAAGTATGGCCAGTACGACGCTCAGCGCAAACTCTTCTCCGAGCACGACATCTTCCTCGCCGACGACAGAATCATCAACCGTCTGCCCAAGGTCCTCGGAAAGACGTTCTACAAGACCACTGCCAAGAGGCCCATCCCGGTTGTCTTCTCAGCCAAGCGCCCCAAGGTCGACGGCAAGCGAGCCAAGCGAGACAAGACCAACCAGGATGACGTGAATGCCGGCACGGCCGCCGAAATCGCCAAGGAGATCGAAAAGGCCCTCAGCTCCGCCCTCGTCAGCTTGTCGCCCACGACCAACACCGCCGTCCGAATCGGCTACTCCAACTGGACGGCTGAGCAAATCGCCGACAATGTCGACGCGGTTGTGACTGGCCTGGTTGGCAAATGGGTGCCTCAGAAGTGGCGCAACGTCCGCAGTATCTACATCAAGGGTCCTAGCACTGCCGCCCTGCCCATATGGTTGACGGATGAGCTGTGGATGGATGAGAAGGACGTCATTCCCGATGAGGAGGTCGAGGCGAAGAAGACTGAAAAGGCCAACGTCGGCAAGAAGCGCAAGTCGCTTGATGCTGAGGCTGAGACCGAGTCTCCTGCCCCCAAGAAGAAGGCCAAGAAGCAGGACAAGGTCGCTGCTGAGAGCAACGACGACAAGCTGGACAAGCAGATTGCGGACCGCAAGGCCAAGTTGAAGAAGCAAAAGGCTGCTGCCAAGAAGGCCATGGATGACTGAACATGAATGTGGGACCTAAAATTGCTCAGGTATTGATTTATGGGTGTGATGGACTTGCTGCATGCGACGTGTTGCACTGGCGTTGAGGTGTTGAAAATGTGCTTGTGATGCATCAGATAGAAATGTCAATGCCATTTACGTTCACTAATTTGCTGATGTGTGCAACAGGGTGAATGGAAATTGACTACATTCTGTTGTCAAAACGCTTAATTTAACATCGCTGTATTTGCATAACCCAAGTCGATAAATTATCCCATGCCCGCTTAATAAAAGATCCTTCCAAGAAAGTAGCCCAATCCATAATTACAGTTCTTCAGACTCAGAGTCACCAGACCTGGCAGTCTTCTTATACGGCCCCAGGAACTCAGTCAACGTATCGTTGAGGACCTGCTCCGGAATACGCATATGCTCGCCATCAATGGTCCTAAAGCTCAGCGCACCCTTATTATCAAGCGCCTTGAGACCCAGCCAATCCTCCTTGTACAGCTTGCGCTCCTTCAGCGGAGTATACCGCCCATTAGGCTTCACCTGCCCAAACCAAGCCGACTCCTTGGGAATGGAAATGGTATCATTCTCAAACAGGTACATGACAAAGTTGTCCAAGCGCGCCAAATTCTCCTTGTACTTCTCGTTCTTGAGCTCCCTCTCGTTATTGATGTCTGCGAGGAAATTCGAACTCTCTAGATACGACTCGTAGTCCTTGTCCTCGACGGGGCGGTAGTACTGCGCCGGCACAAGGCGGTTCTGCACGAAGCCGCTCCACACGTTGAAGCGCAGCAGGGCCATGGCCGTCTTGCAGATGTAGTCTATGGACCCGCACTCCTTGAACTCGGTGATGCCATTGTGCTGGCTGCCAAAGGTGATGAGGTTTCGGACGGGCGGGAAGTTGCACCGCTCGATGAAGCCGCGGAGGAACTGGCCGCCCTGGGAGAAGCCGATGGCGTCGATGGCCGGCGCGGTGGACAGGATGGGATTCGAGGCCAGTTGGTCGCACACGGCTTGGACTTGCTCGGTGACGTTGCCTAGGAAGGTGGCGCTGCGGTCGTCGGAGCCCTCGCCGGTAGGGTTGATGATGTGGACGTAGATGCCGGGGGCGATTGTGTCGGCGAGCTGGGAAATTTCGGTGAGGCCCTCGCTGTTGGCGGCGTCGCCTAGGCCGTGCCAGATGACGAGGGGGAGGGGGTTGTCGCTGTCATCTTCCCAGGCGTGGATGTTCTTGGGGTTGGTGCTGTGGAGGGGTGCTGTTGCGGAGATGGAGGTGCCTAGGACGGCGGTGGTTGTGAGAAGATGTGATGTGCGCATGGTGTCTGGTTTGATGCTTGGTGAGCGGAGGTAGGCTCTGTTTGCGAGAGTTATGATGGATGCATGTGTTGGAAGGGAGAAGGCGAGGGCGGTGTTGAGGGTTGAGTTGGAATGATGACTGCCTGAGCTTGGGTCAATAGCTCCGAGCTGACGTTGCCACCGACGCACGTCCTATGAACATTGAATTGACAGCACAGACACCAGACCACTCGTCTCCAGGCACCAGACGCGCTGGAAGTCCCTTGGTACCTGAATGCCGCTATATTATTCCGACTCCGCATTGTGGAGCCAATCAAAGTGCATGTATGTAACGAATTGCGGACTCTCATCCAGCACCTCGAGCCACCTGAAATCGGTCACCCAATGTCATCATTCCAATCTGTCACCAACGTCGTCTTATTTCCGGACTCTGTCCCACGGAGCTGTCGTCATGCATCATCACCCCCAAAATACCATTGACGCATTTACGCACCGACCAACGTGTCGATGTGCGCTTCCATTCCACAGTTCGTCTCCAATGGCCATCCTCGGGTCATTGTGAAACGTAGCTCGCTCCAGATTGATTGGCAGGCAAGTGCCTGAAGAGCATCCAACAACCTGGTCGGGCAAGTTTCATCACCAAATGCTGTGCATGGCCGACAAGGCACATTTCATCATTCGTTCTAGGCTCGCTTGCAGATGGCCTCCCTGTGTGATGCTTCAGCCCAAGGGGTTGGCAGGTTTGCACCCTTGTGTGGCTGTTGAAATACAACCCAAAGCTTCCCATCTGTTTCCAATGGATTCAGACTTGCTCTTGGCGCATATGTTTGCTCTCGATCTTTCCTTTCTTTCTATTTCTTGTTACGGTTCGTCCTATCTGATTCTTCCTTCACGGGCTGGCCTCAGCCTTTCAGTTACCCCTATCACATTTCGTTTGTGATTCTTACCACTTGCCAATATGAACGCGCGTTGGGTTCTTCTCGCCGTCGGTGCATCTTCTGTCCTCGCAGCGCCGTTTCAGCCTTTTAGGCTTCCTCTCGTTGGACCAAAAGGCAACGCCCCAAAAACTCCGACCGTTTCGTCGACAGACATTGAATAGACGCGTCATGTCTACGTGTTGGCACCTTGGCTGCCCAAACTGTAGAGGTAAGCCTTTATTTCACTTCCCAATATCTTCTTCTGATGAAATGCAAACCAAAAAATATGTTTCAAGACGGGAATGAGTTCGTCCGTGATTCTACTGCTAATACTGATGCTATGCTGATTTTCTGCTTGTTGCCCTGCTCTAAGAGAACGGGTACTAATTATTGAGCAGTATTGGTTCATTTCCCACTATATCCGTTTGACGCTCCACTGCATCCGTTCGCGATTCGAGATGGTAAGGGGAATTTGGTGTCTGTGCAGCCTTCATGATCCTGCTTGCTCCGACCCTGCCAGGAATAGGGCCTTCCATTGGACAAATTTCGTTAGTTGAAGAAATAAAATCTCGATTAGCCCGATATACACATCGAACCTCTGGGGTTGATTAGACCGCTCGTCATGTGATTTATCGGAACCAGACAGCATGGCTAGTTGGAGATTCTGGCAGGGCCAAAACTAACACGACATGCACCGTCATGGTCCTTTCAGCATTGGTGTCTTGTTCTCATCTTCGTCTTTCGAGTTGCTGCTCCAGCCCAGGACAAGGCCATGTATTTGGATCCTTATGCCCAGGAGTGTTCAAATGTTTCGTTGTCGTTCTTTCCTGTACACTGCAAAATAGACCTGATTATAATGCGCAATGAACTCTGGAAACTCTCAACGCTGAGAATATATCCTCTATTCTTCGCAGAATTCTGGTCATGCCAAATTTAGTTCTGAATGATACTTCTATGTGAGAGATGGCGGTTTGACCTGGACCGCAGCACTCAAATCTGGTACCCCACTGAAGCGAAATGTGAACTAACATTCCGGCGCCAGGCAACGACCTTTGACCTGACAGATGTCAAGTTTATTTGGCACGACTCCATTCCCGGCCCTTGACTCTCCATGCTTGATGAGGCTGACAAGAACGGTTATTGTTGCCTTGAACTTCACCCTGGTCGAATTGCGGATCTCGGCACACAACCATGGATGGCTTCAACAACTAGACTGTACTGCTGATTGGCTCAACTCCCATTCTCTGCAGCGACGAACGCCGATGCACTTCCCAGACTTGACTTTACTTATAGCCTCTCAGACCCCTGTTCCTCGCAGCTTCGTTCCCGTAAGTTTCCAAACAGTCTGGTCTTGCATTCAGCTGGCTGACAATCGGACAGCGGACTTCCACGGCTGGCCAACAGCTAAGGTAGCACGGAGTGATCAAACGACCATGCCACCTGCCAACTATGAAGACTCTGATGGCGAGGATATTGATGGCATTGTCATAAACCATGATGATATACGCGACTACAACCCTTCCCAAGTTCTGCCACTCACTGGCGACAAACTATCTCTGGTCCGCGAATGGCTTCAGGCAACCTCATATGAACTTCCGGGCGGGGAGTATCGCAAGCACCAGTCGACTTACATGGAAGGGACGGGGCGATGGCTAACCTCGACGAGCACGTACCAAGAATGGCTTGAGGGCCGGGAACACGGCCTTCTCTGGATAAAGGGAATACCAGGATCGGGAAAGTCTGTCATGGCCGCCAAGTTAATTGATGAACTGGCCAAGTCACACCCTACATCGCAAGTATTGTTCTTCTTTTTCAGGCAGACCATTGACGCAAATCACGAGCCTCTGGCGCTTCTGCGGGACTGGATGGACCAAGTGCTACTCTACAGCCCGCCTCTCCAGCAACAACTGTTGTCTTACGTGACCAAGGGCCTCTCACTTGATGGCATGTCGCCTGATGACTTGTGGAGAGACTTGAAAATGGCGTTGGCAAATTTGCCTGGAAAAACATTTTGTATTGCTGATGCATTGGACGAAATGGATACGGGGAACGAAAGCTTTCTAAAAGCTCTCGGTTCTTTTGGGCGGTGGCGCCCTGATAAAGTCAAAGTACTTATTACGAGCCGACCGGTCTCTAGTGTTGAGGAACCCCTTCACTCGATACCTTGCCTCAGGATTAGGCTTCATGAGACCTTAGTGGATGGAGATATTTGCATGTTTGTGCGTCACACCTTGGCACACTCAAACATTGGGAAGAATGATTGGAAAACCATTGCCGATGCTGTACCTGGCAGAGCAAAGGGGCTTTTTCTCTATGCTAAGCTTGCCATGGACGCTTTTCTCGAGCCAGGTGCTAATATTGGTGAAGTGTTATCACGGCTTCCCGCTGATTTGAACATGCTCTATACAGACTTGCTTGAAGAACATGCTCGACGGACGGGAGTGGATGATCGCGTTCAGCATTTAATCTTGCAGGCAGTTACGCATGCTAGTAGACCTTTGCGTCTGTTGGAGCTTGTCGAGATGATCCGTGCTACTGAGCCCAGCAACACTGCTCGAGACCTAAAAGCGACGAAAGACCTCGTCAAAGCTGCTTGCGGGCCTCTCTTGGAGATATTGGCAGATGAGACAGTCTCAGTGATTCACCATTCTTTTACAGAGTACCTGAAAGGGACGACTCGAGTCAATAATGGTTCGGGGTACCCGATTCTGCAGATGGCACCGACACATGCGCAGCTTGCGATAGCCTGTCTACGTTACTTGCAAGCAGGAGCTTTGGATAGCCTGCCGGCCGATACCTTCAACTACCAGGAAGAGGAACCAACCTTCTGGATCTTCGGGCTTATTCATCGTGAATGGGACCTACAGAACGCTACACCTTCGACCGATGAGATTTCGTTGCGCCACCAGTATCCATTCCTGGGCTATGCTCTTGCTAACTGGGCTCAACACGTCAATAAGTCTGGGTCTGCCGATGGCTACTGTACAGAAGTAGCGACCGTGCTGAGCCAGTTTTTGGAAAATGACCATCAGCTGAAAGCCTGGGTCCATTTGAGATGGCCAACAATTCCCAAAGGACGCTCGTTAGTGAATGAAGTTCATGTAGCAGCAAGGATGGGGCTTGTGGCATACATAAAAACTCTCAAACCTGCCCAAAAGGCAAACATCAATGCAGTTGATGGTTGTGGAAGATCAGCAATGTAAGTACTTTCTTTGCCACAAACTCGCCACTGTTCGGGGGATGCAGCTGTACCCAACACCAGCTTTCTGTTCACCTTGTTTGAATTGACCAAGCATGAAACATGTGCTAACGAAGCGGTAGCTGGTGGGCTGCGACAGAAGGCCATGCATCTGTAATACGTGAACTTGTGGCTGCTGGCGCAGATCCAGACCGAGATGACTCAGTTGAGGGACTCAAGCCCTTACACGAAGCCGCCAAGAAAAATCATTATGAGGCTGTTGCTGCTTTGCTGGAAGCTGGAGTTGACGCCTTAACAGTGAAGACTCTCGAACACTCAGGACGACAATGTGGCAATGCTCCTACATCAATAGGGCACACACCTCTCATGTATGCCTGTGAGAAAGGCCATTTAGAGGCAGTTGACGCGTTCCTGAAACACATCAACGATATCAATACGGTCCATCGGGCGCTTGCTTGGGCTGCAAACAGGGGACGAGCGAAAGTTGTCGAGAGAATTCTTCAACACCCTGGCGTGGATGTCAATTGCAAGGTCCGTGGCGACACACCTCTTTTTCTGGCATGCGGCCAGAGCGACGTGGATACTATTAGAATTCTTCTACAGAATGGAGCAGATTCTTCCATAAATTGCGAGGGAAGCGGAGGGGAGTTTGAACGACACGCCAGGCCTAGTTCGATGGATGAGCCACAGTTGAATTGCTTGCATCAACTCTGCAAGTCATGGCATCGGTCAGTTGACGTGTCACCTGGCTTGGCAGATATTCTGAACCTTCTAGTTGAATCTGGAGCAGATATCAACCAACGCTGTCCGAGAGGAAGAACGCCTTTGCACAACGCCAGTCGCTCACCAGGGCTCACTCGAATGCTTATCTCTGCTGGTGCAGACGCAAAGGCTGCCGATGAATTGGGAATGACGCCGCTCCATCTAGCAATATCTGGGGATGTTGTAGCTGCCCTTATTGAAGAAGGGAACGCGGATATGACAGCCAAAAATATCAAGGGCCAAACTCCTTTGCATACCTTGATTTCATTTTGCCGCGATGAAGCCCTTCTTAAATTATTAGAATACGGACCAGATTGCAACGTGAGGGACCCAAAGGGCAATACAGCACTCCATATGGCATTGACTACATACCCAGTGAAACCCCCTGGAGTATTGAGAGCCATGATTACAAACGGCGCGGATCCAAACATACGGAACCATGACGGGGAAAGTCCCCTTCTTTGTATCCGCGATATCTCCTCTGTTCAGGTTCGGGAGAGCATGGATGTGCTTCTGAGCGGCGGCGCAGACATTGACCCAAGGGACAAGGATGGGAGGACTTTGTTGTTTAGACACATTCGCTTGATCAGCTCTGGTGAAGACCAGAAGATGGATAGCATTCAGTATTTGGTGAAGTGTGGCGCGTTGACCTCTGCCCGAGATTTTAAAGGACGTACTATACTCCACGAGGCACTAAGAAACCCGCATCTGTTCGACCTTTTACGGGAATGGAGAGGAGACCTGGATTTGAATGCTGTTGACTACTTTGGAAATGGACTTCTGCATGAACTTGCCTCATCTGTGTCCAACCACGACTATTCCGCGCCGAAAACACTACCTGTCTGGGAGAAGCTTGTCGGTCTTGGCCTTGACACCGCACAAAAAAACAACAAAGGCTGGACGCCTTTGCACATATTGTGTACTACACGAATGCACACCGCGAACATATCAATAAAGCACCGAACACCAGTCGATTTCCTGATATCGCTGACTAAAGACTTGGATGAGGCGGATGTTGATGGCAACCGGCCGTTGCACTTGGCAGTTGGCCAATACGAAGCATATGCAAAGAAGCTTCTCGATGCTGGTGCCGATCCGACGGTGCGGAACTACGAAGGTCTGACGCCATTACATATTGCCGCTCGTTGCAAACAGAGCAACATTGTCGGATTATTATTGGAAGTGATGTCAAGGACTCCAGGCTCAACTAGTCCACATCCAGGAATTAATGCTGAAGCATCATATGAGATACCTAGAACCCGCAGTTTCGCTGCCATTTCGCCCCTTTACTATGCTTGCCAATCGGGGAGACCAGAGACGGTGTCACTTTTACTCGAAGCTGGAGCCAATCCTAATATTGGAAATTTATTCAACGCGTGTGCCAGTTTTGAGAACGAAGACCAACTTTGGAAGAGAAAACATCAGTCTCCTCCAGGAGAGAATATTGCTGGCGTTGCGGTACCTCTAAGAATTAATGACACATGCCGTCCTGTCATTGCTTCCTCTCATTACGAACTAAGACCGTCTGAAGAAAATGAGACTACTAGGTTGGAGGAAATTTTGGGCATGATTATCAAGCATGGGATTGATGCGTCGCAACTCCGGCCGGTCTCATTGCATTACTATCGCGGCCCGATTGCCATGGCCGCGGAGTTGGATAGTCCTTATGCCCAAGACTGCCTCACTGCTCTCTGGAGGACTCAACAAGATGAGGCTGAAAACCAGCAAGGCGAGTCAAGTGATGTTTATATAGCCAGGCACATGTCTGATGCGATGAAAGATGCGGCTGTCAGAGTGGCTCGTGAACACTTTTGGGGGCCATCACAGCCTATCGATCTAGGCCTGTTCAAGAACATTATACGACGCAGGCAGTACTACCTGGTGGATGAGATGCTGCGGGATAGTGTTGTGTTTCTGGGTAGAGGCGCAGCCTGCTTGGACTACCTTATTCGTCACGGGTTTGCCGCATTATTCGACAAGATTGCGGAGGCTGAAACGAAAAGACGACTGACGACTGGTGAGTGGCATGCGTTTGGGGATAACACTGCACCCGGACTTCACTATAGTCCAATGAACCAAGTTTCGCCTACGGATCATTGGAGCAGGGACCGGCAATCTGATCCCTTGCTCTACACAGCTGTTGATCGAACACTTCCCAATATGGAAACCGTCCGGCTACTAGTCGACAAGTACAAAGTTGATATCAATGGAGTCAGCAAGAACGTTTTCAAGGGATCAACAGCGTTGCACTGTGCGGCTCGTGGCCGTCACTGGTGGCATGTTGCCCAAGCTTTACCGTATCTCATCAAGTCCGGCGCCAATATCAATGCTCGGAGTGCCTGTGGAGAAACACCGCTTCATGTTGCTTTAAAATGCGACGGCCCTTACTATAAAGAAGCTGCTAGAGCACTTATTGAAGCTGGAGCGGACCTCAACGTGACGGACAAGGATGGCCGAACCTCCCTTTCAGTTGCGACACATAGTGAAGACTTGGTCAAGTTCCTTATAAAACACGGCGCTGTGGTTACTCTCGACGCAGTCTTTACGGCAATTGAGCACAGAAACGCGGCAAGCCTCAAGACGCTGTTGGATAATGCAACGTTGGACTTGAACACTGGCATTCCATGGCCGCCAGCAGGCACAGAGAACGACCATGGTAAGAATGTCAACATAATTTCTGCCAACATTGGCATGGGTCGTTTCCGCCGCGACACTACAGTCCCGCATGAAGTTTTGCCGCTCTACTTTGCAGCTTTGAACGAACAATTCCCGTCAAATCCTGACCAGGTAAAGATTGTTCGAATGTTGCTGAATTATGGTGCCGATCCGTATGGCACATTTTTGGTCAAACCTGTTGGACTACTGAATGGGGAGTGTGATATGTCCACGGTGTCTACGGATGCAGTGCCCACGGGCTACGAAAAGAGGGTTGTATTGCACGAGTTGTTCCGCCTGGGGAAAGTCAGCGATGTATTTTTGAAGATTCCGAACCTTGACGTTAACTTTGAGGATTGTGACGGTTGCACGTTATTGCATGCTGCATGTCAGGGTGACTGCGGCCCTGACCATGTCATTAATACCGAACAATTGGACAATGAGAAGACAAATGGGCAAGGGAAAAGAACTACAGTTTTTCGACAATTGTTGTCTCTTGGTGCGAATATTCGAGCGAGAAGCAGCAGATATGGCATGACTGTCCTGCACAACATGATTGGGATGTGGGACGGAGACAACCTTGCAAAATTTGAGAAGTCGTTCACGGAGGCTGTGAGGATGGCGCCGGAGCTTCTACAGGTCGCGGACGTTGATGGCAACACACCCTTTCACTATGGCATACTTCAAACCATACGACTAGAGAGGAGTGATGCTGCCGAATTTCTTTTGTCATCCGGAGCAGATCCGCTAGCCGTGAATGATGCCGGGGACAGTGCTCTACATATCCTAGCCTCCAAGCTCGCTGTGGAATGCGTTAGATCTCTGTTTGAGTCCTTGGTCAGTCGAGGATTAGATGTGAATGCTCGCAACAAGGCAGGCCGGAGTCCTTTATTGGAGTTTGGCAATCCCGGAGAAATCGTGGCGTCTGTGCCTGGATATTGGACCTCTGGCGACGGGCTATGGGCGAAGCAGGCGGTAACGACATTGGCCAAGGCGGGTGCTGATTTCTCTGCGAGAGACGCACAGGGAAGGAGTGTATTGCACTTTGCTGCAACGGGCGATGCGGAAGTTTTCAAGGAGATGCTCGCAATGGGGGTGGATGTGATGCTTGAGGATGACGAGCACCAGACGGCGCTTGATGTGGCTGCGGCTTGTGGGAATAATGCGGTGCTAGAATTATTCGAGAAGGAGAAGAGTCCTGAAGCAGCGGATAAGATGTTTGGATGAGCACATTTGTAGATTTTGCTCTGGGCGCTTCTTGGTGGTGAGGATATGTGTTGTAAAGTGTTGTGTTGTAATTGGTTGGTGGCTTGTCTCGTAGGTGTCTATGCAGTTGAATACTGCATAATTAGTTCAATATGTGAACAGAAGGAGAAGTTTGAAACATGATTTTGGGGTACATTGAATTAATGAGTTGGAATGTTTGCATTAGAGAGCAATCGTGAGCGGTGATTGAATGTTTGTGGATGGCAGCCTTGGATGGGTTGCGCGATGGACTTGGAAATGAAAGTCGGCGATTAATTTAGATGGCGTTCGATAGACAGGAGAAGAAAGACCGACCCCGCTTGAGGAGTGACATGACAATGATAGATTCAACTCGGCTGCCACATAAGTGCTCAAGTACCTGCGTGTCCGTGTAGAGAGAGAGAGAGAGACAGGAGAGAACGTCAACTGGTGCCAAGCTGCCAAGCGGCCAAGCATTTGGGCAAGTGACGCTCGGACACCTCAAGCTGACAATGAGGTCTCAAGTGCTCGCAACACAATAGCAGTCGGCGTTGATGGCTGTTGGGATTGGGAAAGACCGACCTGACCTGACCGTTGAACTGTCCACCCACTTGGTAATCTGGCCCATGGTCGCGCCTGCCATTGGCCGCCAGCCAGTGACAAATTACCCACTCGGGCTTGGCGTGGACTTGACTTTTGACAGCCAGGCTAGACACTGACACACAGACTGCAGAGCGGCTGCAGGCAAGAGCAGTGCAGAACTTGGGCCAGACCTGCCCAGAATTGACCAGAATTCAATGTCGACTCCAGTCGACTTGTCAACTGGCCCAGTCTCACGCTGCCTATCGACTTGAAACCAATGCCGAGACACACCAGACCAGACCACACGACACAACCTACCAGACCAGACTTGACCAGACGCCTCAAGTGCTGTCCCAAATCTCACCCTATTTTTTCTTTTCTTCTCTTCACCTCCCAAGACATCCACGAAACCTGGTCGGCAACACACAACATGGCCCGTGATTGATACACGCAGCTATCCAAATTGTGTGGCCTCTGTCGAGAGTCAAGCGCGCGCCAACGCCCGTCATCATCATCATCATGCCCACGCAGAGCCAGTACTTTGGCTACTCTGTCACCAACATTGGCCCTCTGACCACGGCATTCACGCCTGCGCCCTCATGCGCAACCGCCACTCCTCACGTCTACATCGAGACACAGCTAGGCGAGACCAGAGGACTGTACGGATATCCTAGTTGCGCGCCGCCCAAGTACGAGGGCTGTCTTCCCGGTGGCAAGGAGTTGGACCGACTGAATCGCGAGTTATCAGCAAACCCGCATAATGGCAACCTCGTCTACCACTCTCCCGGACTGAGGTGTCCCTCTGGATGGAAGAAGGTGGGCTCTATTCACGGCGGCACAAAGACACCATCGAAGCCGTCTGGTGTATTTACTGGAATTACGACGGCGACGGGCTCGGGTGGAAATCCTCGGCCTATTCCCAGGTTGGAGGCGTATGCACAGGTTCTAGGTCCATCTGAGACCATGGTGTGGTGTTGTCCCAAGTATGAGATGCCCGTTTCTTCGCTTTGCAATTGCAAAAGTTCAAGTAAACTAACCGGAGTGCCGTACTTTTCCGCGCAGGGGTTTCGTTGCAAATAATGACGCAGCTTGCACATCTGACTTGGGTCCTCTATCGTCGTTTACCTACTCACAACATTGTGATGTCTACTTACCGAGCGAGGATCTGTTGACGGTAACCTCTTACCAGGGCACCATCCTGAGCAGTCCCTTGATTGTGGTTACTGCCGCGACAACAGGCATCAGCTCGTCTACCTATTCCATAGCGCCGTCTGAAACGTCTGGCCTTGTGGTAGTGAGTAACATTCCGGTCGTGGCATTGGTGTACCGACCAGAGGACAGGAAGGGCGAACCCAACTCGACTGCTATTCCGGAGGTTGACGACAATGCATCAGTGGCATTAAAGCCGAATTTGCTGTCGGCTGTGTTGGGAACAGTACTAGCAGCGTGGGCCATTGCGAGCAATTTTTAACGGGCATAGCGGTTGCATAGCATACGAAGCGAGGGTTTTATATCTGCGACTCAGGGTCATTTTTGTCAAATTATCACGAACTAATGAAATATTACAGAAATCGAAGTCTAAATTTTACCATTCGTGATGCCAACTATCCATTACAAACTGACTACCAACTTCTCACCACTTACGCCCTTCCTCATCAAGTTCAGCCCTTGGTTCAGCCCGTTAATTCCTGTCCCTACGATTCTCACCGGCAAAGGCGGCTTATACTGTCCTTTTTCAAGAAGCGTCTGCAGTCCTTGCATGATATTCGTCCCGCCTTGCAGTAGTCCGAAATCCCGGCTCCTGAACAAGACTGATTCTACGCCTTCAGGAACTCGAATCTCGTCTTCACCAGTCCATACCTGCGCGTACTTCTTCGGTCCGCTGGATTCAAATACCTCGAAGATGCTACTATCCTCCGCGCCAGCACCCACGGTATCGATAATTGCGTCAATTCCTTTCCCACCTTCAGTGGACGCCCTGATATCCGCCACCAAAGAACCCGAATTTCTATCAATGGCAACATCTGCACCTAAATAATCCGTAATATGGCCAAGATGTCTCTTCGACCCAGTAGCCAGGATCCTACAAGACGGAACAGCAAGCCTTAACAGTAAAATACTTGCCGCGCCGAGTGCGGAACTCCCACCCAGAACCAGCACCGTCTTGGGGACGAAGCCATCTCCCACCGTGCCAGGAATAAACGGCAAGCTCATTCCAAGCCCAATTCCTAGCCCCATCACGGCGGTAAAGTAACTCACACTGCAATAATTAGCATCGTCTATTTCAAGAGGCAGTAACATACCCCAGACTAGCTGCCTCTTCAAACGACAGCCCGCTCTTCTTCGCAACCTTGGCTTCATCTACCAGTGCGTATTCCTGATACGAACCGCCCTTATCTCCGGGTGCAAATAAAGCGAGCACTTCGTCGCCGACTTTGAAACTCGTGACGCTGCTGCCGACGGCGGAGATGATGCCTGCGCCGTCGAGCCCAGGGATGAGGGGGTATGTTGTCCCGCGGTGGGAGTGGTCTATCATTTTGGTGTCGGCGGGATTGATGGCGATGGCTTTGATGCGGACTTGGACTTGTGTTGGGGAGGGGGCATGGATGGGGAATGGGGATGCGGTTAGGGGGGCGGACTGGGAGGGACAGCTGTATTTTGTGCATGTGGCCATTTTGAGTCGATGTTGTGGTTTGGTGATGTTGATGTGGTGTTGTGTTTTGGTGTTTTGTGAGGTTTTGGGTTGGCGGAGTTAGTGCCGGAGATAGCACTTAGACGGATGACATGTATGGTTTGGATGACGTGTATACACTTTTTGGTTGTATTGTATCTATTTTTATGGGTTTACTAGACTGGCGAATATTGAAGCTGCATTCGGCTCATTCATGTTGTAGTTGATGGTCGGCCAAACCTTATCATCTACACTACATTCAGGCAAACAAGTGAACCCAACCTACGACTTAAATGAGTTCGTTACAACTTCATTAACATCTTATACAAATGATGAATATGAAACACCGCAGGACGGCGACTACTTAAATAGGCTATGGAGACTTGCCGATAACGTTGCTTTTTTTGACTTTGGGGGCGCGCGCACAGGCTCGGAACTTACCGCGCTAGACAATGGCGTTTGTGGTTAATTTCAACCAGACATCTGGGTAGGATAGACATGTTGGTTCTGGAAATTTCAACGTCGCGTGAACATCCGGAAGTGGATTCTGGGAAGTGATACGGAGAATTGGGCTGAAGATGTCTTACCTGTTGGGCATATGATGGCAGGGATGTGGAGGAAGTAAATAGCAGTATCATAAGTTTGACACATTGGTTAATTGATGCTCAAAATTCTCCTGAATGTATAATGGGGAGGGTCAAGTGAGAAGCAGGGGAGACGCCGCTGGCTCGGTAACGACCTGCGGGCATCTCGCCGACGTACCCCTTCCGTGCAAAGTGGCCTTATGATCCTGGTTTGACGGTGTATGAGTATGATGTGAGTTTCGAAACTGATGCTGTCTGCATAGGGCAAGTTAGTGTGTTCAGGCGTATTCTTGAGAGCGGATGCATACATCGTTTGCAGCACGGCCATTGTCGGCATTGGATCGGGGACATGACAGAGTCGCCAAGTTGGCGCCCAGACGGTAGACAAAGTGAGCAGATCGATCGAATTATTACTTTGTAAACATGTTCCCACTGATAGATTGCCGACTGCTGATGTCGACAAGCCAAAGAATCTCATTAGCATCCGTTGACTGAGGTGAGTGGAATGACAATGGTTTCCTTCTCAAATATGGATTTGTGCCAGGCAGATGCATACGAAGTGGGTTCTGGAGCAAAGAGACTCACCTTTGCTGCAAGATCAATGACGGCAACTGATGCTACGAGTATACTTCTCGAGTGACTCGACAGGACAACCGGGTCATTGCCTTTGAGGAAGTAATCCGACAAGGCAATTCGAGACAATAGCGAGAATGCATTGTTATCGTACGTATTGTACAACTGGCGTGCGTATATATTCATCGTGTTCATTTCTTGTGTTACCTGGTACATAATCCATGGAATCATTTTCACAGGCACAGCGTTCTCCCAGCCCTTGGCTCACACGCCACCCGGCTTGGTGTCATAAATTTCTCTGCTCCAGAGGCCGTCGTGGCTTTTCTTCGACATGCCAAGTATCTATGGCTTGATGACATTCTCCTGGGGCAGGGATTTATATCAGATGGAACATTCTTGTGAAACGTGGCGTGCGTAGGCATTTGGTGCTGCCAGCGAGGGGAATGAACTTCACGAGTGATTTGACGAGGTGGTGGTAGCCAAGCAATTGAATTCTCCGTCAATCCATACCATATTGCTGAGGATGGATCTAAACCCGTGATCGGGAATGTCCCATGAGAAAGATGGAAGCACAGTGAACTTCGTGCGCTTATAGACATGGCGTGGTATTTTGTCTATGAATCGTAGGGTGACAAGATACTTTGATGGCACTTGACTTAAGACCTGTGCCCGCCTTAGGCCCGAGGCGAATATTGACCGTCGCCTCTGATGATGGGTTTGAAGGCCGGCTGAATCAGACCATGCCTATGATATGATACGTCAAGGTGACAGAGTTGATGAAGCTGCCGGTCGTTTGAGGTAAAGGCAGCGAAGTGGGTGTTGCAACATCAATGCAAGCTCTTCCTGCAGGAAACTTGATGCCACCTGGGCTGACTTATCTCTGTCTCAACAGTGTAAATGTTTGAACACACGGAGGCTGTATTGTCACTAATTATACCATCGAGATATCCACACAGCAATGGTTTCGTTTATCGTAACTTCGTCAAGGGTCCAAAGCTCGGTGCGCCTCCGAAACACTGGGCGAAGAAACCCACCGGTGGATGGAATGATGTGTGGACCACGACAACGACTATGCTGGGCAGCATGATAGAGCCTGATTGTTGTCAGTTTGAGAGGAGTTCGCAGATCAATGCTCCACATGCCCCATTACACACCGGCGAGACAATTTTGTCAATGCATCCTCATCGCTTGCAACTAAAAAGTCCGAGTCGATGTGAAATTGATGTCTTGGATATCTCCCTCCGGCAACTACAGCCGTAAGGCATCGCAGGCGAGCTTTTATTCGGACCGTGGATAGAAGCCTTGGGCAGCCTTTGCGTACTCTGCTCGAGAGGGCGTTTCGCGACTGACTCCCGCATAGTAGAGCCACATCATACCCCGAAAGCTCTGAGTATCAATCAACTTACACACGGAAATGCAAGAGTGGTCAAGTCCGGCAAGGACAATATGTCACCCTCAATTCACGAGCCCTGCTAGCAGCCTGCAGAACAACTACCGCCATACCAGATATCGGGCAAAGATCCATGGGTGCTGGGAGCTCTTCATCAGTTCTTCAGAGGCAATCATTTGCCGGGTGCGCCATCATATCTTGGAGTATATTCATGGGGTTCATTGCCAGGCAGACCCTAGCAAATATCTCGACCCTCCTTCCTGACAAGGGAGGATCTCGGGTGGGGGGGATTCGTTCAACTGAGTACCTGGGTAGGTAGGTTGCGATTGTGCTCTTTTAGCAGCATCTTGAGTCTCATTGTAATTAGGAGCTGCTAAAACTATGGTTGGGCACTTTGGTCCGTCCGGCTATGCGACGCCGTGAACCGGTAATGAGTGCCCTGCGATCACTCTGGTTCACCACCGTCGTTTCCCAAGCTTTCCGCATGTTGGTTCTGGCAACTTCAACGGAACGGCCGGGTGCAGCTCGTCCCACAAACATCAGGGATTGGTTACCCAACAGGGTCACCTGCAGCACAGTCAGTCGGGACCACGTATTGGAGAGCATTGATACGATCCGAGGCTTTTTTTATCTGCAGCTCGCCAGCGATGGAAATGTTGATGGCAGATGTGGAGCAAAAGGAAAAGCCGACAACCTGGATCGGCAAGTAACTCCGTACGTTCGTCGGACATTTGCCCGGAGGACCTTTTCTGCGCTGTCACATACGAAGGACATGTCTGTATCTCCAAGGTGCTGCATCCATGAGAGTCTGCTGAGAAGGTTTGTGTCACAAACCTGACGAACTGGGTGATGCAAGCAACTTAGCAAGTGGAGCGACAAGTAGGTGTAACCGCGTATTTTTCCGCATAAATGCAATCTAAAGCATTTGATGCTCATGTGGACGACACCAAGCGATGTATTGCATCTTGCATATGCCGTCTGGTCTGTTTGATTGGTGTCGTTGTTTGGAAAACTGCTTGGCGGCCGAGGGATGGTGAATCAACAGCTGGCGGCGGGCTGCGTTTCGCTGCTCCTTCCAAGTTGACCATTGGAATGACTACGCAGCCAATCAGATGGATCGTACAAGGTACGAATGGCGAGCAAATGATGAAGAGGAAGGAGCCAAGCCCAGTGACGAGGAAAGAGCTGTGAGGCCTGCTTGTTTGTCTGTCGTCATTTCATCTTGTCCCAGATGCAGTTTAAGCAAACACTCCATTCTCCTTACCGGAGGATTTCGCACACCAGAGCCCCAATTTCGTGGGTAAGAAGTCTTACCGTCTAATTTCTATGCGTAAGGCCCCATGCCGGACGCAGATCGCATTGATCCTCCAGAGGACTGCGCTCTGACAATACATCCAGTGTTTGGTGTCCTGCGCCCGAGCGTGTTGCGACACACCAATATTGGCGATGCAACCTCCCATTCCCATTCTCTTCCTGGCCATTTTTAGCTGACCCTGGCGAACCTGGCCACCCGCACGTCCAGAGCCGTTCCAACACATATCGGGCCCTTGTCGTCTAAGTCGCTGAAGGGCTGTCGCCGGCAAAGGAAATGCCTGTTGCTGGCGGAAGACTTGCACACAACCAGGCTGTTTCCTGCACTTGCATGACGCACAACGACAAACTGCAGCAGAGGCGTTAAGCCGTTGACTGTGTGCCCCCTGTCATCCTGCATGTCCTGAAACAGTTTCCAGAACAGCCTTCAGCCATTCATCAGATGGTCTTTGCACCTCAGCTGCAGTGTCCTGCAAACCTTCGTCTGAAAACCGTCGATCCCGAGAACGGGTCTGCAAAAGCCCACAACATCTCATAGTTCCGCCATCGGCTCCACGGAATCTCAACAATCAAAATCGGCGGAGGACCGATTGCTAATTATTTGCAACTCGCAATCTTGCTGTGGCAACCAGTATTCTAAGCCAGATGATACTGTATGCCTCTGGCCGGCCAGTTGGTGTCCACGCACGGACTCGCCTGGGGTAAAATGTCTGTCTCTTCATGGCGCCAAAGCGGCTTTGACATGAATCGAGCACCAGGATATCTCCAGAACTGTTGGTTCCCGGATGTCAAGGGGGATGGATTGCCAGGCCACCGTAATCCACAAAATCAAAACTTTGATGCGGCGGTTTCTGTGAGCTTTACCATGAGGGCTGTGTTCTCTCCGCCACATGCTCTCTTGGCTCATCATCTCGTGATGAACCTCTCTACACGTTGGATTCCTCTTTTTCCTGGATCCTTTGCTTGACGGAGTTAGAGGGACAACTCCACACTCCACGTGGACTCAGGTACCGGTTAAGTGGATGTGGCCAGGCACCACAAAAGCCTCACCGTTGGCCTTCTCTTGATCCAGCAATGGCATGGTTTGGGGAGCAACTCCAACCTACCTCCTCCACCACACGAGCCTCGGAGCCGTGTTGTCTTAATTAGGGCCACCGCTCATTACAATGAATTCTCCACAGCAGGACACCTTGAACATTGCACCTCACTAGTTTCAAATGAGATGCTGTTTGGCCAAAGGTACTCAAGAGGTTGAAAGACTTGGTGGTGACAACTTCATGCGGGTCCCTGGAAAGCGCATTAATAGTTCTGTCTGCTCTACAGGAACAGCTGCAAGAGCTGACACAAACCAGGAGCAATTATGCGGTGTGGTAAGAATCCTCATGTCGTGGATGGCTGCAGTAGTAACTGCACTATATGGAAGTGGTTGATTTGGTGGAACAATAACCGGAGGCTAAGTCGCCAAAGCTCTGAGTTGAGGTTTACTGGCTCCAATCACCTTTGGTGGCTGTCAGCCTCCTCCTTTGTCAGGTTTGTCGATCCGATGGTCACTTCAGATAGGCGTGCGAAGGCGCTGGCTGTTCCATCGTGAGGCACGGTTTTGGCGTCCGAAGCTCAGTTGCTGTTCGTGTACCTGACTCATCCCTGCAAGCTCTATGTTTTAACCCACCCACTAGAAGATCAAGCTGTCTCAATCGTCACTCGGTCATCATCAGTACGTGGTCTAGGGTCCTGGCAAGGTATGTTGCCTCACAGTTTGGCATTCAGCTGCTGCAAAATTCACCGTTTCTAAGCTAGGACCAACCGCCAATATTGATATGGGGCTGCTTGTGAGAGTTTATCTTGAGATGATTCAAAGCGACCCGTGCATACAGCCGACATCCACATCCCCAATGTTCAATCCGGAGTCAGCCACGCTTGCAAGCCAAGTTTCGACGACTGCTGCACCTATTCTACAACGCACAAACCGAACAGCGAGTTGAGTGCGGTGCGAAACGCACTTGTGCTCTGTGGGAGGGTTTCCCAGGTGTCAAAGTCGTCTCCTGAGGGGTACTCCGTATGCAGTGCCACCGTTGAAGTCTTCACCAGCCTGCAGCTGAGCCAATATCAGGTTAGCGTATTTCGTGGAGAAGACCAGTTGACGTTTTGGGTCCTTGCTCTCAAGATGGCCATGCATGCACGACATGTGCTTTGGGTCATGGTTTGGCTATCGTCGCGGTGCAGACACGCACCCCTGGTCAAGGGGCATGGCCATGGCTGGGCGCATTTGGAACCCCCATGCACATCAATCCACAAACCGTCTCCATCCAGTGTCTCGAAATGACGGGCTTAATCAATGTGGGCAAACATCACCGGGTACATTGTACCCTTCTCCAGCATCTACCTGCCTACCTACCCACTTGTGGTTGCTCTGATGCAGGCCGCCATTTATTTTCTGGTCGAATCGAATCTGTATGACCAGTGAGGGTAATGCAGGGTTTAGCTTGCGCTCAGTCTGGCCATCCTTGCCATATATTCTCTGTCATCGCCCCAGTTATGGTTTGCAGTTTGTGTGTTCTGACCTACATGTTTTGCCTCATTAATGCCGACTGCCCTCGTGAGGGATTGTCTTTCGTCTCCGTTCTGCTTGACTCATTCATGCCAAAATAACTGCATTTCATGTTGCTATCTGTGGATATATGAACCATTCTATCTCCGTCAAGTTCGGTCAGTCAGTCGTAAACAGCGCCCGCGAGCTAAACCCGCCTTCATGAGCCAACGTAATTTGCAATGGGGTTCCTCAACTTCCTGACCAGGCGGTCAAATCACGACGGATTATCAGATCGGACGTTTAAACTTCAAAATGGCAATCCACTTGCCACTGCGTCGTTACAAAGTAAGCTGGCTTATCCACGAATCCCAACTCTGTGATTTGAATAGCGCTGACAACGGTACGCAGGCATCGGAGCTCACAAGCCAGTACAAAAATTGTCCCTGGAAAAGTTGCAGAATCCTTCTGCAAGGGGTAAAAGTAGGCAAACAGTCACCGGAACAGCGAAGCCGTACTTCTTGGGCGTGCGAGGCGATCGGCCAAGCACGGCTAATTCAGAGGGTCGGCCGAGTTTGTTGAGATCGGCCTCAAGCTGCAGCAAAGCGTACGGGACTACAAACTCAGATGCTGGATCATTAGCACCATCCATTCCCTCCATTACTGTATCAAGATCGTATTCATCCATGAGGACTCCTGGATATGTTGATCTACTCGACGCACAGAGCGGTTTCAAGCCCTACGATTTTCGCACTCGAATACAAGCTACTGGGGTGAGAGACTACGGCGAAGACGTTGCGGAACGAAACATTGGTGAGAATGGCATCGATGTAGGAAGTGTTGCTGCACAAGAGTTCTATCAGAAACAGAAGCGACTGTCGACCACGACCTTGTCCAACGTTAGCCATATACTCGAAACGGAAGGGTTCCCATCCAGTGTCAGCGAGGCAAGCGATTTGCACCGCAGAAATAGTTCGATATGTTCATCGACTAGGTCACCATCTAGGCTCTCGATGCAGCCGAGGAAAGAAGTCAGTGGGGTTATTGCTGGCAGCTGCTCCGTGCGGGGAAATAGTCACAAAGACACAAAGGCGAGCAAGTCGACTGCTCATGGTACGGCGGAATGTCGTGACGTTCGCCAAGATCATTTCGTCACAACACAGAGTGGCCAGCTACAGCGTCAAAGGAGCCAAAGCAGCTCCGGTGAACGATCGAGGTTGTCCAGAAAGTGGATTTCAACTGAACAGCCAGTCGCTAGCCATACCAGGGGCGGCCGTTGGGAAGCCCGCGTCCTCAGCCCCGATTCGCGTAGCAGATCTATTTCGCCCCCTTGTGTTCCGCGATATCGACCAGCCAGCAGCCTGGCTACCATGCAAGAAGAGGATGACCATTCCTGCGATCCTAGTCCGCAGTCGGAGCATACACGCCCATCACGGCGTGGAAGACCTGCAGCAAAGGATCCGTCTGCGCGAGACGACATCGCGATCCTTCTGAGAGACGACTTTCAGAACGACAACCTCGACGGCAGGAATGACTCTGATAGCGAGTATTCCGCCTTTGACAACTCACTGTCAAGTAAGTCGCTCTCTTCAATATCCTCCTTGATTCTATGAATGAAAGGCTCACATCACTCATTTAGACCATGGCCATGGAGTTAAACCAAACCTTGTACCTGCCGCTCCACCACAATATCATCCGGACTGGCAAAGTGCTGTACAACGTGCAGTTGAGGAGTCCTTGGCCAAAATGCCACTCTCGGCCGATGTGAGGGCTCTTCTGGAACTCTCCCAAAGCGGGATTCCCCTTGACGATATTCTTCAAAATGCCCACCTGCGACGTTTTTCCCTGCATCAAGGGTCTAGTATTAGCATGTCGCCAACAACGGATTTGTCGGACTACGCAAGCAGCCATACAGGTCGGCCGCACAGTCGGCATACTGCTACCACCTCGATTGATTCTTCAGCTAGGGTTGATTTGTATCACAAGAGTCCGTCCAGCTCCAATGAAGACAAATCTGCTGCACTGGACCAGCATCAAGGCTCCCCGTACCTCACGCCAATACACAGTGGAGATGCTACGACAGCTCACGGCTCACACACGCAATCTGATGTGGTTCAATTTGCTGGTGAGAACACCCAAAAGCACGACATCATAGATATTGAGGGCTTGGAGTGTTTGACGTCGGATTATTCTGATGTTGATTCTTTTACCGAGAAACGGAGGCAGGTCTTGGACGAGGATGAAGCCAAGCTGTTCCACAGTGAGGGATTTGGTGATATCAGCAACAACCTCCCCGGCATCGTGGATTTACGCGAGACCCGGAGTTGCACGATATGCAATATTTTGTCCAATTTGCAGGAGGGCTCTGATCAAATGCAGCCATGTACTCATAATGGGTCCCTGACACAAAAGCAACGTCTTCGAGCACTGGGTTACGATTATGAGTCAGAAGAGAGTGACACGGAGAAGCCAACAACGTCGGTTAGGGGCCGATCAACGACGAAGAAGCTCACAGCTGGGAGCAACGGCGGTTTGCGTCGCCTGAAGCTTGTCGACGACCGCATTGACGAGGACAGCGAGGAAGAGCGAGGTGACGCTCGGGAAGCGCCAAGGCATCACCCCGGACTTCGAAGGAAAGCAAAGTTTCCCAAACGAAATGCAGCTCTTGGCTCGTGAAACGAAGGCAAGGAGAGCATTGCTGGCAACACAGAATGGTGCACGTGCCGAGTGTAACGGCAGGCGTGTTGAGGCTCTATGACTTTCTCTTTATTCCCTTTTGTTATTTATATTTATAATGCACGATTATCACACAGCGGATGATGGTGTGAGAGTTTCATGATGGGATTGGAGGCAACAGAGTGGCAGCTTAGCGATGAATGGTTTTCACTACGGAATGCGGCCAAATCGGTGGACTGGCCATCACCACATTATACCCAGCAGAACTTTTTACTCTCCTTCTATTTCACTTACATACATAATAATAACTAGCCAGGCGCTATCACCAGACGAATATATTCAGCTTTATGACATTGTGGCACCGAATTTGAGCTCAAGGGAGCCGAATAGTACTAATATGTGTGTCCATATCTACAATGCAGCAGTTAGAATTGAGCTGGTCCACAAGCCTCGTATTGCCTCCCCCAATGACACCACTCCAGGTACAAAGCACAAGACCGGAAATGAAGTAGGTGAGACAGTCTCCCACACAGTCACACGGCGTAACACAACCGTCATCTTGCAGACGCCTCTTCGTCTGCGCAAAATCTAGCATGCAGGATCTACAGGGTCTACTCGGTAGTTCCAATGCTAGCTACCCTTTCTGGCACCTGAGAACGTACATACAGACATCTGGGACAAAAGGTCAAGCGTAAACCTGTAATTCTCGCTTGGCAAGTAATGACGCTGATGGATACTAATACCGCTTCTTGGGTCAGGGGGTTCCACGGAGCCAAGCCAGAGTGGCTCTGCAAGGGGGATCCAGACCACCGGGTCAAAGGACGTCGATGGACCAAAGTGATGATTTGTCTTTTCAGTTCCAGAACCTCGGGATTCGAGGGTCCAAGGCGGAGCCGTGGGTCAAGTTCGTTTCCTAGGCTTTCACTTTCCGCTGGACATGGATGTGAATATTGATCGGCGACGGGTGAGACATCCGAATCTTCGACCAGTGCAGGCGTATGTCATTCATTGCAGATCTGGTTTCTGCGTATGGTGTGCATGGGACATGATGGTAGAGTAGTTATACGCTGAGCTTCTGACAATGTGCCTGGGATTTGAGACTTGCCAGATCGTACCTGCATGTTGGGACTATTGATTCTTTGCCAATAGTATCACCCACATGTAATATCATCAGCTCATAGAGTCGGTGTCACATGCACATTCAATATATAGTGACACCAACTGGCGATTCTTGGCAAAAATCAGTGACAATCACGCAAATGAGCTTAAATTAAAAGTAAAATGGTCGTACATGTTCTCGCTCCGAGGTAGTGTATCTGTCATATGTACAAAAAGCTTATTCATTTGGCGCAAAATATTCATCAAGTTCTGTAGAGAGTACAATGGTACCAAGTCCAACTAATACATTCGCTCCTACCCAGTGGTATAATCCCGATCCATATCACATGAAACATAACGTAAAATGAAATAAATTAGAAAGGGTCCAATCATTAATGTACACGCGTAAAGGGCGTGCGTGACACAAGAAAGTTACACGGTCGCCCGCTTGTCTGCTTGCATACTCAGAGCGAGCAGCTCGTCTACAAAGGCGGATTCTTCCTGCTTCCCTTGTCCGTCTAATTTGTTTTCGCCGGTAGCTGTGGCAGTGTAGTAGTTTTCTATTTTATTTTGGGTGTCGGCTCGAGAGCGGAGGGTTTTCAGCTCTGAGCCTTGCTGTTCAGGGGGATTGGAGTCGCCGTCTCCATTTTGTGTCTGTGGATTTTAATTAGGTTTATAAATTCATGCTATTTGGCGAAAGTAGAGCTCAGAATGGATCGTGACTTACCTCTTGGACATTTATGGATACTTCTTGTGATACCATGATGCCGCCAAAGACGTGGAACTGCTTGCCTTGACCTTCCTCCTTGTTCTTAGTGCTGTAGCTTGCCGATGACAGCTTCCGGGAGTCATCGAAGCTACCGTCGTCTCCATTGAATATTGAGCTTGGGTGCGAGGCCACCTTGGACAGCTGCTCCTGGCTCTTGGTAGGAGACAACGAGGAAGCAGTTCCATGTCTCCGGTGGCCAATGTTGTCCCTGACCTTGTCTACTGCTCGGGAGAAGTATTTGCTGCCCACTTGCGGGGTGGTACTAAACCGTCTTGATGATATTTCGTGCACTGCCGACGACATGTCCCGGTGTACCATGTGGGAGAACTCAACATGGTGGGATGAGCCCTCGTACGTGAGCTGGCGCATCTTGAAGAAGTTGAGGGGCGTAAACTCGCACTGAGCTGAGAGAACAGTCGAGTGAATAGGTAGCACAAGCTGGAATGCAATGAGAGTACATTTTGAAATGGATTTGCCTGTAGCAGCAGCTGCACATGGAAGTTGAACTTCCTTGGGCAACAGAGTTGCTTCGTCAAAGGCTTCATCGCCGAGGAAATCTCGTAGCTTGGAGATTGCGTCTCGAAGAGCCGTCACAAAGAGCTTCTCCTGAGGAGAAGTATGCTGATGCTTCTCCAGCTTGAGCAGAATAGTCGCCAGAGTCATGCCGCGCATGGAGTTTAGGAAACCAGCATGACTGGGCTCAATATGAGTTAACGGCAGGGGAACAGACGGGAGCAAGTTCTTGGCAGTCTTTTGGGCAAGGACGTCGAATCCTCTTCGGTCCACGCAAGCGCGAACAGCGAACATTCCGACGTGAAGGCCAGGGGTCAGCATGCTAGTCGTATCTTTTCGGTTGGACATGATGCGTAGCCGAGCCTCCAGATCTGGGGTCTTGATATGCATGCTGGATCGAATAGAGCTCACGACCTGATGGACTTCGGCGAATCGGTATCCAGCCGCCTCGAGCTTCTCGACTTCTCTCTTGTTGTCCAGTTTACGGACGAGGAACATGAGGCAACCTCGGCCGTATTCTTGACCGTTGAGCTGGAAACCCTTTTCTGCTAGACTGTTCAAGCTGAGCTTGTCGCTGCTCATGCCCTTGCGGCGAGAGCCGGGATTCTTTGAGGAGTCGCCGGTGACAAAGATTTCGTCCCACAGGGTTCCAACGCCATTGAGGGTCTCTTTGGTCTTGGCGGCGAGTGCGTCGGCAGTAACGCAGAATAGCTCACGTAGAATGGTGTCGTAGTCATCTACGAGAACCCCGTCTTCGCCAATGAGTCGTACGCCCGCTCTTCCGGTATTGCGTTCTTGGGCGAGAAAGGCAATGTGGCTGGCCATTTTGTTCATGACTTTGGAGATGGTGTCCCAGTTGCGGGAGGCACGGAACATCCAGTGGAATAGAGGATGGCTGGTGTTGAAGACGTCGTCGTTGGACTGTGATAGCATTAGGAATCGAGGTTGTTGTGTATTGGGACAAGAAGGATACTGGAAAAACTAACCTTTGGAAGATATGTGTCTGTGACTACCTCACTAGGTAGGTAACCGTCTTGACTGACCATGATTCGACCCCTTTCATCAAAGACACCGGCCGCCAGGACGACTTGCTGAGACTTGCTGGCGTAGTCTCGTCTAACCCAACCTGCATAGACGGCCAAACCCGTCATGACAATACCAGCAGCGATGGCCTAATGATTCAGTCAGCGTCATTAGCATTAATGTTGATACACCGATGCAACCTACCAAACAGATGACGATAATCATGGCATCCTGGCGCGAGACTCCTTTGCTAGTCGTATCCTTCAACGTATAACTCGTACCAACAGCAGCACACCAATGCATACCAGACACAGCTCCCGCAAGAACCATGGCACAACCCAATCTCTTCCACCACGCATTGCTCCAAGTGTTTTCGAAGACGAAGAAGAGCGCCAAGGCGGTCGTACTGGCAAGCAACGCAATCACGACAGAGCCAATGAGGTAGGAAAGTCGATAAGAACCGGTGTAGTTGCTGATGGACGCATCGGCGAGATAGTGCATGCCGCAAATAGCACCACCAGAGAGTACTCCTGCAAGAACGATTCGCCACCATTGAATTCGACCGTTGCCGCTGACGCCGAGAAATGCGAGGACGAGCACAAGGATTGGGACCAGTAGGGACATGACGGTGAGGGCGGTAGAATAGGCGATTTGAAGGCCTTCCTCGCCGTGAAGCATATAAATTGCTCTGTTGCCGATGAAGTGCTTCAGTCATTTGGAGTTAGTGGCATGTGTTATTTTGTGAATATATTGTAAAGTTGTTGAAGCGGCTCACCATGGACCAAATGGCAATTCCACCCATTGCAATGGCGGCGCCAATCAATAATAACCTGCGACATGTCAGATGGATTCCAGTAGAATGCAGAGGTAACCGGTAGACAGATACATACAAGTTGTGCATTCCTCTGTGTGATGTTCTTCTTCTAATCAGCTCGAGTGTTGTCGCCGTACCAACCAAACTGATGGCATAACTCAAGCAGACGAATCCTCCATTGAAGGAATACGGCACCACCTTGCCCGTATACTCCTCAATGAGCTGCTGAGTCGACGGCGTAGACATTATCGCTATATTCTTTATTCGTTCCTTTTTTGATGCTTCTTCGCCGTCAGCGAGCCTTGGGATCGAAAAAGCTGGCTCGTGGTTCAAGGCAGAGGCATGTCCCGGACCAAGATTCAGACACACAACCGGGGGAAGCCAAAGAGGAAATACTACCCACGGAACAGATTTGACGTTACAGCAACCTGCAAGAGGGGGAAACGGGAATGGGGCAGGACAAATCGACACCCCGTCACGGTATATTTATTGTTGCAAATCGGTTAAGCACAGGGGACGGACACGCCCAGAAAAGACTGGACCATGGGCTTGGGACCAACACGGACATGCATGATTGATGGAGAAAGAACAGGGCAATAGTACCGCTGATTATATGTACGAACAGCAAAAAGCAGTGTGTGTGTGTGTGGATGAGCTGTGAGTGGAAGACTGTACCTATCTAACCTTCCCTGCCACAAGGTTGATGCATGAATGAACCAAGGACAGGCTAGACAGGTTACAAATGTTCGCCAAGCGAGCAACACTTGTCAATCCAGTTCCTTGTGCGTATCGTGTGCAGGGCTAACCTACTCACATCAACGGAATGAAACCCGCAAGAGCGCACGGGGTCTCGTTTTGACCTCCCCTCCTTCTCCGATTTAGACAAAGTGACCGACGAAGAAGTCCTGGAACCAGTTCTTTTTTCTGCATTGATAGTCAGTGTCAGCGTCAGTGTCAGTACTGGTCAGAATTACGACACCAAGTGGACTTTGCCTGTCTGTCTGTATGTGATCGAGGCTGGAGGCTGGCTGGAAAGGCATCGGGCTCCACGCAAGCCATCAAAAGTCAGGCAGGGCAAGGATCACAAAAGCAACCAACAGGAAGAGAAGCTTGGGAGAGCAAGCTGGGATGAACAACGGTAGCCCCTGGCTCTTCTCACAGTAGTGCCGGGGGTGGATCTTTGAGCTCGTCGTTGGCTTTTCCGCCTTTGTTGTAAGCCGTCAAGGTCAAGGTCGTCGTGTTGGCCATTCGCCTCTTACGCTACAGGCATCCACGCACCACTCGGTCCCAGTCCCCTGCTCAACCGAGGCCGTCATCAATGGGCTTGCTTGGGCTTGAAAAGCTGTGTGGCTGCCAGTCTTCCCTGCCAAGCGGTACAGTTCAGCCGAGAAGATGCAAAAAGCCACAACTCGACTAGACCATTTGTGGTCTCCATCCCAAGCGTTGGCCTAGCCCCCCTTGCCCACACAAAGTCCGCAAGAGAGTCGAGCCTTGGAGACGATGAGGGGAGGCGAAAAAAAGAGAATCTAGCTGCTCGAGTCGAGGCCACGCCGTTGTCACTGGAGTTGGTTACGCATGTGCAAGGAAACCAGGAACATGGAGCTTCGTTTTTGAGAAAATGGGTCCTGGGTGATAAGCTAGCTCCTGATAGCGGAATTGGCCGAGTCTTTTCTGCAGCTGAATGGGCGCCGCAAAAAAAATTAAATAGTTCGAGACGCAAGAAGAAAAGAAACGCTATACGCTGCGGTGGTTGTTGAGGAACCGCAACAAAGCAAATCACTGATAAAAATGCCTCATCCCTGCCTCGGTCTCCGTTTACGCCGCGACCTGAGAAAAAGAAAAAGAATTTAGAGGACAGAAAATATAGAAAGAGGCGACAGGAGAGGCGTTGGAGTGGCTCATTGGGAGATGGTATGCTACCACAGCATTGTCCGGGCTGCTGCGGTATTGTGATGATGGCGTCGAGGATACAGCAGCCTTCTTTGTGATATGGTCAAGGATTGTAAGCTTAGATCAGGCACAAAATTCTACAGCGATGAAATCATAGGTGATATCTGAGTCAAAGTTTGTTAGAGGTTCATCTGGAAATGGCAAAAGATCAGTCAATTCCCTAACTACAATGGGCGATTAACACATTAAGGCAAGGCGAGGCAATGCAAGGCAAGGCAAAGACAAGACATGTCAAGGCAAGGCAAGGGGGAAAAGAAAGCAGCTAGACTAAAAGACCTCCAAGTGGACTCAATCGACGTCGTGACGAGGGCCGTGCTGTTGCATCCCGATCCCAATTGATACAAGGCTGGACGCCACGATTTGTGCCATGGCCCATGGGCATCCATGCGTATCTGTTCTCCGTATGGAGGGAGTCATGGGGAAATGGATGCGATTATCAGTTTTGGAAAATGTTCAAAGCGTCGGGTCTAAATATGTCGGTCAACGGTGAAGAGAGCATTGTTGTCAAGTCGATCTCGGGAGTTGTTGATAGTAAACTATCATGTTGGTGGGAAAGGGGAACACCACGAAAAAGCCAAAGGCAAGCCAAATGGCGTTTTCAATCTTCTCCGGCACAAGCCTCGTTTCTGTGACAACTTTCCTCCTTCTGGTTACGTGATACTTGACAGAATCATCATGCGCGACTGGCTGGTCCATCTTGCAAACATCAGCTGAACAAGACAATTTACCAAACCTTCAACACCTTGTCCGCCACAATGCAACATGACATCGAGCCTCAACCTGTGACTGGTGAAGCAAGCCGTCAACCGAATTGTTGGCCGACTATCCCCCCAATCATTGATTCCATGTTCCTGGCCTTGTTCCCTCTAGCGTCAACCAATTTCACCAGAGGAGTTCGTTGCGTTTCACCTACTTTTGTCTCAACACAATGCCAACATCGCCAAGTTTGGCTAATATTCCCGCCCTACTCGTGTCGATCAAGAAAAGATACAAACTCCGTTCAAACTTCCGTCCAATCGCCCCGTTTGCCATGTGTCCTTCACAACGGATTTGTCTCAACTCCAGCTTAGCCGAACGGGGCCCCCTTCGTGTCTCTAACCTCCAGCTGGCTATGCTATCTTGGGATCAGCTCCCGAGAGTCTAGTTCTTTCGTCAACGACAAAACGGGGTTGTCGCAGGGTCCCCGTCCATCCCGATTTTGCCGGATCAGCACCGACGAAACACCACGATGAGGGACCGCCATTGTCACGGGGTTTTCACCTGACACTGGGGCCAATAGTCCAAGCGCAGATATAGTAGTCTTGATTGGCGAGGACAGATGGCAGCGGAAGATCTTGGACGGAAGAGTCGAGAGGACCGCGCTCAGTCTCCCAAGACATGACTAGAAACAGGCGAAGCCGAAGTCGCCATCACTGATCTACCTTGCCGCGCTACGCTTTTGTATCTGTGCGGATAAATGAAGAATAAAACGGATGAACAAAATCCATAGTCGTGAACTCGGGCGTTAGAATCTAGAACTATCGAATACCCTATGTCTCGCATGTATGGAGTCGAAAAGAAATGAATTTGTCAGACATTGGACGAGAAAGAAGAAAGGTCAAGGGCTGTAAAACTACGGTTGTATTGTATGCGGATGCACGCTTTCGCATTAGGACAAGGGAAGAAGAAAAGAAACATTATGTGACAGAAGCAACAAAACAAAAAAAGCAATTTCCTCACACTTCTGCAAAAGTGACGTGCATCATACGCAATAAGAAACATGCATGACCATCTTCATCACGAGCTACTTTAAGTATTGTCACGTAGGACAGACAACCCGCGTTTGTTGTTCAACGCCAAAGAATGTCTTCAAAGCCCCATCGCCAAAGCCCCAACAGCTGAGCAACCCGTTTGTCCAACTCCCATTTCCCACCTCTTTTCTCAAACGGCATTTACTTTCCCTTCCAGCCAAGCAAAATTGCACCTCAGCCCTTTTTCCAACACACAAATATCAAGCCCCACCGCCGCCATCAAAACGCCTCCGCCCTCTCGGACGGTGCCGGGGTCTCCCTTGCAGCGAGTCCACTCCAAGCTCAGCCAGGGCGAGCCCAATTGAGCAATTCAGGTCCAGACGTTTGTGTAAAAGAACGGTCTAGTTTGGTAGGTTTGTCACTGGTGGAGGTCAATGGTGTGAACACCATTTGCGACGCGGTCACAATCGGCACTCGGTGTTATACACCAACTCCTCCAACACGTCCCCGAGAATTGCCTCCAAAGTTGTATGCACACCGTACAAAGTGAATGGGCTGTGTGATATACTCTCAGACACGCACGGGCACAGGCACAGAGCCAAAATCCACATACTTCGTCCCTATTTCCAATGAGAGTTGTTTATCTCCGCTTTTTGTTGGCACTCACCTGCATGAGACGATGTGTCTTCCATGGTCCGTGATGTAACCCTCGTGGGAAACCTCCGAAACGAAACCAACGCAACACATTTTATGTCCAGCACTCCTTGCACTCCTTCGCTTCGAAATGGGTGTGTCTGTGCTAAAGACGACGACGGATGAGTTCATGAGAAAAACAAGCTAAACTAGGCATCACACGCCACGACCGTAACCTGAGTATGTTGACGAATCATCACGACCACTCATTGGACAATTTGGGCCATCAAGGCTTGCGAGCCACCAGAAACCAAAAATTTCCAATCTTCTCTACCGTAACTAAGAGAAGTAAAGGGGGGGGGGGGGAGGAAAGGTCCTTGATCTGTCGATTTGCGGACGGATAGGCGCCGTTCCCCCTTCCCCCCTTACCCCAGCTCAGTGACATGTTCATCTGAATGAATAGGAAGAAATGGATCGGGCTTGGGTCCAGCATGCATACCTGTTCATATTGTATATATTGTTGCACCGTGTAGCTTTTCGGCAAACACAACGCCACTGTTCCACATCGTGTTTTTGACCTGGGAGCGGTCAATTCGCATCTGGTAATGTCGGACATCCTTTTCCGCCTCGTATAATCAAGTGTATTTTTGTCTGAAACGGACGCGGCAGCTCCATTTGCTTTTTTATTTTTTGCTCTCGTGCTATCGTTTCACCAAGTTCTGTACAACAAAACTTGTGCTATTGCACATCAATTGTTTACTACATCAAGCAGAGATAAGCTGCCAACAAGGCAGGACAGTACGCCACCTTTCAAGCTTTCGGACATCAATACTTACATCTGCATGAGTCGGCGGTCTAGTTGAGGAGGAAGAAAAGCAAAAATTTGAGGAAATCAAGGAGACAACTAACAACATTCGGTGAACACAACATTCCACCCCAGCAGCCATGAAGATTCTCTTCTTCTGCACGGCTCACAATTCGCTGTCGCAGCGGCTCTTCCTCGTTCTGTCTCGGAAGCACTCAGTCACTGTTGAATATGCCTTGTCCCCTGAGAGAATGATCGAAGCGGCCAACTTGGCCAAGCCACATCTTATCATATGCCCATTTCTCACATCTCTGGTACCACAACAGATATACGATGCCTATCTCACGCTCATTGTTCACCCTGGGCCACCCGGAGATGCAGGTCCCAGTGCTCTTGACTGGCTGCTGATGGGAGATGATGGGACGGATGCTGACAGCGAGAGGTTGCTGAGTGAGAATCGCTTCAATCCAGTGGGAAGAAGTCACTGGGGTGTTACTGTTCTCCAGGCGATTGGGAAGTTTGATGCCGGCCCCGTGTGGGCCTTTGACCAGTTCCACGTCAATATCAACGACACCAGCGTGACAAAGTCGAGTCTGTATAGAGGTCCAGTCACACAGGCCGCTATTGCAGCGACTGTTGCTGCCATTGAGAGAATCGAAGCAGCTGCTTCCTTGGTACGTCCGCCGTCTGGGGCTCCTATATCGCCTCCTGCAACTCCGAAGCCTGAGGACCCTGAGGCGGATCCAATAGGACACATCTCTCCAAGTCTCTCTGCAGACGCGGCATTTGCAGAACTATCGGTGTCCATATCGGAGCCTTTCCTGGGCGGCCCGACGCATCACAGACCACTACTCAAAGCTGCGCATAGAAACTTTGATGTCAGAAAGCACACCGCGTCCACCATATCGCGAAGAATTCGCAGCGCTGACTCACAGCCTGGGTGTTTGAGTGACCTGTTTGGTCCCAAGCTATACCTCTATGGTGGTATGATTGAGAGCTCGAGCTCACCATCTTCTTCCATCAGGGGATATACCCTGCCAGGCAGTGTCATCCATGTCCGCGATGAGGCAGTCTGCGTTGCCACTTGCGATAACAAAGGCATCTGGATCACACACATCCGACAAGTCAAGACCAAGACTGATCCAGCGCTGTGGCCCAAGGTTCCGGCTGCGTCTGGCCTCGAACAACTTGGCATCTCTCTCGTCCAGGGAAGTTCTTTTTATATTCCAGCTGTCCCTCAGACCCCTTCGGAACACTGGGGAAAGTCCAGTCACAGCACGTTTCAAGAGATTTGGGTAGATTTTGTAACCGAAGGCGAGAGACGACTGGCCTATTTATACTTTGACTTTTATAACGGTGCCATGAGCACAGGGCAGTGTAGACGATTGGTGCAATGCCTCGAATACATCTCGTTCAAGGCCACCGATCCAACTGAGCATCTACCTCTGACTGCCGTGGTTCTCATGGGCGGCAATTCCTACTTCAGCAATGGTATCCATCTGAATGTCATTGAGGCCGCAGGTGATCCAGCTCTAGAATCATGGTACAACATCAATGCCATCAACGATGTTGTTGAGAAGCTCCTCCTGGACCTGCCTGTCCGCGGCGTGACCACAATCGCAGCTATTAGAGGAAACTGTGCCGCCGGTGGCGTCGCCCTCGCAGCAGCGTGCGATGTTGTATTGGCCGGTCAGCATGTCGTATTGAACCCAGCATACAGAGCGCTGGGATTATACGGATCGGAGTTTCACAGCATCAGCTATCCTGGACGCTGCGGCGCCGAAAGAGCCAAATCTGCATTGCGCTCCATGACGCCACTGAGCGCAGATGATGCCCTGAGCATGGGTCTTGTCGACCATGTATTACGTGTGTCCGCCGACCTCCTTGACGGTGCTGTACGAGATACTGTCCAGAGCCTCTTCTCCTTCGCTGAGAATGTCGAGGGGGTGCCATCGCCGAAGTTCGGTGCTTGGAAGCAAAACGCAGATACATCGCCAGCGGGCCTGGCCCTCGCTCGTGCCACTGAACTGGGCCAGATGTCAATGGACTTTTGGAGCGCTCGTTCCGAGAGATACCACTCTCGGAGGAGAGACTTTGTGAGAAAGGCGAAGCCGTCGTCTACGCCGTTGCGGTTTGCAACCCACAGGCGGCAGAAGGGCATGACGGATGAGGAAGAGCAGGATATGTTTGATTCTGTGGAATGGTTTGTAGAGAAGGCGGCGCACAAACTGAAGCAAGATATGTCTGAGAGAATGATTCGAGTGATTAACGACTTTTCAATGGGTAATGATGATAGGACTCGACTGGCTAGTCCGATGAGCGGAACTGATGTGAACATCGCAAAGAGCACGCCAATCTTTGGCTGCTATTATAATCCTTGAGCAATTAGCTGGGCTGTTTCTTTTTCATATTCTTACCTTCGCTAAAGATACCTCTGACGTTTTTCATTTCTTTTTTTCCCTTGTACGTAGTATTTCTTAGCTCCGTATTATTTGACTCGCACATATTCGAATAATGGCTACTGATTTGCTCCAATTTGACCATGAAGGTGAGTTTCATGCCTGCGAACTTGATGTTCATAATCGATGTGTTGGCCATGCATCCGTGATAAAGCATCGCCTTGTAGGTTCTACCGTGGTAAGAAGTCGTCCATTTTTCTAGATCAGTCGCGACTTGGGAGACACCTGCGTACTAAAGGTGTTTTGGGAGGTCCCGCTGCCGTGAAGTGGTGCCCCGGAAATAATTTGGCGATGTGAGATCGTCTTCGGACTTGGCGATAAGCTTGGTGGGCAAAATCCCAGCTTAGATGATGACATCTTGAATTGCGAGATGTCGTGCATCTGCTTGCCATTAATCTGCAAGATTTGTGCTGCTGCCTCTGTTCCGCGCCCTTGAGATGATGGAAGGTTGAGTTACGAGTACCAGACTGTTCTCGCAGTTGGGTAATTCCTGCAGGGTAAGTCCCAGGTCTTGGCCCCACCACGAGCTCTAGTTCTTTCCCATCTTGATGCAAGCTCAGCAACGATCATCATGCGACACCAGCATTCGTAATCTTGAATTCTGGACACATTTAACAGCGGCACCCGATACGAACGTATGGCATCACCACATAGCATATGACGCCTTACACTTGGAGAAACAATCCTGGAGCTCGCTGAACTGCATTGAGAGGCATCACATCTATTGGAGCGCTTCGATCGACACCAACGCTTTGTCGTTGCCAGTTCACAACTACCATTTAACAATCAACCACCATATCGTCCGCAGTCATGGCACGCCCAGGCACAGATCCCGCACCGGCTACAGCAAATGGAGATTCTCCTGCTCCGAGAATTGGCCCTCATCCCGGCTTCATCTCCAGCTCCAACCAGTACAGCTCCGAAATCAAGATACGTCGCATGCTCAAAGACAATGGGTGTGATCCAGCGCGAGAGGATAACTACCGCCTGCAGGGCGTGCAGCTGATAGACAACGTGAGGGAGAATTTGCAACTGTATGTTTCTGTCTTGAAAGGCCGCATTTTCTGAGCCCGTGGTGGTAACCCATTGACAGTCCAGTCCGAACTTTCGACACGGCGTGCAGCTATTTCCACAAGTTTCGACTGAACTTTCGCGACGCCGAATACAACTACCAAGACGCAGCGTTGGCGTCATTATTCGTCGCCTGCAAGGTCGAGGATACGATTAAAAAGTCCAAGGATATACTGGTTGCTGCGTACAATGTCAAGAATCCAGAAAAGACTGTGGCTCCTGATGACAAGGTAAGTCCCCCATAGTTATGGCCATATTGAGAGGATTCAAGAGACTAATGACGAGCCTAGATGTTCGAGGGCCCCGGAAAAATCATCATCGGACTAGAACGTCTCATTCTCGAAACCATAGGCTTCGACTTCCGAACCCGATACCCCCAAAAGCTTCTCGTAAAGGTGGTCCGTCGCGCGCTGGGCAAATCATCCGCCAACTCGCACGACTTCTTCGCCACCGCATACGCCATGTGCATCGACATGTACAAGACTTTCATACCCATCAAGCGTACCACCTTCTCCATGGTCATGGCTGTCGTCGAACTGACGGCTCGCATGCGCGGCGAGCATCTCGAGCGGGTACAGGAATTCGCGGCGAGCAGGAAGCAGTACAGTCGGGATGCTGCCATGGAGACGATGCTAGACCTGCTGGATTTATACGTGCAGCATCACAAGTCGACCAAGATTGGCGCACAGTTTGACCTCAGCAAATTCATCGATATCAAAATCCACCTCAATAACGATTTGGATAGTACGGCCAAACCGCGGTATTTGTACCACTGCCACAGGTGTGAGGTGGAAGATCCACATCCTCTGTCGTCAACCACGGCGTCAGCTACAGACCCGACGACTGCGTCTAATCCCTGGCCTGCAGATGCGTCTATACGACGTACAGCACGCGGACAGGACGGCACAATGCGGTTTGTGTTTGACCCTGAAGCGGCAAAGGAGGAACAAGAGACGGTTAGTGGGTTCTTTAAGGAAGAATTCGAGGAGTATGAAGTGGAAGTTGACGAGCCTGTACCGCCGCCGGATCGTGACGACGGGGGCCGTGGAAGGGGGGCATATCGAGGCGGATATCGAGACAGAGGTGATCACAGACGTGGGGGACCATATGGAGGATATCGTGGGGATAGATATCATCGAGGACGAGGAAGATATCACTAATAGTTAGTAGCTGGGTTGTAATGTTAAAGAATAGCACAAAATGAGGCAAATCTCATCAAATATACCGCATTGGGGTATAATCATTCTCCTTGAAGCTCATCAACACCACAAATATTAGCCTGTTGAATATACATGTCCCCCCTTTGCCTCTCACAACCCAATATACAATCCGCGATCTCTACTTCTTTGCATCCTCATCCTTCTCCATAGCCAGCTCCTCCCCCTCCGGTCCCGTCGATCTCACCCCCTCCAAATCAACATCATTCCCACCCGCACTCTCATCACCATCATTCTCCCGCGCCACACTCTTCAAACTACTCGCCCTACTCACATCCGCACTCGCCTGCGTCTGCACCCTCAACCCCAAATCCTTCTCACTCTTCCCACCTTCCGTGCTACTCCCCTTCCAATCCGCCGCCGCAACCTGCGGAACTGGCTCCCCCTCACCCGGCTCAACAATCTCCTCGCCCTTCTCGTCGCCATCACCGCCGGCAACCCTCCACAGACGCTCATCTTATCCAGGGCTCTCGCACCCTTCCTACTCGACCCCTTAATACCATCCATGGCCTCCCAATCTATCGTAAAGACACCACTATCGCTCGCCTTTCCATCCTGCTCAGCGCCTTGACCCTCAAAGAAGGCATTGAACCATACGTGCGCCACGGCCGACACCATTGTCAGACCCAAATTCTTAGACGTCTTGTTCCGCCTCTCCACCGCGATATTCACATCGCTGTTCGGAATGCGAATCGGCTCACTCGGCTGGAAAATGACCGCCAAACCACCCGGCTCTGTCTCATCTGAGCCTTGTGTGAGGGATGTGCTCTCCGATGCGAGCGTGTTGCTACTCCCACCCGTCTTGGCCCTCGCTTTGTCAATGCCATTTCCTACCCCCGTCTGAACCCGTTGAATCAGTCCCGTACCCTTATTCACAAGCTTATGTCTCTTCTTTTCGCTCGATGGTCTGCTCTCGCGCTCTGAGCCGCTCGCCTCCCCAGCGACGTTCGTCTCGTCCGCTAGTTCCACCTCCGACGGCACTTTATCCTTTGATCCGGCTCCTGAGGCAGAATAGCCCGCTAGGTCCCAGAACATGTCGCTTATTCCGCTCTCCGGCGGCACCCCAGCTTCCACAACCACCCGCTCTTTCTTGGTAAACGTGTGGAAGACGCGAATCTTCTTGCCGTCCTCTATGAAGCCCTCCACATCGACCTTGACACCGCTTCGTAGTCCCCATACATGAATTTCCACAATCTCAATCGGTCTGTCGGTGTACTTCTTACCATGCTGCGTCCATCGGTCCACGTAGCTCACCCACCGAAGCTGAGAAGGTATCGAGACACCAGGCCCGAATTTCGGCCTCATCCGCCGCTCGGTGAACCGCGTGAGCGCGTCTTTTACCGTCCATCCTTCCTCGGAGATGAGATAGCTGCATGATATGGTCCCCGATCTACCCTTTCCCGCCTTGCAATGCACTACAACCACCCTCTTGTCATGCTTGGAAGATGACTTGCTCTTCTCACCAGCAGAGTGAGTAGGCGATAAAGGCTGGAAATCTAAGTCCCCCCCATGTAACCAGTTCCTCATGCTTGCCATAATCATAGGCACGAGCCTAAACGGCGGGGGGTGATGATCCGGCCACGGGTAATGGCGTACCCTCCCGTAGACTGCATCGTCGGGGTATCCTGTGCCCTCGGCGCGAAACTCCCATATCGCCCAGTTGTCGCCGTGTTTGGAGTCCAGAAACGTGGTGAGTTGGTCGAGGGGATTGCGGTATGCTAGCTGCGGGTATGTTTGAGAAGGGCCAGAGCTACACGATTAGCAGACACTCTCAAGGTATGAAATGAAAATCATGATGAATATCAAAATGCAGCAGTCCAGTGAAGGCACAGATGACATACGTAGCTATTATAAAATCCGTGACATAGCACAAGTCAAGCCCTGCCTCGGGATGTCTCGCCCTTGGCCCAGCGACAATCTGCCGCAACAGCGAGGCCATGGTGTTTCTTTTGCACGGCAACGGAAGCTAGAGGTTGATGTTGCATGTAAGTTGGGTAAAGTTTGTGAGGCTGAAAGCCGGAGGGTTGCGGTGGGATGATGACGACGAATGACGGCACCGATTGGGCTAATAAAGGGTCAATCCTGGTCCATTTGTTTCCAGATGGATGGATGGCATATGAAACAGCACAATGGCATGGCAAATCTCACAGGTGTCGTAAACGCACGCGGGCTGGCATGCAATTAATAGGGTTATTAAAGCTGTCTTTTGTGTTTCACATAGTAACACAGAGTGAGCCAGGACAGAGACATGTGACTCCGGTCTCCTTGCATTGCATTGCATTGTCTAGACCCTGTTTTGTGTCCATGATAGAGGAGGCGCAAATCTACCGAGACGAATCCATTCCACTGCCCACTCAGCTGGCAAATAAAGTCGACTAGCACTGAGCGAGCTGAAGCAAGGCGCGACTGGGTCTACACAAACATGATGTGTGTGGGCAACATTGAACATCAAGTCCCACCAGTGACCTCCTGCACGACGTCATCACCATCCTCTGAACTAGAATGTTGGCGACCCCTCCACTAAAGTAGTTGAGCCAACATCTTGTCCTGTCTGCATGAGCAAGGTGCTAGCAACTTTTGGACACATATTCTTAGAGAGTGCAGACTTTTCTCCACAGTTACAAGCCAACGCCAATTTCACAATGCATCTAGCATAAAGCACTCAAACAAGCTGTGTATACAGAGCATAGACAAAAAGCAACCGGATGGAAACAGCTTGGGGAGTAACGCATCCCCTTGAACCGAACAGAAAAAATGACCTAACTGCCAAATTGAACACCAGAGTCCATTGATTATGAATACTCCAATTGCGCTCCATTTCTTGCCTTGGTCCTCAACCACCCTCCTCTACCGCTACACATGTGCCCATACTTCGTAACAATGATGGATGCTCACGCATCATATCCTCTTCCTACACCTTGTACAACACACGAAAGCTCGCTTCTCGTATCCCTATCCCCAATTTTTATACTTCCTCACTTGTCGCAAATCGTCGGTACAAAACAGGTCTGCACAGTTATATTACCGCCCAGCCTAGAGCATAAGCTGAATGCCAGCTCTGGGTCCCCGAGAGAGTCCAAGGAGTAGTCATTGACCATACCTACTTACCGTCATAAAGAGAAAGAATCGTTAGGCCGCTGCAATTGAAACATTGCAGCCAACCACGCACGTGCAAACACGAATTGGTTTGCCAGTCTCTCAAGCTCGTCTACGACGTCTTCTTGGCAGGAGCAGGGCCTCCAGTATACTTGCCGAGATCAGTGGCGTCGCGGAACTGTCGGCCAATATTCTTGACATTATCCCAGACTTGTCGAGCCGCAGGGGGAGTGCCTTGAGCGCCAACCAGAGAGTCGATTCTGGCGCTCAGCTGCGACATGGAGTTTTGAATATGGGTACTCTGCGAGTAGCGGGCGCGGAGGAAGGCAGTGTACAGAGTAATCAAGATCCATGAGCGGCGCTGGAAGAAAATGGCCGAAAGAAAGATGCGGATCCAAAGGAGAATCTCAAGCCCAGAGACAATAGACATGGATGCATCGTAGTACTCCTTGACAAAGGCACCGATTCTATCAGCGAGAGGGCTGCTGACGCGCTTGGGAGAAGTCCCATCGGCAGCAGGAGGAGGAGGTTGGAGAACGGGAATCAAGTTGGCCCGAGTATAAGTGGCGACGTGGAAGACGGAGTAGACGCAGTACGGGAGCAGCGCAAGTGGGTACTGGGGAGAGAAGAGCCAGACGAGAGCCATAACTGCGACAAGATATTCGGATTAGCAAGAAGAGCATTAGGCAGCTCCATCCAGGTTCGTGGCAAACATACGCAAGTACTGGACGTTCTCATCGGACAGGAGGCCAACAACGCCACCTGGCATCTTGTTGCCAGTCTTGGCTCGAGCTCGTTGGGTCTTGTAAACGACGATGCCGTACGTGACGGCGGCGGCGAGGAAAGAGGTGCGGTAGGAGAACTTTGCCATGCCGCCGTAATAATTCATGCGCAACCAGGAGAACCCATATCGGATGGTGGTCAGAATGAGCGTCATATGCCTAGAAGGAAGAATGGTCAGTCTGCGATTTCTGTCTGGCTCGAATTTTGACTGTGCCCAATGGGTAGAGCCCGTGGCATTGTTGGCAGAGTATTAGGGTCGCTCTCGGGCAGCTCGTGATGCAACGAGTGAGTGTTGCGGGAGCAAATTGGAGCATCACAGGTCATTCCAGTGAATCGAGGCGGACGAGGCGTTCACATACCCAACAAACCAGGCAACTGCGTCAATCCATGTTAGCAAGCTTCTCATGTCTGTGGCGGCCATGATTCACAGCACCTCATGAGAGAACAGGCTGCCCAGGGGAGTCAGTTGGATCTTCAAACGTACATTGCAGCGTCTTGGCCAGCTGGAGCAGCCGCTCCTGGAGAGGCTGGCTAGAATTGGGTGGAGGAGCCATGGTAGTAGTGACTGCAGTGCGTAGAAGTCGAAAAATGTCTACCGGAGAAGTTGTACTGACGAGGCTACGGAGGTGAAATTGGAGAAGTGTTGTCGCTGTGTGCGGTCGACAAAAGAATTGTGCGGTCTGAGTGCCTAGTGTGAGGTCGAAAGGTGGCCAAGGCCAAGTCTCAGCTTGAAGTGGCACTGGGGCGGGTCGGAGCTCGACAATGTCGTAATGGTCCGACCAGACGTTGGCGCAGCTAAGGCAAAGAGAGCGGGCAAGAAAAAACGGGGAACCAGTCAACCGTTCTATGGGTGCAAGCGGATGCAGCAATGATAGAAAATAATGTCAGGGACAAGAGCTACGAAATAGTAATCTAATGGGAGCTTTGTGAAGCCCGGCGGATGTATGAGAAGCAAATAATTCCAGACGAGAGGGTGAGTTGACGAGTTGAAGAAAGAGGGAAAGAGCCAGCCATGGACTTGAGGACTGAGCAATAGCCACCAATCGACCTCTTGGGCGCTTGGCCGCATCTGACTGGCCGACAGACGAGGATGGACATGGACGGAAGAGGACAGCAAAGGCGGTCACTGTCCAGCTTATCTGGGGTCTTCGATGGCAAGTGGGTTTCCTTTTCGTTTGCCTGGCCAAAGCTTGCTTGCTTGCTTGGTCTGTGGTGGCTGGGCTCAAGCCAATTTTTCTTCATCATCATCTGCATTTTGCTCAGACGAGACCGTTGCCCACGAAAAACGGTCTCGCACAACTTGCGCTATTTCGTTCTTCACAGCCCGGGCATCTTCCTCGTCCTTCAAAGTCCCTACATCTTCATATTCCGCATCACGAGCATGCCATCCCTCTCATCTCAAGCTCTCACTGCTACGCCACCAACAATACATCAATGCTGCTGCCTATGATCCACCAGTCACCTCTGGACCTTGACCCAAAGCTTCAATGTTCCCATGTGGAACCCGGAGCCGCCTGCAATCACAGATTCCCAGCCAGATCTCCCAAAACCCTTGACGCAAGCACAAGCACCCACAAACACACCCTCGGCCCATGAGAGCTGCAGCTGAGCTTGGCACCCTCAGAACCAGTTTGGCCACCTCAGCCACTGACGATGACTTGGACACACGCGGCAACCAAGCTATTGGCTTTGTGTTGTAGCTGGTGAGCGGCTAATCCAGGAGTCTGGTTGACTTTGTACCATGGCCAGAGCATTTTTCGCTGTGCATCCTACTGCACCCGTTCCGCGCGGATCTGGAAGACCCTTCTGTGTGACGTACATACTTGCCAGGCGTCGGAGGACAAGAATGTGATGTGAGTGTGAAGAGTGTCAATGAATACAAGGTACCTGAATGTTTGGAGTTGCGACTTCCGTCCACCACAGAAGCCACGAATATGCAACTAGGCAAACATCAGAATCTGGAAGCTTCTATTGAGGATTGAACACCTCCTTTCTTCATCGTAACAGATGTAGCCATGTCTGTGCCGTTTTCTCAAGCCGTGCATCCAATATCCCAACCCTAGATCTACAGCACCGTACTGCATTGCAGTGTAAACACTCACTTTAAATCCAGAGCAACATAACACCACTGAGTGTAACTCATCAGTTTTTATCATGGCCAACACCCACCCTAAGATTTTCGTTATCGTATCATCTCTCATTACGGCGTGGCTCACATGGGCTGCCAAACACATCTATAAGGTTCACCAAGTCTTTATCCCATCTCAGCAACACCATACATTGTGCACCCGAGACAATGCAGCATGGCATCAGTAGGCTTTCGCTTTCATTTTTCGGCCATCATGACTATTATCCCTCGCCATCTAATTTGCCCATATCCTAAGCGTCAAGTCGACGCTCCCTGTTGCAATTACACATCTTATCTGCGCCTCTGAAGCATCCGCCGGGCCTACGCTCTTCTTCAAACTCCCATCATTCTCAGATCCTTGCTCTTGTGTACCGTTTCCATTGACTGCCCCGCCGTCCTTTTGAATGCAAGGTGCCCATCTCAGACAGGTCACAAAATGTGTGTGCGCTCCGTCCAGGACCTTGACACATTTGCCTTCCTGGCTCAAGTCCCAGCATCGTATCGTCTTATCGTCCGCGCAGGAAAGCAGGTACTTGCCGCCAGGGTGGAAAACAAGAGACGATACCCAGTTATCGTGCCCGACGAGAGTCTTGAAGCAGATGCCTCGTCCATCCCATAATCTGATAGTCTTGTCGCGGGAGCCTGTGGCAAGGAATTCTGCTGAACTGTTGGCGGCCGGCGGCTTCTTCAAGCCAGCCATCGTTGCCAAGTGTACATATGCTGCCGGTGGTGCAAATGTGCAGCAGCCCACGGCATTTTCGTGTCCAATCAGTGTTAGTTTGTTTTCTGGGTTGGGGACCGAAATGTCCCAGAGTCGTGCAGTGTGGTCACTGCCCGCAGATAGCACAAATTGTCCGTCTAGTGATGGGCAAACATCCCGTACCCAATCCACGTGGCCCCGAAGAGCCTTCAAACAATATCCCGTTGTTGTGTCCCATATTCTCAAAGACTTGTCCGCGCTTGCACTGACCAGCAAATTTGCAGAAGCCTGGGAGCCTCCCGAACCGGATGATATGAAGCGAACCGCGCTAACGCTGTGGTCGTGGCCAGACAGGGTTCGGATATTTTTGTATTGGTCTGACGGATCCCATAATTTGATTGTGAGATCTGAGCTGCATGATGCTAACAACGTAGCACCTCTGGGACCACCGTAATCAAGGCCCTTTACGGCTCGTGTGTGGCCCTTGATTGTTTGTTCTAGTTCGCCTAGTTCCCAGTCCCAAATTTTGATGGTGCAGTCATCAGATCCCGAGGCAATTGTCGAAAATCGAGGATGGAAAGCAATACAGTTGATCATTTCTCGGTGGCCCTCTAAGGTATGTCTTGATGGTATTCTAGGTAGCCAAGATTTCGGGTCTTGGTTTCGCTTCGATAGGGAGGTAGGCGTGGCATTATCGAGTTCAGATTGGAGCGATGCGTTTCGTGACTCGAGGTCCATTATCTAGCGAACAGTTGGGACCGATCAGCCTCCTGTGGAAGAAATTTGAAATAACTCAAGCACGCAAAGGTCGAGCAATATGTACCTTCTTCTGTAGCCTCACAATACTTGTCCATTTCTTCTCAAGGAGCGTCTCGTACTTCTTCTCGGTGGCGACATCGTATACATCTTCGCCAAGGCCAACCTCTTCTCGAAGGGCAGTAGCAGATTTTGGCAAATTATTAGCTGAAAGGTAAGCTATAATGGATTTGTGCCTGGGAGTGCCGAAATTAGCCTTTCATCATACCAAATACCAGGCCACTTCAAGATAGAGGCGTCGCCAGGAGAAGACTTGGTGATACTCACAGCTCCTCAGCCTGCCGTGTCGGTAATGTGCGACTCATTGCGCCTGCACCAAAGATGCTGCTCGTGGGGGGTTGGCTTCGTGGCCAGGCCCTCTAGCGGTGCACAACTGCCGTTGCGGCAGAGTAATCGTGGTTTGTAGGATCGTAATGGTCAATGTCGAGGAAGAGGCGGTCGGAGGCATATGGATGGAGACTCGAGAAGCTGTGGGCTGGTGGGTTGGACCTCTGTTCGTCAGAGTGCAATCTGTCAACCCAATTCGCAGTCGCCAGTCTTCAAAACAGGATGAGCTTGCGCGTACAGCTCGCGTCTGTATAAGAATAAACTCTGAACGCGCAGACTAGCACTTACCAACGAAACTATGCCTAGCTACGTGGTTTGAAGCTTCAACCTGGGCTTGTCCCAGATGGTGGGGTTGACGCCAATGTCCACAATTGCAGCCCACCATCCCAAAACGTCACGTGTAAGGGGGAATTCACTACCCTAGAGATTGAATTTGAACTTCATTATTTTGATGACATTGATGCACGCATTATACAAGTTATACGCTGAATAGCAGTTGATAGAAGGCGTTAAGGATCAATCCAGATGAATTGACTTATTATAGCACATCTATTCGTACAATCTCGTCACATTGGTGCCTTTTTGGATGTGTGACATTTTGAGTGTTACAATACAACATGGAGTAACCAATCCACCGAACCACCTTCGCCGCCTCATCGCCTGCTCACTAGAATGTGTCCTCCAGCATGGTAAATATATGTTGATTCTGGTCGAACCAATGTCCCAACTCTGTACCATGGCTACTAAACGCCGCACTCTGCTGACCATATTCTCTTGTTGCTGAATTGGACTGGTCATATGACCGGCTGGGCAAGGGTAATCCAGCCTCAGAATAGAACATTTCAAACGGCATGTCGGTTGTTCTCTGAATTGTTGGGACCGAGGGTGTGCTTGTTGGAGAGTTAATGTATTTGCACGCAACATCATACATCAACTTGAAAAGCCGCAGCTGTTTCCTGTAAATGTCTGGGAGAGTCGGCGGCAAGAGCTGCAACGTCTCAACAACGGCAGATAGTTTCCCCAAATGAGTTTCATCACGGGTTTCAATAACATGACAGAAAATCACGATAAATGGAATGAAAGGAGCGGATAGAAGAGCCCTACGGAATCGTGATGCTTCGTTAGTGGCCTCTCCCTGTTGCGGATATAGAGGAACATCTTACCATTGCACATATAGTTCAACAATGCTCATTTCGACATCTTTGAGAATATCCAAGCAAGCTCTATGCTCTTCAAGACACTGATTTGCGGTATGTAGGCATTCCGGGCAAAATGCCGAACCTCTGTCTGTGGCCGGCCGAATGCTGCGGTACACCAGAGTGAGCGTTGCTAATTGAGATATTCTCTCAGCTCTCATCATTATGTCAATTACTTGTCCGCCTATGTCCTCGACATTGTGATGGGCAAAGTATGCTTCCATAGCGCCTGTCGTAGTGAAAACTCGTTCCAACTCCGCCGCAATTTCTCTAGCACGAACGTCACGCACGTCGGTTGACTCAGCAAGAGCGCTTAAGCTGTATATATCGTCGTAAATTTTGCCATGTAATGTGGCAGTCTCGATCCACCCAGGAAACACTGTCATTGTCTGGTCAGTCGAATAGATGTCATGTGTCTGCACGCGAAGAGTTATGTCGCCATCTCGTAGTGATGATGGGCGATTCAATCGTAGTGCAACCATTTTGTCGAGCATGTAGATGGACCAGAAGAGTTTGGTTCTGCGCTGTTTGGAATAACTTGTTTCGGGCGTTGCCAAAGCCTCCCTATTGTACCCAAGAGTCTGGCAGATCTGACATGCTACCACTAAGGAGTTCCAAGCCATGGATAGTTGAAATGATTGGAGATAATAAGCGGACTAGAAATTGATTCAGCACAATAATGAAAGGGAGGCTTGACTGCTGGTATTGCATCTTACAGTCATATATAAGGCTAGGGCAAAATCGAACGAGGCTGGTATGTTGAAAGGCATGCCCGATAAAATGGCTGTAAGATTTTCTCGAGAAAGAGCTCCTTGGGCATAGAACTCCTTCTTTAGGGAATCGTCACTCTCTGCATTACCACATTGAACGAAGAGGCGATGGAGGCCGCAATGAACTATGAGGGTATCGGCCAGAGATGGCTTTCCGGAGTATACAGTCATGAAATACTCAACGAATTGACTGACGCTTTCAAATTCCATAGACCAAAGTAGTTTAAGCCACGTTGACTCTTGCGTGGAGTTAATAATACTGAGCTGGTTGGCGGCAAATGGAAAAGAGTTCATACGTACCTCGTAGGCGCTGGAGTGCCAACATCGCTATCTGCATAGGCGGCAGGGATAATCCTCCGACGCTTGAAGCGTGTGGTATGAGCCTTGCAACTGTAGGAGGGCCCTTTTTGCGTTTGTACTGGGTCGCAACTAGGGATTGCTTCAGGGCATGGAGACTTGACTTGACTTCGGGCAGGTGCTCCATTGGATGCGCACTATCAACAAGCCTTTCCGCTAAATGTGTCGCAAAGGCTGCTTGAGATTCTAATGCCACATCGCCCCCGATACCAGCCCCCGAGTCGTCATCGCTCTCATTATATTCAGGTAACTGAGGCGTCGTGTATGAAAATGCTGCTGTATTCGTTGACGTAGGCTTTTCTGGCTTGGAGGACGACGACCCGAGCTTGTCGAGGGAAAGGCATATGTGGTCAATCTTTCTGGAGATCTCATCGAGCTTCTGCTCGCTGGAAGAGGAGTCAGGCATGCAAGTTGATCGCTAATGCTCCTTTCCGAAAGAGAGACTTACTATCCTTGGGAAACTCTCACTTGTTTTCGCTTGGTCCGGGGTTTATACCCAGCTGGATAGGTGCAGCCGAGTTGTTTCCGTGAACACGGACCGCATGGATACGTGCGATCACATCGTACCTTGGGGTTCAACGTCAGCAGGTATCGTTCAAGATTGGAGATACGAAAGTCATGAATCATGATGTACCTTTCGTTGCCGGCAATGGTCGCACTTGTATGCAGAGTATCAGCTGGCTTTCTAAGTCTAAAGCGGCCGCAGAATGGCCAAACAATGAAATGGAAGAATCTTACAGACAACTTGTAAATTGGGACTTTGCGCTCGTCGTGGGTGCCACTTCCGTCGAGCTCGTCCTTGGCTCCTTCCATGCCCATCAGGACGCAGGGGTAGCTCCTTCCAAGGATGGTTGAGGCAACTACTTTCCCAGAAGATGCAAGGGTACCAGCGAATCCTAAATTGATGTAAAATACTGTAAACTGAAAAAGAACCTCAATCCGATGACGTGGATGGATGCCAGGTAGGAAGCCGACAGAGGCATTGCTAGCACTTGAGATCTTGGCTGTTCGGCCGTTGCGGATCCCGCGGCCCTGCGAGTCCGATTGCAGTGCCACGATGCTAAACCTTGACCAGTGGCTATGCCCTGAGCAGTGTAAGGTGTATTTTGCTGCTAGCGGGTCAAATTGACCATGCATTTGTTCATTACAGGGAATAGCCAATTTGTCTCAAATCATGGTAAAAACATGAGATTTATATGAGCATTGGTGAGTGTAATAGGAGAGAATATGTCTGATTTACGCCTACATGCACACTGAACATTTCTACAGTGATCATCGTTCGTACTTTAATAAGAAACAACCATCATTGTAATCTTACCCTGACTCAAAAGCTTCGGTCACCTCAATGCTGGTGCCTACAGGGACCTAAAGGCTTGGCAAAGATAACACATTCTGCCATCATTTGAACCCTGAATCAGATCACTCATCCTCGTCATCAACGTTGAAAGCTTGGCATGCGATATGTGACGTTGGCGCTTCTTCGGACCCTCCGAGTTGCCGATAGTGGAGAAGGATGCTGTCTTGATTCTGTAAGGCAGCGCTCTCTCGGACAAAACATCTTAGACCATGGCTCCGAAAATCCTTTTATAAGGTAAGACAGTAGATTATGTTTATCTTGGTGACGTGTTTAATGGGGCGGTGGAATATGAACCAGAAATTTCTGTTTTCTTTAAATTCCCACAATGTCAACCCCGAAGCAAATGTGAAGGACAATATTTTATTCCATCGTCATACTTCACACTAGACCGCTATTCTCTTTGTATTTATATCTTCTTTCTTTACAAAAACAGGCATCGTAATTAAAACCGCTCTTTCTAAGTCACGTCCTGCAATTCCAAAGTCCCGTATTCATGGCCACCGCTGAAAAAGGGTCCCCAGCTGGGACTACACCGGACGCGGTGCAGACACAGCCAAGTGAATCATCATTAGAGAAGGCAGGGGGCCTCAAAAGCTTTGCTGTGAGTGTCATCATCTTGAAAATAAGAGATGTATCCTTAAAGACTAACACAGCTCCCAGCGTGTCTTCGCTTATGGCCAAACCACAGAGTACATCCTCCTCTCCATTGGCCTTCTTGCCTCTGCTGGATCTGGAGCAGCGTTAGCAATGGTTAATCTCGTTATTGGTAAATTCATCTCCGTCATGACCAACTTTACCGCGACCGGATCGCCCCCAGACAACTTCATGTCGGAGGTTTCCAAGTATTCGTACGTGCGTGTCTACTTGTGTCTTGCCATAAACACCACTGACACCGTATTTCAACAATAGGCTCTACTTTGTCTATATAGGTATTGCAAGGCTCGTCCTCACATACACCTACTCGTCTCTCCTTACCTACGTTGCCCTCAGGATTACGAGAAACATTCGATACGCATACCTACGTTCAGCGTTACGCCAAGAGGTCAGCTTTTTTGATCACGGCACCGGAGGCTCTATATCTATGCAAGCCACTACAAATGGAAAATTAATACAATCGGGAACATCTGAAAAACTTGGTCAGGTTTTTCAAGCTGTGTCCACCTTCATCGCAGCTTTCATTATTGCCTTTGTCAGCCAGTGGAAGCTTACTCTAATCTTAATATGCATTGTGCCGGCTTTATTGATTGTGGTTAGCATTGCTGCAGCATTTGATGCAAAAATTGAGACGGATATTCTCAAAACGTACGGCCAAGCCGGCGCGTTCGCAGAGACAGTCCTCGGCAGCATCCGGACCACGCACGCCTTCAGCCTTGGTGAGAGAATGGTGCAAACATACTCCGAGTTCCTCAAAAAGGCGAGAACCTTGGGAAACAAGAAGAGTCCACTTTATAGCATCATGTTTGCCGGAGAGTACTTTATCGTGTTTGCTGGTATGGGTTTGGCGTTTTGGCAAGGGCTGGGGATGCTTGCCAGAGGAGAAGTCAAAGAGATTGGCACCATTTTCACGTAAGTTCGCAAACCACACCTCCATTGTGAAGCCAACTCCCAAATTGACATAGTATGAAGTGTCTTGTTTTCGGTAATCATTTCCGCTGCAATGATCAACTCTGTTGCGCCGCATATGGTCACCTTCAGCCGCGCTGCTTCTGCTGCCGCCGAACTATTTGTGCTCATCGATCGTCAATCTGATATCAACCCGTTTGATGAGTCCGGGGACAAGCCGCTGAACACAAATGGGGAAATAAGCCTGGAGGGGATCAATTTCAGTTACCCTACTCGTCCTAATATTCGCGTGTTGAACAATTTCAGTCTTTCTGTCCCAGCTGGAAAGGTCACAGCTCTGGTGGTACGTAACCTGACTTATACTCAGGATTAGCGTGTCTAACATATAGCAGGGGGCAAGCGGTTCCGGTAAGAGCACCATAATCGGACTGATCGAGCGTTGGTACAACCCCAGCTCGGGCACCATCAAGCTGGACGGTAAGGATATTCGGGGTCTAAATTTGAAGTGGCTTCGAACGAACGTACGTCTGGTTCAACAAGAGCCTGTATTATTCAATGGGACCGTTTTCGAAAATATCTGTAACGGGCTAGTTGGTACAGAATGGGAATTCGAACCGTCACACTTACAACTCGAGCGCGTCAAGGCAGCGGCCAGGACTGCTTTTGCTCATGACTTTATCGAAGACCTTCCTCAGGGATACAACACTCGTATTGGAGAACGGGGCGGCTTACTATCTGGGGGACAAAAGCAGCGGATTGCCATTGCCCGAAGCATAATTTCAGAACCCAAGATTCTGCTTCTCGACGAGGCGACCAGTGCGTTGGATCCCCACGCTGAGGGCATCGTGCAAAAAGCCTTAGATGAGGCATCAAAGGATCGGACAACGATTGTAATCGCTCATAAACTCAAAACCATCCAGGGGGCGGACAACATTGTCGTCATGAAGCAGGGAATGATAGTAGAGCAAGGAAAGCACCATCAGCTTGTTGGTCTTGACGGAGCATATGCCAAGCTTGTTAAGGCGCAGGATCTCTCACCACAGAAGGGCAACTCGGGGTTATCTGATACTTCAGATGACGAAGATGAAAACTCACCGGAAGCTATTAAAACACTAACTAGAAGGAAGACTTCTGAAATGAACGCAATACTAACACTCACGGATCGTGAAAACTATGCACTTCACCAAGTCACGGGAGTATTTACTACCGTACTCAAACTTGCTCGAGCTACACCGGAAATCAAATGGTGGTATGCTATTACATTGCTGGGTTGCGTGGTTGGCGGTAAGTCGGCCGCAAACAACTGATCCATCTAAACCGTACTAATGATAGATAGCTGGAATTTACCCTGGCCAAACTCTCCTCCTTGGCAATGTCCTCGACTTGCTGAACAGTCCAAATATGAAAAGCCGCGGCAATTTTATATCTCTCATGTTCTTTGTCATGGCTATCGGGCTTGGAGTGGTATATGCCGTTATTGGTTGGACTTCGAACGTTATTGCTCAGGTGAGCTTGCCAACGGGAACTGAGAGTTACCCTTTAAAGAAGCTAACAAAGCTCATTTAGACGTTTAGTCAAAAGATCCGATGCGACATGTTCAAAGCCCTGCTTCGTCAAGACCTTCGCTTTTTCGACCGCCCAGAAAACACGGTTGGTTCTTTAACAAGCAAAATCGACTCGAACTCCCAATCTGTATTTGAACTCATGGGCTTCAATATTGCCCTTATCGTCATGTCCATGGTTGCAGTGGTTGCCTGTAGCATCATGTCGATATCTTATTCTTGGAAGCTCGGCCTTGTAGGAGTCTTTGCTGGTCTCCCACCCATGCTTCTAGCCGGCTATGCTCGAATTCGCGTCGAGACTAAGATGGATTCTGAAATTGACAAGAAATTCTCCAAGAGTGCGTCCATCGCGTCCGAAACTGTCACTGCCATTAGAACCGTTTCGTCGCTTGCTATCGAAGAAGATGTTCTGCGAAGATACACTACTGAGCTAGACACCGCGATTAGTGGATCTAAGGCATCGTTGTTTACCATGATGATCTGGTTCTCGTTTACCCAGTCGGTGGAGTACTTCATTCTTGCGCTTGGCTTCTGGTATGTGTTCTTTTAAAGTCGAATGCCTCATTGTCAAGCACTAATGATAATCCTCAGGTGGGGATCTAAGCTCGTCTCGCAAGGCCAAATCACATTCGTCCAGTTCTTCAACTCCTTTATGGCGGTTTACTTTTCCGGACAAGGCGCCGGACAGATGTTTAGCTTTGCAAGCAGCTTTACGAAAGCCAATTCCGCCGCGAATTACTTCTTCTGGCTTAGGAGTTTGGAACCAACTATTCGGGAAACGACAGAAAATGAGAACAACCGCCCCCAAAAGAACTGTAGCTCGTATGATTTTCAAAATGTGGAGTTTTCGTACCCTCTTGCACCCCATAATCGAGTTCTAAAGGGAATTTCACTCAATGTAGGTGCTGCGTCGAATGAGAACTACCAACGGAGTGTACTAATTGAGCGTCAAACAGATCGAGCCTGGCCAATTCGTTGCATTTGTTGGTGCATCTGGATGCGGTAAGAGCACAATGATATCACTGCTGGAACGATTCTACGACCCAACAAATGGTTCAATCATTATTGACAACCGCCATGCCATGAACGACTTGAATCCACGATTGTACCGCGCCTGTGTTTCTCTCGTCCAGCAAGAACCAACACTCTTCCCCGCTAGTATTCGTGAAAATATCGCCATGGGCATCGACCGGGGCATCAATGACAAGGAGGTAGATGACAAGACCATCGAAGCTGCTTGTCGTGCAGCCAATGCGTGGGACTTTGTCAGCTCGCTCCCAGATGGCCTGGCGACACCCTGTGGCACGAGTGGAAGTCAACTCTCTGGCGGACAAAAACAGCGTATTGCGATTGCCCGAGCTCTTATACGTAACCCGAGTGTCATCTTGCTAGACGAAGCAACAAGCGCTCTGGATACCGAGTCGGAAAGAATAGTTCAGTCAGCATTAATGGATGCAGCTTCGTCTGGCAGCAGGATCACCATTGCTGTTGCGCATCGGCTGTCCACCGTTCGAAATGCAGACAATATCTTTGTGTTTTTTGGAGGGCGGATTGTGGAGGCTGGCTCTCACAGTGAGCTTATCTCTCAAGGAGGAATGTATAAGAAGATGTGTGAGGCTCAGAGCCTGGACTCTGCGGTGTGATTTTGGTAATCGCAGAATAGGTTCCTTATTGCATGTGGTTGAACTGAGAGACATAGAATGTCTCGCAAATATAATACTGTATAATACAAGAATTATTGCGCCGAGAAGTCCTTGTCAATTAAGAGAAAATCAAGCTCCTTGAGGCACGATTTGCAACACTGCATGATAGAAGTTTTACTTTGTTGCTTTTTGGAATGTTGGAGACGGTTTCAAGTCCGAGAATCTGCCCATAGTTTGACTAATGTTGCTGGTCTGGACCTGTCTGCCCTATTTTTTTGATCATTAGGACCAATTGAAGCTATCAGCACTTTGTGGATGCTGAACTCGGACAACTCCCGGCGACCTCGCCCCCATTCTTGGTTTTACATCGCGTCACTGTGTCGAAGTTATAGGCTGAGTGAGGCTCAGCGCCTATGTGAAACCTTGCGATGTCAGCGAGACCAGCCACACGGCATGCAAAAGCACAGCCTGAGTTCCCGGTCCTGTCTATGAAGTAACATCATGTAGTCCCATATCTCTAGGTATATTGGTCTAATGCATGAAATGTACGTGTTTAGGAAGTTGAGGTTTCTGAACGTAACGCCAGCCTCTATCACTAACGGCAACACTCATCGATTCCATACCATCTACATCCCCAACCCGACCGGGGTTACTGGATTCCCCACGGCGTTTTATTACCCATCCATCAAAGCTTAAACGGGCTTGGCAATAAAACAGGACGAAACGTGGGGGCGACGGAGGTGGCCCTGTCCTCGGTCACCCTGCAAATTGGAAGAGTCTCCCTGGAAATTACCTTACAGTAGAAATGAAGACAGACAAAATTGAGCTGTAACAAGCCACGTGCTTTTCGGACGCCGCCCGAACTAGTCTTGGGCCATGGTTTACAATTGACCAATGCAGCATGGGGAAGTTTGCCTCGTGTTTAGGAATAGTTTCAGGAATCAGGACCCTGGCAAGGCGAATACCCACTGGGACCTGTCAACTCGTGCCAAGAGATGAGATCGTCTGAGAATAGATTGACACCCTAGATCACCTCCTGCGGTAAACAGAACGAGGTAGTCTGTGGGTAGCCTGGACAATCACTAGGGCGATCACTTTAGCCAGTTTTACGAACTTGGGATTGAGAGAGCAACCGGAAAACCGGCAGCTAAGCGGTATTGATAGTCTTTAGTCAAACGCGGACGTGGCCAGATTACGTGGATACGATGCCATAAACACAACTATGTGAGACTGCAAATAGAGCAACGTCAATTCACAGCCCAGTCGTCCTCGTTTCGACATGCCGACTGCCGTAATTGCACTGCTAATTGGCACTTGTGTACGCAGGCAGTAAGAATCAGGGTTTCGGAGAATGAGTTACCGGCCCACACGCCGAGTCAATTCTTCAAGGCTATGTCGGCGCTTCCTAGTCCCAGTTATACGCCACGAAGCTTGATTTGCTGTTTCCCCTGTGAGTTTGTTACAGAGTCTGGGTCCATGTTATAAAAAAGATTCTATTAGGACGAAGAAGTGTTCCAAGCCTCGGTTTCATCTCAAGTTGTCCTTTTGATGGGCCCCGCCACGAAATTGAAGATGTTAATGTAGTCAACATGAATATATATATTCCCTCACATCGTTGGTCGAACCCATTTCCAAAAATCACATCCATCAACCGCTTTGCTTATTCATTTCTTCATATATCCCTTAAATATAAAATTTCTTCTTGTTTGACACAATGAAGTTGACATTCGCTACCGTTCTGCTTCCTTACCTCCTGCACAGCGCTCTGGCAGCGCCTGCAAACACCGAGCGTGGCCTTGACACTGACGAACAAGACGTCGAAGAGAGAGGTTTCGACATCAGGGATGCGCACCCTCTGGGCGTCCGCGGCGCGGGCGTAGGAAATGCCGCCAACAATGCGAACAACGCGGCCGGAACTCAAGTAGCTGTTGTAGACGCTACGCAAACTGCTGCTGCTGTCGTGGATGCTACCCAGGCTGCGGCGGCCGCGCAGAGCTCAGCTGCCGCAAACAACGCCGCGGCCAAGAAGAAGGCCAAAGGCAAGGGAAAGAAGAAGGGAAAGGGTAAGGGCAAGAAGAAGGGAAAGGGTAAGGGCAAGGGGAAGGGTAAAGGGAAGGGCAAAGGAAAAGGCAAGGGCAAAGGAAAGGGTAAGGGCAAGGGCAAAAAGAAGGCCGCAAAGGTCGTAGTCTAGAGACAATCGTCTCAGCAGGGCAGTCCAGTCTTCAAGAAGATCACAAAGATATGACCTAGACAAATGGAACAAGTTTGGACTGTCATGAAACATGCTCTCCGTAACCCATAACTGTGGAACTGACTGACAAATCAAGAACCGAGTATTGACTTCCCAAAGTCGTTTATTTGTTTGTCACTTCCGAGAAACTACTTTCCTCACTCATATTCTTCGCACAAATGTTCTCGCAAACGATGCGTCCTGTGACGACATTTCGTCACACCAGCGTCCTGACAGTCAACACATATAAAGTACCGTCTTCCGTCACACCTCGTGCACCACAGCAAAGTTGTATCCCGAATAGTGCACCTCGTACAGACACTGCAACAGTGGGCATCCCGGTCTCCGTTAGTAGTTGAGCCACGGAACTCTACTAGGCTCGGCAATGCGGTTATATCCTCGGAATCGCCGTGATCTGTTAGATCTGCAATTAGGCCTGGAATCCCAATGGATTTTGCCCACCACATGGGCGTCCGTCCGAAGAAATCTATCGCAGAAAAGGCGCTAGGAGTTTCAACCAGCTTGTTAAACAGCAAGTGTGCAATAATCCTGCAGCTGTTGTTTCGCACTGCGGCAAGTAGAACACTGCACTGGTAGCTATCCTTGGTCTCGGGATTGGCATGATGAGAAAGTAACAGGATGAATATATCTGTATGTCCTTTCGCTGCGGCCAGAAAGAGGGCTGATCTGCCGTTGTCATTTTTCGCATCAACGTCAATTGACTTTGCCTTGAGTAGTGCCTGAACTGCTCCTAGCTGGCGGTGATATGCTGCTAGGTGCAAGGCAGTATCACCAGATAAGTCCTTGATGGTTGGATTTGCACCATGATCAAGAAGAAGTTCGATTACTGATTCGTATCCCTGCTCTGCAGCATTATGCAAGGCGGTTTGACCTTCATGATCTCGCGACTGCAATATCTCGTTGTTGCCATTGGCAAGCAGAATTCTCGCAGCATCTATGTTATCTCCAGCAACGGCAAGTTGCAAGGCACTTTCACCAGCTTCAGTGACAACAGTAGCATCCGCGTTCTTGGAAAGCAACATCTTGACTGTCTCGACATCTCCATTATCAGCTGCATAATGCAACGCCGTCCACCCCATCTGCCCACTGACGTCAATCTCAGCGCCACGCGCGAGTAACAGCTTGGCCATGTCCAACTGACTTAAATTCACCGCCGAGTGTAGTGCCGTGAACCCATCACTCATCAGCGTAACATCTACTCCCTGAAGAAGAAGTAGCTCTGCCACCTCTGTATCACCGCCGGCAGCGGCGGCTCGTAATACTCTTGAGCCGCTCTCGCCAGTCAGCTGAGCAGCACCCCCTTTATCTAGGAGCATTTTCACCGCCTCCAAGTGACAATTTTCCGCTGCCAAGCACAATGGTGTGCAGCCATTTGAATAATCGCCGAGGGGATCAGCTCCATGCTCGATGAGTGTCTTGATGACGTTGGCGTGCCCTGACTTGGCGGCTTCCTGTATCGCTTGCCAGTTATTTACCGTCCGAAATGTCATCGAGGCTCCGTGATCGAGTAGAAACCTGACGGCATCATCTTGACCAGCTTGTGCTGCCCAAAACAAGGGCGGTCGCAGTATCGTGCAACCCTTATTGACGTCGGCTCCATGAGCCAACAGAATCTTGATGACCTCGACACTGCCACTGTATGCTGCCCAGTCGAGCGGTGACATGTCAACTTCAGAGGGCACTGCTATATTTGCCCCTTTATCCAGAAGGGCCGCCACAATCTGGGCATGCCCCCCTTTCGCAGCGACTCCAAGCGCCGTTTGGTACTCTTCGTCTTCGTCCTCTACCCTAATACCAGGCAAATCTAGTAGAGCTTCGACGACTTTGGTGTGACCGCCCTCCGCTGCTGACACAAGAATTGCAGTATTCTTAGGAGGCTTAGCTCCTGCCGAGATGGCAAGCTGTAGTGTTTCGATACGACCATTTTTCGCAGCCCACGGCAGTGCAAAAGAGCCATTGGGTTGCCTGGCATCGTGTTTGAAAAGTTGTAAAGCTAGAAGTTGATGGAGTCGCCTGTTGACAGATAAGAGAGAGGCGATGTCCTTTGAGTCCTGCAGATATGACGCCAAGGCAAGTATCAGCTCGTTGGATAAATTTAGGAAGATAGCCATTTTGAAGTGTTAATCCGCTGCGAAAATGGTCGTGGTCATGGGTAAAAGAACTGGCCATCCACCAAGTGACACAACAGTCACTGGATCTGGAAACTCAGCAACGTAGATTCGTCGTGGGATTGCAGGAGAAGAGACAACATGGCCTTTCCGCATTCATTTCTAAGAGGAACCGTTGTCAATGAGTCTCATGCACCAGTCGCTTGGGGATAATGGCCCATGCAAACCACGAGGTGACTTGCGGAGTGGAAGTTGAGACAAACTTGCCATGAACTAAGGCCTGGACGACCATGTTTTATTCGTATTCGGCTAGTCCAGGACCAGGAAATGGAGTCAAACCGCTCGTATATTTCGGCTAGGAGATGGATTGAGCCTAACATTGAACCAGACATGATCCACATGCAGAGCCGCCACTAGTCTCACCAAAACCGCGTTCGACAACACCTGTAACCCCTGTAAAGGCGCAGAGAGTGGATATTGATCAGCCTCACCTTGCGATTCAATTATACCGGAAATATTGCGTGCCTTTGCATATAATGGCTTTCCCGCGTGACTTCGTTGACCCTCATAAAGGCGAACCACGCCGGCAGTTCTGTTCATCTATGGACCAGGAACTGAATCAGCCAAGCGTCCATAAGGGCGCAGGTACAAGTCAGAAGCCAAAGTAGCTTGTAATTAAAGCTGTAGATCACCGCGTTTTTAATAAGAGAAACACCAAATGTTGTAAAGTCGATATCGAATATAGAATGTATATGAATGATAATGCCTGTATATTTACGAGGAACCAGTACTATTTACAATCGCACTTCGCCCTGTGGCCATAAATATATTCAGTGGGCCGCGGCGAGCACTTTAACCTGAAGGGTTGCCGTTGAAAGCAAGCAGGTTAACAGTTCCGCTGGGAACGCGGCGGATGGCATTCTTGGTAGCAAGAGTGCGGATTCTCTCACAGAGAGCCTGCGCACCGGGGAAACCCTCCAAAGAAGCCAGGTAGGCAGCAAGACCAACAACATGGGGGGTAGCCATGGAGGTACCAGAAATGGAGTTCTAAAGGCATGTTAGACTGAAAAGATATCGCGACATGTACAAGATAGGGGGCTACTTACGGTACCGCCACCGGGCCAGGTGGAAAGAATACCACTTCCAGGAGCAAGAATATCGACAACTCGTCCGTAGTTGGAGAACGAGGAGAGGTTGTCGGAAGAATCAGTAGCACCAACAGTGCAGACACTGGGCTCGGAGGCAGGAGAAGTGTTCGCGGCATCTCTGGCGTCGTTTCCGGCAGCAACAGCGAGGAAAACACCAGACTGGATCATCTTGGCGGCAGCCTGGTTAAGAGAAGCAGAGTAGCCGCCTCCCAAGCTCATGTTGGCAACGACGCCCTTGGGGCAGCTTCTCTGTCGTGAATCTTGGATTGCATAGTCCATTCCGGAGAGGATACCGGAAGTCGAACCGGAACCCTGGTTGCTGAGGACCTTGATTCCGTAGATGTTGGTCTTCTTGGCTACGCCGTAACTGCGGCTGCCAATGGTTCCAGCGACATGGGTTCCATGGCCGTTTCCGTCAGAGTTCTCTCCGCTGATAAAGGATCGGAGGAATTTTGCTCGACCCTCGAACTCCTGTTGTCCGAGTTAGGTATGAGTGAAAAGTAACATGTGATTCAAATATTTGGTTGGGTAGTTTCTTACCGGATGAGAGGCATCGACACCAGTGTCAATGACGTAGGAGCAGGTACCTGCACCGGCACTGTTGTCGTAGTTGTAGGTACGACTTCCGCTCTGGCGGTGAGAAACGCGAGCCAAGCCCCATGGCGCTCCTGGTTGCTCGACGTAAGCATTGATTCTGATGGTGGCGTCCTTTTCAATGTAATCAACCTGTGTATAGCGTTAGAAAAGGGATCGACTCCGAGAATATACACGATGGGAGTCTTACATCAGGGTGATGGCGAAGCTGCTCAACGGCTGTAGCGTTCAAACGGCCCGCAAACCCCTTGAAGATGTTGGAGTAAGTCCTCTCAGCCTCGGCGTTGTGCGCCTTGAGCACATTGTCGGCAGAGGAGATGGAAAAGGTCTCCTTGTATTTGACAATGTACTTGTTGGCAATGAGTTCTCCCCTTGGGCTGAGCAATGGCGCTGGCTCGGCCCGCTTGGCTGACGGGGCGGCAAAGGCCAAGGACAGAAAGTTGATCAGCAACAGGCCTGAATGCATCATGGGCAAGCCTGTGATGTAAGGCAACAATGTTCAGATGAGTGGATGTTTCTATGGTGTCGATCTGAGCTGTTTCGAGTTGTGAGAGAGCAGGAATGTCTCAATTTATAGTCTGACGTTGTGGCAAGATTAGGTCATGGCGAGATTATTCATTTCCGTGTTATGAAGGCCTACCTGCCAGATTTGGACTAAATGTCATGATAAAGCAGGTATTTGTTGGCAACCTTGATGAGATGGTTTGGTCTGAATCCGTTCAACTTGGAAAGAGGGCTCAGTGGCGGTGATGCCAAGACGATCCGGGTCAGAAACCTACGCTCACGTTGACACGCTGACCAGACTTGCAATACGTTGAATAGCATCGAGTATCCTATATAGGAAAGGTGCCACGATAAGGGTGTGAAAATGTGACCTTCCTTGAGAGTGGTTCAGACTCTGTGTGAATGAGTGGTTCTTGAACGCTGGCATTGTGTTGCGTGATGGCTACTAGTTTACATTGAGCATAGTCTTGCACTCTGGGATGAGATCTGGGGTTTAGGACTCGGGGTCTGGTAGAATAAATCTCGGAGCATATCTCCTGAATGAGTTTTGTTTTTGCAACCTCATGTGGGGGGTTAGCCACCATACACACACCTGACTTGGAGAATCCCAGAAGACTTGGCACAAAGGCTTCCAAAGGCGATCTAGTAGTGCATATTGCAGCCCAGAAAGGCATCACTCTCTCAAACGGCCATTGTCCCTTTGTTTGTGATCATTTCCACCCCCGCCTCTCAAACAGACGGTCTTACAAGACTAACAACTGCCGTAGCCCACTCAATCTGTCAATTGTAAATTTAGCTCCAATCTGACGCATATATAGCTGACAACACTATAAATAACCATAAAGTTCCCCATATCGCCCGGATCTTCGAAAGTACCAAAAGTTAGTTCCCAAACGGGAAGCTTGAATAGTACCTAGGGTGGCATCGGCCCACCAAAAAGGAAGGCCGGCGTAATACTTGAATATTAAGCCACAACTTGAAACTCAGTGCATGATGTGGGGGGGACGTTTAGTCCGGTTCCCCGTGTTAGCATCTCCATGGACTTGAGACCGCGGGTCTAGCTTGGCATTGGAGGTGATTGACATAACTCCGAGGCTTATGCTGATTAGAGCTTGGCACCAATGTTGGCAAGCTCACGCTCGCTATGGGTCTGCCGGGGGTAGTATGGTTATAAACGTGCTTATCTAAGATCTTATTCCCTTGAGGCAGGGGTCGGCGATAAGGGAAACGTAGTATCTTGCGGCTCGAAATTTGGTAGACTAGGGGAGGCAACCTAACTAATCAGGAAGTTCCATTGGTTGCATCTGCCGTTATAGACTCTTGGCCGCGGAAGACGAAAGAGAGAACAGTGGCGTTGTTTGTACTGCTGGTGTCAACGTCGGCGGAGGTATGACTCGGCTGATGACCTGGGTAATGCTACTCTGGGGTGTCCTGAAGGCTGGCGGATTGTCACATGTATCATATGGTCATGGTGTAATAACATTTGACAAAGTTTATTAATACAGAAAGGTAGAACAAGCCGTTTAAATCGCAAGAAGCATTCGTTGGTAATTCACTGAAAACAGAGTAACATGGGGGGTCGGTCATCTCCCATACTGAAGAAATCAAGCTAAAAGTCTATCCAGAAGTCATGTTTGGCAGGTGCTAACCGTTTTACGTAGGTCATGGGGGCTTCTATCACCCCGTGATGCTTGTGCTGCGAACGCCGCATCCTTTCACCGTCTTTTCCTTTGTTTTCTTGGCCGCTGTTGAGATGAACACTTTCGCTTGCCTATACCACGAGGCTGGGATAGTCCTTCAGACGGCTGTACTGTTTCGCCAACAAGTCTCGAAACAATTCCAGATGGATTATTCATCTCCTTGGTTGCATTTGCCAACCGTTTACTCCTCCACAGGGGCGCTCTTGTTGGATTTGGCTCATCATCGACTGGCTCGCCCTCGTCTGGATTTGATGGCGGACTATGAGTCTCCGGCAGGGAAGCTTGAGTGGGCAGAGAGTGCCGTCTGCATGCTGAGGGGGAACCCTCTGGTGGCGATGATGATGCATGTGGTTCTGCTTGGATGTCCACGGCGTGGTGGTCTCTGGTTCCGGTTGCTGTAGGAAAGAGCACTGAATCACCAGCGCCAAATAGGGACCGCGTGTTGGATCCTCTTGTAGAAGGACTTTCAAATATAGGTGTCCAGCCAAAAACTGTTGAAGTTGGTGCCTGGAGACGGTCGTCATGAGGCGGGTCAACTTGAGGCGCCGGCGGCAATTCAACCGGCCGCTCATGTTTCCACGACGCTCCAGGTAGTATATCCCATTCGTTGTCCCAGATATTTCTCCGTTTCCAGTCTTTCTTGACGTTTTGGTAAGCAACGGTGTTAACATCGAGATTCCCGAGGACGACAGACGTCTTCGATTGGGCCTCTAACCGTTCGCTTTCCCTGGCAACTTGGTAGTTGAACTGGTTAAACGGGCGAGAGGCATTTACAAGTTTTTGCCGCTTGCGTTTGCGACTTTCCCGTTGCTCATCAGTTTGCTGCCGGCGTTGTGCGTCTGGCTGCTGAGGTGACGGCATAAAAAGGTTGAAGCCTGGTAGTGGATCGTGCTCGACGTCGGCCTCAGAATCTGACTCTGACGGCTCTTCATGCCTCCAGCAGCCCCATGGTATTCCGTGGCGCCAACGTTTTCTCCAGATGCCTTGGTCAAGCCAACTCTTCTTGACGTTGTTGTTGATAATGGTATGATAGTAACAGCCCACGTATTTGTCGGGATGCTTTTGGACGTCTTCCATTATCCTCTCCCTCTCGAGAGCCACTTGATCCATCCATTGCTGGTACGGCAACGAAACCATTCGTTCTACTCGTAAGGCGTACTCGAGATGCCGGGGTGCAATATTCCTATTTCTGAGTGATGCCCCTCCGTCGTCGCTCTCACTGGGGCTGCTTCCGATGGCGGGCGAGAAGTATAAGGTGGAGGAGGTTGAGGGAAGGGTAGCGCATCCTGGCCAAATATGCTCGGTCTCCCAAGGACATTCTGTGCATTGGAAATTCTTGGACCGCCCGGGGCCCTGTTGGTGTTGGTGTTGTAGAAGCTGTATGCCATGTCGCTCACGGCTTCGTAAATTTGACTTGATCAGGGCGCTTAATTGGCATGATAGAGGAAGTTGAGGGCATGTAAGTGTAGGTAGAAGAAATGGGCGGTGCACCGCCAAAGGTTGATATACGTCAAGTGGTCCAAAGTTCTATTGTGTTGTACCAGGGGAGCAGTGATTCACCTTTTATTCAACAAAAGAGACCAGACCAGACCAGATCCTGATGCTGCTGTTTGCACACTGCTGGGCTGCCACTGGAGTGCGGAAAGTGAAGAAATAAAGCACAAAAGCAACAACAAAGAGCGTCAAACACGTACTCTCAACGAAATGTGGTGTTATACGTAGTTCCGATGCCGCCAAGAGGAAGGAGTGATTATTGGAGCCTTGGTGACCGAGGATGAACAAAGCTGATGTCTATCGCCAGACAACCTTGAAGACAGCCCCCAGTGTATTGTACAGACACTAATGACACACTGTTCAAGCATGTCCAATGAGAAAACGGACACCTAGGTTACCTTGCAACATGGACAGGCGCAACATCTTTGGGGGGCAGTGTCTCAAAGACTTTCTGAACAGGTCAAGTGTCGAAAACATAATAAAGTCTTGGAGTCTTTCTTTTGTGGTACGGTTTAGAGAAGAAGTCTTGACTGAACTCTAGGAATTCTGCATGTTTGTTCCCCTTGGAAGCCGGGGAGGTGTTACGGCAATCGTGTGACTACGACGGAGTTTCAACGCCTCGTCGCACTTTAGTTCACGGGTTTCCTTAGAATATTGATGTATGTAGACGACTTTATCTGAATGAACGGTGAAAACACTGATGTGATGCCTAGAAGAGGATCGAACTTTCTAAGAGAGTGGCGCGGATCTTGGTGTTTGTCTTGTTGTGAAGAACTATTTGGTGCTCATTGGAATTACTGGCGAAGCTTGTTGAGAGAGTCAGATAACCTCTGTTGTGCAGCAGAGTCAAAACAAGAGGCTGGAGCTTGTGGGCTGTTTGAGCCTTCATGTGTCTACGAAATTCAGGTCTTAAGTACCCTCGTAATAAACGTGGCGCTAGTGGTGCTACGTAGTGTAATAAAATTTGTGAATATCTTCATTTGAGACGTAAGTGGACTGAGAAGAGGGACGCATATAGTGACCTCCTCGAGCGGACCACTCATCTCATCATTGTCATCGTCAAGCAGTGGATGCATTGCTCGCCCTGCATCACCGCATGTTCAGTCATCAGAAGTGATACCACACAATAAAACTTCAACTACATTTAAAGCTGAATATCCCTATATTCCTCGTCAAATTCCACCAAGGCCGTAACTCCTCCCTTCTCCACCACCTCCGTGTCAACCACCAAAGTCGCCAGCAGCTTAGCAGGTTCTTCGTTACTGTAATTATCGCTGACCTTGTGATGACAACCGGGAGCCTCAAACCAGCTGCCGCCTTTCCCAAACACGCGAGTTGGGTCACTATTCATCTTATTGAGTAGAGTTCCCTCAAGCACAATGACAGAGACGGCGGCTCCGGCATGTCGATGAGGCGGCGTGGATGAATTGGGCGGGAATGTCACCATGAGTCCGATGCTGGACTTGCCGGGACAATTGGGAAGCTTGTACTGATATGCAAGTTCCACCGAAGGGAGTGGTCGACTTTCCAGTTCATGCATTAGCTTTCATTGTGCGAGCAATGGGATCCCTTAATGAGAGCTTGTTCGCATTTTTAGGGTGAATAGCCAAAAGGGTAGTAGGACGTTGTATACCTTCTGTCGTATTTGGGGGGATCTGGGACAATGCGGCCTTGCTCCATTATGTTTGTTGAACTGAGTATCAAGTCGAAAATACTTGATTGAGTGATACTGTATGCGAAAGATGTACAGCAAAATTGAATGAGACGGGTTCCGGTTCATCCATTGGCTTTTATACACGTACACGGATTCACATGGATACACGCTTCTCAACTGAATTTAAACAAATTCTTCTCTATCATCCGGCCTTGACAGGCAACTCACCATTTAGAGTTCTAACCGTTTTTCACATCCAATCTATGTCCCCAATCCGTGGCTGCCGGGCATCCGGGTATTAGTGGCGATGTGCGGGGGATCATGCATTAGCCGTCGACAAATGCCAACTTTCAACGGTTACCCGGGTGGCGTTTGGCACCATGCAGCCCATCCGCAAGGTGAAGCTTCATTGGTTTGGGGAATTTTCCATAGCCACGTATGCTTTCGGATCGTTTGTGTTGTGCAGGTCCAGAACTCAGCAAGTTGCGCCTCGTCGTAAATCATAAAAGGTGGTGGCATGCCATCGACCTGAAAACAAGGTACAAATACCCAGCCAGCTTCCAGCCTCTTTCTAAATGTCAACTCGATTTAATAGAGGTATTCTATATACCCATTTCAACCATCCTGCATCATTAATACGCTTCAACAGAAGATCATTCCAAATGGCGTCCTCAACTCTCCCCAGCACTATGAAAGTGGTCCATCAGCCCGATCCCAACTCAATTCGTCTTGTCCTCGAGGAGGCGCCTCTACCTGTCATCTCCCGCCCAGACGAATGTCTCGTCCGCGTGCATACTACTACTCCGTGTCCAGGCGAACTCCATTGGGAGGTCTGGTTCCCGTCCCTCTTTGCGCCTGGCCGCGAGAGAGTTCCTTGCACTGAAGCCGCTGGTGTCATTGAGAAAATCGCCGAAAGTGACGAGGGTCGCGCCTCAAACTTCAAAGTCGGCGACGAAGTATTCTTCCGCGTTGAGCCGTCTCAAACCGGACATCTTCGCCAGTATACTCTAGCACGACTTTCACAAATCGCACATAAAGCCAAGAACGTCGGGTGGGTAGAAGCCGGAGCGATGCCATTGAGCTCTTTAACCGCCTGGCAAGGCGTTTTTCAACACGGAGTCCTAGACGACAAGGCCATCTTTGGGGACGAGACAGCTCGCAAAAAGAATGGCAAACTTCGGGTGCTTATAACGGGAGCTTCGGGTGTAGTGGGCGGCCTGGCAGTGCAGTTTGCATCTCTCGCTGGAGCTGGCCACATCGTTGCCGTTGCTGGCGGGAATGCTAGCGAGCATGTCAAGAAGCTGGGTGCCACGGAGCTAGTTGACTACAAGAAGCAAAGTGTTTTAGAATGGGTTACGATAAGTCCTTCTGAGCGTGAGGTCGACGCTGTTTTTGACTGTGTCGGCGGATCTACACTTTCGGCATGCTGGTCCGCCGTCAAGGAAGGCGGTGTTTTGCTGAGCATCACCGGTGATCCACAGCAGGCAAAGCCGGAATCTGTCACCAAGAAGCTTGCGGAGGCGAAGTGGTTCCTTGTTGAGCCGAATGGTAGCCAACTCGAGGTTATTTCTAAGCTGCAGGGAGAAGGCAAGTGTGCTACCAAGGTGGATAGTGTGGTTGACTTGGCAAATTTCCAAGAAGCGTTTGACAAGGTTGAAAACAAGACTGCCAATGGGAAGGTGGTCATTAAAGTACATGGCTAGCTATGGATGTTGTAATCTTAATGATGAGGAGGACAGGGACAAGAACTAATGATTTGTAGTAATCAAAATAGCCTCCTTCAACAGCAAATATAGTATGTCGGCGTCTTAGCATTGTGTTTTGTTTTTCCAAATAGGCATCGGAGTTATCAAGGTTACAGAGACGTGAGTATCGTTGCGCCACCAGTGAAATGTTGAAACTCTGCCGTCGACTTCAAGATGCTCTATTAGGCGATGGCTTTCTACGGAATAGTTCAAGTGTCTATATTGTCCTAAAATTGTGTCACGGTACACGCATGCCTATTTAAGACTCTATCCGGAGAAGTTTGGTGATGCTGCATGACAACATGTGCGTAACTGGTGACTTTGTACGAAGTTAGTGTGGTGTAGCCGTTACATACAACCAACAGGTGATTTCCGTAGTTTCTCGTCTGATAAATCTGAGAAGACAGGCAAGTACCAGACTACCAGCCTTGTACTAAGTGTATTATCGGAGCCATGCGCACCAGTTATGACAGATTGAGTTGAGTGATTCGACTGAATTTCTGAAGAAAAATGAACAACTACGATACTTTCACATGACTGGTAAGAGCTGCGGCCCCATGACGATGACATTCAGTGACATTTCGAGGGTCACAATTGACCATCAAGAAGGAAGGTCAAAGCCACTCCTGTTGACGTGTCTTAGTATAGAGTAGATTGCATGTGGGCCTGTAGACAGTATCAATAAACTAACCGCATCTAACTGCAGCATTAATGCGCTTGTTGTCGTTGGTGAATCTATTTTCTGACGCTTAAGAACCAGTTGTTGGTGGCTATCGAGTCGAATTCCATAGGGTCGATGGCCGGCAGTGGATGCCTTAACAAAACTAGGTGGCAACGCTACCTGCGAAACATTCAAGACTTAGATGTACCATTGGATACGGCGAATAGTATGAAGACATAGTATTATTGTTAATTGCGATTGACAAGTAACGTGTGACCAAACTCCTGGGTAAGCAACGGTCCAAATTCCGCCTTATGATGGGGCGAAAATGCGCTAGTGTTATAGTAGCTTGAGCTATTTTATAAGCTTATATATAAATAGTATAACGTACAGAAACGATCGAACCGAGTGTCTGGAAATGAACCATCGACTAAATAATACGTGGAATAGTAGGCATCTATCTCCGGATAGATCGTGGCCTGGCCCACTTGTGCCAAGAGAATACCTTCACCCACGGAAAAACTTGTTACTAGGACCGTCGCCTTGAATCGGAGGGTAGATTGGCCGTGAAATGGGTTGCAGCCCTGCATTGCTGACATTTGACTCTTGACTTGTTCACGAACTTGTGAACATTTCTTGATATATCGCAAGGGACTTTTGAACGGCCCTTTAACCTAAAGGATTTGTGCTTGGCGTTATCAAAAGTGTCGTATGCGTATTTCGTACTGGGCCGTATTTCGTTCACATTTGAACAAGATCAGTGTAGAGAAATATAAAATCCAAGCTGGCTTTACGTCTTTGACATGAATGACACCAAGCCTTCTTACAAGATTTGTTCAATAGAAAAAAGACTTCAAAACGTCGCCTCATTATCAATTTCAATCATCTCAGACCAATATGCATTTCCAGCAACTTATCGTCACCGTCCTTCCCTTGCTTGCCTCCAACGCAGCCGCGGCAGCTGTCCAACCCGGAGACCGCAATCTCTACCCCATTGAGGTTGCGCCAAGGTCTTAGACCGCGTCTCTGACTTCCGCACCAAGCACGATACGAGCTTGACCTCTCGCCAGCGTGACTTCCTTGACGAGACTGTGGCCACGATCAAGGCCGTTGACGTGAACCGGGCCAACCATCTGCAGGAGACGTGCCCAGGCGTCTTTAATGCCGGGGAGTGCTTGTACATCCTGACCGGCCAGCAAAAATCATCCGGGAAAGAGGCCCGCGCGGACAAGCCTGAGTGCGGATGTAGTACTGAGAGCGACTGGTGCCCCGACCGAATCGGACCAATCTGGTACTGCAAGATGGGCGGCTGCAAGAGCCCTGGCGTGTGGTGCGGAACGCTTGGGATGTGGTATTGCAATGGTACTTGCAAGCCGAAGTTGTAGGCTGCCTATCCTCATGTTGGACTTACTTTGGACGCGTGGGATAACGGCAAAGGGTCAATGTTGAGAATTGGTCCCAGACGTCGTCTTTCCAAAGCCTTGAAGTCTGGATATATGGACAGACGCTGGCTAGAAATGCTCCAAAATTCTAGAGTGGATGGTAGAAATTTGAAATCATTTGATTAGGCTTTCATATCATTTTCAGTGAAGTATTGTAATGGTTATGATCTTTGGACACGCTACGACAAAGGGCGAGTAGGACAGGGAATAGCATCAAACCATAAAGACTAGGTTTCAGTTTCAACGCGTGCCAATGTCATATGCCTTATAAGTAGATTAGACATATACGCAATTTCCAACTACCGGCTCCTGGTGCTCTATGTAAAATGTCTTGGTGCGCTTGTCGACAAGGGAATACTCCTTGAACGATAGTCAGCTGACTGCGGACAACCTGCTGCTCACAGAGCAACCACAATAACTTATCGCGGCCATCATGTTGTTGCGGAGTCTAGTTCCATTATGTCTCGGATCTCCTGCCCCAAATTCAGGAATAGCTTTTCTTCAGTCCATTGGGGCTTCCACCCAAGTTCATAGGGTTTGACCGGTACAAGTTCTGTGCTATATTGGGATATGTCTTAGCAAATCAACTCACAACAGCCAATACAAGAAGAAGAAATCGCAAATACCTATGAGTGCCCATAAGATGCGCAATCTGGGGTGGAAGACCGAGCGAAGCCCCAGCTGTTTCGTCACTGGGCCACAAGTAAGTTGTTGGCTCCGTCACAAGCCCTAGATCATAAAGACGCTCAGCAATCTGTTGCATAAGTTGCTGAGACAATATCTTGTGCGCCACTGCAAAGTAGTACCCGTTCTCATTTTTGGGCACTGGTTTGTTCTCTAGTATTTTCTCTACAAGCAGACCATAGAAAGTGACAATGTCAGATATGTGGGCGGCGCCGGGTTTCTGTAAATTTTCTTGGTGAGCTGCACTGACTACGTTGTACGTAAACCCGACAGCAAGAATTTGCCGGCATAAAACGCTTTGTAGATATGGGAGCTTGGCGGTGAACTTACCCCAGATTTATTATACCGACAGACTCTCTGATCTTTTACACTGGCTCTGACGAACATTGGCAAAGCAATAGAAAGCGTATGAAACTCTCCGGAGCCCGTGCCATCTGAGGTACTCAGACATAGATTATTACCAGAACGGGAGAACACAGCGGCTGATACCACTTACAAACAGAGGGTATCACGACGATATATGTCGCCACGCCATTAGCCTTGCCTTCTTCGATTACTGTAATATCCGTCTGAATAAATCGTTAGGGATAACCTCTATACAATCACGAAGAGGAAACGTTTTGTCTTACAAGCCGGATTACGTTATCGGAAGCAATCTTCTTCTCTGTTCGATATATGTCACTTGTATCCTGTGTGATATCAAGCGGCCAACCTGCTTCAGGGGCAAAAGCAGTAGTTCCAGAGGCCTACGCAGGATATAAGTAAACTGTATTTGTACGTAGACCAGCCAGACTCACATGAATAAAGTGTGTCTCTGTACTCGTATCCTGGCCGCGTCGACCAAGAGCTTTGATAAGGAAGGATGCGATGCGGGCATCATGTGAACTTGCTAAGTGGACAATAGTATCAACTACATGGATAGAAGCTGGTTAGAAGTGTGTCTCAAATGTACCTCATGGACATACTCTTATGGCTCTGGACAATATCATGTATCGCAACCTCATCCAGAAGGTCAACACAAATCACTGTGATACCAAGCTTTTGCAACCTTTCAATCTGCTCTTCCCGTCGGACTATGGCGCTAATATTTGCCTTGCCAATGGCAGAATCCGATGAACGGCCAACAAAGTCGGCTAGAACTGAGCCTCCACTAATATTAAGTGAGCAGGCGGCGTATGATTATGCGTTATGAATCACTTACATGTACCCCGCAGCGCCGGTAATAAGCAGATTATGAATCATGTTGGAGAAGGTATTGAGCTCATTGCCCTGTTGACTAAATTTACAAGTTTTTCGTTCCGGACTTGCGCTCTATTTATCAACAAGCAATATCCTCAGAGAGACCACGCTTTTGCCCTTTCCTTCAGAAAACGTAAGCGAGATATGTGCATTTTGAAGCTAGTTACTTGTCTTAGGATTGTGACGTGCATCGAGCGGACTTTTGTTGCGGAGTTCGGACTGCCGAGCATTTCCGTTTGACTGTTGGTCGCACCCAGACACTCGTGCTTTAACAGGTAGTAGATTTACTCTTCTTCTTACTTGAAACCGCAGATGCAACACGGCCAGAGACCAGGTTGGTAGGTCAGATTACGCGTCGCGCCGCATAAATCCTGGTTGCTGCTCATCATGTACATGAATGACGAATTCTTAAGTAGTGCTTTCATGTCGAAGTTGGATATCAGAAGGGCGCCCACAGTTCGAAGCATTACAAAGTGTGACAAGGAGTGACCGACATGTTATCAGAGTGCACATCTATCAAAGGAAATGTCCGCTAGGTCATTCCAGCAGAAGGAAACGCTCCACTGATGCAGAGAGATAGTACAGGCTATATTCCGTTGGCAAGATTCGATGTGACGGATAAACACCTACCTGTAACTGATGCTCTGCAGTTATCACTTCGACTCAAGATGTAATTGTGTCAGAAAACAAAAAGAACAGTCGTATTTCCAACCCAACAGTCAGTATGTTTCGTCTGAACGTATTAGAATAGGGTTGGCTATCAACTACGAATATCTCATACGGCCCGCAGTTCTAGTGAAAGTAGCATAGATAAAATGGTGAGGGGTTTCCCGCAGATAAAAGCTCTTTTGAAAAGCAATTAACACAGATCAAAAGACTACTAGTCTTGAGCAGAATCTCGTAGCCTTACGATAGGACCGGCCAAGAGTCAGCACAGACGTCTTCAGGGCGCTTTGTCGTCGGCATGTCTACCACAAACCATCTTGTGGGTTTCCATATTGCTTTTATCCGTCTTCCCGAGCAGTATGCACTTGTGGTAGATTGGACAGAGACTAGTGTTCGGGATCCGGAGTAAGAGGGCGACATGCCACATGGCGAGCAATAAGTGGGCAGCAGAAGTCTTCTCCAATACTCGTGGCAGTGGCATCAAATTTGCAGGGCCAGATCGAGTTCCTCGGCAAACTTTTTCGTGTTTCGAACGTAAGCGAACTACGATCATGCAGGTTGACTCAGGGAAGTGTGCCTTCAAGCGCCACCGAAACCCATCAACTATCTGGTCGCCAATAGTAGCTGGTGAAACGACTGGGGGGTTTTTTTTTCACGTCACATGTAAATCATAGTATCAAACTCATTGGAGGTTATAGGCGAACTTGGACTATAAAGATGCAATACATCTATCATGCCCCACCGCTTTGGGGGTCCATGGTTTACCACAGGAGACATGCAATGGGATCTCTCGTTTCTAGAAGCTGTGCCAGTGGTGTAGCCATGTGCTTCTTCGTCAAATTTGATGCAAACCCCGCAGTCCTTAGCGGGCGCTTTCCTTCATTCGTTGCCGTATGCGTCATCTGATCTTAGAACGCGCCTTGGACCCGGCAATCATACCGTTACATCTGGGACGGCTACTATTAGCCAAGATTTCGATATATTGACTCTTCCACCTGGGTAAGGAAGACATACTCTTCACTTTATGCTGCGTTCAGATACTATGCAGGCTAATTTTCGAGTACTCGCCTTCTCTAGCGTCGCTGCAGCCGATTTTCACCAGGATGAGGCGCCTTGGGATTGGTGTACTTGATACCAGTCAGCCGTGACCTTTACGACTTCATCCATGGATCTACAAGTAAAAATTCCGCCTTCTTAAACTTGAGTGCATTAGGTCCATAAAATGTTTTTGGTTCGTGACTCGTAGCACTCTGCATGCATTAGTTTGCTAAGCCTGGCGTTTAGAGACATCACTACAGTACATGCGACGCAAGGTACCAAGAAATGAATACCACGTTGTGGAGGTTTTGGGCTTTATTGCATTTGACTTGAAACCTTCAGAAATTTCTAGGCCTAAACCTTGCAGCCCACCTCTCCAAAACGCACAAAGCGTGGCGTCGTATTATATCCAACGGACTCATTTGGGCGGCCCAGCTCACTTGATTCAACAGCCAAAGTTGAACCATTTACTCGTTGGCTCACTATCAATGGTTGCGCTATGTTTGCTTTTTATGGCCCCCCCTCAATTTAAGGACTGAAGTTTCCTCCGAGAATATGCGACTTTCGTCCCCAACTCGCCTCCGCGATTCACCACCACCGCTCCCATATACGTCTGCCAGCTCGCCTCTTCTGTTCCCTACGTTTTTTTGCATTGGTACATTTACCGTATGGCGGCAATTAGAAAACCCCCTCCAGGCGTCGATCTCGCCGCAACTAGATATCCCCTGCTGTTAGGGGTCGGGTTATCATGTTGGGCGTTGGGTTTTATCGCAATTGCTCTCCGCATTGTCTGCCGAAGGATCACAAAGAGTCGATTGTGGTTGGATGACTGGTTAATTATAGCCTCCATGGTATTTATCGCCTGCGGCTTATTAATTACAATCACTAAATGCGTGATACTAACGATAGTGGATAGCCTTCCACCGCATCCACGCTCGCTATTAACCTTTGCTGGAGTAAGTTACACTACGTCGTACTTATTTATTGGCCTTCGGATTAAACTAAAGCCAAATTCACAGAGGGGAGATACGGACTTGGCAGGCATATCTGGGCCACCCCCCCTGAAGCTTTAATGGAAATAGCCAAGGCTCGGCTTGTTAACAAATTCTTTTATTGCCTTTCTCTCTCCCTTATTAAGCTATCAATTATTGCCTTGTATTGGCGTTTTTTCAGCACATCGACCTTTTCTAGGCCACTAATTTGGACCTTAGCTGTCATCGTCCTGGCTTGGGAAGCCGCAGCTGTATGCGTACAGAGTTTAATGCAGCCTCCAGCGAGGCGAGAACACCGCTAACCCTTTGTTCCAGATTGTGGGCCATGGCCTGAATTGTTTCCCATATCGGGCTTTCTGGGAGAGATTTGATCCCGTCCACCCAATGCCGGCGAAGGATTACGTATGCCCTATCGAAACGAAGATTGCAATGATCGGGTACTCTGTGCCTAATATTATTACCGACGCATTTCTTGTTCTTCTCCCCATTATATATACCCAAAGACTTCGCCTCCACCTATCACAGAGGGTAGCAGTTTTCTGCACCTTCGCTGGGGGGTTTATGTGAGTAGACTCATGCATCAACCATAAGCAAGGGGCTTCGCTAACCAAGTTACATGATTAGAGTAGTCACACTGGCAATCACGCGGACTGTTGTTTCTATGAAAGTGATCTCGGGTAAATCCACTGACATGACCTGGGATCAAGCTAGGGATGTGATGTTCAGCACGCTCGAAGTGAATATGGGCACAGTATGTGGTATGTCAACAAGCGCCCACTCCAGATATAGCTAAGAAATTATCCAGCCTGCCTTCCCATATTGAGACCCATCCTGAACCTCGTTATATACGGCAGTGTCCAGGCTAAGTCGCCGACACCTCCTCCTCCAGAAATTGAGACGATTACCCTATCAGTCAGGGACCAAGAACAAGGCTCGCCCTAGCACCTATTATTTAATTTGCAGATGTCGGCTCGCACAAGTCCACAACAGAGTTGCCTTGTTGAACGGTAATTGATATCCTTACGATTGACGGTCCTCCAAATGTCACGGATATAGTGCGGCGGCAGCTACGGCAATCCCAAAACACGTTTTCCGCTGAATAGATGGGTTTTTCACTTAAAGCAGATAATAATGCCAAATACTTCTATATCCGCCGGAATTTCAGATTCTTCGGACTATCAGGCGATCTATTTAAAGCCGAGAAACCCCTCACTGCTAAGGTAACTCATGGTTTCGGCATGACGACAATTGCATAGTGAATAAACTCAAGGATAACGTGGGTATATTTATGTATGGAGTCTTGATATTGAAATCGTGCGTCGGTCGGGTGCTTTCGTACCGATATTAGACCATTCGGTATGCCTACCTCAAGGGAGTGTACACACTCTTTGTTTCCCTTCATTGTGCCCTAGCCTGACTATTCATGACGAATTCTGCTCTTGTGAAGATTCGTGACTGGTTGTCGTGAAGACAAAATCTAACGACTTTAGATAAACAGATAGCTGAAAGCTCCCGCCGTTCTTAGGCTCTGTGTATGGCGAGCCAACCGTGATGAGTTGTCCTTGATGCACCATTGGATATGCCTTCCAGCCATGGCAAGCTCGTTATACCGACGTAGCTCATAATGCACAGCCAATTTGCCACCTCAATACACGAATCGCAAAACACCAGATGAGGCAGCTACGTGGCTGGCCCATGACTCAATGGATGTCAATATCAAGACTTCTTCCCCGCTTGCACATATGCCATTTTGTAAGCACCCAAGAGAATTGCTCGAGATCCACGCTCTTCTCCGATACCCCAAGTTGGAAGGGCATTATACTCTTAGTATCCGTCTCTCATATCTGTCCATGGTCAAGTAGTAGACGACGCCGGAGATTTCTCTACCGGCAAGTCATCCTCAATCCATCATCACTATCATCAAAATCAACAACCTCTTGTTACCGCGAGCGCTGCGACGTCGTTCGTCATTCCCATCTTTTCCCCCCATCACGATAACTCACATATGATACGGGCGGATTCTTCTTAGTCCGCCTCCACGATGGGCTACTTGTGTACCTCCAGCTTCAGTTCTTCATCTCCTGCCCTTGATGTATTTTCATATAGCTCCCTATAACAAGCATCTGCGTTAGTATCCGGGCGTTGCCTGCGAGGCAGAATGCTATAGGCCACTACCCTAGAACCGTGAGGGATATAGAAGTCGAACGTCAATATGTATGTGATATCGTTGCATTGCAGCCCGTATAGCCTGTGCGTAGCACTGTCATGGTTTCACCCCAGACAGCAATTCTCCAATGTCGAGAACATGGGAGGGAGCTAAGTAGGTAACAAAGTACGTAAAGAGATAAGTGCTACACCAGCGAGTCTACACAAGCTAATCGAGAGACTGTCAGAGAATCCAGAAAATATCCATCCTACTTCCTCGCGGATTCAGATTTCGACAGCAAAAGGTCCAAGCAACTGGAAGATACTACAACCACTAAACTGAACAACTTTGTTGCCACAAAACGCAAACATTGATAGGGCTCAAATATCACTGATATCTGGAGGGACGTATGCCATTGATCGCCATGTTTTGAAGCGGTCAAATAACCCTCGAGGTACTGTCTAGCGAAAGCATGAACTGGAATAGGCTACTGCGGGTGCGGAATTGACCTTGTCATTCATAACAGATGGCTAGCTGTGATCATGTTTCGGTGGACCCATCTTGATGAAGATTTATGGACGACATGCTACGTCTTCTAAGTCAGTATATGGAAGGCGGCGACAACCCAGACGATTTGAACTACATGACCAGAGCTAGACCCTCACGACAACCCCAAGCCCATGATGAGGGGGTCCGGTTGTTGGCACTCGTGGACAAGAATTGAAAGGGCATAATGATCTAGGCATCCACTTGTTTGAACGAGGATGTGGCGGCCTGTGAATCAGACGTCGCATCAGAGCTCGAGGCTAGACTAGATGCCGATTCGGTACTGGAAACTATGGCTCCTTGGACTTGAAATATGAGCTGGACAAGTGCGGACAACCGAATGAGCGGTGGTCTCGCGGCGTGTTTTGGCGTGATGGAGAATAGACTGTGACGGCAATTCTGTTGATATGTCTCCTTGACGCCACCGGTCTTCTGCTAGGGTTTCCATTATTGCTCTCATCATGTATATTGAGCAATGGATAAAGCGGCAGTAGCTAACATGATGGCGCTATATTATATGTTGCTGAACACGAAAATTTATATTGCATAAATTTTGCATCGAGCCTAGATCTACAGCATCACAACACCGCAACGTCACCGAAAGATTGGCAAAACTAACAGCCATTGATCGTGCGGGAGACCTCGGTCAAGCTACCGCCGACTTAATTCAAGCAATCAGCGAGCAGAAAAGAATGCGGAGCTGGATGAACGGAGTATAATTGGGCACAGTCTGCATTAACTTTGTGGGAAAAACGTGGAAATGTATTGGGCGAACGAGAGGTTGGTGACTGGCATCAGCAGCCAGATCGGATTTGTGCGTCTCTGGTAGCATTGGCATCAAAAAGTGCCCGCCAACACGAATAGGATTCCCCGTCAGCTCAAGCCATGCCATGCCGAACTCAACTCTCCAGACAGATGAGGCTGTGATGGGTAGCGGCTATTGGCCTCCAGGTTTCGGAGTTTGCAACTAGCCCACACCAATTATGCATGTGAGATGTGACGATGTGACGTGTGTCTATTATCTTGGTTGACTGTCATCGGGATGAAGTTAGATGGACAAAAAGCATCACGACACCCAACTTGACAACTACCAACTGTGCCTACCCAGTGGAGAGTGCACAATGCTTGCCAGCGGCCCTGCCAGGTATAATGAATGTGAACAGCGAGTAGTATCTAGACTGCTGTCCTCAGAACCAGCCAGAGTTTACTACTTCATACCTAGAAGCCTCCAGCTTACTGAGGAAGCGGAACGGAAAAAGACAAGACGTACATCCATAAGTAGATATTATGCTCACACAAAAGGCTTGTTATGTATAGTCCTTTTCCTTGTCTCTGTATTTTTGTCTGGCTTCTTCGTTATTCCCTCTACTCGGCGCACTTATCCTCCAGTCCGGAAAGGCTGTTTCTTACTGCGGTTATTGGGTGCGTCCCACGATCGGGGGTGTGTGCGATTGCCGAAGACTCTAATGTGGCGGCATCTCGATCCAAATGTTAAATACGTCTCGCCGAAACCCGATCTCCTCTGCACTGCCTCCTTTCGCTCGATTCCCGTAGTCGATTTGCTCAAGTAAACCCATCAACTTAGTTCTTATTTCAATCTCTCCGAAATCAGCTACTTATCAGAGTGTCAACCATAATGGAGAGCATTTATATCGAAATGTTTGTCGAGTTTGGACTCGGCGTTCTGATTCTATTCCTTCGATATTTTGCGAGGTGGAAGGCCGTAGGATTCAAGCGCTGGCAAGGAGACGATTTTGCTGCAGTCTTGGCTCTGGTGCTCTGGACGGTATGTAACAAAGACACAAACACAAAATTACCAAAAACTAGCTGAGACTCGGGCAATCTTTAGGTTGCGTTTTCCATGTCTATCTTAAATCGTATGTGATGCTCCCACTTTCAAGGTTCTTGGTTACCTACTAGCTTTGCTTGCTTTTCGAAACAGAGATATACGGATCGAATGTCGACGTTACGGACGCCATGATAGACAAATTGAGTCCTGAGCAGATTGAGAGGAAAGTGTTTGGGTCGAAATGCGTGCTTGTGGGCCGGAATTGTTACGTCGCCTTAGCATGGGTGCTTAAGGGCTGCATGCTCTGCTTCTATTACCGTATTACGTAGGCCGCCTGCTGCTGAGCTGATACGAACAAGAATAGAAAGGCTAACTAGATTCCAGTGCCCTTTTAGAGGAGCAACGGGTTATCAAGTGGATGGGAGTTGTATGTGTTGCCAGCTACTTCGCCGTCCTCATAACTATATGGGCTCAGTGTATTCCGCTCTATAAAAACTGGGAAATCGTGCCAGCAGCAGGTTAGCATCCTTTTGCGCCTCCTTTATATTTCGTGTAGTAAATACGGTACAGACAGATGTCCACCCGGCATGGCGTATTTCGCGGTTTTCCTCATCTTGAATGTGTCGTAAGAATAACGTACTGCGTTTTCTTTTGATTTCCTCAGCGCTGATAGCCATCAGAACGGATATCGCTATTCTATGTATCCCGCTGCCGTGGTTCCGGAAGCTTAGAACCACAATCTGGCATAAGATAGGCATCGGCGCACTCCTTTGTTCCGGCGTCTTTCTTGTTGTCATTGCGATTCTACGAAATGTTTTATCGCTGCAGAACATTCAGGTCAATAGCGCTAGGTGTATCTGGGCGACGAGAGAGACAGTGAGCAAATATCAATCACCGACAAAAGCGGCTGATTACAGTATGGCTAACTTTGAGGCCTCATAGTTTGTTGGCATTATTGTTACGAACGCTGTAGCCATAAAGCCTCTATTCACTAGGGGCCGCCGAGGCTCTTTAAACAACTCACAGCGCATGGCTTTCGATCAGAAAAACTATACTCCGGATAATATGCGAGCGGTTGGCGAGAAGCCGGATCCCGTTTTTCTCTATACTAGCACTTCCAGTGCGGACGACCAATTGTACTATTCGTAATGCCAGAGCCAGACTGCTGCAGCTTGGGCGGAACTGCCAGGCTGCCCAAGGGTGTCGTCATTTTGGGGCACACAGGTCAAGCCTGCCGGTGATATTTGGTCAGCGAGCTTCATGACATGGGAGTTGAGCTCGGAGATTGGACATGGCACAGCAACATTATGGCAGGTTCAAATCTAGGGTGCAGCAATGCACTCGGTATGCAGGGAAAATTGAATGTGACTGAGTTATATCACCCCTACCAGCTACTGCCGCGTCACAAGGGAGGTAATGGTAGAAAATAGAGGGTGTGTGTATCGGCGTTGTCAAACTTTGTGGGTACATCCGGCAAATATAACAAGTTACCTTCGACGACTATTGCCTTATACATGGAATACATACCCTCCTGACAGAAGGTTGTATCAACTATCCCCTCATACGATGTCTAGGCCCTTCTAGTGTCTGATGGTAAAGATATTCAAGATGAATACACGATTTTCGATCGTTACTCCTCTGACTTGACTGAGCCCAAATGCCATCGAACGTATGTCTCAGTCTATCCCAGGTTAAAGATCTAGGTTTCCTTACCGCCCCTCGCACACATCCTTCAGAGAAGTTATCTAGTCAGCTATTCTTGTAGTCGTCTGTATAGTAAGTTTGCGAAAGGAGGCTAGGCAAGCCAGAAGACAGCCAAGTTCGATCTCGAAAGTCACGAAAGCAACCCTCTCTTTTCCATTATTGCAGGTTTTTGTGTTGCCCTCTGAGTCGACAGATACTCTCGTTATATGCCAAGATGATATTTTACCCCCGCCAATCGCAAAGTAGGATAGCACGACTTTTCGAACGGTTTCTACGTGTCCAAAGTAGAAATTGAACCTTTGGACACGTAGAAATTGAAAGAAGATGACGCCATCTCAGCGATCGCGAGCGCCCGCAGTGTCAACACTGCTAGATGAACGGCTGATCATGTGAATATCCCAGCCAACTGACTTACGGCGTGCATAGGAAGGCGTGTAGATAGTTTGTTACTTGCATGCGCGTGGCGTTTGGGCTCAACTTGCACCTAATCTACGCGCATCGCGGGCTTCGCACCCACATGGCAGACCCTAGACAGTGGCAGGACCAAGAGGAGGAACGCCATGAATGGTGGGCTATTTGGGAAACAGAGGCGTCTGCAAGTACGATAGGACAAACATCTGCAGCCTGACCGCACAAACAGAGCTTACTTCCCGTGAAATGCAGATTGGTTCAGCCATCAACCTATTTCAAGCGCCATTTTCGACAAGAACTCTACCAAGCGTTGTAGAGTCCCCAGAGTACCATTAATGACTCGACTTACGCCTGGCAGTTTGTTCTCAACGACCTGATGAAAGCAGCTCAGATGGCTTCTAACCCTGGGGCGTCCTACCAGAGAAGACTGGGGTCGAGCAGCACGTCAAAAAAAAAAAAAAAAAAAAACATCCCAAGTCGGAGCCCCATAGATAAAGTGGGATAAATATCGGCAAATTAAGTACTATGCTATATAGTAGCTCTTCCTCAACATCTGGCGTACAATGGCTCGCTTCTCACCTTGAACCATCGCCTAGCTCCCAAGCGGAATTTCTCTGGAACCTACACTGTGGCATACATAACATGCTTGCTGTCACTCACTAGTCCGACTCATAATTGGTATATATGACTTTTTTCTTTTGTCAGCTTGTGGAGCAAGCCTTTTATTTAATTCACTGGCCCCGAGGCTCTTCTGCTTCGCTCGTCCATCTGAATGTGGAGATTCTGCCAATAAGATGGTTCTGGAGAGTGTTTGTATCTAGAACGGATCTTCAGGTCGTCATTGCCGGGATATCGGCCTAATTGTTATTCCCATTGATATACGGGTCCTATGATGGAGGTCCACAATCGTCGGGCTTTGCCAGTGTTGGGAGACTGTGATAAGCCAAGTGATACCGACATGTAAATGTAGACGGGGTCTGACAACGAGACGGAAGACGCACGACAATGAGAAAATTAGAATATTAGCATTCGTGATATTCGTCAAGGTCTCGGGGAAACTTTGGGCCACCCTATTTCGTCCCATGTTGAAACTTTTCTCGCCAAACTAGCAACCTCGGCATCTTCACGACTACGTTTACACACAGACGATGATTCGACAAAGATCCTAGTGGGCCAGGAAACAAGAGAATCTTGGTATTCTATCTGAAATAGTGAAGTTATGTGGTGTTGCATACTTGGTAGAAGATACTGCCAACCTATCGTTCTGTCGTGTTTGTTTACCGAGGAAGTATTATCTAGTAGTAACTTATTATACTCCATTTACATGAGCGGCCTAAGCTTGCCAGCTCCCATTCCAGCCTAGGCAGCAGCCTACTAGAAAACTAATGGAATCTGTAACCCTCGCGAGATCGTGGCCCAACCCATCCAGTGTTCCAAAAACACTCCAGTATCTGCTTTGGCTACTGTCTTAAAACCTTTGCATCTGGACACTGGTCTGTGACTGTGGCGCTTTTCCCCATAATGCTACGGTGCACGTAGCAATGTAGGATAATTAAACATGCATCTTGCTCCATCTACTTGTTACCGGCAATTGGAAGTGAGCGCTTCTCAGCTAGTCACATATTCTCTATATAGGTGCTGCGCCTTCTCGGCCATCGACCGAATTCTTTCACATTTTGCTTCACAACGCGTCCAGTTTACTCGATAAACAACACTATAGTCCCAAATTTCTTTTACTGTCCGCTCTCGACATTCAACCATGTGTAACTTTACAAATTATTATTACATCTACACAACTTGCCTAGACCCCGGTGCTCACTTCTGCAGTGTATCGACAGAAGGAAGTTGGGAGCATTCGTGCCCCATGGGGCCCCATGAACGATATATTGTTTTACCTGAAAGCTGACCACATTGTTGCAGATGGGCAACATGGGTATGTCCTCGACGCGCTCAAGTCGGCCGAAGAAGCTTCCGAGGGCGTTTTAAGATAGCGAAACCCTTGACATACGCCTCAGACCCCGAGAAGCTCCAGATCCATCCGATACCTAGGAACTTTTCTCGGTGTTCTCAGAGTGCCGAGAGTTCAGTGCGTCAGCGACGGGGATATCTGGGTATTGCGACACCGAAGCATCAGAAAGCGTTACTGAACTCATGCAACCATGCGCCAAGAGCATCGTTGCCTAAATTCTCATACAGTCGTATATTGAGAGGAGCGGATAACTGAGCGGAGAAATTTTGTGTTTTTGGGTGATGTGAAAATATTTCTCGGCACCAAGTCGCGGGTCATTGGTGTTATGGTGCGGTTTGCACTGGCAAGTATATGAGGTTTTCGCTAGTTGTTTCAGTAATCAGCACTGAGCAAGATGATCGGATCAGCACTACTATAGTATGACTAGTAATAATTGATAGATTGTCTACTTGTTTTTCTCCAATGTCCCCATTGCAGAGTACCTTAACTTGGACCTTGGAACCCAAGCGTATCGCACAAACACTGAACTAGAAACTCACCACAAGCGAGATTGTCATTCCTTGTATCTTGGGCTCTGGAGCCCTTCTTCCCACTTTCCCTTGTCCCTTTTTCTTGTCAGTTTTAGATACGCCGGTACTTGCCTTATCGGGTTGTCAATCTTCGTGCTTAGACTGTTACTTGGTCCTTGGCGCCCGTGCTATGGTAAGGCTGATGTCACTGAATGTCACTGTGATTGAGAGGGATCTTACGGTGACAAGCTGACCCAACTTCAGCCTCCCTACTATTAGAATCAATTAGTCATGCCGAGACTGTGTAGTGTTGTCATTGTGACGAAACTCCGTCACGGTCCCAATGGTGAAGCACTCCACACAAGACACGATGCTAAAGGATGCCTAGAGACTAATACCAATAAAGCAATGGGCGCGAAGACTCACTACATAAACCAATAGTCTTGTATCAGGCGGCGTTCTGACTACCCTACCATAATCAAAAGTTTCACTTCGCATGTTGTGCATGTTGAGGTTGTCTGGAACTTCGTATATTTTGTCTTGAACCGCCGTCGGGCTGGCGTTGGTACAGCCGGTTCGGACAATACATCTCGGCACAAAGCGTTCTTGAAGATAAGAAATACATTTTCTTCATCTCAGTTATTTTGTAGATAATACACAATGAAAATAAATATCCAGGAATACAACATTGCCTCCTTGAACACTTACAGCCTAGGTAAAACGGCATCCTCCAGCATGAGATTAATAGGACCTGGGGGAATTGTACTAGTCAGGATTGGACTGTCTAGTGCCTAGGCTGGAGGTCAATCAATTCCATTTTCTCTGACAGCAGATTCCTAGAGAATCGTGGCCAGTTCCTCCTGCTATTGGCCGGATTCGCATGCTTTCAATCGCAACATGGATCCCTTGCCGGGGTTCCTGCTGATCTCAGGTCCACGGCCTCTCCCTTGTTGGTATCAAAGAAATTCACCGCTAGGTCATTCGAGCAAAGGGGAACGCTCCGCTAATACAGAGATATAGTACAGGTTATAAACTGTTGACATTCTGTCAACATCTGTGCCCACACAGTGACATGTTGTTCGTATTAAATCTGTAAATAAACTGTAGACCGCTACAGAGTAGATCCATATCTACTCGACTGGTTGCGGGATAGTGGCAAGATCGGTACACCGCCAATTTAGGTTTCTGCCTCGATATGGTTTAAATTTCAATGGGAGTCAACCGAATAGAAGTGGATTTCTTCCGGTCACTTGACTTGCACTATGAAGAAAGGATGCCACCACCGAACAGGATGCCGGGAAATCATGGCTGGGCGTAAGGCTGGCCCTGAGGAGGCCAGACCAAGCTGAATGACACAGACCCGCTGCTTAACTCTACCAGGAAGCCAAGAATATTGACGCCTAGCCGTTTCGGAGATATTGTCAATGTACACCCCAATATCAGAGCCAAGCCCGCAAACCATAAAGGTTCACGGATACCACGCAAGTGAATGTTCGGATGATCCGAGAACGTCGCCATGACCCCGGCATCTAATTCTCGATCGAGATATCCGAGACGCAACGAGCTGGGTGCATGTGTCGGGTAGAGCGGCCAAGAGGCGCGTTCACCTGACGAATTTGATGAGCCAGCCTAACTGCGATTCTTTACAGTCACGCAGATTTTCTTTTTGGGCTCGAGGCAGCTTCTCAGCAAGTAGCCATTGGCATTACCTCATATATGGAAAACACCGCGTGTGATTTAGTACACTTCAAGACCAAGTTATTCACAGGTGCGTTATATTGTAGATTACAGACTTCATTGATAGCTATTGCCCCTGGTAGAATGAGTTTCACGTGTTACAAACATGCTGGAAGCAGAGCAGTAAATGTAACATTAGGGTTGTATGGTGCAATGATGCCCTTTTCTGATCAAGTAGCGCCAGGCACAGAAAGAGCTCATCCAAACACTTCATTATTAAGTCATATCGTTCCGTTTCAAGTACCAAATTGCCTTAACCGCCAAAAGAACAGAATTAACCCCCAATAAGCCAACGGCAGACCACACTACGGCCCAAAAGCGCTCCGAAGCGGCTTGTGAGACTTCGGAAATAGCAGCACCCTTTACCTGCTCAGCCAGCAATAGTTTAGAGAAAGTGTTGGAGACTTGAACCCTAGTCAGCGCGGCGCCTGCAAGAACACATGCAAAACAAATGAAACCACACAGCGTTTGCAAGATCGGGATTGTTGAGTGCACCCTGATTGCTTTGTTGGTCCACCTCCCGCCATTGGTGCAACGTGCCAGTGTGAGCAACAACACAATCAAGGCGGATATAACGATGCCGACGATGAGAAGGGACGCGATAGTTCGGGCTGAGATTTCCGGCGCATCTATCTCCAGTTGAAAGAATTGCGTGTCAGGAGTCGACCAACTTTGGTAAGGAACGCGCTGGATTGACCATTTTCCTGGAGAGAGGTTGGAGAAACATGGGCCGCCACCGTGAATCGTCGTTCTCTGCGTCACACATGTGGTGGACAGGAGGAAGACGACTTGATATGTTGGTCCGATGGTGCTTACAGGTTGCCCCTTGGGAGTATCACTACCTGCTGGCGCTTGAGCCTGGAACTGCACACATGTTTAGAATACTATCAGCAAGGATGTGGCAAAACTTACCGAAAACACTTCTAAGCCCAAATCCGGTTTCCAAGCGTGTGAGTTTGAATCTGAAGATCCGGGTACTAGAGCTGCAATTAAGAGTCCAATTACCACGACATATGAAAGCGATAGAAGTGGACAGAGCCATCGAGTCAACCTTGAACGCCGCGATCGCGGAGGCGGAACAGAGGCATGCGGTGCCCCGGTGGCTACATTTGAAGATGATGGGCTGATGACGTTCTCAGTCATGCCGTCTCTCCTCGAAGTGGACATTCGTGAAGAAAAGGTGAATGAGTGCCGAGATGGTTAACAGAGCGCCAAGCCCACCCCTTGTTCGTCCTGCGGCCACATATTATACAACGGACAACACGTCCATAGCGGCCGTCCAGACGCCCCCTGACAAACAGGTCTATCTCGTATCCCGTTTTATTTTTAAGCCTAGTTTTCAGACTAGCTGATTTGGACTATACCGTGCCTGGATTTGTGCGTGGGGGCGCCTATGATGTGGCTAGCATTGGACGGCGAGGATTGTCCATTATTACCGGCAAAACGCGAGTCGAGACTCGAAGCAAATAGCCGGACGCCACGGGAATCAAGGTGATGACCATGCTGCACCACACGGCATGCTAATAAGATTGCTTTGGTCTCAATTACGCCGTGACACGCGTGTCTCGGTGGAGGCTGACATTGAACGAATTCAGGTGTCGTGTGAGTGGCTTTCCTGATATTTCGTTTGTCAACTAGTTAGCTCTACGATAACGTCTTCATTACAGTGTCTGGTTGACCTCTTATTTTCAATCCGTGCTCGCCAGTCGTTTGGAAAGCTATAGAGCCGTGGATGTCAAATGATGCACCTGGACTGGGAGTCTCGGCATCATCGTACAGTATCTCTCGGATACTTCGCCCTTCTTCCTTGTAAACTTATTTGTAGCAACGGCATTTGATATCTGGATAATCTGACTTATTCGATTGCTAGCACATCATTCCACAGCCACATGCTAACCGGCCAACAACGCATATAACTCTGGGAACTAGCTGCCTGAACTTCTAAATGACCCCCGTTACGATAAAGTTGTATAGCTTAATTTGGGCAGTGAACAACGCACCAACACACTCAGAAGACGAAGTTACTGTGACAGAGACTTGGGTAAAGGCGTCAATCAGTTCAAGAGACTCACTAAGGGCGTGGAAATGTCAGGCCATTAGACGCAAGGGAAGTCGGGGCTTGTGTCAAAGTATCGAGGTAGTCGACAGATGAGACAAATGCACTAGAACAACAGACGCAACTCGCATTCGCCCATTTACAATTTATAAGTTGCCTGGCTGAGAAATGAAGAGCGCAATTCGCCAAGTGTGGAAAAGTCAAGTACTTGTTTGGTGCAACAATCCTCCACTAAAACTTCCAATAACTTTCTAATTTAACAGTATTAGTTGCGATATTTAATCTTACTATTAAAGAGACTACAAGAATGCTATACATTACTATAGAGCCGCCAGCTGCAGAGTTAGTTGGTATACTATTGTTGTGAAGTGACAAACGTCCGAGCCGTTGTCAATTATTGTCAAAAAATGAAACTAGATAAATTTAAACAAGAGTGACAAGAGTGTCAAAGTTGTGGTATTGCATTTCGTACGATTCTCATGTGAGGGCTTAAATTCGAGTCAAAAACTTCAATTGCCCCATCTACTGCGTCCCACAATGCGTGGTGTTTTCTCACCTGTCAAGCATCAAAATACGAGAAATACGGTCGCTGCAATTGTCAATGAGTTCAAAATTGGCTCCCGCAGCTCTGCTTAAGCACTATACGAGTGGAATGCGGCTAATTTGACCCTCGACCTGACGCATCCCGGGCCATTTCCAAAGGCTTTTTGCCTTTTCTCTCAGAGTGAGCTTGCTCACTTAGCAGCGAGGCTCTTGAGTCTTGACTCTTGTGGCTTTAAGGACGAACCCCGCTCGACTGCCTTGGCAAGACCACAACAATGTCAGAGTAAGTCGAAACCAAATGTCACTCAGAGTTTCCCAGGGTTGCATACTGCCGTTGGAGTTGATACTTGCGTAACGTGAACTCGCTGCAATATAGTCCTGTAGAGTTAAGTTGAGACCTAAGTGACTGCCATGCCAGCAGTTGTGGCCATGTTCCACGGGAGGATCCTGGGCGACCCCATCATTGCCATTGGCTTCACCAGCTTATAGAATGAAGCTAACTTCTATGATACAACTTAGACATATTGTTGAAGAGCTTCGGTCCTTGATTGGAAACCCCAATGCCATACGAAACATAGCCATCCTGGCTCATGAGGGCCATGGCAAGTCCACCATTGTCAACTCGCTTCTCACAGGAGCTGGTATTGCTCCCCTTTCACAGCCCAGCAACGACCAGACAGAAGACTCCAAAAATTGCAGACCTGGTACTACCACTAAGCTAGCCGCTTTCTCTCTACCCGCCCGTATTCGAGGAGTAAACAAAAGCAAGGAACATGACAGCCAAGACACTGATAAGTTCATTGTCAACCTAATCGACACGCCAGGTCATGTCGACTTCTTCTCTGAAGTTGCTGCTGCCGTTCGGATCACTGATGGCGCATTACTCGTCATTGACACCATCGAGGGAGCTCGACCTCAGACTAAAGCTGCACTATCTCACGCTCTAGCTGAGCGCGTCAAACCAGTCGTCTTTATCAACAAGTTCGATCGCGCTCTCCTAGATTTCAAGGCTAGAAAGGAAGACGTATACCAGTCATTCTCACAAATCATCGACTCAGTCAACGCTGATATGCCCATTTCGTCCGATAACCCCATGGGAGACATCCGAGTATGCCCTACAAAGGGTACCGTCGCTTTCGGCTCTGCTCTGCATGGGTGGGCTTTCGCCATTCGTCAATTTGCCGCCATGTATGCTAAAAAGTTTAATGTTGATGAAGATAAAATGACGAAACGGCTCTGGGTTTGCACATTCTACCCCTTAGTCGTACGGCAACAGATAGCTAACATGAAGGGATAGGGCAACAACTATTTCAATCATTACACAAAGACTTGGACCAAAAAGGACAACCATGAAGGCCAGCCGCTGGAACGTGCCTTCAATCAATTTATTCTCGAACCCATCTTCAGGCTGCACTCTGCCGTCTTGAGTTCCAAGACTGCCGACGTTAGCAGAATTGTTCAAAAGCTAAACATTCAATTGACTCCTAATGATCTTCAAAAGCAAGGGCTGGACCTGCTTAAAGCTGTCATGCACTCCTTTATTCCCGCCAATGAGGCTCTCTTGGGAATGGTGAAGTTGCATCTACCCTCCCCGGTCGCTGCGCAGAAATACCGCGCCGAAGTCTTATGCCAAGGGAGTATGAACAGTGATGCCGCCATTGCCATTCTCAACTGCGATGCCAAGGCTCCCTTGTTGGTCTATATATCCAAAATGATGCCCACCTCTGAAAGGGGCTCATTTTACGCTCTTGGTCGGATCTTTTCTGGAACAGCCAGCGCTGGTCTCGCTGTCCAAATTCGCGGGCCTGGCTATGTTCAGGGATGGCGGCTTGACCGCTTTCGCAATACCATCCAAGATCCGCTGGTCATGATAGGCACAGAGTTCAAGTCAGTCGGCAATGTAACAGCAGGGAATATAATCGGCCTAGTCGGAATAGATCAGTACCTCCTAAATTCGGGTGTTGTTACGAGCAGTGAGGCTGCTCCAACCTTCAAGTCGATGAAACCCCCTGGATCGTTGATCCAACGCTCCATTCAAACAAAGAATGCCAAAGATCTGCCCAAATTAGTTGAAGGACTTCAGAGCCTATCAAAGATAGATGCCGGTGTGCAGACGGCAACTTCAGAGTCCGGTGAGCAATTCATCACGGGAACAGGCGAGGTACATCTCGAACAATGTGTTAAGTATCTCAGAGAGTATACTGCAATTTCCCTAGTCGTATCTGACCCTACAGTTCAATATCGGGAGACTGTGCAGCAAGAGTCCAGCCAGACTGCTCTAGCAAAGTCCCCGAACAAGCATAGCCGAATATATATGAGCGCCGAGCCGTTAGAAGACAGACTATGTATAGCTATTGAGAATGGTGAGGTACATCCGTACGGCGATTTTAAAGCCCGTTCCTCTAAGATAGCCCGAGAATTCGGTTGGGATTACGACGACGCACGAAAAATTTGGGCATTTGGTCCGGAGGGTACGGGTGCAAACTTACTCGTTGACCGGACCAAAGCTGTGCAATATCTCAACGAGATAAAAGATGGTCTCATTTCGGGATTCCAGTGGGCTACCCGTGAAGGTCCCATTGCAGATGAGCCTATGCGCTCTATCCAATTTAACCTCATGGATGTGATGCTCATGTCTGATGCTATCCATCGAGGTTCTGGTCAGATTATTCCTGCCACTCGACGCGTGGTGTATGCTTCAACATTGTTCGCTGATCCAACTCTACTCGAACCAGCTTGTGTGCTTGACTTGCAATTTCCGAGCCAAGCTATCAACAAAGTTCAAAGTATTATCACTCGTCGTTGTGGTAACATCCTTCGTGAGGAGGAACATCCTCTTACACGGTATCTCAACATCACGGCTTCCTTACCGGCGACGGAGTCGTTCGGTCTGTGCGAAGAGCTTATTGCAAGTGCTGGAACCTCCGTTCCGAACGTGGTGTCGCCGCATGTATCCTTTGACCGTTGGCAACTTGTGCCTGGTGGTTCACCACTAGATTCGACAACGGGGGCTGGGAAGCTTGTGATGGATATTCGCAAGCGCAAGGGTATCGCGATTCAGATTCCAGGAGTTGAGAAAGTACGTATTTGAGACTTCAAAATCGTTGATACTACCTGCATCATAGCTTTGCTAATCAATAACGATAGTATAATGACAGGCTGTGATGGCATCACTGCAGTCTAGATGTAACAAGCAATGACAACGGAAACTCGGTATATTAAAGAGTAACATATATCGTGGAAGGGCCAATGCCGTACATGTCATACATGTCACTCTTAAAAGTGTCTCCAAATCTCTTCAAACTTTGTTCAATGAGGCCCAACATGCCTGTAATTGATCTATTGAACTTTTCATTCCGCCTTTGCAGAACGCGCAGCCATATCTTGAGACTCTTCCGAGCCCACTCTATCGAACCAAATATGGTCTTCCAGATCCTCATCGAACATAATCCCAAGTTTAACCGCAACATCATTTTGAAACCTAAACTCAGCCCTCATCGGGTAGTTTGGCCCTTGGCTCACTTCCCTATACAAAGCAATATATTTGGTCTGCTCGCATACGTGATGGAATGTCAGATTGAAGACGTAAGATCGATCCGTGCAGTCAACAAACAAATGACCATCCTTAATCACCACATTGAGACCTCGCCAGCCCGGGTTGTAATAACTACCGGTATACGCACTCAGCGGCATCTTTTGAGGTTCAGACTCTTTGATTCCAGGACAAATCTTTTGCCGTTCCTCCTCCAAATTCTTTGCTTCGCTGTCAATCTCAGCGTCCGTGCCATAGTCTTCGTACTTTTTCTCCCTATACAGTTCGTAGAGAACCTTGTCCCAGTTGGGTCTCTCTTCCTGAGACAGGCCCAATATGTCGTCGAGCAGCTCTTGCATCAAGATTTCGGCAACAAACGAGGCATTGTCGCAGTTACCAAACATGGTTCCCGCGAATTTAAGATCGGGCACGAAGAAATGACTGGTGGATGAGCCGGATATGCAGCCATCATGGGTAATGATCATGTAGCCTCGATAGTGATGGACTTCCCAGCCAGCTGCGTATAAAATCGGAGCTGAGAATGGTTTCAATTTCTCACCAGGGCTAACGATTATACGTGGTCGTATGATTCCGTTGTAAATCTCCTCCGTAAACGGTGCCTCTTTGTTCATCAGAGCCTTGACATATTTCAGGTAGTCATCAACACTAGTTACCACCGAGCCGGCTCCTTGTGCCTCAGGTGCATCTGGCGTAGTAAAAGTTGAGTACTTTTCGGCCCTTTTATCCCACCAGTGTCCAGGCGTTAAACGGTCTCCAAGTCCCTTTGCTCGCGCACGTTCTGGCTGTAAGTTGGTAGAAGTCATGTCGAGCGGTTGGAAAAATCGTTGATCAACAAAATCGGCAAAACTGAGCCCGGTCTTTTGCTCTACGAGATGTGTTGCCACAGTGAACATCATGTTGCAGTAAATGAACTTGGAACGAATTGGGGCCGCAGTTTCGAGATTTCGAATGTTACGGGTTACGGACTTCGCCGTATCCGTATTTTTGGACCGAGGCCCAAGGTATGAATTATCATTACTGCGATGGTGGATTAGTTACAAGGTAATAGAGTAACTCGGACTACTTATTCACTCACGATGCCAACCCGGTGCGGTGACTCAATGTGTCCTCCAGTGTCACACCTTCGTAGCCTTCACCGGGCATTACAAAGTCATCTGGAAGTAGCTGGGTCATTTCAGCCTCATACTGCACATCAGGATACTTTTCATCATGGACTAGTAGGGCGACTGATGCAGCGGTGAGAGATTTGGATGCAGATGCAATGTCAAAGAGAGTGTCGGTAGTCATTGGTTTCAATGGCTCGAACGAGGCCACGCCAAAAGCCTTGGAGGCGGTGCTGTCCTTGTGGGAGATGGCAATGGCCAAGCCAGGCACATGATACTTTTTTATGAGCTCCTCTGCGTGAGAGGAGAAGGAGGGAGAGTTGAAGAACTCCATGATGACGTTGGTTGGCTATTGTGGGATGCAAAATGAGATGGCGCTTCGAGCAATCGTGCAGTGATGAGCAGTAATGTCATCAAATACTCTGCTGAGGGCCAATATTCAGAACGAAAGCGACAATGATCAGGGAACCCGATGTTATTATTTGCTACTGGCAGCAAGGTGGTCATTTATAAACTTCTACCTCTATGGGCGATCGGAGCGATACCCATTGTGGAAATAGGCGGGTGGCTCATCGCATCACTTAACCCGTGGAACCAATGGAATGCTTATTTAATTGGGGGTTTGATGTAACAATTCGGACTGACTCACAAACTTTGCGTTTCCACTAGGTTTAGCAGGGCTGTGCTGGCCTCGTCGAATCTGACGGCATGCCTCAGCATGGGTGGATGCTGAAACTCTCAGTTCCTCTTTGTCAAAATAGTGGCCATGAAACGCTGCCCAGCGTCTCATTGAAAGATGACTGTTAGTGTAGATCGTATGACTCTATCGAGTGGCTTGGCAAAGCTCACCATTGACCACATATCCGGATTTCGGGTGGCGCCGTTGCTCTCCGCCAGCCGAGTCGGCATTTGATGATTGTTGAGACCCCCTGGTTGGATTCCATATCAAGACATGGAGTATATGAGACGGGCGTGCAGAAAGTTTTAACCTATTTTTTCAGGAGGTTGCCGCCTTGCTGTACTCTGGGCCAGCCCTGTCACATTACATGCGGGTGCTGAGAGACTGAAAATACCGAGTTTGCTCGAAACGTAATGATAGAAACAGTGATGTCAGTGGTGATGCATACGGTTACACATGAAAACTGAAGGTGGATTTCGAAAACAACAGACTTCTGAAACAACTGCTCCAATAGACATCTTGGTGGGATGACGTGAAGGGCGAGATCAAGACAATGCATTGCTGTGGTAATGCAATACAAAACCCGTCACACACTGAATAACCTATTGCACTGCAGTCCGTCCGTGACTTTATTTAACCAATATGCGCTCAGGGACGGCCAAGAACAGAAAGTATACTACAATAAGAATAGTCATCATCGGAATGTGTTGTTCTAGGGAGTCAAGGTAAATGAAATTGAGTTGAGAAGTCGCCCGAAATCTTACAGCTGCTTGATACGCAATTCATGTCGAACCTTCCCTTTCATGCAACTCTGCAGCCTTTCTTTCTCGTCCTTCTTCCTCCCTTGGCACCCGGTCAAAATTAAACCTACACCTATCACTCCCATCCGCAATTGTCGTCGGGCGAGCGAACCGAACCCGATGCCGACTCGGATCAATCTGATCATACCACGTCCTATCAAACGCGCAGAATGTACTACCAATTTCAGTGGCATCCAACTTCTTCAATGCCTTCATATACCAACATTGGTGAATTTCAACGTGATATATATCCTTGGTATCGATAGGATGCTTGAGCTTAAAATCGGGCGGCGCGTAGAGAGTCGCCTCCTTGCCCCGCGACACATCAGTCAAGTGTTTGAAAGGGTCTGGAGATGAATCAAGCTGCTGCCGTATCGCGTCGGACACGAACGATGCCGATGTTTTGGTCGCGACTTCAAGTATCTCGCGGATTTGTGAAACGGGTAAGCCTTCCTGCTTCAAAATACGATAAGGAGCTACCATGTATGCTGTGAATTGTATGTTTTCGACCCGGCCGGGTGGATCAGAAGCTGTTGAGAGCTGCGTTATAAGTCCCCTGGCTTCTTTGCTCATCCCATCTCTTTGGCGGGGAGAGAGATGAAAAGCTGCAGTTTCGTCGCAGGCCGCGGCGACGCTATCAAGAAAATATTCTTCAAAGTTGAATGGTTTTTCTTGACTGCTTCCTTCTTTGCTGGCACTTGCCGAAGCGTGATACGAGTTGGCAGTACCGGCAAATGAACGCCTGAAAAGACGGTGATGATTGCCAATGGCTCCTGGTTGTGGCGCTCTTCTCGTCGACGAGCGGAGGCCATTCAACAACGCGCGCCGTATCGGTACCGCGAATTCCATCGCCGGTTTCGTATTCGGGGATGAAACGCTTGTTAAGATTGATTGAATGGCGATGCAAATGTGACAAGAATTCAGCTGAACAGTCTTTTGTCTGCCCGTGTCTTTCGTAAACGCATAAGACGGGGTAACCATCAGCCACCTTTTGGCAGATGAGGCAGCAAGGCGACCACCGCGACATATCTCTCTGAAGGTGATCTCATGAGTTAAGGGACGCAGTAGAGTGCTTAACTTGATCATGTCATTACGGGTTTCGGGGTGTAAGGCAGTGAAGCTGGCCACACGTCTTAGAGCACACGTCATAGAGCATAGTAGCTATTGATTGCGATATGGCTAGAGTAGTCAGATGCCGATTGAGAAAAGCACTGAGCAGGAAGTTATATTCAATGTTACGGACTAGATACCACAAGACAAGAAGTGGCAGCTGACCGTACCATGGTTCTTCGTCCCATGACACCATACTGGTCCCTCCAAAGCAGTAAACTTCACGACCAAGTATACATTCGCAACAACTAGAGCAGCTTCGGATATTCTAAAACTCTCGAATCCCCAAGAGACCAAAAAGCACAAAGAGCAATGCTCCTGCACCAAACCACCCAGCCGCCGCTCGCTCATCAGGCTTGCCTCCCACGAGAGCTGCCCCTGCGCACACAGCGTCCATCACATCGACCGCCAGGTTTACAAGTAACATTTTGTGGACTTCTTTTTGATCGCCGTTCGTGAAATTCCTAAGTGCCCTCCAAAGAAGACTCCCTATCACGACTTCGCGAGTGCCCACCAGCCGTGGCAGGAAAACCGATGTGGTTTCGAATTGCTCGCCTGGTATGAATGCTCTGCGGAGAACTGCCGGCGGGAAGAAGAGAGTAGCGCCCACAACAGGTCTGCAGATTGCAAGGGTGTATGCGGCAGCAGAACCGATAGTTAAACCCTTTTTAGCACTAGTGGCATTAATCAAGGGTTGTGTTTCCGTTGCTGGCGCCATTGTTGCTTGAGCTTATGCGGTATTGCTTAAGAACTTGGAAGTAGTATTGTCAGCCAGAAAGATAGACTAGACCTGAAGACACCGTTATTTTACATCTTTATATACTTCTTTGGACTCTGTAAATTGACCTTGTACAACGGTGCAAGTTTTCGCTGCCTGGGTATGAGAGCCTTATGCTTTGGCATATTGATGGTACCCTAGATCGTTAAGGTTAAGAGTAAGGCCAGCCCGGTTGGGCAAACCGAATACGAATAAGGATCGTGGTAATAGGATGAAGATGACAAAACTTAGTTCAATTAGTTATTGAACGACGAAGAATCTAATACCGCTTGCTTGCGAGTTCAGTGACATGGTGGGATACCAGTCAAGGTGTAACTCGGTTGGGACTTTGCCTATTTCCGTAGTTTGAAGCCTTCAATTTTTTTTAACTTTAGCTCTGAGTCTAGTGAAGAGTACGACATGCTAGGGGATATCTCAACGCTCTACTATCTTAGGTTTAGTGACGACTCGCACCGTAGAGTTTGTGTGATTCAAATGATGGTGGGCTTCCGAACGTGGACGTGGACTTCCTATTTGTAAAAGCCAAACCTCGTTTCAAAGACTCTTGAGATGCTAGACCAAATCATTGCTCATGATATATCGGCTGCTTGTGTGATTTATCTATTTGTGTTACTTTCTTGATATACTGTTTTACATTTGACGGCACCTATTGTATTGCAGCACGAAGGTACCACCTTACACATGCTCTGTTGCACTCATCCAGGCAACTCGAATTGTTGTTGCATCCCGACATGTCTACCTGGTGATTTTACTGACGATGACCCATCGAGCTCCGACTTCGCATACCCATCACGCGCAAGTGAAGAGATATCGTCCAGGCCATCTATCCCTGGAAGCGGCACAGAATGAATTTGTAATTCTTGGTCACGCTTCTTTAGCTTGTCGTCATCCTCGTTCGTTTGAGACGGAGATGTGACTTCGACAACTACATTAGTTGCGTATCTTTGTCTGCGTCTGCGTCGAAAAAGTACAAATATGCCAAGCCCAAAAATGGACGCTACAGCTACAGCGCCAACAGATGCTCCAACAATAGCACCCGTAGGAACCACTTTTGATTGAGATGAAGAATCTTCTAGCGCGGAATCAGACGAACAAAAGTTTGTGAGTTCATTGCCCTTCTCATCGATGGTAACCAAATCCACAGTATTGGTAGGGTTAGATCGCCACAGCGTAAACTGCCGTTGGTCTTCATTAACCATTAAATAGAGTGAGGAGAGAAATTGCCTGCCAAGTTTCGGAAGATCCTTTGCATTAATGTTTTGAACTGTGTTGATCACCAGGTTCTGTTGCGAAACGTTGGCCTTCACCTCTCCATTCGACGGGTCGACGTATCGATTCGGCACCACCAGTTGATGGTTGGGAATACGTATTGTCGGACCAGATTGCAATTTGAATGTCATGTCGCCTGCATACGGTATGTCGCCGTCTCTATACAGCATGCTGTAGTATGCAAGACCAAGTGTGCGGTCACCAAGGGAAGTACCAGTCAGGTTCTGGAACGCCTGGAAGTAGGGATCCAGGGGCATCGTCATCAGAACAGGATAGTCGGGCACAATACAGGCAGCAATTGAATCCTTGGAACTCTGCAACAGGCTTGCGGTCGACCCGTTGGGAAAGTTGAGAATGATGTCGCCAATCGTAACCATGAGTTGCGTCTCACAACCGGAATGATCTGTCATGGCCAAGGTGTAACCAGAGCCAGATACTTTAGCACGATCATATCCACCAAAGACGAGGGTGCCGTCGACTTGCGTCAGGGCACTTGAACCAGTCCAACCATACCACATGCTCCATGTTCTCGAGAAGATCTTTCCGGTTGACCTCAAGGCTTTTAGTATTGTTGAGTTCTTGCCCAGGCCAATAGCCATCATGGGATAGTAGCCCTGCTGACCCCAGTCCTGAAGTGGCGTGCCCATGGAGATCTGTGGCAGAGTCACATTGCTATTGATCTTGAGAGCATCGGAGATGAAGTCCAGAGTTGGATAGCCATTCGAATCAAAGGGGTATGAGCCAGCTTCCGCAGTCTTTCGAGTTGTCGAAGTAACGGCATCATATTGTCCGCCGCGCCAAGTGGTACAACCGATTGACGTTCGAGGTGCAGGTGATACACAGTAACCATTTGTACCGTAGACGATAATGTTGTTCAGGGGCCTTTGACCAAGATATTAGCAAAATTGTGCCGCGGAGCGCACATAAAGCTAAATAAATACAGTATGCGTTTTTACACACCACTGAGGAAGAAATGCAAAGTTTTGTTCCGGCGTTCCTACAGAAAATACAGCCCCCCGCGCAACCTGACCATTCGATAATGTGACATTGCCTATTCTGGTGGCAACTGGATAGGGAACACAGTTGGTTGAAGCGAATACAAAAAGCGACCCAGAACTAAGCAGCAGCACACATAGTGCTGCTGCTATTGCTAGGCCTGACAACATGGCTAGCAGGATGGGAGATGAATCGTATCTGACGGATGAAGCACCGTCGAAGAATGTCAACTGAAAGAGGTACACATAATCGACAAACACTGTACGATGAAAGAAGAGGCAGGCCCAATACAGAGTGAAAGAAGTCGTGACGAGGGGACTCCGTATATGGAGACACTCGGACGCATTGTTGATTTTGGTCGTGTGATGAAATTAAAGTGTCAGCACAACAAACGTGTTGTCGACTAGGCACAAAGGGCCGAGAATCAAAGGAACAGCGGTCGACGCAAAAGCAGACAAACATTGAGCACGAGGCATCCCCCAAAATACCTACAGCAGCACGGTGCACGGTGTGACATGTTGAGCCAACATGCATGAGGTGAAGAGGCCTGGAAGGGTGTTGGATGATGATATTACGTTATGCTTTCTAATTTCCACTTCAAGGACGCCCTGGTAATTAGACCGGAGCGCTCACCCTCTTTTGGACGGCTGCAGTCAATACTTCAGCTCACTGAAGTCAACTGAACATGAATGCAATGTGTGATGCGTCTGGAGTGAGGAGAAGCCGCTCGAGGGGGATCAAAACCAGCATGTACCCAACAATAACAAGATAGGTAGGCCGGATTCCGAATCTAAGGCTCTTAGCGCGCGGGAAACATTTAATCTGGTGGAGCGTTTGTCATGGCTGTTTGCCGCGAAATTTATTCAGCTGGAATCTGCACTCCTGTTTCAGCATCTCCGTAAATATGGTCATAACTCATCAACTGGGCGGCAATTTGGCTCAATCACATCCCCTTTAGCACTTGGACCCTCAATTTGGGTACAAATACGACATCAGGCATGTCAATAACCATACATATGTACAGGAGAGACGCGGGCCTCCACCAATGCCACGTTGATATTCTTGTTCAGCCAAACAACATGGGTCCCGTGTATATATAAATTGCTCCGTGCATCAGGAGAACAGACCAACAACACACACCTCACCCGAATAGCCACGGACTTATGTTGTAGCCGTGCCGGTTGTAACTCTGAGAATCGTCAGACCCTCCTGAGTTGATGGGTATTTTCTTTCACGAGTCTTTCTTCATTATCACGTTGCCTAATGCCGTCACAATGATGCCGGCGCGACGGCGCACACACCGCACGTTGTCTATCGCTGTGCTAGCATGTGTTTTTGTTTACATTCTCATTCATCTCAGGTCTTCACCTTTGTCATCATCGGTCCGGGAGCTTGACAAGCTCAAGCAGTTCATGAATTATGGCAGCAACGTCCCCTCCACGCTGGTGGCCACCAAGAGCAGTGTTGACTGGGCTGCGATTCGCATGTCTCATATGCCCCCGTCAAAACTGACAAAACTGCCTCGAGGTCGAAAATCGCGACTTCCGCGTATTCAGCACGCATTTGCGTCCGAGTTACCGTCGGATGCAGTCTTGCGAGAGTTCCGACAAGACCAAGTACGTCAGGTATTCAGGAATGACTGGCAAAATTACCGCCAGTATGCTTGGGGAAAAGATGCACTCAATCCCGTATCGGGTACCGCCAAGGATCAATTTTCAGGATGGGCAGCCACTTTGGTTGACTCTCTCGACACGCTTTGGATCATGGGTCTGAGAGATGAGTTCAACGAGGCTGTTGCCGCTGTGGCCAAGATAGACTTTGGAAATAGCACGTCCAACCGCGTCAACATCTTCGAAACCAATATTCGTTATCTGGGCGGCTTGTTAGCGGCTTATGATTTGAGCAACTCTGACGTGTTGCTCACCAAGGCGGTTGAACTTGGAAATCTCATATACGCTGGGTTCAACACTCCAGACCACATGCCCGTGGACTTTATCGACTTTGAGGCTGCCAAGCGTGGAACCGGTTTAGAAGTCGAAGAATGGGTCGTCTCAGCTTCTCCGGGGACGTTGTCACTCGAAATGACACACCTGTCACAGATCACGGGTGATGATAAGTACTACGACGCGGTTGCACGAGTTATGCAGGAGTTTCACAAGCAACAGCCCAAGACCAAACTGCCGGGACTATGGCCAATATGGGTCTCGATGAGAAGTCTGGACCTATCAAATCGAATTGAATTCAGCCTGGGAAGCAGTGCTGACTCTCTGTACGAGTATCTGCCAAAGATGTACGCGCTGCTCGGCGGCCAAGAACCCATGTACGAAACAATGACGAAGAGTTTTATGAACGCAGCTACCACACACATGTTCTTTCGGCCAATGCTACCTGGTGGAGAGGATATCCTTATTGCCGGCAATATTAATGTTGAAAGCGATGGATCATCACCATTAGATCCCGAGAGCGAACATTTAGCTTGCTTCATAGCTGGCACAATGGCACTCGGAGGTCGGTTAATGGGCCAACCTGGCGATGTTGAAACAGGCGCGAAACTCGCCAAAGGTTGCGCATATGTCTACAATGCGTTTGCGAGTGGCTTAATGCCAGAGAGATATAACATGGTGCCGTGTGAGCCTATACTTGCGGCGAACTGCGCATGGGACGAGAAGAGATGGATTGAGGAACAGCAGATGCGCGACGAGTGGAAGCCACACTTGCCAAAGGGATTCACGACGGCCAAAGATCCTCGTTATCTTCTGCGACCAGAAGCTATCGAGAGTTTGTTTATCTTGTACCGAATCACCGGCGAGCGAAGCTATCAGGACACGGCGTGGAAAATGTTTCAAGCTGTCCATAAGGCTGCGAAGACTAAATATGGGCACGCAGCTGTCCGCGATGTAACCAGGGTGTTCGACGAAGAGTCCCGACAGCAGAATCTTGAGGATTATATGGAAGTAAGTGATCATTGCATTGATGTGCGAGCGCACCCGGCGCATCTCGAAGTTGATGTAATTCCAAGTTGTGCTGACCCCCTTCGTAGAGTTTCTGGTTTGCCGAGACATTGAAGTACTTTTATCTCATCTTTTCGCCGCCGGACTTGATCGACCTTGATGAGTTTGTGCTCAACACAGAGGCACATCCATTTCGGAGACCACAATAGAGGACGGTGGCGGAGGTTAAAAAACGACCGTTGTGACAGATGTATAAATAAGTCTAGGACTTTACAGTTACCAAGCAGGCATGCCTCAGCGAGGCGAGGAGCAACCAGACAACTGTTCCCGTAAGATGGTAACTTGTGAGTCAAAGGAGAGAATGCAAGTCGGTGCACAAATACTGGCGCATCTGTTAAATGGGAAGGCACATGAGCTGGATATTACATATTGGCCCGAGCAAATTAGCGGGCGCGAACAAACCGGTTAGACGGTATCTGTTCTTGGAAAGCTTATGCATATATGATTCCTTGGTGAGTGGCGTCTGGCGTCAATTGAGCACAAGATGTACCTTTTAGAAGACCATTTCGGAGTCAGAACCGTACACAATGAAACCGAGACAGACATCTCCCTATATTTCCTGCGGAAATTGGCAGTTGTTGTTTGTATAGAGAGCTGTAAGGCGCGCCAATTCATGAATCCATGTAATTGGAACATGGTGTGTTTCAATCACGGTTGCGGCTACCCGGGCTCTACCAGCACTCCGAAGCGTCATTGTACTGGCCATGAAACTCATTAATTTACTACATGGTAATACAGTATTCTTCGTATATGCAACTCAAATTGTAGATACCTGGAGTAGATCCTTGGCTCGTTGCGGAGTGGCTTGCTTCGTTTGGCGGAGATGCGGAGTTGTGATGTAGCAGGTTTGCGTTGCAACTCAGCTGTAAATGAATGGTTACAGGATATAAAAGCATGGACCCGAGAGTTACTCTGCTTAATTCTGCTCCATGAGATAGAATAATTCACGGCTCTCAATCAAGCAATCTCAATGGGTGAGCGGTCCAAAGTCCTCGTCCTCGGTGGCACAGGCAAAGCTGGTATTTGCCTCCTTCGCGAGCTGCTCTACCGCAACCATGAAACGATTGCCTATGCAAGAAACCCGAGTAAAATACCTGAAGATGTAGCGTCAAATCCGCTCCTATCAGTATGCACTATTCATTTCATATCTGATCACGTCCAAGGCGAACAAACCTAACCATCAGGAATAGGTCATTCAAGGCGAAATCACCGACAATCAAGCGCTCTCATCAGCAATATCCCAATGCCATATGATAGTATCTCTCCTCGGCCCAGTTACCATACGAATGACCGATCCCGCACAATATGCCAACTTTTACAAAGAATCCATCTTTCCCCTCATGAGAGAGCACTCGGTGAAACGAATCTACGCCATGGGGACTATTTCCATCCGTCGCCCCGAAGACAGTTTCTCTTTCGTGAGATGGCTTATACGACTACTCATGATGACGATTGCCATGACGGTGTACAAGAATGTGCTTGCAATTGAGAAAGTGTTTGAAACAGAGGCCACGGATCTGGAGTGGCTTGTGTATCGCATCGCTGGAATCCCGGGAGAGACCGATGAGGCGAGCTGGCGTGTTGATAGAGAGGAAGGCAAGACATTCGTAGGGTGGGTTGGTGAGAAGGGGTGGCAGGCGTCACAGAAGAGGGCTGCTTTGACGAGATGGCTCGTGGATGCGGTGGAAGGGGGAGCAGAGGAATGGATTGGGAAGATGCCTGCTGTAAGTAAATTGGCATAATGTATTTCTCATGTTGTTGTATGAGAGTGGGTGGTTTTGTTGTCAGGTAACTCGAGACGTGTAGTTGCTGGTAATAGCACCGCGCTGGCAACAACTGGATCAGTTGACATTTTATTTCCAAGACTCCAGATGTCGTCACTGGTGCCAGGAGGCCTGTTGACCTCGTGTTGATCACTGCCGATGCCGAAAACAGTGGAGATGTTAGTTGACTAGGTTTATTGTTTATATTGACTATAACCCTGACCCGCGTCAGCCACCAGACGGCTTCAGCTTAGACGCGCCAACTTAGCCAGCTGCATAATTCATTATATTACACGCTCACAATATGTCTGACTTCTATCATAAAGGCGCCATTGTCCGTGATGGTTTTCTATTTAGGCACAATAGTTTCTGTGTCGATCGCGGACTGGTTCGCCTTGAGGAACCAAACAAGCTTCGGAGCATGTTCCTCCCGGAACTCAGCACCGAAGCAAAGTTCTTACTTGATTTAAATCCGGAGGATGACTCGTTTGTTCGCGGCCAATTGAAACATTACGGCGTTGAATTTGACGAAAAGGACATTTCCGGAGATGGTAGCCGCTTAATGCAAAAGGTGCTTCGAGATGGAAAATGCGTCAAAGTACCAGATCACATCATTCAACTACGCAAGGATATGCAGAAGGACTGGGTAAAAATTGCCTCCGTCAAAGATCTCGCGCACTTCCCTCCCCTGTTTCTGGACAAGTATTTCTTGACTTCTGGGGAGCCAGACCGGGTGAAGACACCGGATGGACTCACAGTACCTTTTCAGCGATTCTACCCCCAAGAGGCGAGTCTACTGTTCGAGGCTGCAGGGGATGTGAAGGGTCTGCACCGAGAGAATGTTCGATCAGCCAAGTCTCTGGTGGTATTTCTCGGCTGGGATGCAGAGGATGTGCATACTAAAGCAAGCGAGCAAATTGCCAAGGACAAGAAGCTAATCGAGGCTGAGGAGAAGAAAATGGAAGCCAAGAAAATAAAGCTCAAGCTTGCAACGGAAAAGCGCAAAGCCGCACAGGACGCAAAGCACAAACAGTATCTAAACAGCTTGACTACACAAGGCGACACTGGCAAACTATCACTGGTGGGAAGCTACATCATCGAGTCCCCCGAAATTGAAGAGCAGTGGCCGGACGATTCTCGAAACATGACACTCAATATACGCGAAACTAATAACCCGAGCGTTCTAGAAGGATGCTTTGACTTTGGTGTGCTGCGAGGAATCATGATGATCAGCACCGATATGAAGGTCATGGAGAAACACTGTGCTAAGATGGGTAGAGAGACAGAGTCGGATTGGGAAGAGGACGACTACACTCGGTATAATTCCGACAATGACAGAGACAAGGAGAATGAGAACAGAAGCAGCAACATACAACCTACCACAGGCTCAAAGCGAAGATCAGACACGTCTCAAATGGATGGCCGCCCGTCAAAGAAGCCAAAGACCAACGGCACTCAACCCCCGAGATATTATCTCAAACTGCGGTGTCGCGAGACCGGCGAAAACGAGTGCTTCCCCGAAGGAGACCGAGGGAGACTCAAGTTCGCAGATAATTTTGCGAGTTTTGAGGCCAAGGCTGATCTTCCATGTGTGGGTGGGAAACAACCATTCTCTGGGCGGAAAGTTTCGGATAAGCCTGCTGGAAGGAAATATACTTGGCTTAGTTTCGGTGATTACTCCAAGTACTATTAATGCAGTGTTGGTCTGGTTAGTAGAGGGTTCTATGTGAATGTCGTGTTACGTAGAGATGATTAATAACTCTCCGTCTAGTTCACATTTACTGACCGCAATCGCGTCAAATTGCTCCAAAATGAAAGTGTCCACAACTGTAAGCATTGATTCCAACTGACCTTCCATGCCACCGTAAGCCAACAGAAACCCTGATTGTCGGAAAGTTACCGAGCGTAGACATGGCCTGGATCCAAACTTGGTAATCACCGATGAGTCCTGCTTACGGTTACCAAGACAATTTGACATCTCACTCCGAGTTCCTTCAAGCCAATAATGTTGACCTCCTACATAACAAGGCAAGCAAATCGCAACCAGAGTTAAAATGCCATCCGCGGACAATAAGACGACACCCGCGCGGCCAGTCCGCAGTACCAACCTAGCAAAATCAGCTTACAACTCACCATACTCACACCTCGGATCCCCATCATCCAAACCCCATGACGACCCGTACATTGCGCTTCGCGCCAAAGCGCTTGCAACTCTGGAAGCAATGGGCTACGCACCAGACACCATGGTCGAGCGTGGTGTCCTCTGGGCAGAAGACCAAGACCCCTTTGGCCATGTCATGCAGTCGCAATACATGCACTTCCTGGGAACGTGTTTCCACCGCGTCATGGAAAGCTACGACGAGTTTCTCAACGAGGAGGAATACAATGCCATGATTCAAGCCAAGAGTGTTGCGCCAATGGTGCACAAGTATGAGCTGACGATCAAGAGACAAGTGAAATATCCGGATTCCGTACGCATTACTGTACAACGCATAATTATTGGAGGCATGTGCTAATTTATATGTAGCTTATTGCCGCTTGGAGACAGGAGCATTTTGAGCCGACTCGGAATTCTGGCACAACATGTCTGTTCTCTTTACAGCAGCAGGCAATTGTTGCGGAGGTCAAAGGATTTGTCACATATGTGGATGTGAAGACTGGGAAGCCAGTTGACGTTCGGACCTTGGGTGGAGGTTGGGCAAAATTATATGACGGATTTGTGTTGAAGTCGGAGAAGTCTAGGGCTCGTTTGGAGGAATGGGAGAAGACGCACTTGAAAGGTAAATCTCGAAAGGCTCATCTATAACGTAGTTAGGTGCGTCAGTGGCTGCAAATAAAATCACCGCTCAATCTTTGAGCGATGCGTTCGTCTTCTACCCTACTTCATGACATCTTCGCAAGATGACACTAAAAAGAGCCTTTGCCCTCCTCGCCGCAGGATATCGTAGCCCCATGGATTCGAACAACTGCAAAGCTAGCTGAACATCCTCAGCTGCTTTAGTCCGCACCAAGTGTTTTGTAGAGTCATCCAGCTGAACGGCAATCACGTACACCAAGGTAACCGTAGACATGTACACCGCATGAAGGTTCAGCCAGTGATGCGAGAATATTCCCTGACGATACATGCTCGAAGCAAGACGAATAGAAGATGAGGCCGCATCAGTGAGAATCTTCATGCGACGTTCATCCAAGGTAGGTAGCAGTGGTGTAGGGCGATAAAGAATGGCAAGGTGAGTATGGTAGTTGAAGTCGTACCAGGTACTTGTGAAGTGAGGTACCGGGGCATCGATTTTGGGAAGAGGAAATGGCATATCCCGACGCCACTGTATGAGGTCTTTATGTATTCCGTGGATGATTTCGTCTTTTTCATCATTTACCTGATCGTCTTTATGCTTGTTTGTGTATAATAAAGCCTGTATCCGACTGGATATCCTTCTGAGTTTGAGAATATGGAGCGGTATAGCCATTGAAGACAGGTCCAAGGACTTTTGGCTGTCGGCCTCACCAATGTGGGCTTCCTCATCATTAGTCACTACAAATGGCTATTGCAGTCAGCTGAAGATGTTGCAGTAGGAATAAACGTCTGGGAACGGGCGTACTGATATGTCAATATCTTCGTCATCGATGGCAAATGGTCTTCCCAGTGTTGTCGAGATGACTCTGTTCATTTGGATGAGTTAGCGGTTTGAAACAGGGTGTAGGATGACTCAAATCACCTGTCCATCATATAAAGCGAAAAGAACAATCGCTTTCGCCTTTCTACCATATTAAACGGCAGTCCCTGGTACGTAGCGGAGGACTGCAGTCCCATACCAAGGGCGATTCGCACTGCTACACCCACCAACAGCCATGTGTCTACCTTATTAGTTACGCTGTCGAGGAGAAGGTTTTCCGAATACTCACTTGCTTCTAGCTGATTAAATAGGGAATATGTGACGCGGAGTATTATGACCTCAATCGCGGCCTGCACAACTAATGAGACTAAATCTAAACACGATCGGGTCTTGTTGCTCTTACCATACTATTGGCGGTGACAGCCGCATCCGAGTAACTGAGAGCTTTGTTATAGTGCTTTGTATGCTCTTGGGCAGCAGTCATGTCGACTGAACAGTAGGCGGCGGATCCAATTGCTAGAATCATCCATATTCTAAAAAGACTCATCGGAGTTTGAGGTGACCCGTGCTCTGGCTCCTCTTGAAATGATTCAAGGCTTGACATGAATTCCCGGCGGTCGATCACGGGGTACAGGATGTGAGAATGAGCAAAGTAAACCTCCACAAGGCGATGGACATGCTGCATATCTAATCGAGGGTCCAAATTTGTAGCGTGGTCAGTGAATCCCATGGCGCTGCTCATACCAAACCCGGGTGCCGACCCTGGATCGCACGATTTCGGCACTTCAGTATGGTCAAAGATGTTTGGGTTTAACAAGTCCAAGGGGGAGTGGAAGGCGAGCTCGCCAAGATCATCTTGATCAGTTGTGCCTTCCACAGGTTGATCACTCTTGTCAATGGCCAATCCGCCAAGTTTACTCTGTGTGAGACTCGCAAACGCAAAGCCTGAAGTAGGGCCCAGGCGATATTCCGCATTGCCTTCCGACAGAATCTGCCTCAGCTCATCGTCCAAGGTATGAGGAAGCGTTGGTGGTGAATCGGAGCCCCCAGTTGGGTTGTTCTTGTGTTGACCTCTCAGGAAATAGGATAGGTTGCCAAGAGGATCCTCGCCAATTACGGCATCGTCGCCGTCACCGTCACCAACTGGCACAAACATTGCGCCATCGTTGAGGTTGAAGTTGCCCTCGCTGGCGAATTGGCTTGGCTCTTGATTGGATTGTGCAAGACTGACCTCCAAATCATGTATTCTGCGCTCCAATGACCGGACATAGCTGTGAATATTGCTCGTTAGTACTCAGGTATTTGAAGATGTGCAACAAAGGTAGAGTCGCCTATATTTACCCTATTGGATAAGACGCAGTCTGGCCATGGTCATCTAAGAAACTGCACGTCACGATAGCCCGGCGGCAGTTTCCGCACTGCGGGAGAGTGCGATCGCATCTCTTCTTGCGTTTTTGACAACGAGAACAAGACGTTCTGGCTTGCCCGGGTAAGTTTTGTAGCGGCATCACATCAAGCAGTAGCCATGGTTGGAGACTTGGAGAAGTTGGTTTAAAGACGATTTGAGTTTACAAATGGAAGTATTATTACAGGCTAATGGGCTGTCAAGTCAAGACTTTACCCCGCGTTATGGGTTTCTTGGGGGAAATTCGATGAACCAGACGGCTTCTTTGAGCTACTTCATAATTTCTATGGACCCGAGTGGCTTCTTGGCGGGTCATATGACGGGAGTGTTATATGCTTTTCGTCTACAAATCTGGCAAAAGAGATCAACGGTGTAGGGATTGCTGCTTCGCTCTGTCGGGACAACCAATTGTCAGAGTAAAACGGTTTAAAGTACATATAGACTCCGGTGGGAGAGCTGTATCTAGCCAAGCTCCAAGGGTTGCATCAGGACCACTAGCCCGAGTTCCGGCAGCTCCAGAGATCAATTCTTTGGTAGTTGGCGTGTAGCTAAAGCCACTTGTCGGAGAGTCCGACACTTTGTCATTGGTGTTACCAAATGCCGCCACGTTCTGGTAACAACGGCTTAGATGTCGTGTTGGCGGAGGCTTGGGTAAATGTGTTTCAACGACTTTAAGCTTCTTCATTCCTTTCTACTCTGTATTGTCACCAAGGCTCAACAAATGTACCTTCGAGCATAAATTGATACAGTCGAGAATGCCAGATGGATGGATTTAGCTGCAAGCGTCGCGACAGAGGCAACACCGCTTTCCATGATCGTCATCACAACCGCCCGTCGGTCTATCCGACTTTATGATCGCAGTCTCCGACAATCATTACTGTCGGACAGAGAGGCATAAAATCTTGACGCTTTTCGAGTAATATTTATACTCCATACATGGCAATTCCACGGTCCACCAATTCGCCTATTGCAACCATGGTACCCTTATTCCTCGCAGCATGCCTGGCTGCAATTAGCCTCGTACTTCTTGAATACTACCTTTTACGTCCATTAGTCTCGAGCCCTTTGAGTCGTGTTCCAGGGCCAAAGTTTTATGCCCTCACTCGATGGCGACTGGCGTATGAAGACTGGAAAGGTACACGAACCCGCACCATCGATCAGCTTCACCAGCGATACGGACCAGCCGTTCGCATTGGCCCCAATGAAGTCTCATTCAACAGTTTGGCAGCGTTGCGGACCATCTACGGACCTGGAAGCCGCTTCGGCAGGACGACATTCTATCGCATGTTTGATGTCTATGGCGAGCAGAACCTGTTTACATTCCACTCGACCAAGGAGCATGGTGACAGGAAGAAGCTTTTGTCGCATTTCTACTCCAAATCAGTTATCCTGAAAGACCCAACCAGCCACATGGTAGAGGAGAAGACGCGCCAATACATGCAGCTTATTGCGTCCGAGCCAGCACATGTCAGTGAAATCTTTACTACCTTGCACTACTACTCTCTGGACAATATCACAGAGTTCATCTATGGCAAATACGGAGCTACGTCTGCTTTGAAGGGGTCCAAGACTCATCGGGCCCTCATCGACGACATCATGCATCCTTCTCGCCGGCGATTGTCTTGGTTCTGGGTTCACTTCCCAGCATTTACAAAATGGATGTATACGCGAACAAGATTACTGGGATACCTCATGAAGCCAATGCTGCCAATGAAGCGGCCAACTACTTATACCGGTATTCGCAATTTTGCTTTTGACTCGGTTCAGAGCTTTTTGAAAGATCGGGAGAATGACAAGCAACTTGTAAACTCGGATGGTAAGTTCGGGTCGGACTTTGCGCCTTGATTGCATCAGTTGTCCATCCGCAGTCTTGACATGGCGATGCTAACAACACTGTAGTAGCCGTCGAGTCAGTCCTCAGTCGACTCTGGAAGCACCACCAATCCCAAAAGGCAGACGGACTGAACAGTATGCAGATTGCCTCAGAATGTGCAGACCACTTCCTCGCCGGAATCGATACAACTAGCGATACTCTCATGTTTCTGATTTGGTCACTATCCTTGCCTGAGAACAAAAAGTACCAGAAACGGTTGAGAGACGAAGTCCTCAGCCTTGGTAAGGAGTCGCTCAACGAACACGGCTTCCCAAAGGCAGATGCAAGCGACCCGTGTGAATTTCTCAACGCCGTACTAAAGGAAACTTTGAGACTCTACGCGCCACTGCCAAGTTCCGAACCTAGATCGGTAGACGCAGAATCTGTAGTCGATGGCTACACTATACCTGCCAACACGGTGGTGTCTATATCGCCGTGGATTCTGCATCGAAACGCAGAGGTGTTCCACGAACCTTTCGAGTTTAACCCTGATCGCTGGTTGGGAAGAAATGCGGCTGAGCTGAATCGGTGGTTTTGGGCATTCTCGAGTGGAGGGCGAATGTGCATTGGCATGCAGTGAGTTGGATCTCATTCTATACTCCATCCTAAATTGTCCCATAATGGCCATAGCGTCGTTTTTTTTTTTTTTTTTTGAGCTTCATCTTGGCCAGAGAATCTAACCGAGCACAGCCTAGCCATGACCGAGATGACAACCTTGATTGCAAGTCTATATCGACATTATGAGACCTCAATCGCACCCGGTTTCGAGGACATCTCCCCGGGAATCACCGCACGAGTTGAGACGTTTTATGATGACCGCTTTCCTCGTGTACAAGTTAGTAGCTTTCACCCATAAAATTGTATTATGCTAAGTTTTGATACAACAGGATCACAGATGTCTCATAAAGTTTGACAAGTTGCAAGACTTGAGACTACCTCTGTAATTTTTCGATCTCTATGACGAAGGAAATAGGTTCGGATACATATATGATAGACTGCCTTTGCGTAGTGTCCGGATCAAGCTTGGGAGAGCCACTTTTGCACCTGAGCCGAAACTTGGTGATTGATGGTTGACCTCAGGAGAAGATGCGTCGGCAACCGGAGGATAGTCTGCGGGCTCAATAGTAAATATGAAGTTGGTTGCCGCGATAGGGAATCGCGCAGGTTGGATGGGCATGAACATGATGGGACAAGGTGATTAAAGTAGCCTTTTTAGCATTTCACATCTCGGGTACTCCGTACTTTACTATCTACATCTACGCTACGCGTGCCTATCCAGAAGACAAGAACAGGTGTGCCAGTTCATGTCTCAGTGTCAATTCTTTAACACAACTTTGCTTGTCGTCCTAGCCCCGATAGGTGCCTGTGCTATTTGGATCTGAAACATGATATCAAAAACTCGACGCTCAGATTGTCGAGTTGGCGGTGCTGCTTGACATGTCTAAGCCCGTCTCTCATAGTAGACAAGCTTCGACGAAATTCATCAAATAGCCCCGTACGTATGTTTAGCCCGGGTAAGGCCCCAAGCTCTGTCTCGTAATTCTCCTAGGACTTCGTTACTCCAGTAATTGTTTGCAGTCAACCTGGACGTGATCGTGATGCCATGACAATTTGTTATTGCCTTTAATCCCCTCCGTGCACGCAATCGAATCCGACCAGACTCTGTACCTCCCAGGGAGACAACCAACAGCTATTTACGAAGCATATGCTGGCTTGTTAGCGAGATGAGCTCAGCCCAAACGTATCCACTGGCCCACTCAACTCAACCTCAACTTTGCTTTGACCTGACTGTTCCGAGTCAACCCCGTTGTTACACACGTTGAAAACCTCGACTGTGTACTCCATACCCCAAATTGACTGTGATTTTGTCTTCAGGCTACGGATCAGTCGTCCGGATTCCAAAGTTGTGGAATATATGACAATGGACGTCCCGATAAACATCGACGCTTGAGATGTATTAGGCCGTGGTGGTATTTTTGAGGCACGGGCGGCACTTTAGCAGGACAAATCGTTTGGAAGTCGAGCATGATGTCCATTCAGGTAAACTACTCCAGGTCACAAGCTTTGCCGATGGCAATAAGATTTCTAACTCTAGTCGACGTAGTTGATGAGCACTGCATGTGTGTGTCGAACCATTTTCCGGGCATCAATGCGAAGAGGACTTTGTTTGCTCACGACAAGCAATGCTACTCGATGCAAAAGCCAGGTCATCAGTCTAGCATTTTCCACTTTAAATTGCCGTGCCTATGCATCACCAAGACCAACTCAAAGGAGAGTCAGAAGCCCTGCAATACGCCGCCAGTGTCAGCTCGCCAGGAAGTCAACCTTGGTACCGCAACTACGATGCACCGAGTTCGGCGCCGACGGTCAAGTCTTGTTTGAGGATGGAAGTTTGAAAAAGGCCGATCTTATCATAAGGGTGAGATGCTCTCGACATTTGATCTGCTGGTTCCTATTTGCTAATGCTTTTGGCCGCCAGTATGGCTTGCTTCCGCGTGACATGCGCAAGATTGACACATCAAACTTGCCAAACGTGGATATTCGACCAACAGTTATCCTTCTGAACCTTCTCTACCTGAAAGTTTTGATTAAGCGCGACCGCGTTTTACTCTTTGATGCGTATGACACAAGTGCATCGCGGGTGCAATCCGCTTTCGTTGATGACCTTCAACGCAAGATGCAACGTGACAAGTCTGATGAAGCTGATTGTCCACCATACGAGTTCCAGGTCCTAGATGCAGTACTCAACGCAGTGGCGATAGAGCTAGCAAAAGATTTGGAATCCCTGCGTCACCCTGTCATTAGCCTCCTCGCCGAACTCGAGGAGAACATTGACAGGAACAAGCTCCGCCTCCTCCTCAAGCTATCAAAGCAAGCCAGTGCATTTGAGCACAAAGCAAAACTCATGCGTACAGTCATAGACGATATACTCGAGAGCAACGACAGCCTTGCCGCACTGTATCTCACGGATAATGCTCACAATGTCCACGGTCCAGAGGACGTCTCCGAGATTGAAGCCATCTTCGAGTCGTACTACTACATATGCGATGAAATTGTACAAGATGCGCAAAATTTAACCTCTATGATCAAAAGTACAGACGATATGTAAGAGCGTCAAGTGTACTCAAGGTGATTGTTGTTAACAAGCTGTAGTGTACAAACGATACTGGATACGAACCGCAATTCACTCATGCTGCTGCATCTGAAGATCATTTCTGGCACACTGGCTCTCGGGACGGGAACATTCATAGCTTCATTTTATGGCATGAACATCCAGAATCTGCTAACTGAAGCAGATTTGGGATTTGTTGTCGTGCCTGTGGCGTCTGTTTTGTGCATTACGGGCGCATCTTGGTTCGCTTTGAGGATGGTTAGAAATTTGCAACGAATTGCAATGAAACGGAACAAAGGATTTCTCAATTGACAATGTGAGAGCCCACGTCGAACATGTCTTGCAGTGACAAGTTTAGGGGCTGAGGATGCCGTCAGCACCAACTCTTTCTTCGAGGACGGCCTATTCGGCTCGATGCGAATGATGAGAAAGTGGTTGCGGCCAGTCAAATGACAGGCTCACTGCTGCACTGCTTTTTCAAACAGAAATAGGCTCATGCAGTCAGTCATCGCGGATTTGGGCAAACCCGGTTCATGATATCACAGAACATTTGACCACACTCAGTGACCACGATCTAAGCCTAGTTCCGACCGATCCCGACGCGTCTGACCAACAACCATGACGCTCTTGAAAAGGCAAGTCGGATCATACCGGGCACCAGGAAATACTTACTTGATCTTGTGATCATCTTCACTGAGGATATACATGCTCATTATCTCATCCAGTGATCCGTCACATCTCTGGTCATCTATAACGTTTAGGCGAATCCCACCAATTGCTTCAGTATCACACCCACAATGGCTCCTTCAGCAACTCAATATGTTGCTCTCCCCCGAGACCCAGACGAGCTAGAAAATTTGTTTAATCATAGGCTCTCGCAGCTTCCCAAAATCCCGATTGACCTCTCCCAGCAAAATCTCACCATATTCGAGATCCTTGCTGCCGAGCCAAGGGCAACCAATTTCCTACGGCATCTAGCATCTCATCAGCATCTGGCAGATACCCTCAAAAGCACTACAGATGGCGAATACACCGCATTCGTTGCCGTAGATGACGGATGGACGGGAGAGGATCACGGACGCTCAGCAACAGAGACAATGTTCTCACTCCACATTACTCCTCACTATTACGACACAGACAGTCTACCAAGCTGGACAAATGTGCCGACGATTCTCAGAACAGCTTCCTCTCATAGAGCAGTGCTAAATATCACGTTTGACTCTTCAGCACTGCGGGTCAACGGCTCACGAATCATCAAGGCAAACATCCGGGCAAAAAATGGCATGGTGCATCTCATCGAGAAGCCCTGCCTTGCACTGCCCGATCTTCGGTCTGTTTTGAAGAGTGGCGCCGATCTCTCGTACATGGCTCAAGTAATCGCGCTAGCAGGCGATATTATTTCAAAAGAAGAGGCGCAAACCATACTTGCACCGTCTGATGACGCCTTCCGGACTCTTGGCGAGGATGTCCTGACATTCCTGTTCCACTCCGATGAGGGCCCTCCATATCTAAATGCCCTTCTCAAGCTGCATATCCTTCCAAAGGTCACTGTACTCAGCAACTTAATTTTCCCAAAGAACGATACAGGCCATCGAATTGCTTCGTCGGATGTCCTGAAACCGATCAAGGGAACAGTTCAATCCGCTTTCGATACATTGCTCAAGGCCAAAGACGGGAAATATATACCCATGGACCTCACTTTCTACAGATACTCGGGGTTGGTCGCAATGAAAGTCGGAGAGGCAGCTACAGTTGTAGTGCCAGATGCTTCAGCCAGTAATGGATCTTTGCATGTCATTGACACGGTTTTGTTGCCTCAGCGGATCTCGTCAGAGACGGGGGTCAAGGCGCTTTCTGTTGATGAATTAAAAGCCGTGCTTTGCGATTACGTGTAGATGTGGACTGTGGGTGCAGTGAGAAGATATGAGCACATTTCATGCATTGTACTGTAACTAGATCAAGTCATGATTCGAAGGTATATGCAAAGCCCCCGAAGACAGGCAAGTTGTTCAGGAGGTGATTTGTGGTGTTTTTCTCAACTCATGTAAAAGCACCCCTAGTCCAGTATACCAGACTCAAAAAGGTCGCAATATAGCATGAACACTTTCTCCGTGATACTACCAGCCTCGCCGTGACTTATAGCCCAGAATCTCCACGGGTGGCTGTCTGCCACCCGCATTCATACAGCAGCCCTCAAGCCAACCGCTCTTGCACGGGTCAATCTCATCAGATGCTGTCCCTTCCCCGGATTTTACCCCAGCAATTGAATTGTATTATTTCCGCAGAATGTCCAGTGTATCTGACTCGGGTCTCTGGTGGATATCTGTTCCTTCCAAAGCAAAAGTGTAATACATCCTCCGGTGGTGCCAAATGCAACTCAAATGAGAACTTAAACCAACATAGTTGCCTGATTTCGCTGCAAAGGAAGAAATCTCTCTAGCTTTCTGATAAGCTATGACTAGCCGACTAGTTGGATTTATCAGCGAGTGTCCTCATGAGGTCGTGGTCAAGCCATGCTACACATCAGGAACAAACAAAAGTAACTACCAGTTGAACCTTTTCTTACCAAAAGTCCTCAAACCCTAATTGGTCCAAGTGACTTAGTCGTTGAACTTTGTATCACCGACTTAAACGCGCACGGTGATGCCGACGACTGGCCGAGGCTAGGTCAACACGGTGCAATACTTGGTACTTGCATCTTGCTATTGTAGCAGCATTTATGTCTCTTTCACGATCCTGGATTCCTGCTCGCCCTATCAGGCCGCTTGAAAAACCGGAAATGCATAATTGTTCCTGGCCAGAAAATTAGATCTCAGGCACGACTTCTCCCCCGCATGAAGACATCGCGTCTCAAAGAGACCGGTTACATATCGCATATACTCGAATGGAATCTCCCAAAACAGGAAATCCATTCAACTTCCACAGTCATCCCTAACGTCATCCTAGGCAATATCCCGCTCGCCTGTACTCCGTAATCCGATTAACCTCACTAGCGGCCCCCATCTGCACTCAGCCTACACTGCATGTCTAAGCGAGTGCGAAACCAGCCACAACACCCTTCAGACGAATTGGCTGCCTAACGAATGCGAGATGGCCAATTCCGCAGTAGAGACTTCCACCAGACTTCGTATGTCTATTGTCAGTATCAATATTGACGCACCGATGGTCAACCAGTAGTCCCTGCTTTCCAACAGGAACACCATGATGTTGACAAGTATCGGCTATGGGCAAAAGCACCAAATGATAATCCCGCGATGACAGAACTCAATACAGGGAGCGGCCATTTGCAAGCTCCGCCATTGCCCCTTGGATGACTGCGTGGTTGACCAGTCTTAGTCTGGAAGTAGACGGTGATTGGTACAGTACATGTCAAGCCATTGCGATATGCCATGAAAGTTGCCGAAGCATGGTCAAGACTTATATTCGCTCAAACACTGCTTGCTTTAAAGACCTTCTCCCTTCAATCTGTAGGGTCTCATGTCTCGTTTGACTTCGGGTGAGAGTCCGTCGCCTTTGAACCATTAGCGGAAAAGAAATCTTCTAGAGTATCTCACATATCACTTCTCTCGGTTGTTGTAAGACATGTCACAATCCGGTCAAGATGGCCAAAGGCCCTCTACGTCGCACGCATCTTCTGAAACCACGTCCCAAAGCGAGGCATCGAAACCGCCGCCTATCTCAATAGCACGATTCTGGTTGCTATGTGTCGGGTGAGCCAAGGTCCATTACAGCACATTTTCAGAAAATTGTCTTACAGTATCTATCAGAGTATGTTTGGGCCTCTTCCTTGGCATGGTGGACACATCCATCGTTGCCACGTCTTTGTATGCCATTAGCACCGAGTTCGATAACCTCAACGACGCCAACTGGGTGGCTCTCTCCTATACACTCGCCTATATGGGTTGTGCTGTTGTATTCTCTCGTATTTCAGACATAACCGGTCGTCGAGATGCTTTTGTTGCTGCTTATATTATCTTTGTCTCGTTTTCGCTGGCGTGTGGATTTGCACAGAACATGCATCAGCTCATCGCCTTTCGGGCGTTGCAAGGCATCGGTGGCTCGGGACTGTATACCTTGGCCCTCATCATACTGCCAGAACTGAGCCCGATTCACCTGCGAGAACTAATTTCAGCAGTGATAGGGCTGGTCGTTGCTCTGTCCGGTGTACTGGGACCGGTTTTGGGCGGGCTGTTGACGGATTACACGACCTGGAGATGGGTATTTTGGATCAAGTAAGTCTTTGCCATCAATCACATTGGCAGATATTAACCCTTGTAGTGGTCTTTTAGGCGCTGTATCGTTGGCGATTTTCCTCCTATCTTGGCCGAAGGCGAAATATTCCACAACTCCCGAACGACAGACATGGAAACAGCTCGACTATCCAGGGTCATTCCTCACAATCGCCGCCGCCGTTCTCGTCGCCTTTGCTTTCCAGAATGCCGGCCAAACACCAGGAAGTGGTTCTCTAAGCAATGACTGGAGGTCGGCCCTCTTCATCGCCCCTGTTGTGCTTGGTCTTGTTTGCTGGGCAGGCCTCCTGGTCTGGGAATACGCGGTGCAAAATCACCTGTCAGAGTACTTTGTTCCAGTCTTTCCACTTCGAATCTTTCGCAGCGGCCTTTATACATGTGGTGTGATCAACACACTTCTCCTCGGATTCCCGTATCTGATGCTCGTCTATGTTGTTCCACTGAGGATCCAGGTCGTCGGCGGGAAGTCTGCTCTGCTCGGTGGCGTAATGTTGCTGCCCATGCTTGGTACCGTTGCCATTGGCACAATTCTCGGTGGTGCGGTCAACGCAAAGAAATCGGTCATCGTTGAAACCATGTTTGTCGGCTCGTGCCTCATGCTCCTGGGCTGTGGACTATTGACAACCTTGTCAACGTCGACGCTTGATTCTGCCAAGTTGCTTGGATTTATCACCTTTTGCGGGCTGGGCTTTGGACTTGCAGTGACGTCCAGCACGATAATTCCCGCTATAAAAATAGCACCAAAAGACTATGGTAAGTGATGTCGTAAATGTACTTCACATTGACTGTTTTTAAAATGTTTTGCTAATGAGTAATAGCTCCTGCCCAAGGAATTCTTGCACAGTTGCGCGTATTTGGCGGCAGTCTCGGCATTGCGGCGTCTACTGCCATCGTACGTGCAAAGGCAAGCGGCATCCCAGCCAAATTTGCGAAACGAGGTGTACAAGCGCCAGACTTGCATGGCCCAGTGGCCAAGAAAATATATGCCGAGTCGTTTAGGAATGATATGATTGCTAGCACGGCAGTATCAGGGCTTGCGGTCCTATTAGTCATGATCACTTTGTGGCAGCGACGTAATAAGCCTCGAAAAATTGCCTCGTGAACTTGTCTTTGGGAGAGAGATGAAATGATTTTGTAACGATAGGGAATTGCGATGATTTAGTTTGGAATTTGTTAACGGCGCGTTGCTTCGAGGCCCGGTACAATCTGGATGTCTATTTCGGTGGAACAGGTGGTGTATAATAGTATAAATAACAGCAGATAGACTTCACACTTTCAGGTATCAATACTTGGCAAAATGATTCACATGTTTCAAGTTCTGCCCATTACTTGCTGCGAGGTCTAAATGGCGCCCAATCTAGCGGCAACTTCTCACCCATCCAAATAGCTCTCTCCGTGTGGTCCCGATACTCAACTTCATTATCTGCCTCTCCTTCTTCCGGATCAGTGTTTGGATGAATTAACGCAGACAACGGCCCGCGCCAGATGGCGAGCCAGGCGACAAACGCTCCAAACTGTGCCGGCGTAAAGACATTGACTTCAAACATGGCCACCGGATGAGGGCCGATTGGGCGATCCCAGAATTTGTAGACTCTCAGCTCAGGGACTGTTGCGAGTCCAACAGTCAGTGAGTTTCTGTTTGCGATTGAGAAAGAAGCAGCTTCTACTTACACTCTCGTCGAATGCGTTCCCAAAGCTCACGAGCGTACTTGGTCTGCTCCTGGCTCTGCTGGAAGTAGTAGATGTGTATGTCACTGATGGAAGTCAGTTACCTGATGTAATTAATAAATTCAGCATCGGGGCAAAAGCGACACTCTACGTACAAACCACCTCGCCGGTCAGTTCTCAACGGCGGAGTGAAGCATTCGTAGGCTTGGCTGAGACCATCCCGTTTGGGATTGACCAGACTCTTGCCATCTTCGTTTGTCTCGGTGGACAGTGGAGGGGCGTCCTCGAAGCCGACGAGCGGTGAGGGATACTTGTAATCCCAGGGATTGACCATTTTGAAGTGTAGAATTTGCGTTTTTGGATATTCAAGAATTGAGAAGGATGTAAAGACGAGAATGCGATGGTGCCGGTGGGATGTCGATCTGATTGATAAAGCTTCCATCAGATCCATCATTTGATATGTCAGCGAAACAAGACCCCGCCATCATGTCGAGTTCCACCTGCCTGTCGACTGTGGCGTCGAATATCCGCATTTGTCGAGATGCTTCCATGGGTGTCATGATGCAGGCAATCTTGAGATTCTAGACTATGGAGTAGCATTGTCGGAGGTTACACGGCCAACTATACCGCACTTATTTTGGCGGCACATTTTCGTGACAAGTATTCTAGTCATGTATGCAAAGTATTTGATGTCAACCAATTAGACGCCTATGTATGTCGCTGCTGGTGGTAAACAAGTTGGAAAGATGCCGGAAATATTGCAGCTTAGTCAGAAGAAAGCAGTAGTTTCTGGTGACTGCAAATCTGATAAATGGAAACATAGCACAGCATCATTCGCGGCGTCGTTGCACAAACCTCTAGCCCAGTACAGTACAGTACCGAGCATCTTCAAACACAGGGTGTGGCATGAACTGTCTCACACAAACTTGCTTCATGCTCACATCTCACTACTACAGCATATTTTGTCACCAACATCGTTTAACGCCATATTACACAGTAGTCATTACATATACACTATCGTATCAAGAGTCGTGAGCAACACAAACTGAGCAGAGCTTTATACCCCATCCCACATCTCACATTCCACCTCAAAACCCTCACATACAATCCCATCAAGCAATCCCCTTTGGCGCATCCGCCCCCAAAACCAACTCCATCTCCGGATCCGCCTTCTTCATCGCCCTCTGATACCCATCCCTCTTACTAACCCTCTCAACATACCCCAAAATACCATCATACCCCCCCAAACTATACGGCGACCAGTACCGCATCGTCGTCAACGTAAACATAATCATGACATCCGCCGCCGAAAACTCCTCCCCGGCGAGCCACGTATTCCCAGCAACCCTCTTATCCAACTCCGCCAGCGCAGCATTCAGTCTGTTCACGCCCAGCGCTACAATCCAGTGGTCTTCCGACAGTCCCGCAACGCGCGTCATCATGACTCTCGCGACGGTGGGTTGCAGCGTGCCGTTCGCCCAGTGCCACCAGTAGATGAAGTCTGCGTATGCAGGGTCCGAGGGCTTGATGAATAGTTTGCCGTTGCCGAACTTGTGACTTATGTATTCTATGCAGGCGCCGCTTTCTGCGAGTGTGATGTCGCCATCTTGGATGATGGGCGCTGTGCCTTGCGGGTGGAGGGCTTTGTACTCGGGCGGTGCGAGTTTGGGTGCGCGTTTGTAGAGTTTGAGGTTGTAGTCTATGCCTAGCTCTTCGCAGAGGAAGGGGATTCGTTCGGATTGTGAGATGCCGAGGTGGTGGACTGTGAGACTCATGTTGGAGGTTTGTTTGGTGGTGTCAGTGTGTGTGATGGTGTGATACCGGGAATAAGACGGAATGAGAGTAACACAAGTTGAAAAGAAACAGGACGAGGCTGATGGTTTAATACTCGATAGTATGTGGATACAATGCATCATCACTTGTTGGCCGCAACGAGACTGTAGTTATGACGCTGCCAACCATCATCTCAACCTCGTCTGTAACATCAGGAACCATTCTCAGCAATCTAGCGCAGCGCTAGCTCAACCATCTCATCACCGGCGTCCTGCAAAATCCCTGCTGATCAGGCTACGGCGTCGGAAGCAGCCGGGGAGTGGCTTACGTCGCCGAAGTTTTGGCCAGCCAATTTACTCAATTCAGGAGTGACCGGGTTCAAGTGCTCTTCCATGAGTTTCCGTGGAAGGGTTGTGAGTCAAGTTGAGACTTCAAAGGATCTGATACCCAGCCCTATGCCTGTTTCTGCAGGGCAGAGCATCAATGGTATTATCCACGTGCTGTAATCAATCGGCAACATCCTGGAGAATGAGGCGCATATGGCGCCAGATCCGGATTTAGCGGACGGTAGCGGAATTAGGCCAACATTGAAAACTTCTTGTAATTTCATGGTCGCCGATACAGAAACAAATGGACACTGCTTTGCTTGTTCGAAAGTTTCCGATACCCGAGCTACTGGTCTTAATCACGCAAACTTAGTCTCGCATAATGTCGGTCTTCTTGACAATAATTCTCATGTCAATACAACAGCTACATCGCTCCACCATCAATCATATCATCACCAAGTGCTCTCCCTCACCTTGTTTCGCGTAAATATTGAAACCCAAACACAACAAGGGACAAGATCCAAAGACAACATTGAAGATTTAACTATCGCCCATCTTCAGCATACGCAGCAGCTTCTCCACGCCTTGCAAATCGCCCTCCACCGTCCCCCGTTTAGAATCATCTATCCAGTCCAGCAAAAACCCATTTCCAAACTTGATCCACGCATTATCATCCTGATCAATCAGGACGCAATTCCACCCCGGATTTCCCCATACCAGCCCAAGTTGGTGCAGCTTTCTCACCGAATCTTGAATCTGCGTCGCCCATTTTTCGCGCACATGAGGCGCCGCAGTCTCTACCAGATCCTCCGACATCATGCCTTTGCTGTCAATCCAGTTAAAGAGCATACCAACATATCCTGGCTGAGACTTATCCCTTACCAGACCGTAAAGACTCCGTATAAAGTGTCCATTCTGAGCTGTCTTCCTCGCCAATGCCAGGTTCTTTAGCACGGTCAGTTCAGGGTTCTCTTCTCTCGGCTGGCACCAATAGCCAAGTTTCTTGAAGTGGCATGCCGTAGTAGTGCCGTCCTTATTCGTGACCAGGACCTTATCAAGTGAAGCAACCGTGGGATCCCACTGCTGGCTGGGAATTCTCACATCGTCCGGGTGAAACGCCTTCGTCCACCGACGCGGCTGCGTCAAAAACTCCACACGAATGGCTGTAGGGGTCGTGGTTCTAAGTTGTGGAGGCGAGGTCATTCTGAGGGGCTGCAAATGCTCATTCACGGCGCGAAGTTGACACACGACATGAGGCGCATACAAATAGTCTGACAAGGTTGCGTCTGTTCCCGGCCGAAGGGGCGACGGGTAGTGTGTCAATTCTTCCACAACTTGCTCAAATGGCCTGGTAAGCCATTCTAATGCTTCGGCACTATCCATTTCTTCGCTGTTGTCGCGAAGTGCCTCCAGACAGTGATGGTACTCCTGGAGAAGGAGCGGGGAGTTTAGGAAATAGGACGGGTCGATGTCGGCGTAGATAACCCATCCGGTTTCTATATGGATGGCAAAATTAATGTCTTTTTCGGTATTGTGTGTTTGCCAGGTGGTGATTCTGTGCCTTGGGAGAGGAGGAAGATGTGCCATATTGACTTGACGATGCTGTGAGCCCACGACTCTGCAGCGAATGGTCCTCGACTCCTCGCAGGTAGAGAAGGTGACTAGGTTCTGAGTCCTGACAATGTCAACAAGGTGATGAAATCCGAAAACGATGGAGAGCTGAGTACGTTGGTGCCTATGGTCGGTACTGATTTAGAGCTTGAAAATGGAACACAGTGATGCGAATGTTGAATCGCAGTTCGGCTGTGGATAGAAGTCCACAAGTTGGCTGGTTGGGCAGTGAATTCACGTCTGCAACACCAGACTGTCGTGCAACTTGATCACAGGATTCCACGGAACCGACCGCCAGGGCCCGGGAGGAGCTTGAGGCTTGCAAATTCACGAGTAGATGAAAAGGAGGCAAATCGTCGGACTTGGGCAGTACCACTGTCAGCCGCAAATAGGCAACCGACACATGCAGAGAAGTCAACTTTGATATTTCCCCACATCAGGCACGTTGACGGCACTTGATGGTTTGACAGTTTACATGTCCATTTGACCCCAGACCAGGCTTCAAATGTTGGCTGTGAGCAAACTTGGCTGATCAACCGTGGTGCCCCTCCACAGGCACAAGCACAGGCACCAAGCAAACACACTTGCGTCACTCGGCCCCTCAACGCCACATCTACAGGCACCAAAATAGTTAATCCATGTCTCCCATCCCTCAACACCAAATTGACATCTCATCATCCTCCCTTTTCGACATATAAGTATCCTTCTGTCCTCCTTACCATCATACCCCCAACCTCACCTCCTCACCTCCTACAATCAATCAACAACCATCATGCCCCGCAAACTCTCCAAACAAGCCTCCTTCACATCTCCCTCCTCCACCACCCTCTCCTCAACCCTCACCACATCAACAACCTCCCAGATCCCCTCCTCACTAACCGACCCGACCCTACCGCTCCCCAAACTCATCGTCTTCGACCTCGACTACACCCTCTGGCCCTTCTGGGTAGACACCCACGTCCTCGGGCCCCTCAAGCCCAACACCACCCACTCCCTCGCCACCGACCGCAAAGGCGAAGACTTCGCCTTCTACACCGACGTCCCCTACATCCTGCAACTCCTCCCGCACGCTGTATCCGACGCCAACGCCCCCATAAAGCTGGGCATCGCGTCTCGAACTCACGCGCCAAGCATCGCAAAGGATCTCTTGAGGATGCTGCATCTGCCGCCGACAGAGGACGGTGACAAGCCGAGGAAGGCGGTGGATGTTTTTGATGGCGGCATGGAGATCTACCCGGGGAGCAAGGTGAAGCATATTGAGGCGTTGCATAAGCGAACGGGCGTCAAGTATGAGGATATTTTGTTCTTTGACGATGAGAGTCGGAATCAGGAGACGGAGAGTTTGGGGATTACGATGAGGTTGGTTAGGGATGGGGTTTGTTGGGCGGAGATTGAGAAGGGGGTGGAGGAGTGGAGGAGACGGAGGGGGTTTGGGAAGATGGCTTGAATGTTTGGGGGATGTATGATTTGGGGTGTAATGGTGATTTGGTTTGAAGCCGGGATGTGCATGGTAGATTTGCATATGGGATGTACATTATAGATTTGACCGGAAGTCAACAGCTGACTAGATGGACACACATTGGCTCCCGCATGTGTCAACACATAAATAGACTATACTACGCCTATGGGTATTTTACCAAAATATGCAATCATGCATTTCTAAAACGGTCCAATGACCAATATCCAAGAAGATTAAACCACCCCATCCAAAACCCAGTCATCAACATGATATCCAAACCCGTCGTATACCAACAACTCAAATCTATATCCCCATGCAATCCACCTCTTAAGCAGCAGCAGCCGGCGCAGCACGCACAGCATCCTTCTCCTCCGTCAACTTCAACTTCTCCACGATCTCGCCATTCGTAATCCCCTCCCCATCATCAGTCTGGACACCATCATCCCTAGTCTCATCCGCAGTCTGCGTCCCCTCCGACACCTCACCATTCGTCTGCGTCCCCTCCGCAGCCGTCTCAACCTTCTCCCCATTCGTCTGCGTCTGCGCAACAGACTCTTCAGGCCACGTCCTCGGCAATGTACAGATACGCACATTCCTAGCCACACCATTATCCTTCCCCAGCGCCACGCACGCAATCCTCTTCCCGTCATCGACATCCTCCCACAGCAGCGGTCCGCTAGGGAAGGAAGAGTACCCATTCTCCCACTCGATTATCCCCTCCCACATCGGATCCGGAACACCCAGCTGCCCGAACCCAAAGTCCAGCTCGCCGCCATACTTTTTAGGAATATTCCTCGGGTCAATGAACGCCTCCAGCGTGGGCTTCACCTCATGCGAGCTCAGGACAAAGATTTTCGAAACGGTAATCGGGTCGAACCAGCGCTTGATCCAGCCCCATACCGTGCTGAAGAACATGGGCGCTCCGATGATGAAGATCCTATCCAGCGTCTCGGGGTAATGCGCCGTGGCGAGCTGACTAGCCGCCTGCATGTGGCCCTTTAGATTCCAGAACTGCTTGAGGCCTACGCCTGAAATGTCCACAATGTTGGTCGACATGGTCACCGGCACGTCCGGGTGCTCCCTGTCCGTGAGCTGCGTGCAAAACGGCTGAGAGAAGCGCGTGAGGTTCTCGTACAGCGCGAACAGGCGGAGCAGGCCGGGCGGTGTCTTGCCGTCGGTTTTGGCGTCGGAGAAGGTGGACTTCGCGCCGAGTCGTTCGTATTCGGAGACGGTTTTGGAGTCGAGATTCTTGATTTCAAAGACGTACAGCGGGATGCCGCGGCGGTCACGGCGGCCCGTCCATTGCGGATACTGAAAACACGGCGTTAGTTTGTCTGTGAAACCACGAAGTTGTGGTAGGGAGCCGGAACCAACCAGTCTTCTGCTCTGCTCGTACGCATCCAGCTCGATTGTGCGATACAGCGTATCGATGTTATTGGCGGCTCGCCAATCCTCCGTGTCCTTGAACTGTTTGTACGCATCTTCCACTACCCAACGGCGCGCACGTAGAAACCGCCTAAAAGGTTAGCATGGCCAGCCACAGCTACACCAGACACTATAAACCGTTTCAACTTAAAAGTGCCTGGAACTCACAGCAACGTTTGGTCATCATGGCTAGCAGGCTCCCTCGTCCAAACACCTCTCTCCTCCAAAACATCCTTAAACTTGCTCAATGCCTCGTCCTCATGCTCGCTCAAGTGTCCCCAGTGTCCGCGCGGATATCCAAACACGCTGGTGGTTGATGTCGAGGATTTCACCCGCGAGGCTGGTGCGGAAGTGCCGGATGTGACGGACGGTGCGGGGGCAAGATCGGCCGTCATGGCGGATTTATATCCGTCTGAGAAATAAAGCTGTATTGACGGCAGAGGCCAGGGGAGAAGGAATAGAATCAGCCCTAGAAGGGTTGGGGAAGGGGGAGAGAGAAGAAATAACAAGAAGCTCTTGTAACCACGTTGCTGACCAAACACTCTCTCTCTCTCTTTTTTTTTGGCCCTTGACGGAGATTTGGCAATGTCCGTCAGACGGGCTGAAAAGGTGGCACTGGGGTGGTGGTGTGGGGGTTCAAATGTGATTGACTTGATTATTTCAAGGTTCCATTTCCGCTTCCCGCTGTCCGTCGCTCCCCGACGACCGACCAGACCTGTCATTTAGTGTGATGAAGGCGCCATTTGTTTGACCTCTTGGCTGGTAGACGGCGATCTCGGCCCCGTTGGCTCCGGTGTCGTCGCCTGTCGACGGCAGTTATTTTGTCATTTATGAGGCGGGTGGAATGGGAGCTGCATGGGATGAGAAACAACGGGACAATAGCTTCGCAAATTATTCAGACAATGAAGAAGAGCTGTCTGGTATTACAATATTCTACATGATATCAACCCATTTCCGCCGCCCACCAAGTATGCTGCCACCTCAGCTGGCACAAAACGCAGGCTTTCTTTTCCTCTTGTTGGATATCCCTTCTCAATCTATGCCTCATTGACCCCAAATGTCCCATGCGCCTTGTGAATACAAAAATGGCATTGTCCGCCAAGCCAATATCCAACAAACCGACCAGAATGCGCTGTTTGATCTACCAATGATCCATCCCCATCACCTTGCACTGCCCTGATTCAATCTATTCGATCAAAATATCTGACCCAAGCCGACGCAACGGTAAATGATTGATCATAACCTCCAAGTTTCCGAACCTTCGCAAAACATCCTTTGCGTCTTGTCCAAAGCCCATTCGCGCCCGTCCCACGCGTTCCCAAGACCCAGACTCAGTCTTCTCAACAACCAACAGCATGATTGTAGCCTCCTCAACAAACCACAGAACCGTCATCTGGTCTCCACGGGCGTGATGTTCGACGTATTCTCGAATTGCGCTCGGTCCCTTGGCACCAGACGGCAGCGGCACAGTAGCACTCGGTTCCGTACCGCGGCCCCGACTCAACCGCACATCAATGCAGAGGTCATTAAACATCCATCCACCATTGTGAACTCGAGCCTTGACCTTGTCGAGTACCAGAGGATTGGTTACGCGCAGCAGGTAGCGACCGGGAGGGAATGTAGGTGGTTTGCTGGTCGGCGAGAAATCGTAAGCTACTCGGCCATCCGAGCTCAGAACAAGAATATCCGGCGAGTATGCCCATTTGACTGATGAGCATTCATTGCGAGTCATCTGTGTGGCGCTCACGTAATGGTGGTTCAGAAGTTTCTTTTCTTTCCCTGTTCCATCTTGTTCAATCACAACGATGGATGAGTGTAGTTCGACTGCTCCTCGCCATCCGGCCCATGTCCAGCTGGGTAGATGGCGGCGTCTCTGTGGCATGTCATCCCCTCTGTGGTGCCAGAAACTAGTTGTCAGGGCAAACAAGAGCTTGGTTCGAGCTGGTCCGGAACGAGCCTGGTCCGTGGTCACGGGGCACCACAGCGGAATTCCGACAATGCTACCAAGCTTGCCTCTCCCGATGCCCTTCTCTAGTCGTCGTGTAATGCCCATGAAGGCACTGAGTGAGTCCTCGTCGTATGTAAGTTGGCGCTTGGTGTATTGAATGATGTGCTGATCGGATGTCCGGAAAATGCTGAGCGTGCTCGGGTCGTCTGTCGTCTGAGGCAACTTCTTCCAAGCTTCCCAACTTCCATCTATGTATGAGACGCCATTAAATAGGCCAGGCCGCATAAAATCGCACATCTTTTCCTGATCCCTGTCGTAGTAAGTGGCGAGAGGTAGGATCAAGGTTTCTGGACATGACATGCCCTCGCATTCCCAGTACATTTGTTGCCCTGTAAAGACAAGGCGGCGTCTCGCCAAAAGACCCTCCTGATAGGTCCAACCGCGTGTGTACCAGAGTGAATCTTTGATATCGATTCGAGGGTCTCGCATGCTCGACACGAGAGTGACATTCCCATCAGCAAATTTGTACTTTGGTTGTTCTGGCCTTGTCGCAGAACCCACACCAGGTAAGCCCTGAGTAGCGTCTGTGCCATGCGCAGCAATAATAGTTACCACTGCCCCTTCGAATATTTCATCCATGCGGCTGACTTGATGAATTCTTTCCTTCAAGTTAGTTGAGTCAATACACAAATGATCAACCCACAAGTACCGAAATCCCAATTCAAGTGTCACTGCAACCGCATCCTTCATGACCATTGGCCACGGTTCTGTCGTGTTATTACCAGAGACATAGCTCAAGGCAATATAATTCTCACTCAAAGACCGTCCAACGACTTGTGGCGGTGTTTGGCTACAGTCGACCAGTTTAAAGCCGTCCATTTCCCGGGTGACTTGACGCCGCCCACATCGCCCTTGATGATGTCTATCGCAGAATTGTAACCACTCCCGGGCTATGGAAATATCTGCTGTCCGACCAATTTCGCGTCCCCAAATTCCCTTTTGAAGCCACGTGGATTCGGTCAGAAGGGCTGGTGGTTCTGGCGTCCTCCTCTCGTCAGTTCGACTTCGCCCTCGGGCCATAAATGGCTCAGGCGCAGCTTGTGGAAGCGTCCTATACAGCATGCCACGTTCTCGAAACCAATCTGGCTGGGGATCCCAGCTTTTCGCTCCTGTTCCAGTCTTTTTGGGCGTGACAGCCAGATAGCCGGGGGCTAATCCTGCCGCCTTGGCTCTTGCGGGGTGATCCATATCAAACATCTTCATAGGGTCGATAAGATAGTTGCTGTCTCGGCTTGAAAGAGCAGACAGGCTGTAGTCTCCGTCTCCGTCTCCCGGGACGTGCACCGACCAGAAGAGCTTACACAACGGACAGGTTGTCGACCATTTATTTTCTTCCAGGCCACGAAGGCGTAAAATAAAGTGTTCCTTCTTGTCAAAGGCATCTACCGCGACAGGATGCAGAACCTTGGTGAAGGACGAATCCACCTCTTCGAGGGTGGATTCAATATCAACGGCCAGACTTGAGCAGGATGAGCACAACGCCCGGTCAACATTGCGGATGGTGGCTGAGGTGGGAGCGCTCGTATCAGAGTGCGCTGAAGGACTCCGGCTTTTACGCCAACTAAGACGTCGAATGAGGGATTCTCTATGGGGTGATCCGGGCTCGTCTTCTGGCGGCTCTACTGTAAGATGCTGCATCATGTTTCTGAGCGGATTTTTGGAACGGCGTCGCTCAAGCATGGGCTGGTCGCCACGAGGGGAAGGGCTGAGGCTGCCTGCCATGTTGAGTTCATCAGGCTTGCCCAGACGCTCACTCCTTGTATGAAAAGAATGGGAAATACAAGGTCAAATAGAAGAGTAGACAGAAAGAAGATACTCGAGGGCGTAAGATTCAGGGCTTTTTTAGTCTGGCATATCAACATTGAAACCCAGAAGAATTTGCAGGCAGACAAAATGTCGAGCGTGGTGGCGCGGGGTATATATAATGGCGGAGCAGACTGGACGAGCCTAAATATAACCCGTGGTGGCTCGAAGCTAAAAGTGATAGGAAAGTCAACGTTCGATGAAAAGAGAAAGAGAAAGGTAAACCTTGACGAAAAAAAGTTCAGCTAGGAGGTATGGCAAGCTTTACTATAGAACTCAGGGGTTGTCAATCGAAATCCAAAATGGTGAGATGCGAATTTCCGATCGAGCAGCCACAACCTCACCCTCGGATCATATAGCAGGTGTCGAGGATCCAGATTGCTCGCATTTCAGACAAACCAGACAAGGTCACTTGTCATTTGGGTATCTTTCTGGAGCCTTGGTTTGGGTCGCAGTGCCACATTACCGACAAATGGTGGAGTCAACTTGTTTCGCTTGGCTAATGAGTGAAGCAGGCGTATTGTGGTTCGTCGTCGTGCTTTTTCTTGTTCTCTGTGGTCCGGAATCAGCACCCCTGAATATTCAAATGGTAGGAGGCCAGACACTTGTTGCCAAACCAAGTGCCTCGATTCGCCTCATTTTGTAAGAGGCTTCCAACAAGAACCAGAGTATCCTCGTCAGGTGCTTTGGGCTTGCGTCATGACGGCAATCTGAGGCTGTCATGCACCAACATGTACAAGGTGCATGCACATTCAGATTGCAGGGCGGACAGGTAACTTAATCCTTGTCCCTGCACCATCGACACAACACTGGCCCTGGTCTATACTGCTCGTCGTCCAATGTTTGATGAGGGGACATCAATTAGATGGATTCGGGCGCCGGCACTGCCATAGACTAGACCCAGTTGTTGGAGACTTGTGGGCCGCTTCCCGCTGCAAGAACTTTGCAGGGCTAGTTGAGGGTTTTCGGCACAGCCCCTCGATTTCTGGCGTACAATGTTGGTCAAATCGTGTGGTTTTCCACCAGGCTTCGGTGCCAAGGCTGGGGAGTTAGAGCCGCACATGGACAATGTCGAAAACCCGCGTTGTCATGTTGATGAGGAGTCTGGCGTGGTAGTCTGGTCAGTTTCCCAGTTTCCTCGCAGGTACGGATGCCGAGCCTGTGGTTCGGCAGGGGTCAACATTGAAGGACTCCATGTCAGGGTCAAATGTCTGGTGTCCATGTCGTCTGGTCTGGTTGTTTCACGCCTGGCACGCAGTTGCCTTGTTTTGCACTATGTAATTCGTCCACCATCGCACTTGCCCGTTTCGTTTTACACCCAGTCACCACATTCATGCCATCCAGGACATTGCGAATCACAACACCAAGTCATCACTCGTGCAGCTCCTTCGAACCAGTATGCTTGCCGTAGAGTTTCTGGTACAGCTTGCTCCATGTCCCCTTGGCTGCCTGTGCAGACGCTTGACTTAGGCATTTAATGTCAAGTTTGAGTCGGAAATGCCCCGATAGCATCTATAGTCTTTGGGAAAATGTTATTTGCCCATTTCTAAGTATACACTGACACATCCCAATATATCCCAATGCGCCTCCGCACACAACGCGATATGCGATACCTTTCCCTTGTTCAAATACTTCTGACCCGCCGCTGTAGATGCGGGTATTTAAATCTCCTTGGGTTGTCGTTATGTTTCCATGCGCTCTGCGTTCTTACACTACCTCTGTCTGAATGCTAACGCCTGAACAAGACGTGAACAGGCTGTTGATTGTTATTCCCTTCCAATGAGATAAAGGCGTTTTTTTAATACCAGATTGTTACTTGGAGTTGCCAATCGTCGTTCACTTGCTGCAGCTTTGTCTCGTCTCACCCTACTTCCTCGAAAGCTACAATTTGTTCTGCTCCCGAGACACGTTGCACACTTGACTGTGGGTGTGCTAAGAAAGTCAAGGTGACCAGGGTCGTGCAAGTTATATATTGCATGAATATACTTAACCCAATGAGTCTCTCTGCTTTGTTCAAGTTGTATGGCGGCACGAGATAACACCTGCTTGCGACTTGCCTGCAGGCGTTCAGGGTCTTCATCAAAGGATGACCATTGTTCAACCTACCCATTCAAGCCTAACTTTCCAAAGTAAGAGGCGCAGTGCAGTTCGAAATAGCTCTGTTCAACAAATAGATTACCAAACCATATCCAAAGAACTCGTCAACAGCTACGAACCTTTCATGCAACTTCTAAATTTCCACCACACAACAGCTTTTGAACAACTGTTCGATCCTACTTCATCTTGCCATAGACCATTATATAATGAAATAGTCCTAGAATCCCGGTAGTCCAGATTCCAAGCACATTTCCCAGTCCCCTTTACTACCATATCTTCACCATTCTGACCACTATCTGCCAAGAGAACATACGCAACAACGAATGCTGTAATAATCTGGCGCTATACTTCAAGATGAAAAATGTCGCGAAACCAACCCTGAGCTCCAAGGCATACAGGAAACTCCGTTTACTCTTACCCGATTTAACGGACGAGGCGACCCACGCAAACATCTACATGAAGTGGTATATGGATGAATCTGACGACAAGGCCACTAAGAAAATCCACCTCGACTACAACTCCAAGTATTTCCTCTGCTGGCTTGGATTCACAGAAGAGGCAGCCCAAGCCATGTATGACGAATGGCTCGAAAAGATCGAGGACGACAAATCACCCCAGCTAGCAGAAAAGTGTTATCGTATTATTTCTGATCGGGAAGTCCCATATGGTCGAGGCCCGTTCACCGAATCGGATTGGGATGGTGCCATGCGGAAACTGGGCATTTCGCCAGACCTGGTGAAGGAGCTGCGAAAGGAGGAGGAAGATTTCTGTGTCCAACCAATGAATAAAGCTTATGATACGATTTCGGAATGGCTTGGATTCCGCGTTGTCAATAGCAGGTACGAACTTGAACAAATTGAGAAGGCCCTTGAAAATTTCCGGGAAGACTTGCTAGAAGACAAGTACGAGCACCCACCCAAAGAATGAGCTAGGAGAGATTGTCTTGTCAAAACTGACCTATCCCTCCCCATCTTCATTTCTTTCAAAAGCAGTACCATTTTTACATTAGGGTGTGACTTCACACGATCGTTCTGAAGAAATTTATCAAAATTTTAGTTTATATAGGATAGAACACAACTTGATGAATTCTTACATTTCCGTTCACAATGGCCTAGGCCCACTTAACTCATTGTCTGCACGGGTCGGGGATGTATATTCGTTTGAGCTAGCAAGGTCTCCGGAGAAAATGATACTATTCTATCCTAAATGTATAGTTTTTACAGCTTATAACCGAAAGGAAAAAGATTAAAGTCTGAAAATAATTTGAAAGTGCCAAGATCCGTGGCATTAATGATGCCGCTACCTCATCATCCTTATGTTGTAGGGTAAGTTGCAGGAACTCGAGCGCACCAGGCAAGGCCAGCCCCACCCTCATCGTTTTATCGATAAGATATTTTTTTTTGGCGCCTCTCATGTCTGGCGAAGTTCTGGTGATGTTGGACAAACCATTCTGTACTCAGCCGTCACTTGCAACCGAACCCGTCACGATGGCTAGTAGGACACCAGGGCGGCAGTTGAAGCCGAAAAGGCAAAATAAACCGGATTCACGACAGGAGAAGAGAAAGCGAGACCAAGAGGATCTGCAGAAATTGGAACAGGCAGTGATTGTCCTTGTGAGTTGCTGATTCCCGCCCTCGACTTTGACAACATTGCACTCTTGTGCGCTAACAACGAAATCTCGTTGCGGTGTAGGACCCAAAGTCTACAGAAATCAAAAACTTTTCCGATCTTCCTCTCACAGAGGCCACCACCTCTGGGCTCAAGGCCTCGCACTTTCAGACCCTCACCGAAGTTCAACAGCAGGCCATCCCACTCGCCCTCAAGGGAAACGACGTGCTCGGCGCGGCCAAGACTGGTAGTGGCAAGACTCTGGCATTCTTGATCCCAGTATTAGAGAAATTATATCGAGCGCAATGGACGGAATTCGACGGCCTCGGCGCCTTGATCATCTCTCCGACTCGTGAGCTCGCGGTGCAAATTTTCCAAGTCCTTCGCAAGATTGGTCGCTACCATGCCTTCTCGGCCGGACTGGTGATTGGCGGCAAGAATTTAAAAGAGGAGGCGGAGCGACTGGACCGAATGAACATTTTGGTCTGCACGCCTGGTCGCATGCTGCAGCATTTGGATCAAACAGCGGGTTTCGATGCGAATAATTTACAAATCCTGGTCTTGGATGAAGCAGATCGAATCATGGACATGGGGTTTCAGTCTGCAGTTGATGCGCTTGTAGAGCACTTACCCAAGTCTAGACAAACGCTCATGTTCAGTGCGACCCAAAGCAAGAAGGTATCCGACCTCGCCAGATTGAGTCTCAAAGAACCCGAATACGTCTCAGTCCACGAGGCGGCTGCGAGCGCGACCCCGACAAACCTACAACAACACTACATCACAACTCCCTTACCCGAGAAACTCGATACACTATACGGCTTCCTCAAATCAAACTTGAAGAGCAAAATCATTGTTTTCCTGAGCTCAGGAAAACAAGTCCGATTCGTCTACGAAAGCTTTCGCCACCTTCAACCAGGTATTCCCCTGCTACACCTTCATGGCCGACAAAAGCAATTGGCCCGCCTCGAAATCACATCCCGATTCACTGCGGCCAAACACTCTTGTTTGTTCGCCACGGATGTCGTAGCGCGAGGCATTGATTTCCCAGCCGTCGATTGGGTCATTCAAGCAGATTGCCCCGAAGACGTAGACACATACATTCACCGCGTCGGACGTACAGCAAGATATCAGAGCAACGGCCGAGCTGTGCTATTCCTGGATCCCAGCGAAGAAACCGGCATGATCAAGCGACTGGAGCAAAAGAAGATCCCCATCCAAAGAGTCAACGTCAAAGAAAAAAAGAAGAAGAGCATTAAGAACGACCTTCAGAACATGTGTTTCCAAAACCCGGACCTCAAATACCTCGGCCAAAAGGCCTTCATCAGTTACGCCCGCTCAATCCACCTCCAAAAAGACAAAGAGGTCTTCAAACTCAACAAACTCGACCTCGACGCATTTGCCTCTGGTCTCGGACTCCCTGGCACTCCCCAGATTAAATTCCACAAAGGTAACGACATCAAAAAGATCAAGAACGCCCCTAGAGACGGCATGTCCAGCGGCTCCGAATCCGACATGGACCTCGACGGCGCATACGACAAGACCAAAAAGAAGGACAAGAAATCCGAAGTCCGCACCAAGTATGACAAAATGTTTGAGCGAACAAATCAAGACGTCCTGTCGAGCCACTACGCCAAACTCGTTGTGGACGGCGGTAACGAATCCGAGTCCGACGATGAGTTCCTATCCGTCAAGCGCCGCCTCAACGATGATGATCTCGACGCCGAGATCCAAAAGGGCCACATTTCCAACACAAAGGTCCTACATGGGCTCGGCGGCGAGGAGCCTTACGTTATTGATTCAAAGCGTCGCGAAAAGGCTCTTCAATCAAAGAAGAAAATGCTCAAGTTCAAGGGTGCTCCCACGAAACTCGTTTTCGACGAGGACGGCAACTCCCACGAGATATACGAGCTACAAGATGAAGATGACTTCAGGCAAGCAGGTCCAGCGGACGAACAGCGCCAGAAATTCGTGGAAAGCGAGTCCACTAAAGTCAAGGAAGCCGATATCGACGATAAGCAGCTTGCTAAGCAGAAGAAGCGAGAGAAGCGAGAGAAACGGAAAGCCAGAGAGCGCGGGGAGGCAGATGCCGATGAGGCACCTATGCTGGCTGACGCGGCAGATGGTGAGGATCCTTTGGCGTTATTACGATCGTTGCCTACAGCCGGTGGTGCAGAATCAGACGAGGAGCCGCCTAAGAAGAGAGCGAAGAAGTGGTTCGAGGATGATGATGACGCGGAAAAGAAGAGTGGGAAGAAGAAGGGCAAGGTGTTCCAGGTTACGGACGAGCCGGAGACGTTGGAGGATTTGGAGGCTCTGGCAACGGGATTGCTGGACGGCTGAGTGTATATACCCGCTGGAGAATAATGTATATGACAATAAATGGACTAACGTTACCATGTTTGAGAATCACCAGTGAATGAATCGTATTTATGTAGCCAAGCTATCTACGCTCGTTATCTACTTGTTCCCACCAAGCTAAAATAATCCAATCCTTGCGCCGTACACCATGCTATTCCCGCTTCCATAATGACCACTTGTCTGACTCCATTCCACTACCCTGATCATGCTGACTCGAATATGCCTCGCATTTGTGGAAATGCCTAGTAGTATGCACTTCCGTTTCTGTCCTCAAGATCCAACTCGACATTAAATCCATACAGCCTCACCCTATAGAAACAGGTATGATTCTCCGCGCCATAATTACTAACCGCCCTCACGACCACGCGGTCCGTATGCGCCCCCAGAGCAAGCAGCTCGCTACTCAATCTGTGCACATGCACTCCATCGTGCAACTCGGCTCCCTCATACACGAACTGACTGATCTTGACGAATGCAGACGGAAAGTCGGGCGGTGTAAAGTTCCAGTCGCTTTCATCATCGGGGAAGTAGACGGAGCCAAAGTCGAGGATTCGTTCGCGGACATCGGAGTTGAGTACCTCGGCCCACACTTCGATGGATCTCGGTCTCGCACCAGGTTGGGTAGTACCGCCTGGGAGGATGTGTTCGATGACAAGGTGTTGCGGGATGATGGAGTGGTGGAGTTGCACGGAGAGGGTTGCGCCGTGAGGATTACCGCGGTGGTTTACAGATCGTGCTGCGCACCAGCAATCGCCTTCGTCTTCCCATGATTCGAGGGCAGCAAGAGGTGGACGGGCGGCTGATCCGCGCCAACCCTGCTCGTATTGTTCGGGGGTGATTGCCCTGCCTTTGGGGTCCCAGGTGGCAGAGGTGAGTCTGGGGTCGACTTTGGCGCCAGACCCGGTGGCGAAGTAGTTGACTTGGTTGCGGAGTTCGGTGTCCCAGTGGCTGTGGATTTTACCACGGGCCATGGCCTCGAGGTTGATGTCGGCGAGGGCTTTGCGAATGAGGGTGTTCACTAGAGTCGTGACATCTGCTCGGCTCATGCCGTGGGTGAGGTCTTTGGTGGCGATGTCGACGGCTTTTTGGACTAGTTGTTGCATTCGTGGCTGCAAATCGTCGAGTTCGGCCTTGAGCCTGGTCGCCAAGCTTGAGAGCTCGTTTCTGATATGGCGCAGGAACTCTTCTCGCGGAACAAACTTCCCGCCGTTTTGGTCCTTGTCCTGGGCTCTTTGGGCGAGTCGCTCGTTGACAAGCCTGGTGAGTCGGTCTTCAAACTCTTTCTGCGATAGAGCGGGCTTGATTTGATCGACTGCTGTTCCGACCATCTGCGCAATCTTGTCGTCGTTGTCTTTCACCCACTTATCCCAGAATGTGGTCATCTTGCGACTCATCCTATCTTCTAGCCCAGATACAGTGAGATTAAGTTTCCCTGTAAATGCTGGATCCCGTACTAGTCGGGATGTGATGGCGCTCCATTGTCGGTCGGAGGACACGGCATACTCGTTTCCAACCTTGTCGAAGGCCATAAATCCACCATCTGCATGTATCAGATCCCTCAGCGCATGCCAAAACTCCTCTGAAATGACAGGTCGTCCATCTCTCAGTTCCATGTGCACAATAGAAGGAAGAACAGTCTCCAACTTTTGGATAGAGGCATCGTGAATCTTTCCTGATCTTTTGAGTGACAAGAACTCTTCTTCCATGCGGTTGATGAAGTGTTGGAGTTTGTCTCTTGACGAATCGTCGTCGTCCCATAGATCGTCAATATCGACCCACCGGTTCCGCCTCGGCCATGTTACGGTTGGAATCAAGTCGCTGATTCTATATCGCATGTCGTCAAAAGCCTGCAAAGTTGCTTCAACAGCATTAGGAGCCCAATCGCGGTCTGTCGATCCCACTAATTGAGTCGCGAGGGCAAATGCTGCCACAAATGCCAGCGCGCCTGCTAATATATGTGGGAGGAATCCAAACACTGATGACAAACGATCCCAAAGCCCATCGGGTATAATGAAATGAACGAGCTCCATAATCCAATCCAGGATCACCTGGATTAACCATGCGATTCCTCTGATGTAAGTCATTGGGTTAAGGAATCGCAAAGCACTGGAAAACTTGGGACGTCCCCTCCTCCCATCGGTCCCATCATCCACGTAGGATTGCCTTCTGCTTGTGAAAGGCCAAAGAGATGTTAGCCACAGCCACCGTTGTTCGCTGCGTAGCCGGGCTCCCTCAGCTTCCTCTCGCTGTCTCTCGAGCGCGAGTTCGGCCTCCGCTGCGTTGATATCTCTCCGTACCATTGCATCAAATTCGCTTTCGTCACTTGGGTATCGTCTGCCCAAACTGAACGGGCTGCTGCTTACCAAAAACTTGGCCTGAGAAATCAAGTTTGAGAAATTGGAGGTCGCATTCGCTCGGTTAAGCCATCGACCATTATCTGAGTCCTCCTCGTCAGATTCTGTATCTCGGCGGCCTTCTCGATGTCGGCTACGAGCGGTTCTTGACTCCGATGTGGAATTTTGTGCACGTCCTGACTGGCTCTCGAACGCAATCCTATTAGAAGTCCGGGGTTGTAATCTGGCGTTGGAAATGGATCCTTGTTGTGCTGGCGATGGCCCGCTGACCCGTGTTCGTTGAATCTTATCTCGTGAAACAGGCTGTGAGCGCTTGGGGGCTGGAGTGTTGGTCTTTCCGATGGCTCTAGGTTTCTGCGGTCTGATGAGCTCGTCTTCTTCTTCAATTTCCTCTCGTTCCTCTTCGGTAGCATCGTCATCAGCTTCGCCTTCCTCCTCCTCCTCGTCTTCTTCTACTTGTGGTTCAAGCCGAGGCTGTATAGCGGTTTGTCTTGGCGGTGGCCGCCGAGGAGGCGCGCGTAGCGGCGATGGCCCAACGGTCGACTTTGCCGGTCCCTTGTAGCCGTTTTGAGGTTGCTTGACCAAGTCCACTTCATCCTCACTAACCATGGGACGTCGCATGTTCCGCGCTGAGCGTCGAGGACCGTCGTTGGTAGAGGCAGACTCTACTGAAACGTCTCGGCGTAACACTGGCTGCTGGGATACTGGAGCCCTAGGTGTCGAACTTATCGTTGCATCACCGTAGAAGTCACTCTCAATCCCAAAACTCCTCGCGTCATCGGCGTCACTGCCCTCCAACCGGGGATTCCTTAGCGATAGCAACGGGCGTGTCATTGGCCCGACATTTGACGGACCAGAGAGATCTAAGAAATGTTAGATATATCCAACTGCATGATGATACTATGATCTTACAAGAAGGTAGGTGTGGTGGTCGCATCAACTGGCCACCAGCCAGTTCATCCGGCTCTGGCTCAGCAATTTTAGGTTTCTGTGGCTCTTTTTGTGATGGCAAGGATTCACCTCGCCCGCCTTGATCATTTTGCTGTTCCTCGTTATTTACACCAGGCGGTACTAAAACATGTCTGACCGCAGTGCCGATATCTCGAGGCTCTTCCTCCGTTTGGCCGTGGGTTGGCCGTGTGGGCATGGGTTCAACCTCTGCGCCATATGAGTACTGCCTCCTGGAGCTAGGAGTTCCTTGCAAGGGGGGCAAGTTGGGCTTTTGAAAAGTAATGGGGTTTTGGTATGACAGCGTGTCGGGCTCTCTGACAGAGAACCTCGGCTGCCGTCGACGGCTTGGTCGAGGTGGCATTTGGAGGTTGGTGAGAAAAACAAGGTGATGATCAAAAGTAGTATAAAGCGAGTAGAGTTGGTATGGAAGGATTCAGATTATTGGGAGGCGGCTTGGGGCGGTCTTTATGAGATGGAAGTGAGTCGTTGTTGAGGTGAAGAAGCTCAGATCATGAGCAACCCGGCGTAACAGAGCAGCTAATCTCGAGCCATGAAAGAGAGACGAACAGCTCAAACAGAGTCTTTGTCTGGCAATTATCGGATATAAATTCACTTGTTTGACAAACGGGACCGTGCAATTGCCGTCGTCAACAAAGAGCATCTTGCTGTGAGGTTCCGTCAAGTAAGAACATGGCGCAGCTGGTGAAGAAGGTTGGCGCCAGTGAATCGAAAGGAAAATTGGGGACTGATTCTATGAAATGTCGTGCCCGCGGACTTGAGATGAATATGAACGGTCAATGCTGGGTATAAAAAGTAAAAAGCAAATAAGAAATAAGTGTTCTGGTGTAGATTTGGTGATGCCTTGAACTTCACTGTTGTTTTGTTGCGTTTCGCTGATGCTCTGTCAACGCGCTGTCACTCAGAGGCGTGTCGCGCCCGAAGATTAAGCGGCGCAAACGACACGGGGGGTGGCGAGATCACGTGCTGGCGTGGAAATCTAGCGTGTTCAACTGGTCTGGTGGCGCTGGCCTTGGCGATGCGTGTAGAGCTTGGCTTAAGTCGAAAACATGCGCGCCAATTAGAAGCTCAAATCTATACTATTGCTCTTCTCTGGTGCTTTTGATTGTGATGGAATTTTATTTCCGCTGACGTGTTCTTCGATATTCCAAATTTTTCATGGGCCATCTCCTCAGTTCATGGTTAGATACCAGATCATTTCCGTGAATGGGTTGTGGATGGGCCATCTTCAGCAGTAGATCGACAATGCTTGTTCGTCAAGTCCATACCGCCTTTTGTGCCAGTAATTCAGATTATGGCTGGGTGCAATGGTATTATGAACTGAGTGTCTGGGTACTCCGTACCTAGGTTTGAAGACTTTTCTTGCAACAAATCGCAGGAAGACTATAGTGGCAACGTGCAATGGCTGCTAGTACTTTAGTCGGACGTTTGACTAGTGGCTTGTAATATTCACTTTAAATTGGATGGAATGATGAACGCCATGTTTGCCGTGCACCAAACGACCTTTGTTGGGAGCACGAAGGTTGGAGGGAAAACTGTGCCATGTATCACAAATGCGCCCCACAGCCAATTTGTTTTAGAGTCAAGAATGATGAGAACCAGATCAAAGCATGGGGTGCATTGAGCAATAGGCATTCAAGAAATGACAGTGTATTCTGCCAGGATTCAAATATTCAACTTAAAATTCTTCAGGGCTGCTCATCGTCAACAGTCTGTTCCAGGACCAAGTGACACCTAATATGAACGAGGGAATAGTACCAAGGGCGTGAGACGACGTACTTGATGAAAACACCGCAATGGAGATTGGAAAAGAGGAGCATCTCCATCCCTCCACCAATGTTGACGATTCCACGTTTCAAGCTACTTGGCTTTCTCGGGAACTAAAACGACCTGGTACTGGTACGTGGTATCCATGCAAGATAGCAGTCTTACTTAGGTATTTTGCGCATTCCGTAGTCCATCCATTGTGTCTGTCGCCTGGTTATTCGTCGCACAACTGGCCCACGTGTGGCACTCCTGTCGTCACTTCGTCAATCAATTAGTCTAATTTTACTACCTGAGCAAGGGTTTGTTTGATAGGCACTCTGACTTCCGTCATAATCGAGGCCCTCCTCCAGTCTCCCGCCTTCTGCCTCCTTTAGATGAAATTTTCTCTTTTCATCCATCATCCTGCTCCCAGCTCTCTTGCCTCCGAATCTTTCACCGTGTCGCTCCCGAATAGCTTCAAACGCACTCGTCGAGTGCTTGCTTTCTCTCCGTGGTCAACGAGAGCGCCAATTCGACGATCCACTTGGACCCAAGCTGCATCTGTACTCGGAATCTCCACGTCAAGTTTCTGGCACTGCCCCTCCTTGGCTTTCTCAGGGAGCTTGTCAGTACCCCGCCAAAACTTCGTTTCCTCCCGTACCATTGCCTTTCGTCCAAATCTTGCAACAGTCGATAAGTCTGTCAAAATGCCTGTTGGAACCATCCTCGTCACCGGGTAAGTTGCCATGACCCAAAACTGCCATTCTGTTGCTTTATTTCCACGCCCAACCCAAATTCGCAAGATGGCCACCATCGTGGGCCAGCGCTCTGACCCCGCCAAAGCTGCCGTCCTGCATTTCATTGAGACCTGCCAGCTAACTTGAGCCGACTTACTTCTGCAGTGGCACGGGCTACATCGGATCTTTCACCACCTTGGCCCTTCTTCAGAACGGCTATGATGTCGTGATCGTCGACAATGGCTACAATAGCGAACAGCAGGAGGAAATCCTCAAGCGCATTCACTTGCTCTGTGGTCGCACACCTGCGCTTGAAACGGTAGATATCAGAAGAAAGGCCGACCTCGACGCGGTTTTCGCCAAGTATCCTGCGATTGACAGCGTAATTCACTTTGCCGCCCTCAAAGTAAGCATATTTCCCGTCTCCATCACTCCTTGGCCATGACACACTTTGGGTATTGACTGATCTCGTATAGGCCGTTGGGGAGTCTGGCAGGATACCACTCGAGTACTACGATGTCAATGTTGCTGGCACCGTTAAGCTTCTCGAATGCATGCGAGACAATGGCGTTACCAACATCGTCTTTTCCTCATCCGCTACCGTCTACGGCGATGCAACCCGTTTCGAAAACATGATTCCTATTCCCGAACATTGCCCAAGGGACGCTACAAACACCTATGGTCGCACCAAAGCCATGGTTGAGGATATCATCACCGACTTTATCACTAATCAAAGGACTGACAGAACGCCGTCAAAGACAAGTGAGGAGGCCAAGCAGAAGATGACCGAACAGGAGAGAGCCCTGCTGGAGAAGGCTGAGCAGGAAAAAGCCGAGCAGGAAAGGGCCGAGAAGGAGGCAATCGAGAAAAATGTGCTTAAGCTCAAAAGCCTCAATTGGGAGAAGGTTGAGGAGCCAACGGGCCAGATGCCCAAGAAGCCAGCGCCTAAGCCCTTTACGGACTGGAATGCTGCGCTGCTTCGATACTTCAACCCCTGCGGTGCTCACCCAAGTGGCATCATGGGTGAAGATCCAAGTGGAAAGCCTAACAACCTGCTGCCCATTCTAGGTAAAGCTGCCATTCGCCAGCTCGAAGAACCTCCCAAGGGAGAGACCGAGATAGAGAAACAGGCAAGAGAAAAACGAAACACGATATGGGTCTTTGGCAACGGTGAGTGTGAAATTGCAGTCGAGTAGTAACCTCCTGACTAACAACCTTCAGAGTACCCAGAGGAGCGTTCACCCGATCGAACTTGCCTCCGTGACTACATTCATGTCATGGATCTCGCCCTTGGCCATATTGCCGCCCTCAAGTACCTCCGTGAAAATAAACCCGGCGTCAAGGCCTGGAACTTGGGCTCAGGAACAGGCACAAGCGTCTTAGGGATGATCAAAGCGTTCAGCCGTGTCGTATACGGCAACGACAAACAGCTGCTGCATTACGAGGTTGCTGCTGCCCGACCAGGTGACGTGGTTGACCTCACGGCTAATCCGACCCTAGCCAACAAGGAGCTCAACTGGAAGACGGAGATTTCGATCGACAGGGCATGCGAAGACCTGTGGCGGTGGGCGAAGAATAACCCGGAAGGTTACGCACAGCAGCCCCCGGCTGAGTTTCTTGAGAAGATTAAGACTCCCTCTTCCTAGAGAGACTTTGGAAAACACGCAGGAACGGACGGGGATTTACAAGATGAACACTATAATGACGGTACAGCTTAGACTGCAGACGAGCCAAAGGTGGCTATTTGAAATTACAAAAGTCGAATATTTACTACATGATAGATTTGAACTTTTGCTTCCCTCCCATTTACTCGATGCTAATAAGCAGCTTTCCTGTCGTCTTTCGACTCTCCAGGTCAGAGTGTGCGCGACCAACTTCCTGAAGCGGGTAGACATCGTGAATAGCCAGGTTGACCTTGCCAGAGCTCACCAGCTCAAATAGCTCAGCAGAGTACTTCTCCAAGTCCTTTCTCTCAGCAACGTAGCCATTCACCGTGGGTCGCAAGAGGTTGACGTTCTTGGCTGCAAGTTTTAGAATACTCAAAGGTGGAACCGCACCGGACTGTATAGCACGTTAGCATTCGATCAATGCGCTCAGAAAATGAGAATTCCACTTACAGCGTTTCCAAAAGACACAAGGTACCCCTTGAGAGCAATCATTTCCAAGTCCGCATCAAATGTCGCAGCACCAACACCATCGAAAATAGCATCAACTCCATGGCCTCCCGTAATCTCCTTGACCTTAGCAACCACATCCTCTTTCGAATTGACCGTCCATCCCGCACCAAGCTTCTTGGCCAAATCACACTTCTCCTGCGTGCTAGCCGTGCCAATGATCTTTGCCCCCACGCTCTTGAGCATCTGGACAAGCAGCTGTCCCACACCACCGGCCGCAGCGTGCACGAGCGTCCACTGACCGGCCTGCACATGCGCAGCTTCCCGAATGAGTGTCCACGCTGTAAGGCCCTGCAGGAAAGCTGCAGCCGCCTGCTCAGTCGTCAAGTTGGCCGGAATGGCAATGACCTTGGCTGCGTCGACGGCCGTGTACTGCGCATACGCCTGTGAGTCCATGTACACTACCTTCGTGCCGGGGGGGAAGTTGGCCACGGAGCTGTCTGCGGAGACGACTTCACCGGCGGCTTCGCGGCCCAGGACAAGCGGCAGGGGAGATGGGTAAAGGCCAGTGCGGAAATAGGTGTCGATGAAGTTTACGCCAGCGTAGTCGTTCTTGATGAGGACTTGGCCTTTTGCGATGCTGGGGACGGGTACATCTTTGTATTCTAGGACTTCGACGCCGCCGGTTTTGGAAATCTGGACGGCTTTCATGGTTGAGGGGATGGGAGCCATTTTGGATGGTGGTTTGGGATTGGTTTGGGAATATGAGCAGGTTGTTGGGCCGGATGGGTGAGGAGGGAAAGATGATAATAGCCGGTGGTGGGTGTAAGTTGGACGTTGGGTGATGGCGGGGTAAGTTGGAGCTTGAGTTTGGAGGTGTAATGAAGGAGCGAGTCGCGACCAATTCGATTTGGTGATGGGAGAGGAACGGAGGAGCCGGGCTGTACTTTGGGGCAGAGGAGGCATGAAATTGTACGGATTGGAGATTGATGAGATGTGGGAAGTGTGGTTGTTGAATGGCGATGACGAGATGGGAATTCGGAGGGGCAGTGGCCGAGCTGGGTGCCGAAGTTGGAGCTATTTCTAAGCAATTGGGGCTAAATGAGGGGCAGCAACGGCAGAGCTCCGTTGATGGCGCTGGGTTGATGTTGGAGGGCAAGCCATGTATGGTTTCCAGCAGACATGTAGGTGATGATTTGAAGCTAGAAAAATCAAGTCCAAACTTCTTTCTGTGTCAAGCGGTAGCCGAACTGTTAAGATACTCGGGAGTAAACTGCTCTGTTTGTCAGAGTGCGACAGCCGATCGGCATTGGTGAGTCTGTCGTAAGGTGTGTTGGAACACGATCAGCTTCTCGAGGCGGTAATAGCAAGTCTCGTGATGTCTTATAAATCTTCGTGATTCTGTCCGGTAATCTTGCCATCACTGGAACAGCCATAAAACCTATACCAAAAACTCATTGATAGCCTTGACAACATCCCCAGGAGCCTCCTCCGGAATGTAATGCCCGCAATCAACACTATACCCGTCTATCACAACTCCCTCATCCACAACCTTCTTCCACTCCGTCATCGCATCAAAACACTTCTCTATAATACCCTTCTTCCCCCAAATTATCCTCACGGGAGACTTGATCAACCTCCCCTCCTTAAGATCCGCCCTCTGCTCATCCAGGTCCACCGTCGCAGCCGCCCTGTAATCATTACACATGGCATGCACCGTATCCTCGTCCTCAAACAACTTGGCGTATTCCTCATAACACGCCTTGTCAAAAATCTCAAGCCGCTTCCCACCACGTCCGCCCATGTACAAGTCCGCAAACTTACGAGGCGTAGCTGAGATGAGCGTCTCAGGCAGCGGCGCAGGCTGAATCAGGAAGAACCAGTGGAAGTAAGCGGTTGCGAAGTCCTGCGAGGTAGCTTCGTACATGGACAGCGTGGGACAGATGTCGAGGAGGATGGCTTTGCGGACGTGCGTGGGGTGGTCGACGAGGAGTTTGTGGGCTACCCTGGCGCCGCGGTCGTGTGCGCACACAAAGAACGTTTTGTGATTGAGGTGGTTCATGACGGATATCATGTCCTTTGCCATGGTGGACTTGGAATAGGCGGCCACGGATGGTGGCTTGGATGATTCGCCATAGCCGCGGATGTCGGGGATGATGAGGTTGTACTTGGTGGTGAGTTGGGGGACGATGCGATGCCATATGTGGCGGGTTTGAGGGTAGCCATGGAGGAGGAGGAGAGGTGGGAGGGAAGATTCTGGCGGCGTTTGGAGACCTTTGATGATGACTGGAGGGTCGGATTGAGTGGTTATTGAGAAAGGAATGAGGCCTTCGAACATGGTGGATTAGTTTACCGAGACGGCGTTGATGTTGGCTGTGAGAGAGTGTGCCTTTGTAAGTTTCTCAAACTATCAGGAATGGTACGAATCGGTCTTATGAACCCGGGAGAAAAATGAAGAAACAAAGAACACTGCATTTGTATAATCTAAGCTGTAGGTGATGACCAACATATGGTGTTGGCTATTCTGATGTCACGTATGCATTATAAAGAGCCGAAGGGCGCATGAATCATCAATCACATGCGACTCTTGGAGTATCCGTGAGGATTGAAGTCTTAGCCGATGCTGACACAGCACCACATCTACTCACTACTTTCCCGACAGCCATTGGCTACCATAGTCTGCTGACCACGAAACGCAGCTCTTAAATGAGCATAATTGAGGCCTGAAGAATGAATGTCTTGCATCGCGATTAAATACCGGTCATACTTTCGTTGCCATGAAGAATCCGCCAACCCCCCTTTTGGCCGATTTACAGTGGGGGGTCAGAAGTATTCAAACCAGGAAAGGTATCGCATATCTCGTTGTGTGCTGAGGCATATTGAGCTGTGTTATTGTATACTTGGATATGTTCAAATACATTGGACCACAGACTGTAAATGTAAATGAGCATTATTGAGGCCTGAAGAATGAATGTCCTGCATCGCAATTAAATACCGGGCATATTTTCGTAGCCATGGGGATTCCGCCAAGTCCCCCTTCGGCCTGTTGAACCCTGATCAATGTTGCTAGGCGGTCAATTAGAATTTTGTCATGAAGGTGCCAATGCAGCGGAAATACCATAGAAAGGCGCAGTAGTCGAGTCGTGCGTTGTGTAACTTCAGGAGCAAGTAAGACCAGACCATCGGGAACAAGTCAGCATGAGGACGCATAAGCACATCAATTCCTGCGAGTGAGCGTGTTCCAGCCTGTTGGTTGATACGTATTGGCCAACCCTCCTGACAGGTAACTCTTGTTCTTGCGTCATTCATCAATATAGAAATGAAGGTCGGTCGCAGCCAAGGCTGGTAGATCATACTGAGCCCACGGAGGTTTCGATTCGATCTGGAAACGAATCAGCGAAATTTAACCCTGTAGGGCCACGCAAACACATCCGCAATCACCATCTCCGGCAACGTGGTGGAGGCAGCCGCTGGGCCTTTCCTCGGGGGCTGTGCAACAGAGGCCGCGACAACACTCTAATCCTCGTTTCCAATCCTCCTGGTAGGAAATATGTTGGCTGGAGACAGCACATGGGATATACCCCTTTGTCGAGGATAGAGCAAGGCGCAAGGCATTGCCTGTTACTTGAATCGCTATTTGTGATAGAGCTGACTGTAACCTGTTGCTATTGTTTCGGTTTCCGTCCTCGCATTTGACATTGAGCAATGAACAATGGCATTCTGCACCACACAATTAGCTCCCTTCTGTGGGGTCAAGTATCTTGTGTCCAAAATTAGCTTCTGTCGTTCTTCAACCTGCTGGGTCCAGCTTCCAACGCCCCTGTATGTTGAGCTGCAGTGGGACTGAAGGCCGGAAGGCGGACGATGGCTGTTCAAGCCACAACCTTGAGTGACAGCAACCACCCAATCTGGATGCTGATATCGAGTTTGTTGACGTGAATTGGTGGATGGATGGAAGGGTGGGTTGGGGGGAATGGGTGAGGGAATGCGAGATGGTGGAGAAGCTTGCGAAGAAAACGAGGCCAAGTCAAGCCAGAGGAGCTCCGGAGGAGCGGCACATGCATGTCGAGGCCCAAGCTCAGGACAAGGACAGGGATTGGCCTGCTGCCACACGCATTCGTGACGTCTGTCGAAACAGCTGACAATGACATGCCGAGAACGAGACAAATAAGAAGCCTCTCCGTTAGGGCTGTCGCAGAATACGACGATATCGTCGACGGCAGCATGGCCATCTGACTTCTCGTCCCAAGATAAAAAAAAAAAATTTGTCTTTACTCGACAACCAAGAGCACAGTGCTTCGTCATTGTGTGCCTTGCATCTGTCCAGTCGCTCGCTCTTTGTTCCTTGACAATACATCGTCGCCAGCGTTGACCCCAAAACCCATCGATTCTTGTTCCACTAAGCGAAGCGACAGAAACACCTCGACCCTTTTGTGCTCCTCGACTTTGCCTCACACTCGATCCTGAAGATAGCGCACCTCGCCGTCGCATCTACCTCCAAATGCAGCCGTCACAGTCAAAATGCCGTTTCTAACGCCGACGGATCGCCAGCGCCGCATCATCCAGCTTTCGCAAGAATGGGGAGTTGACCTGCCTCCTGCTACGGCACCGCTCACGCGACCACACAATCCGCCCTCGTTTTGGACGCCGAAAGATGACCAGATAGCAGAGGATCTCATGCACCGACGGGCAAATGAGGTCTCGCAGTTTCGTCGGCAAAGCAGCTTAAGCAAGGCATTCTCCTCGAACAACTTGAAGAAAGGCAAAAATTGGGATCCCCGTGAGGTATTGGAGGTGCTGAGCTCATGGATAGCCAGCTCCGGCTCACCAGGTGTTGCCGAAGCTTTGATACTCAAGTTATCTGCCGGCGGAGTTGAATTTAGCGGAAATCAGACAAAGCAAAAGAGTGGCATCTTGAGCCGAAGAAAGAGCGTCGACACTTTTGTTGATCGCTCAAAGTTTCTCAAGCTTGCTGTCCAAGGCAACCAATATGAGATGCTGCAGGTTCTACTTCCCCACGCTGATGGCTTCTCCATTGACCAGGCGCTCGCTCCAGCTATCAGGAACGGAAATGTACGAATTGCGGAATTGCTATTGAGATATGGCGCCAATGCTTCGCAGACACCCGAAGGCCAGGATGCATTTCGTCAGGCTTGCGTCGTCCAGAGCCAGGCACACATGGTTGGTTTGCTTCTGCGATCTGAAAATCGACCAAGCGCCGCGTGGACGTCGGCTTGCATGTGTGATGCATCAAGGGCCGCAATTTTGGAGATCGTTTTGCACCTCAGTAGGTCAACGGCAGATGGCAATCACAACAACTCGCAGGCTCTGAAATCTGCTGTTGAGTTGGGGCGGCAAGATATTGCCCTGGCTATAATCATGGGTAATCACCCGCCAAATGGACCTGGACTGGATGAGGCATTCCAGATTCTTTACGAGCATCCGTCGATCAATCCAGCAACAAAACTTGCCATGGCAGAATTGCTACTGTGCGCTGGCGCTCAGGGTGATGTATTGTCACAGGCATTGGAGAGTGCTTGCGAGACACAATTCTACGATATGGCAAACCTTCTAGCTAGATATGGGGCATCGATCGAGTACAATGATGCGACTGTGCTGAAGACGGCGATTGCCCGCGGTGAACTCGACTTGGTGAGCTCTTTGCTGACCGATCCAGCCAAATTAAGTCCTGCTTTGGCGTCCAGCTGTGTGCCGCTAATCGAAAAGCAAGCACCTGTTGAAACTCGCGCCAAGATACTCAGTCTACTATTGCGTAAAGGCGCAAACGGAGTCGCGCTGGATGACATGCTTATTGATGCTGCTGAGGCTGGCGACATCGATTCCATAGATTTGCTGCTGAATCCAGCGTTTCCTGAGTCCACGCTTGTTACCCCTGGTGGCTCAAATTATGCCAGCCATTCGAACGGAGCTCGTCGCCACGAGGTAGCCTCTGTTGACCACAGATCTGGAGAAGCTCTACGTACCGCAGTTGTACGAGCGGATTTGGTTATGACAGACACGATTCTGTCCGCACAACCTACTGCTGAAACTCTGTCGATTGTCTTTCCAATGACGAAGAAGTTGTCTCCCAAGGATCGCTATCAAATGGCGCAGCTGTTCTTAAAAAGATCGTTATCCGGACCTTGCCTCCATACAGCGTTGCATGATGCAATTAATGAAGACGCAGGCCAGCGGGATAATGCTCTGATCAAGTTGCTATTGGAGCATAACGCTGACATCAACTTTAGCCATGGGCCAGGGTTGGCCGCTGTCATCAAGCAAAAGGATATTAAACTTCTCGGCTCGCTGCTGCAGAAAGCATCACCGCAAACCGCTGCCGCTCGTGTTATGGATGCTATGGAGGTTTCGGACCATAGGGAGCGCTTCGAAATGACATCCATGCTGATCAACACTGGTGCAGGCATTGGCGCTCAAGAAATTGCAAAAGCTCTTTTGCAAACTCTGACTGAGCGGCCTGTTGACATGTCACTATTAAGATTGCTTCTTCAACAAGGAGGGGCGGATATTAATCTGCTAGAGGGTGCTATTGCCAAGAAAGCCGTCTCCAACCCTGATCCCAAGGTTTTAGATATGCTCTTTGGCCACAGCAGACCATCTGCAGCAACAGTCACTTGCGCCTTCAATGAACTGGCTCCTCTCCCATCAACCGACAGCAAAGCCTGGAAGCTGCGTGCCATTCTGTCCAAATGCAAACATAAGGAGGATCTAGACTGGGTGTTGGTACATGAAGTGCAATCACTACTGAAAACAAGCAACAACAAGGCGTCATTATCCACGCTGAAGATTCTTCTGGACAGCGGCGCGGACCCTAATTCCTATAAGGCTGCTGCACTGTGTCACGCTGTTATAGGAGCCAACGCTAAAATTACTGATATGCTATTTGAGGCAAAAGTTCCACCTAATGCTGCCTCCTTGGGCGCTGCTCTTCCCCATGTACTTCGAGTTCCGGATGCCATGGAGAGGCTTGCTCTTACGAAGAAGCTTGTCGACGCAGGCGCACACCCCCTGGAGATCAACAGAGCCCTGGTACACGCCATCACAACATATCCCAAAGATGTGTCTCTGCAGAATACTTTAGCAGCAGCAGCTGACACTTCTGATGGTGAGGCATTGTCGCTCTCAATATCAAAGGAGTCGCCCGAAACCATGGACTTGCTACTTTCGAAATCACAGTCTTCCATGGATACTCGGAGTGCCATGTTGGTAAAAGCTATGGAGGTCAAGAACCGAACAGCAAGACACCACATGTGCAAAAGTCTATTAAAACTAGGCGTGACAACAGACACGGCGTCCAGTGCGTTGCTAATAGCAGCCCGGGATGGGGACGTGAAACTGGGAGACCTGCTTATGGCCCATGGTGCTAGCATTGCAACTAACAACGGACAGGCTATCATCGAGGCTTGTCGAGGTGGCTCTGCTGAAGTATTGAGCGTGTTACTGAAGCAGGATGGGCACATCAAAAAGAGCACTCTGGAGGCGGGTTTCCAAGCTGCCACCGAGGTTCGTGATCAGAGCAAGCGTGCTCTAGTCTTCGAACAGCTGTTAAAGAAGGGCGTGAGAGGCGACCTGGTTGATTCTCAACTACAGTCAGCAGCTCGTTATGGTGAAGACGGTCAAGCAGTTCTACGAGTTTTGCTAGTCGCTGGTGCGGATCCTAATTTTAATAATGGTGAATGCGTGGTAGCAGCTACACGAAGTGCCTTCATCGGAAACCTAGAGCTTCTGCTGGGCCTATGGGATGAAGGAAGCAACCAAGTATGTGAGAAAATGACGATATTATCATTGCTGTCTGCTAACTAGCATAAAGAAGAAGGTATCGCAGCCTACCTTAGCCAGATCACTCAAAGCTTGCTGGAACCTCAGCCGTGAGAGCCGATTCAAGGTTGTCAACGACCTCATCAAAGCAGGGTTGCAGCCGACCGATGAAATTCACATTGCCCTGAATGAAGCCATCAATGAAGACGACCCTGAGGAACGTCTGGTGCGAGTTTTGCTCAAACATGGAGCTTCGCCGGCTGCCAACGGCTGCAAGACACTTGTTGATGCAGTGAATAATTCTGCGTCATCATCACTGGCACTGCTTCTAGAGAAGAACTTACCACAGGAAGATATTAGCAGGGCCTTTAATCAAGCCTTCACGACTGAGACGTTTGCGAAGTGGTTCACTGCCCACGGACACGAAACCGCCAAAGTTCTCCTAGACAAGGGGGCCCATGGCGAGTCCCTTAGCGGAGCATTAGTCTTAGTGATGAAGAACAGTACAGCTGACACCGAAAAGCTGGCAGACAAATTTGTCACGTTGCTGATCAAGCATGGTGCGGAAGTCAATTACAACAACGGCGAGCCACTTCAGCAAGCGGCTTCAAAGGCAAACCTTTCTTGGACAAAGCAGCTTCTCGAATGCCGACCAACTATTGAGACCCTTTCCCTAGCGTTTCAATGCATTTTTGACACAGCATTATCACAAGATGAAGTACTGGATTTGTTCAAATTGTTTTCAGAGTACAGGGATGGCGATGTTCGAATTGATGTCATGAGCAGCCAACAAGGATCAGAACCCGTTCTCGTACGAGCCATCTCGCAATACCCAAGATCAGCAACCATCTTGGAAACCTTACTAGATGCTGGCTTGTATTACGACCAAGCAACGTCATACAAGATTCACTCCGACATTGACGAGGAGGAGGAAATGACTCTCCTCACATGGGCTATTTCACAGCCCCAAAAGCGAGTTAGCACTTCGGTGATTGAACTGCTACTCGCACGTGGGGGTAAGTAGACTTCATAGCAAACAACTTGAAACTGCGACTAACGTGATTGCAAACAGCCAAAGTGAACGCCGAAACAAACCTGTCTCGTACCACACCACTCATGCTAGCAATCCAGACCCGGCGACCTGACCTCGTGAAACTTCTTTTACTTGAAGGTGCGGAAGTAGATCTACTAGATTATTTGGGAAGAACACCGCTATCTATGGCAACCGACATTGGGGGCGACATCTCAACACAAATTATGTCACTTCTCCTTGCCGCAGAGCCCTCAAGGGACGATGGTTCCCTACACAACGCCGCTCGAGATCTCAACTTACCAGTCGTCAAAGTTTTGGTCCAATCGGGCCATGATCCCGATTTTCCTAGTCCCCTTCACGAAGGACGCAGTGCGCTGGCTGAACTATGCCTTCATGGCTCGGACAGGGGCGAAATGACTGCCGAGAGGGAACGCACAATGCAAAAAGTCATGACGTTTCTCATCGACAACAAGTCTGACCTGTCGCTAAAAGCAAACAACAAGACATTACTACAACTATGTTTCGAAGCTTCCGAGCCCATAGCCACGACGAGATGTTTCCTCAAATCAGGCATGTGGAAACTCATCAACAAGCCCTTCAACTTCTACACCGCCGAAGGGTACACCTACTCACCCACTATGTACATTAAGAAAATCCTTCCTCAAACAGACTCATCAGACTCCCTACTCAAGGTCCTCAAAGCCAACCGCGCTAACGACGTCTACTACGCCGTATCCGGCCCCCAACCAGCTGATGCGACTGGCCTTCCTGAAGACATGGTAGTTCAAGAGCGTGCTCGAAAAGCTCGACTCGAACGCCTTGCTGAAGAGTCGGAAGAATTTTCCATCGCCATGGCTCGCAAACGCGAAATAGCCACGGTAGAACAACAAATTCTAGCTCAAAAGGCTGAAATGGAGGATATGCGACGCCGCAAGCTACACAACGAAGACGTAGCCGCTGTAAGATCGAGAGCACAGCTCGAAGAATCGCTGGCGAGTGCAGCACATACGCGCAGATTACAAGAACACCACTCGCTAGCAGAGTCGTCCATATCACGGACCCGAGCACTCGCTGCTTCGGAGCTTGACGCCGAAGAAGCAAGGCAGAGGAAGGCGCTGGAGTGGGAGACGAGGCTGAATACCGAAAAGGTCGACAATGCGAGGGCCCTCAGTTCTATTAGAATCAGTGAGAGGCAGGAAGTCGAGAGACTAGATAAAGGTGCGGAGGCGAGGATCAAGGGACGGTTGGAAGCGCAAAGGAAGTTGGTTGAAAGTCAGGAGAAGTTGGCGAAGAGGTTGGCCGATGGGCCTGGTGGAGGGGTGAATGATCCGAGGAGGCAGATTGGGTATGTGACGGAGCTGAATTAGGTTGGCATGACTTTACGATAATGTAGTTTGGAGTTTGGACAGGAAGCCATAGTATGTAAAATTGGTTCATTTGTATGCCTCATAGCGTTGATCTTACAATCATAATCCAACGCCTCATTGATAGCCGCTATAACATGTTCACATCAACTATTTCCAAATACCCGCGCCAAAATGCTGAAAACTCAATCCCTCCTCGCAAGTTTGATAGAATCCGCACCCGTCTCAACAACACGATACCTATCCGCGTCGCCTAAGCCACTCGCGGCTCTATCATACGCGCCATCAGACCGATCACACAGCGCATCAAGGTCCTCCTCGCTCAGAATATCATCCCCGCCTGACGTCTCATATACCTGTCCGTCTTTCAAGAGCAGAGCACGCAGCGTCTCAGCGTCAAGCTGTTCCTTATTCTCCATCTTTTGCCCCATGGTCTTGAACCCGCCCTTTTTGATGACGAGTTTCTCCAACCGCCGCTTGGCGTCTGCGGACATGAGGAGGGATTCTTCGACGGTGTCCTTCGTAGCGAGGCGGTAGACGATGACGGGGCGTGTCTGTCCGATCCGGTGGCATCGGTCTTGGGCTTGTAAATCTTGCTGCGGGTTGAAGTCGCTGTCGAATAGGATGACAGTGTCTGCGGACGCGAGGTTGATGCCTTGGCCGCCTGCGCGGGTTGATAGCAGGAAGAGGTTGTATTCGGGGTCGTTGTTGAAGTCGTGGATTTGTTGGCGGCGACTGTCTTGGGGCACGGATCCGTCGATGCGACAGACGTTCCAGCCACGGAGCTCGCGGCTGTAGTCTTCGAGTATGTCGAGTTGGGTCTTGAATTGGGAGAAGAGGAGGACTTTGTGTCCCTTTTGGAATAGGGCTTGTAGGAGACGGTCGAGGAGGAGCATCTTTCCAGAGGAGGTGATGATGGATTCGTCGACGGGGATGTCGGTTGATGTGTTCCAGGGGTTGTAGAAGTTGTGAGGGCTGTTGCACACCAGTCTCAACTGGGCGAGGGGATTGCCTAGTTTCTTTTGTGCTAGTTGTTTCTCTGTATGGAGTCGTTAGCATGGTTCTTTGAGGGTTGGACTCGGGGTACGTACTGGCGAGATCTAGTGTTTGTGCTCGTTCTATTTCCTCTGGTGACTGGAGCTCGTCGACTTCCTCGGAGTCGTCCTCGCTAACCACTTCATCTGCAAGCTTGGCTTCGAAAGCGTCATCAGAAAGGGCGTCTTCCTCATCAGAGTCCGCCTCTGCATATGTCTTCCCTTTTCGAGGTCTACCACGGGTGCTGGCTGGGGTAGAAGTGCGGCTTGACCTGGCGCTCTTGGATTCTGACTTTACGGATGTTGGCGGGCTCTTTCTCTTCGTGGCCTGCTTCGCGGGGGTTACTGTATTGTTTTGGGCATCCTGCTTTTTGGGCCGGCTTGCGGCGCGTTTCCCCATCATCATGCTAAATGCATTTGGTACCAGAGCGGCTGACTTGTTCTCCGTTTTCTTCCCACGAGGACTCTGTCGCACTGGGAGGGAAATGGCGCCTCCAGCAGATCCTGTTGGTTTCTTGGAAACCGCAGCACGATTACTAGATCGTGATGATGCGCGGGTGGAACTAGCGGATGCTATTGCGCTGTTGACCTTCTCCGTGACCTTCTGTTCAAGATATTGCCTGGTGTCGATTTCCTTGTTGGTGAAGACGTTGTAGAGATCTGTTTGTTCTTTTGTCATGGGTGCAAACAAGACGTATTCTCGCTTTTTTGGTAAGTACGCAGCGACATCTTGCTTGATTCTTCGTAATAGCAAAGGCTGCAAGATGAGGTGCATCTTCTTAACCAGGTCTTGTTTCATCTGATCGGCAATGAATTCTTCGGTACCTTTCTCATCCTCCAAATCTGAGAAGTCGAACCATGACTCGAATGCCTCCCAATCAGTAAAGATGTTGGGGAGAAGGAAATGCAACAAGGACCACAACTCTTTCAAATTGTTCTGCAGGGGTGTGCCGGTGATGAGCAGTCTTGTCGCTGATGAGAATTGCCGTAATTGCTGGAACAGCTTCGCATCTGCATTCTTCATGCGATGCCCTTCATCCTGAACTGATGTTAGCATAATGTAGGATCGTTACTCAGAATTGGAGTACACATACGATGATAATGAATTCCCACTGAATTCGGGACAGATTGTGTTGGTCTCGCAGAACCATTTCATATGACGTGCAAACAACTGGAAATCGTGTCGTGGGTCTGCCGCCCTTCAGATTGTTAAGCATTTTGGTTCGGAAGATCTCTTCACGTTGAGATTGGTTCCCATGATACATAATGACAGGGATGCTGGGCGTCCACTTGTGGAATTCGTCCATCCAGTTCGAGAGGGTGCTCAGGGGCGCAACAATGAGATGTGGTCCGAGATAGTTTTCCTGCTCGCGAAGCAAGGCGATCAAAGCAATGGTTTGGACAGTTTTACCTGGTCTCGTCAGTCTTCGTTCAGAGGAATTTGGCTCCAAAGAGTCACAAACCTAATCCCATTTCATCGGCGAGAATCCCGCTCATTCCCTGAGAACAAATCTCAAACATCCATGTTAAACCTTCCAATTGGTAATCGCGCATTGTTCCTCCTATCATGCACTTGGGCTGCTCTGCCATTTGCAGATTATGTTCTCCAAGCGCCTTGCCATCAAGACTGCTGCCAACTCGGCCGAGAACCTGGGTTTTCTTGGTGAGGATGTCACTGAAAGCCGCGCTTTTCATCAATAACTCGTCCAATTCTCGAGCCTTGGCCTCACGCTCAGCCTTGGTCTCGGCTTTCTTCTTCTTCTTCCGTGGTTTCCGGCCTGCCACCTTTGATTTGTCTTCCTCAGCTTTTCTGTTCTCATCCCGAGCTTCCCGCTCCTCTTTCAAGAGGCTGTTCTCGGTAATCTGGCCCAGAACATCAGATTTGGGGGAAGCCACGGCAGGTGGCGAGCTCGGTGCGCTTGTCATTGCTGGAGCTTCTGATAAGACGGATTCAATATCTGATGAAGATGATGCGTCCATCGTGAACGGACGATGGGATCCTCTGAATGGAAGTTGACTATGGGTTAAGCAATTCTCTTTGCCGCCAGTGCGAAGATTCGGCTTCGGATGAATGTTGCGATCGAACTTGAACAGATAGCCAACACTCAGATCAAAGTTGCCACTTCAGAGAGACACAATTTTAGAGGCGCGTTTTGTATCCAATCGTACCACCAAAGCAGACCGGCAGAAATCCCAAAACCGCTTCTATCGCAATCAAAACTGAAGCAGAAGTGAGGCAATTGTGAATGAATGGCGTGAATGTGAAGCACACCAGACTAGACCGGGGTGGAAGGGCGCACACGCGATTCCATCAAAAATCATGACGCTTGGAGACGCGAAGTGACGCGCGCAGTCACGGGGTTTGCGTGCTTGGCAGCCCAGAGTTGTGAGCGGCTGGCCAAGATCTTGGGAAGTGGGTCCACTTTATCTTGCATTGATGCAATCACCTCCTCTTGGCTTTCAATCTCAATACTGCACACGGATCAGCCCTGGATTGGCATCCATCAAATTTTCAAAGGCAGTTGCTTTTTCTCTGACCCTGTTAAAGTCGAGAGGCGCGGAGGTGCTATGCCGATTAGCAAACAAAAGGTCCCGCTTAGCTGTTGAGCAAACCTAGGCGACATGGTCTTCCGGCCCATCGATCATGATGGCAGCCACAAAGTGCAAATCCCCGGTGGCTGGAATCGGTGTGCCGGGATTCCGGTCTTTGATCTGACCTAGCTTGGGAGTTTGCAGCCCGAACGGCATTGCATCCGGGTCCGACATCTAGAACCATCCATCTACAAGAAGGTTTGTGATACAAACAGCACGGCGCCATATCTCTCACGAAGAATCAAAATCATGTGCGACTTCGAGCGCCTTGTGGAAGCGCGACGAGACAACCGCAAAAGCTCTTGACCTTTTCGAGCTTTGGCCGAGACAACGGCACTTAAATACTATGCGTCACACACATCACCGATTTTTGTTAGCCATGATAGGCCAAGCTGCGTGATGGGAAACTTGTGGCTACCTGATTCCCGGATCCTTCGAAACCAACAGATTCAGACAGGCCTTAAGCGAAGGCAGCTTCAGCAAGCCACTCCCTCATTCACAAGTAAATCGAGCCATTTCCTACCCATGGATCGGCATGTCTCGATTCATGTCACATTTTCGTACGCGCTGAGCCTGTCCCCTGTAGATACCTTCTTTGGTGGCAGCAACTCCCCTAGGACAATCAAAATGGCAAGCCAAGCGCCGACTTTTATATTGCTTTCGTCCTTCACATCATCTTCCTTCTAAATCAACGCCGTGAACTCGTTCATTTCTATTTTAGCACTGCCGTGTTGTATTTTCAGCCAGAATGTCTTGTTTGAATGGTGACCCTCCTGCGACGGAGCGGTTTCCCAAAGATGCCATATTCACTCGGCTGAAGCGCCTCTGCAAGGAGAGAACAGATGTTCTATTTCATGATGACTATGGTATTGATGCTAATTACAGCCATCTGATCGGCGACATCATGCATTTGCGCCGCAAACTACGCGAGAAACTTCCATCATCTTCGTTCAATAGTCATGGCTCGCTTCGAGGGGACGCCGCATCTATTGCATTCCTGGGTCATAGTGGATACCATTTTATTGTGAGCTTCTTCGCAATCATTGCTTTGGGTGGGATATGCGTGCCGTTGGGTGAGTTGACAGACCTCCAACAAATTCCATTCCATGAACAAGAACTAACCCAAATCTGCAGCGACCGGGCTCACCGATAAAGAGGCACTGTACATTTTGAACAAGACCAAGGCAGTTTGCATCCTGACAGGGCCAAGTACTCTTGACGTTGCCACCAGGATAAAGCAGTTTTCTCAAAGTCAAGTCAGTCAGGCATTGGAGTTGGTCACCATAACAAGAGCGGACCACGAATCAAGCAAGTCTCATCATCACGCATTTGAAATTGATGGAGACTTGACATTCTCGCCTACTACCGGCTGCCTCGTTCTCTTTACTTCCGGCACAACCGGACCACCAAAAGGCGTACTTCTCCCTCGCAAGATGTTCCATTGCACGGCAGACCTTGCATCCAAACCAGTTATCTACCTTGCCTCCTGTCCGGTGCAATGGGTAGGAGGTACTGGTCTTATAGACAGCGTTCTTAATGCAGAACATTTGCATATCATGAGAAATGATTGCGGACCTGGAGAGTTTTGGGAAATCCTTAAGGAGGGAAAAGTCACAGAAATGAGTGTTTCTCCGACACTATTAAGGGGGTTAATGAAGTACTACAATGAGAACATTCGTGGTCTGCCCGATGAAGACCGCGACAGATACCTTCATGGGGCCAAAAACCTCGAGGTTGTGTACACAAGTGGCTCGGTGTTGAGTCGCTTCACTCGAAAGTTCTTTACAGATTTGATGAACATGCCATTGAGAAATGGGTATGGAATTACTGAGATGGGTGGAGGGGTGATAGTCACTCCAGATGGGTCCGACTATAAGGAGGTGAGTACATCCGTCTTTTTGTTTTGTAACTGCTAATTTGTCGTATCTAGGGGTACATCGGTAAACCACTTCCAGGAATAGAAGTGAGGCTATCCGAAGGCAACCATGGAGAAATTCTGGTTAAGAGCCCTCATAGGTTCATCGGGTGAGTTTAGCAGATGCCGTATTTGTCCTTGGAATTCGTGGAACAGCTTCTGACTAACACTAATGTCAGTTACGTGGGCGACGAAAAAGCCACGCGCGCTGCATTTGATGACGAAGGCTTTTATAAAACAGGAGATCAAGCTCATCGTGTTGGTGATGACTTCTACTTTGATGGCCGCCTTTCACAGGACTGTAAGTCTAACATCCGGTGTTGCCTGTCACAGGTTTGTGCTAACACAACTTCCATGTCCAGGGATCCGGTTTCATGAGTACACGATATCGGTACTAGAGCTAGAACAGTCGCTGATGGACCTTCCGTATGTTTTTGAAGCCCATGTCCTTCCGGTCCCGGAGCATGAAGCCGGCGGAATAGTTGCCGCTCTCGTCCGCCTGGACAAACATGCTGGTCAAGGAGCAAAACATGATGTTACTCTTGCGACCATACGTGAGGATCTAGCTGGTGCAGGGCTGGTTTCGTACAAGTTGCCCGCGCTCCTGCGGCTGCTCCGTGAAGAGGATCAAGTCCCTTTCACGGCTTCCGGAAAAGCAGTCAAGAAGGAATGTTTGCGAAAATATTTCAACATCACAGGCTACCTACAGGATCAATATGCTGTTGATGGTGTAGAATATTGGGGAAACAAATTGGATTTAGGAGCTTCATCGCGCCTTTTCGATTGGGGCGGCCTTTAATGGGCGAGTAATAGAATGCAGATAGACCCAGACATAGAACGCTGATGGCTGATACTTACCTCGAGTTTAGAGCGTAGGACTCGAGTGAGCATGCGTTGTTCCACAGCCTATGCCGCACCTATTCGCCCCCCCTTGGATTTACATTATGTAAAGTGATTTACTGGGTGACTTGATGGTAGAGCATCTGGCTGCAATACAGTATTATTATAGTATTCTTAGTAGTCAGAAGATGCAGGTTCAAGTCCAGTCCCGGTTATTTTCTGGCAGTGTGCTTGCATGTGTTACCTTTCTGCATCTGGTTGTGGTTGTGGTGTGGAGGTTAATAAGGATGTTTAAAACTATACCTAATAACTGGGTAGTTCAATGGTAGAGCGTCTGGCTACATAGCATCATTATAGTATTCTTAGTAGTCAGAAGATGCAGGTTCGAGTCCTGTCCCGGTTATCTTTTTGACAGTTTGCGTGATGGATTGAGTTTGACATGTGGTCGTTGTGGTTGTTGGAAGGTTTATTAGGCATGAAGTATATCAATGATCGTAAGCCCATGCTGAGGTCGCCTCATACATCCCACCTCTACCAGACATTATTCCACCGCAGCAATCACCCAGATACGGTAGTTCCTCTTTTACAGTAACCGCTGAAGGCTCTACATTTGTCAAATTGATTCGCGTGATTCTAGTCACTTGGCACCTCGAACAAAGTGTAGGGTATGCATCAATATGTCGCCTGACTAAGCATCCGTTGAATTGCTGTTGGGTCGAACAAACTGCCCCTCCATGAACCAACCCCCCCCGCTATTGGGAACAAAAAATTATCAGTCATGCGAGTGTATGGGTCACCAACATCTTCCAACTACACTTCTCTACCTACCACAAACAATTGAGAAGAACCGCCGTCTCCCACAGCCGGCGAACTTCTCTCTCTCCGCCGACGAAACTGTTACCCCTTCGAGCCATCCGTCCTACCGTCAGGGCCCTATCCCCCGCTCCCCTCCGCCAATTGAGCAGAATGGCCGCCATCGCCAACCAGACATACACTCCCACCGAGGAGACGGAGATCCAGCAATGGCTCACCACCTCCGACCGCCTCAAGTCTAGCGACGACAAGGCCTCTATCCTCGAGACTCTCAACAGCCACCTTGCCAGCCGAACTACCCTCCTCGGCAGCAAGCCCAGCAAGGCTGACGTCGCCATCTACGAGACCTTGTCCCCCGTCGTCGCTAAGTGGTCTCCTGACGAGCGAACCGGAGAGAAGGGCCACCCTCATATTGTCCGCCACCTTGACTTTGTCCAGAACTCTACCCTCTTCGGCCTCGAGCTCAAGGATGGTCAGAAGTTCCAAGTTGACCAGGATGATGTCCGCTACGTCAAGCCTCCTGTTGACGCCAAGGCCGAGAAAGAGCGTTTGAAGAAGGAAAAGGCCGCCGCTGCTGCCGGTGGAAACAAAGACGCCAACCTCGTCGACCGCACGAAAGAAAAGGTCAAGGAGAAGGTTGAAGAGGTCAAGGGTGCGGCTGCTGCGGCCGTTGGTGGCGATAAGCCCAAGAAGGAGAAGAAGGAGAAGGCTCCTAAGCAGCCGAAACCTGCTCCAGTGGCTGCCCCCTTGTCCCCCTCCCTCATTGACCTCCGCGTTGGTCATATTCTCAAGGCCGTCAACCACCCTGACGCCGACTCTCTCTACGTCTCGACTATTGCCATGGGCGATCTCGCCGGCAACGAAGACTACACCGAATACGAAGGACAGGTCTGCCGAACTGTGTGCTCTGGTCTCAACGGCCTTATCCCGCTGGAGCAGATGCAGGGCCGGAAAGTCGTCGTTGTATGTAACTTGAAGCCCGTCAAGATGCGCGGCGTCAAGTCGTGCGCCATGGTTCTCGCCGCCTCCCCCAAGGTGAAGGAAGGTGAGGTTGACGACCACAAAGGCCCCGTTGAGCTTGTCTCGCCCCCAGAAGGGGCCAAGGCTGGTGATCGGGTCTTCTTTGAGGGTTGGCAGGGTGAGCCTGAGGGTGTGCTGAACCCCAAGAAGAAGATTTGGGAGACATTCCAGCCTGGGTTCACGACCAATGATAGCCTGGAGGTGGCGTTTGATGCTGGTGTTGTTGAGCAGCTGGGCAAGACTGGCGTGGGCAAGCTGGTCACTGAGAGTGGTGGTGTTTGCACCGTTCAGACCCTGAAGGGTGCTGTTGTGCGATAGATGGTGTCAGATAAATCATAGCAAGGAATAAAAGTGTATAGAGCTCTTCTTCTCAGAACCCGGGACCCGTTGTGCATACCATGTATGCCCATATATTTCTTTCTATGCCATATACGGTGGCCGCAGTAATTCCAAAACATTTTGTAAGTCACTGTATGTCTGGCGATAGTATTTGAGTCTTGATATCTTGGAAATTTATCTAGATCTCCCTTCTTCTCCCTTCTTAAAGGTTTCATCTACTATACAAGATATATGCCATGGCTACATGCAGTATATGAGCGGCGTACAAACTTAATCAAGTTAGAGCCTTGTGAACAAATGGCCTTTCTGTCTCCAAAGACAATGCCAATAAAACGCCGTTGTAAATGCTTCTCCAGAAAATGCAATCGCTTTGAATAAATGTACACGGAAACCAACTCCAATCGCTCTTTATTTTGTACAACACGAATTGTGTTTATGAGAAGAAGTACTTGCTCTCTCGAAGGCGAGTTACATCAAAATCACCCTATACAAAAGTTAGTTCTGATAAATCCAATTCATGAGCTGTATCGGGGGCCAATTACCTTCTTGGGAATGGCTGGAACGGTCAGTGGTAGCCAAACCGGCACAGCCGTGCGTTTTGAGGTAGGCTTGCTCGATGTTTTCTCCTTTTTGGCGCCAACTAGTTGTGATTCAAAGTGGCTTGTCTTCATGTTTTCCATCAGCCGCATAGAAACGGCTGCGGCATCGTGCCAGTTCTCTTCTTCGACTTCTGAGTCTTCATTCATATCGACCGTGGCCATGCCCTCCTGGGTATCCTCATCGGCTGGAATTTCGCCCAGGCCGATGTTTCTGGTGTCTGCACTGATGCTGACATCGACTTCTGCACCAGCCATCTCTTCATAGACGGATGCTGGAGTTACAATCTTTTTGGCGGCTTCCAAATCCCACGGGTTGCCTGAAAGTTTGAGGGAGTTCCGCTTGTACTCGAGGACCAGCTCTTCCTTTGGACAGAGTTTGCTGTTGCTTCTCAGCTGCTTGATCTTCTTGGCCACGGGAGTCGATGGATCGAGGTGGGCCAGGTACATGGAACCCTTATGTCGAGCTTCAAACTCGGTTGCTAGTCGGCCGACAACGTCTTCTTCGTGGATCTGGATAAATGCCTCTCGCAAAATACCATTCATGGTGTCGATATCAGCAGCATGGGTCCAGAATGAGTCATGCACTGCTGCGAAATCGAGTCCTTGCTCGTGACACTCCAACGCTGAAAGCAGCATATGGCTTGCATCCAATGAATGAATAAAGTTTGGTGGGAACCCTTGGAGTTGCTTTCTCGTATGGACAGGATCAGATTGGTCGTTTATCGGATAGACAAGAGCTTGAAGACAGGTCCTGACCTCTCTGGCAGTGCTTTTTCGGTATGGTTGGACGACTGGCATACGAAGAGGGGTCGTCCAAACAACAGAGGATCGAAACTTTTTCATAAGATCATCGAGTTGGTCCTTTTTCTTGCGTTCGCCGTTTTCGTAATTGTCTCGTATCTCCTTCAGCTGAGCTGGTGTCAACGCTCGACAAACACGACCACCAATCTCCCCTAACCAGTATTGAATATCATGAGCACCGCGAAACATGGTTGCTAGCGCATTGAAAATGTGTCTGGCAATGTAGGTGGAGAGCATCATGTTAGGAATTCCGCATTCTTTCCCCAAGTCAGGATACAGAGCATCAATTTGCTTGCAAACCTGCTTCTTGGCTCCCCCAAACGTAACGCCGTACACGTTAGTCATTACAGTTTGCTTCACAACCTTTCTTGTGATTTTGCCTTGGAGCACTAGCGCAAATTGGTTGTCGGCCATTGCGTCCTTGTCGATGGCTTGCTTGACCAGATCTGCTACCGCCGAATAAACATCAGCCGGTCGGTCGCCGGGTTCTAGGTTCACTTGTTTTGCACCCCAGGTATCACCACCCAAAGCCGCATAATGCTGCAGGCCATTGCAAGTACCGTCCTGATGCACTGGAAGCTGCGAGACAAACTTGGTTGGATCGGGAAGATCCAAGGCAGCCTTCAGCTCGAAGCATGCAGCCAGGCATTGCCAAGGGTCTTCCGCCTTGAGCCACCATCGACTTCCGTTCAAAGGGTTCGTGGCAGAATCGACAATGTTGGTGACGTTTTCGTTCGTAAAAGCCTCTCGCTCGTCAAAACTTGATTTGTCCAGGCCGTACAAGTTGGCCAAGTGAATTTTCAGCCATCGAAGGCCTCGCTCTCCAAGCTCCTTTCCTCTAGCAAACTTCAGAATCGCTCTGGTGTGGTCGGCGCCCATGTGATTCAAATAAGTTGGCATCGGATACGCGCGACCCCGATAGTCCACATTGTGCGGGAAGTACATGGTCTGATTTCTGTATGCTCGTGCAATCTCTAGCTGGAGATTCATAAAGCACCGCTGAGAGTGTAAACCTGATCTCTCATTCTCGATGGCCTTGACGGCCTGTATCCAGCTTCTACGGAGTAGAGGGTCCGCGGACGAGTCGGGCTCGGGGGGAATATGAAACTCGGGATTCAACGGCGGCATGTTAGCGGTTTCTTCTCCGGTATTCCAGGCTTCCATCATGACATTCAACACGTTTTTGTTGATACGCCAAGCAGTCTTGCCAAGGACGTCGAGACCTTTGAAAACTTGCTCCATGTCTCCAGCTTCGACAGCAGCTTTAGTGTACAATTTCTGTTCTATGTCGCCGGATTTCACGCGAACAAACGTGGTTTTGCTATCCAAGAACCCGCCCTCGTTCAAGTGACGCCAGGGCTTCGGCTCTACAATCATCGGTAAATGCTTCGCAATGAAGTCGCCAACAGGTTCCCTTTTCAGTTGTTCAACAAGATGGGAGTTGAAGTGGAGCACGCCGACTTTTTTGCCTTTTCGAGGTTGTTGGAGATGACTGAATGCTGGTTGATTTTGACAGACAGGTTCCTTGGTCGTGGGATGCCCCGTCGTGACCTTCACGAAAGCGTTCTCGAGAAGAGTCTTCAATAAGAATGAGCCAACCTGTGCACGGATAGACACAGACCATGGCTTGCGAGCTGCGTCTTCTAGATCGCGGGCAACCTGGGCAGAGTCGTCAATAATAATCGTGCTTTCGTTGCTGGAACCGTTCGATTTGGATTTTGCTGCATCCGGCGCGGTGCCCAAGAATTGTATTTTGCGCAAAGCCCGCCTACGACGCCTCGCTTCGACTTCAGCTCTCTCTTTCTCTTGTGTCTCGATATCTTCTTGTGCAAGCTTTGCAATGTTGGTAACAAGCCGGCTGACCACAACGCCTCTGTCTGCGCCTTGCACGGCTCCAAGGTTGACAACGGAAAGGATTGTAATGGCCGCCAGGCGGGCTGGGTTTGCTTGGGCAATTAGGGGACCATAAAGGCACCTTTCCAAATCCTGATCCGATTTAGTGGTTTTGTTCTCAGAAACTTTGATCAGCTGCTTCTCCGCTATTAATTTCTTCTCCATAGCATCCAGCCAGTTCGCCATGTGATGGGAAAGCGACCCTTCCGACGAAGATGGAGAAGCAGCAGTCGTGATTCCCTTCTTCCCCAAATTCTTGTTAGTCTCTCTCCATCTGTCGATGGCGGATCCTATTGAATCCCGCTCGAGTTGCAATTGAATTTCGCTTCGATCTTCATCCGACATCTTCGAAATGTCCACATCTTGTAGGTCTCTAAGTAGCTGAAGTCCTTTTTTCAACGACTGCAACCCAATGCCACGCTGGGGGGTGGGCACGAGCTCAGCTGCTTCGCCAGATGATACAGCATCAACTGCTTGATCGATCGACGCTTCTGTTGTTCTCAATTCGAGGTCTTGTTCAGCAAATTCTGACATTTCCGCGGACTCAGCCGTCTCTACAGTAAAGTTATACGTTGGGCAAATTCCAGTGATGACGGCCAGATCTTGGTCGCTAAGGATGTCATCCATGCTCAAAACTCGAAGACCGGATTCGCCAGGGGCCATGCCCATGTATCTATTCACCAGTCGGTTGAGTCGCGAGCCGCGTTCTGAGAGCAGCGAAGCCTTGAGCATGCACGCGATCGTTTCGGCGGTATGCGGCAGGCCCTTGTTCCGTATCTGAAGCTCATACCATTTGTGGAGTTCTTCGGCTTGCCGTCTGTCTGGGCTGTTGCGCATCTGCTGCAGCGAAGCCCTCAGGTATTGGTTGTTGAGCAAAATTCGCTCCTCTCCAGAGAGAATGCCCATGCCATTGAATCTCTTCAGAACCAAGGCGGCTCTATCCAACTTTCCCACACGAATACATGCATCGAAGACAGGAAGCATATCTTCTGTTTCACCAGGAATGCCATATGTGTTTATTTTGGTCTGTGCCTTCGGTGGCCCAGGTTCGGGAATAGTCAACGGCGATGATGGGTCGAAGGCTCGCATATCGTGAGATCGAAGCGGCGAGGGCGGAAAAGATGGCATTGAAGGATTTGCAAGATGCTCGAATGAAGCAACTTCAAATTTGAAGTCGTCAACTGCCGTCGCCAAGCATCTTTCGTGGAAGTAGTGCCCAATACTGGACTCCAGCCCGCGCCGCCATGGCCGGCAATGCCGTGTGACGATTGATCTGCGATGTTGTGATGACAATTGTATCGATGAAATGGCCGGACCTTTACGCGACAGGCCGTCTAGCCTGAGTAACGTGGCCCGGTGTGCGAGCACACTGCTCCTTGTTTGTCGAGTGAGCATCTTGGTGATCACTCAAACAATCGAGTCGATGAGGTATATGAGCCTCCACAGGAAGCGCACACTGCAGGGGTAAAACAAAATTAAAACATTGATACAATACAAGCCCACAAGCGGTCAAGGAAACAAAGGTACAATGGGAAGAATAGCGACCGCAGGCGCAGAGTCGATGGCGAAAACAATGGACGAAAGATTAGCACGAGCGGCGAGAATCGATAGGAGAGAAGCTCCATCCGAAAATTTCGCCCAGGTGCCATTCTTGAGCTCGGATTGGCCACTTCAGGGGGGAGCATCACGTGGCTGCGTCAATGCTCTGCTCTGCGGGATCGCGGGACCCACCAAAAAGTTGAAGCTTCAACTCCTACCCAGACATGGAAATTGGTCTTGTGAGTGGCAACATCAATTCATCACAAACAGACTGTATTGTGTCTCGAACAAGATGATCTCACGGCCCGCGGTTGCAGCTTTTGGGTGCTGTGGCTGCAGGAATGCCATTTTCAGAGCTGTTGTGGCTACGTCTTCACCAGCACTCCAGTCTCTCACACATCGCTCCATGCCGAGACCATCCCAGCTAGCTCCTAGATTCTTTTCGGCGGAACGACACATTCCCTCGAAACCGACACCGACACAAGACCCCGAAGGTTCAAAGCAGTCGACTGAATCATCTTCAAACCCCGAAGAGGTTGAACCGTCCACCGAGACGCCGTGGTTCCTCGAGGTTGAGCCACCAAGACATCCACCCAGCCTTCATACACCCACTCTACCAAAAGCTCCAGAAGAGTCTCCTGAGCTTGTAGAGCCAATGATCAAGTATATATATGAAGACATGGGCTTAGACGACATTTCCCTAATGGATCTTCGTGACCTGGATCCTCCCGCGGCGTTAGGCCCCAGCCTAATCATGCTTTTTGCAACAGCGAGAAGCGAACGGCATCTACATATTTCGTCTGGCCGATTTGTGCGATGGTTACGACGTAATTATAAAGTGGACGCACGAGCCGATGGACTCATTGGGCCTGGTGAATTGAAGACTAAATTGAGACGATTGCGAAAGAAGGCAAAGCTGATGGGTACCAACACGATGATCCTTCCTGGCGGTGACAACGGTATTTCTACTGGATGGGTCTGTGTCAACTTCTCTACCAGCGACAGTGTCTCTGATGAGTCTGTCAACTTTGACGAGAGCGGACGGTTCTCTGGGTTTGGTGCGTCTCCAACTGGAACTACCATTGTTGTGCAGTGCATGACGGAACCTAGGCGGAATGAGCTTAACCTGGAAACTTTGTGGCAAGGTGTGTTGAAGCGAAACTTGGAGCAGACAATGAAAATCAAGGGGCAAGCTATTCAGGATAAAGAGGAGTTGGAGAAGCTGGTATCTTCCAAGATTCAACAGCCCGATAACCCAGCTGCCGCCCAGTGGCAAAAGATGGAACAGGCTTCACGGCAGCAAAGATACTTCTCCACGAGTGCCCGAAGATTGCGACCTCAGCAAGCTGCGGTTGCTGGCTCGGAGATCGAAAAGTCCAGTAACCCTAACCCGCCAACAGAATTTGGAGAATCACAGCTCAACACCCTCCAGCGACACATCACGGACCTTCACATTTCCGGGACGTCTCTCAGTCAAGGAACTCTTGAGCGCTTAATATCAGCAGTGCTTCATGCACCCGCGTCAGAAGATAGCGCATCAGTGCGCCTGGAACTGGTCGATCAACTACTCCAGTCTGCGGAGGAACGCGGCATCTCCGTCCAATCCAAAGACATGCTTGTTGCTCTCATCCAAGCAATAGTAACGTCCCCAGCTTACGGACCTGAATTGGAGCGAGCGCAAAGAAACTTGGAGTTCCTACTTTTAGACCTCCAGACACCATTAGATCTGGAACAGAGTCTTCAGCTCATGACGGCCTATGCGGAGCGACGGGATTGGGACCAGTTCTGGGACACTTTCCGTGCGCCTTCCAGATTTCGGGTAGCCCGATCGGCAGAACTATACGAGTTGGTGTATCGAGTCATGGTTTCTACCCAGGACGCCAAGATGTGCACAGATGCATTGCGCTGGGTATATCCGGAGATGCTGAAGGAGGAGCCTCCCGTTTATCCCACTGGTGCGGTCTACAATGCGCTCAAAGCCTGCATCCTGGTAGCTGATCCGGCTGCAGAGGAGTTGCTTCATAACCCACCCTCCTCGGATACGCTAGATACTATTGGGCGGCGACGTCTGCAGCATCGCGAGTTTGTACGGGTTCTCAGAGAAGTGGAAGATGCGCATCGTCACTTTGTCGGTAGCCAAGCGAGAGAAGAGCGGGCGCAGGCTCTGCACCGCTTCACGGACAGAGACGCACCGCGGTAATATCTGGTCCAAGACTCTTGTATATTAGATCAAAAATCCTACCATTGTATAATAGTGTATCATAAGACAGTCGAGACGCAAGAGATTTCCACTAGCTACATTGAATCAAAACTGTACAAATTTCTCTCTTGGCATACATCCTTCTTATTCCTATTTTTATCATCACCAGCAACAGAGTTGTGGCGTTAACGTTCAGTTTCTCCCAGGAACACAACCCACGATTCATCGTATAACCACCCAAATCACGCTCATGCCATGCAACAGTCTCACCCTAATCCCTAATCACCAAATACACCATCCACCCGCTACATCTTCGCATTCCCACTCAATGCCTGTCTCAACAACGGCGCAACCTGCTTCCTACTCGCCGCCAAATCACCCTGTCTCCACGCAAACCTCGTATTTCCACCCTCAGCATCCAACCCCCCGTCCTCGTCCTCCCAGCGCTCCAAGTCCAACGGCCTACCCACGTCTCTAAACCTCCCAACCGCTTCTTTCCCCCTGTCGTTCATCCCCCAAACCAGCAACTGTCTATGGAACTTGCCGCCAGGATGCGACGTCGTCATCACAGCCGCGACATCCAACTTCCTCTCGTCGGCCCACGCCTCAAGTTCCCGCAGAAACAACTCCTTCGTCTCCGCCTTGTCGAGCAGGTACTCGAACCCCTGGACAACACAGCTTATACCTAGCGTCAGGCCATTCTCCTCCCACTGCTTGTAGTCCTTGCGAAAGATGTCGCGGAAGGAGAGGCTGGAGATGTCCTCCTTCACAGCGGTGATTTGCTCATAGTACGTTTCTGTGCTGAAGCCCGTTTCGTGGATCTGCGACTGGAGGAAGTCGACAGCCTGTGGGTCTTTGGGGCGTACTTTTGATTTGGCGGTTAGGTTGATCGTGTCGAGGAGGATAGGCGCCAGTGCTAGCTTTGCGAGGCTTTCGCGCTCGCTGGGGGAAATGTCGGTGTCGTTTTGGAGCTGCGTCCACGTGGGTTTGCATTCGTCGACGACGAGGCTCATGCAGCTGCCGCACGGTTCGATTACTCTTGGTGAAATGTCGTGGGGGAGGCTGCCCTCGTCGACGTGGTGGTCTACACAGCCGATGACCTGGTCTTTGAATTTCTTCAGCGGGCCGGTTAGGCAGTTGTGGTCGACGAGCAGCCAGCGCGTGTCTTCTGGCGTGAGGTCAGGAAGTTCTGAGAGGGTGAGCAGATCGGATAGACTGAGACCAGCGTGCTGTAGGACGGCGGTCATTTCTGTGCGCAGGCCGAGATCTGCGCGTGGCAGGTTGGACAGAGGAATGTGTAAGGCATGGGGGGCGGTATGGCTGCGGACATAGGCGTATACGATGGCACAGCAAAGCGAGTCGAGGTCTAGACGATGTAAATGTCTTGTTTTGTGATGGTGAGTTTGAAGGCAGTGGTAGGCTCACCTGCGGATTCGTTGCCAACAACAAAGGTCAGCGGTTTGGGTCTTTGAGTAGCTGGCGCTTTGAGAGCATTGCGGGCGGTGGTGAGGAATGCCTGGAGCGTTGCCCTCGACATGTTTTATTGCCGCTCTACGAGTGCAGGTGAGATGTGTTGATGGCGCTGGTGTTTCAGTATCGTTAGTGAGGTGCCGTTGACGTCAGGATCCCATCAAACGGTTTGTACAACTTCAAACCCGAACCCAACCAGACATGGAGCCACTTTGATATCCACCCACTTGCGTCTTCACGTGAAGAAAAGTTGTTAGATACAACCACTTAATCAACGACACTTTACGGGTCCTGGTTCTTAGACATTTACAGTCCGTGGTCAAACGTATTTGAACATATCCAAGTAAACGCTAACACAGCCCAAAATGCCTCAGCAGTGAGCACACAACGTGATACGCGATACCTTTCCTTGTTCAAATACTTCTCAAGCTGACCCCCCCACTGTATCTGCAGGGACGTGCCAGGCTGTTTCTGAGTTGAATTAGCAACATTGAATCCTGGCAACCAATCGGGTTCATCGGCCAGGTCAGGGTTCTCCCAGTCCCTGCACTGGGCGCATTTGTCTTGGAACTTCACAATGAATTCAGCTCCGCGAACTTAAGTGTGTACAATGCCAAAACACAACCCGTCATCTAATGCAACAATTCTTGAATACTAGCAACTCCTTTTGGAGAGATAAAAAAGTAAGGCTGCTTCCATCGCAAAAAGTTCCAACACCAATGTTGAACGTCGCCAGAACCCATGCCTAGCTGTCAATTCCACATCTTCAACCAACGCCACATACTCGACCCCAATACACACCTCCTCATACAAATACGCATCACATCTCCAACATATATCCCAGTTGCCATCGTACGACCATGTCCAAAAATCAAGCCAAGCCACTAGCACCAACACCAGGAACTAAACCCACCTGAACCAGCCCTATCTCGAATCCCTATCCCATCCATCCACGACCCACGATCCTCCATCCATCCAAAACCTCCAGATTCTCAACACCCTCCACATCGCCAGTGTCCACAATTCGCTCCAACGCCACCAGCATCTCGTATTACCACTCCCTCTCTCCATCCCCCAAGTAATTCAATCCCTCCTCGCCCTCCCAGATCCCATTCATGTCTCCCATCTTCCGCCGCCTGCTCCCTCTCCTCCTAGCTCTCCTCATCTTCATCTACTACCGCTCCAAACTACTATCCATCACGAACCCATCCAAGCTCACCAAAATGGGCTCCTCCACCGCCCTCCGCCTCGCCATCCTCGAATGCGACTCCCCCCAACCCCAGACGCGCGCCCAATTCGGCGGCTACACAGGCGTCTTCACAGCCCTCCTCGCCAGCGCAGCAAAGACACTCACCCCTCCGCAAGAACTATCCAGTCTCGTCAGCATCACTGCGCACGACGTCGTCAACGACTTGTACTCGTACCCTGCGCTGGAAGACGTGGATGCCCTGTTACTAACGGGCTCGCGACACACAGCCTTCGACAATGACCCGTGGATCCTGAAACTCGTCGACTTTACGAAACGGGCTATTGACAGTGGGCGCGTTAAAGTTGTGGGTGTTTGTTTCGGACACCAGATTGTAGGGAGAGCAGTCGGCGCTGGCGTCGGCAAGAGTAAGAAGGGGTGGGAGGTGGCAGTTACGGAGGTCGATTTAACGGATAAGGGTAAAGAGATATTTGCGCTGGACAAGATGGTACGTCTTTTATGTGTGCAATATGTTGGGAAGATGCTAATATGTTACAGCGTATTCATCAAATGCACCATGATATAGTGCAAAACTTTCCGGCGGACGCTATTCCACTGGGTGGGAATGCCTTTTGTCCCGTTCAGGGCATGTATTTTCCTGGGAAATATATCACCGTGCAGGGCCACCCTGAGTTCACAAACGAAATCATTTCTGAAATCTTGTTTAACCGGCATACCGTGGGGATATTCACCGACGAAGAGTATGAGGATGCGATGAAGAGGGCGCCAGTGCCGCATGATGGTGTTGCTGTTGGGAGGGCGTTTTTGAAGTTCATGCGAGAGGGTTGATATCACAATCTCAGGGTTTGGTGTTATTACTGAGTCAAATAAGGGAATGGAGTTGGAAGAAACACTTGACATCTTTCGGCAGGAGTCGAAGAAGGAGTTACGGTTCATGCTTATAACAGAGGGAACGCTGGACGCCATTTGGTTTGAATACATAGACAAGTGCCAGCAAGTCTGGCCGAATGCGCGGGAACGTATAAATTCAAGGTGCCAGGGGCACAAACTAGGTAGAGTCCACAATGCAATATACTTATCTTACAGTTGTTCCATATCGGTCGTGTATCAGTCCAGTGATTATATTCGTCGTCAGAAAAGAAATACTATTGCGCCATGCGGTAATGCAACATCTACACTGCTGACTCGTGCGATGTTTTTATATCTTCGCCCCCCGTTTCGTCTATCCCGGCAAGCTTAACATCCCACCACTCTTGTTTATTCGCATTGCCGCCCTTCTGCTTAAGCTGTTGTTGTTGCTGCTGTTGCTGTCGTAGTCGTCGCTCTACCTCTTCCCGCTCCCTCCTTCTCCTCGCTATCTTACCATCCACAACCATTTCTTCTCTCGTACGGCCAACTCTTGTTGAGGTATTCTTCTTGGTTGGACACCTTCGGAAAGTGAACATGCATTTTAATCGTTCGTGTCTAGGGTGGCGCCACGGTTTCTCCAAGATCAGAAACACTAACGAATCCGCCATGCCTTGAGCGCACATGCTTACAAGACCACACATGACGAGCTCAGACGGGTTTCCCGTCCGATCTGCCTTGGATACATGGGCCACAAACGGCATGATCCACCCTAAGATATAAACAATGGGATATATAAAAAGTAGTCTCAGCTGGCGATTGCTCTTCTTCCGTGAGCTCGGTAGTCGAGTTTCGTTCACCGTGCTTGGCGACATGAGTAAATTATGAGCTGGCTCGGCTGTACAAACGTCCCCTTGAAGTTCCAGTTCTATGTTGACTGGGTACTGAGCATGGGGCACGCGGCTCCCTGTGCATTGCATGCAGCAACATCCAACATTGTGAAGTGCCGTACTCGGCCGGCTCACCGGAGAGGGTGAGCAATCTTCGTCTTTAGACCCAATCTTATGATGCCCGCGGTGTGAGTTACCCTGAAAGAGCTCGTTGTCCAGAACAGGTGGCCGATCTTCCCAGTCGATTTGCGCCGTAGGCAATGCGACTGTCGTCGACAGTGACTGTCCCTCTTCGAGTGTTGCGAGTGAACCCTTTCGAGTCCCAGCGCGCGGCACCTGGTTGTGTCGTCCACTTTGGCCCCAGCCGTAATCCGAACGGCCCATATCGCAGGGCGGTGTTGGGGGAATGAGTCCGTGGTAAGTTATTGGAGGCGTTGGTGGCACCGAGCCTCGCCTGGGCCGCAGTTGTGGTGGCAGGCTGAGGAACGGTTCATCTGATTTTCGAAGTTTGCTGCCTTCGCCCACTCTGGTAATGATCCACCTCCCGTAGATGTTAATACAGGTATAGGTAAGAACGATGATCACGCAAACGATGTATCGTGGCGCCCAGCTCAGTGCGGTAAGTGTCCACTCTGGTCTCGCCGGCAAATAGCAATACGCTCCTGAGTTAATGAAACCCGTCTCATTGACGAATGCCAGGGAAGCAAGCATTAATGACCCCGTTGCAACGAGGGTATAAGCTGGCAACCTATATGGATATAGTCCACTCCGTCCTCTGAAAACATATAAGCCAGTGTGAAGAGCGATCAAAAGTACCGTCAAGTCGCAGGCTTCGATGCCTACTGATAGTAAGAATCCACTGACTTGGCAAAAGGCTGAGTGGGATTTAATTCGGCCTTGTGCGAGTTCGACGGCGGGGAGGATGACAAGGGCGAGCGTCTCCAGGAGACCGCTCAGTATCAAAAGAAGGATCAGGCTATGAATCATGTTAGCGTCAGAGTATTCAGGAGCTGGGAAGCTAGTACGGAGTGATACACATACTCGTGACGAAAACTGCGACGCATTTGTATGAAGAATGCCACGGCAGTCAACGTTGCTATCAGGCTCAGCGATCCAACGACGACGGCAGCCACATTAAGTTGCCGCAGACGTTTAGACGACAAGTCCACATGGGTACCGCCCAGCCTAGGAAAAATGTCACCATTGCTGGATAGTATCTCGTCCTCTTGGCTTATCGAAGATTTTGAATCCAAAAATAACACCATGGCGGCAGAGAAGCACCTCGGGACCGTCACTAGGTGCTTTGTGGACGCTTATTCTTGGCGGACTCGACACGTATACGTCTCATGGCGAGATACGTTGTGTGCTTTGCAGGCTCCGATGAATAATGCAGGTCGTCGGAGGCACATGGATCAAATCAAGTACAACAATCAGTCCTTCCTACCTTCCTTGACATTGACTTGAAGGAAACCTCCTTTTACGACCAAGCTTGTCAGGCGGTTACAAATTCAGGAGGAATCCAGGCAAGTGGCGACCAGAGCAAGAGCACGAACCACGACTGCAGATAGGGATTCCAGCCAACAAGGCGGAGTATGGAGAAGTGAAGGGTCCTCGTCGATGGTCCGGCGGTATTTAGGCTCCAGCTTTCAGAGAGGGGGAGAGAAAGGGTCAGATCTCATGTTGGTCTGTCAATTTCTGTGTCTCCGTGCGCTTTTACCAACTGTTTGGTCAAGCATTGTTGGGTTACTTTGAGTAAAATCTGCGCCCAGCCCTGGGCAGGTTCGCCTTTTTGTTCGTGGCATGTGGCCCATTATTACAGTCTGGTACCCTTTGCCCTTTACGCTTTGAATATCGGGACATGGCAAGATCTGGTGAGGCTTTTGGCGCGGCTGCCGACCACCGGAGGAGCAGTGACAGATGCACAATGATGCGTGGCGCTGACGTATGCATGAAAGTGGAATCAATGTCTCAATGAGGTGATTGGGCCTGTAGCTGTGAGCTGGGAAGAAGAAAGGTTCAGATGTCACACCTGATTTGATCCCTTGACAATTGATTGCCGTTGCATCTTCCAGGGTTGGCGAAATTTGAGGCCGCCGGCATCTCCATCTTCCGACTTGTCATGGCCCAGCGTACTCGTTCTTCAAGGCCTGTACGTGTTCGCTCGGTCCTTTCGTGATCTGGTGGCGTGAATATCGAGCGAGATGCAAGCAGATTCCCCGATGCGGATAAGATATTGATATTGATGTTGCCTTGGCCTGCCAGTTTGGCAATGATGATGTCGGGATGGCGTGCCCGGCGGCTTGGCACCGCCAAAAACAATGACTGGTAATGCCAGGCACTTATTTTTAGCCGGCAAAAGGAATGGTAAGGCACCAGTTGACCTTTTTCATTTTAAAAATTCTCCTATTGTCGCAGATCATGTGTCCTAAATTGCTGGCATGAACCAGATTGGCCCAAACTCCCGAGCCTTGCCGCCGGATGTGTCGACGTCGTTTCGTTGGCTGGGATCAAGTAGCCCTGCACAAATGATTGCGAGTAGGAGTCAAGTCTGGTCCGTTTAAATGAACGGATGCAAGGAATTTGTGTTGGCTGGTGTTGGTTGTCGTCGCAGCACAAGGCAGAACAGACCAGCCTCCCCGCAGATAGAGCACCACCAACCTGCGGAGGGAGCTCGATCCTATCATGACAGCTTGTCAATGCATGCAGATAACTTGGCAACAGATGCATATATGTAATGGTAGAGACCGTGCAGAGAGTTTTGACAGGGAGTGAGTGTGCCGTGTGAGGATCAAAACGGTTAACTAGATTGCGCTACCCTACACCACTTTCACGAATTGGAGGTTCAGCGAGATGCGGGCATTTTCGTCATGCAACACACATGTATACATACATGGAAGAATTCAGGGATCTTGATTTTGTTTCTATTGCTGTTCCATTTTTGGCATCCCGGTTGAACCGTCTGGCAGTAGGGATCTACTGCAAGTGACCGTTGTCAAAGACATCCACCCAAAGAACGGAGTGTTGAAACTGAAAGTTAACTATTACCACAAGAATTGTGACTCTCAACCGTGTCATTGTGTGTTGCCGTTTGCTTAACCTCCATTGGCCCTATTGCGTCCTCCTGACAGCTGTTACCGGCTGTTCAAGTGTACCTGCACCTGGTACACGTGCCTACAAGTAGAGAGGAATTTCGCATTCTTCAAAATCTCAAACCTCACCTCAACACATCGTACACGTGGTGTATTCGAAATTGCTATCTTTGTTTCCTTTACACTTTCACCTTCGTTCTCCCAACTCAGAGCATGCCAAAGTGTTCCTTGCTAGTGATCGCAAACCCTAGACCTCCATCGACTGGATTTTCTTTTTGAGTAAACAAACTGAATTGCTACAGTCTATTTTGTGAACTTGGCTTGGCGAAAAGCTCCTTCACACAGAATTGTTGTCCCGATGATTCTTTATTCTCGCTGAGAAGTCCTCCCGCCATGGCAGATCAGGACATAACCATAAAGCATGAGGATCATGATATTGTTGCTGCGAATATTTTGGCAAGTCTATATATCGTCAATACTTCCGCTTTACCTGGTGACGAGCTAACCAATGTATGAACAGGCAGCAATATCTCAAGAGCCTAATGCAACACCAGAATTCATCAACAAGAAAGAACAGATCTCACCAATAGTGCAAACAACGTCCAACGGAGCACAAAGCCCAGAGCATTTGCATATCAAGGAGGAGCCAGACACAGTAGACAAACCATGTCAAGGCACAACTGACCAAAGTTTGGGACCAGGCGATCTGGGAAACAACGATGAGGTTGCCACCTGTCTCGACACAGTGAAGCAGGAACCTTCTGAGCATGATGCGGCAACAAGTGGCTGTGTCGCCGCCGAGCTTAACCCTGGCATGTGCCAAGAGGCAATAGGCTTGTCGAACATCGAGAAAAGATTGCGGAAAAGACCTGACAAGCGACAAAACTACGATGCAAATGATGATGGTGAGCGAGAACAAGACAGCGATAGCGACAGTAACAGCGACAGCGAATTCGAGTGCTCAGATGATGCAAGCAAACATGCAACACGAGAGTCTGGCGATACTTCTAATGGGAAGCACAAAATTAGGCGAAGGCCCGCGGCCAGAACTGCTCGTGAATACATCCCCAGACTCTACCAGAGGGAGGATAAAGCTTGGGCAAAGCAGGAGCACAGCCAAAAGAAACGCAAAGCAGATGCTATGAATATTGGACCGACCAAGAGGTCCAAAATGGCCGATGCTGGTGCTCTATCAGAGATACTCAACTCACTTGAACATGACTCTACCGGCGCAATTGACAACGCTCAACAATTTTGCCCCATGATGCCGGATATAAGTGCAGATACTCATCAAAAGCAGTTTGAGCTGCTTAGTCGCAGCATTCCGGCTGGGGCAGACACTCGCCGAACGAAAACCCAACGCCGTGACCTCAAGGAAGCAGCCAAGATATTCGGATACAAAAGAGTGAAGGCTTTGGACGGCAAATGGCTCCTAGAGGGGATGGAAACCCCCCTGTACAGTTATCAGCTAACTGCGGCGGCTTGGATGATGAAGAGAGAATTTCCAAGAGCCGGGCCATGTGGAGGTCTAATTGCCGATGACATGGGGTTGGGTAAGACTATAACGAGCCTTGCTTGTGTGGCAGGCAACCCTCCAGAATCCGATGACTTGAAGACTTATATCCAAGGTACACTGGTAATCGTACCAAACATGGAAATTGCAGAGCAATGGGAGTCAGAAGTCAAGAAACATTGTGACGAGCTTTTCAAAAAGTCTGTACTTGTGTACCAGTCAAAGAGCAAGATCCCGGCTCACGTATATGAAGCCCAAAGGATAGTGTGCGTGTTTAATCATCCTTAAGGAGAACACTCCGCTCTCTTACCGGGCTAATCGTGCCACAGGATTGCTACAACAAGAGAAGTTTTGGCGTACTTTCGAAGGGTGCAAAAAGAAAACACCACCACAGAGGAAATACTGGGAAACAACTGGTATAGAATCATCCTGGACGAAGCCCACAGTATCAAAAACTTGAAGAGTCTCAGTGAGTCATGACGCTGTAATTGGGCGGACAAAACTAAAACACTGGCTAGCCAAGCAGAACATATGCGAGCTCAAAGCCAAATACCGTTGGGCTCTGTCAGGAACACCACTCTCAAATTCAGTCACGGGTAGGAACACATAGTAACTCCCCGTGATAGGCAGAAGATGCTGACATCTGGAAGAAATTATACCATATCTTAGGTTTATAGGGTTCGATATGCATGAGCGGAAAAACAAGTTTCGCCAGGAATACATGCACGAGGTAACTACGGGTGTGAGAATGTCTTGAAGAGACTCTAATATTGGACCTTAGAACAAGGCAAACGAAAAATTAGAGACGATTATTTCGATGGTTATGTACCGAAGGTAAGACTAGAAAAGCATACATCTGGTGTCTTATGCTAAAAATGAATGCAGGACCAAACATGACACATTTCTTGGTCACACAATGATTGATGTTCCACCTAGCCAGACGCATGACATTTGGGTTCCTCTTACTGATGAAGAAGAGGCTATCTATGCGTATTTATTACCTGCACCATCCGCCTCAAGTGATAGTACTGACTGGGGCCGCTAGATTTGTACAAGACTTTTGTGTCCAAGAAGACAAAAAGAAGGCGGACAAGATGACGCCAGAAAATAAATGGAGCAAAGACGCAGACAACAAAAAGATAAGACGACGGAACATGTATATGAGGGGACTCATTTCTCACCCTTATAATATTGAGAGACTGCTGCAGACGATGGACGAACCATGTCAGCTCCAGGAGCTGCGCGATAAGATACAACAATGCAACGATTCGAAGCCTGTCCTTGATCAAATCTTGGCCAACTCGGACGCGCGACAGACTCTAGAGAAATATAAATCTGGCCTTGATCGAATGCGTGGCTTTTCAAACAACGCCTTTGGAGGACGTTTCATGTTTGATGGGCATCTTGAAGCTATTCAGCAAGAACTAATAGCCAAAAATACCCAATGTGTTGAATGCAGTGCCTCCAATCCAGAGAAACCATTTAAGCTATACGAAGTACTTGAGCCACTTCAATTAATTTGGGTGGACAATTCCTTGCTAACAGTTTTGGTTCAGTGCCACCACATGTCATGTTGCGACTGTTTGGGACGTATGACGCAACGCCAACTATCTGGGCAATCGTCCCGAGCCGTTCGCACGGTAAGCTCAAGTCCCTTGGATCAGATGTCGAGTTGCATTCTTATTTGAAATAGGCATGCCCTGTCAATGGATGCAATGCGCTGTTTTCCAGTGTTTCGCGCCTGCGAACACTTTCGGTTATTGCTGCTGAGGCGCTACGAGACAAATCGTACTCCCCTCTTGACATTGATAATAATGGCGTAGTTTTGAGACGAGACCATGATCAAATTGGATGCTTTGTTGCTAGCTGTGCTCCTTCAGGAGAGTTTCCAATGCTGCCGAATGCCCGACTGACGGCGGCCATGACGGTCCTGCTCAGCTGGCTGACCGACTATCCAGAAGATAAAGTTATAGGTAAAAAGGGCTAAATGAGTCTTCTCTTCGCATATATGTTTTGCTAAAACTCATCTCAGTATTCACTCAGAATGTGACAACTGCTAAAGTTCTTGGATGCATGCTCAATCACGCAAAGATCGGATTTGTATATTACTACGGATGTATGGGCACAACCAAGAAGACCATGGCCTTGGACACGTTCAAGAGTGAGGGGAATACGAAAGTCTTCGTAAGTGGCCACATAATACCCTATTCTAGACCACCGCTCATATTCTCATCACCCAAATAGCTTGCAGGACTGAAATGCGGCGGACAATCCCTCAACATTGTTTGCGCCAACCGAGTCATCATCATCGACCCCTGGTGGAATGTGACATCAGAGCTCCAGGCAGCGGGACGAACAAACCGAATAGGACAGAAGAAGAACTGCTGGGTTGTCCGCATTTTTACTACCGCAGCGACGGACAACCGAATTGTGGAACTGCAAGAGTTGAAGAGCGAAGAAATTGACCACGCCTTGCAGGACGACGGGCATATACCTTAAGAAATCAGTGATTGAAAGCACCGGGAACTGCTCCCTTTGAATCGGAGGAGGAACCTGCATGGATAACTTGGGCGTGGCATGAGTGAGCAGATGCAAACTCGGGCTGCTGGAGACGCAATGGGCTGGGATTTGGGACTACCATGATGGACGGAAGACGCACTGAAGATGAAGTAGACCCAAAGTGAATTGGGCTGGGGGCAATGGTTGAATGATTTGAGAAAATACTGGAGCCATTAGGAATTAGGAATGGGCCATGGACGAGGTGTCGACGTTGCGAATGCGCAAGAAATGCGTAACGAAGAAGATGAGACATGAAGTTTGGGATGCTATGGAGTTTAATAAAAGTGCATTTCGGAAAGTTTTTGCCAGCCAGCAAGCCCGTGAGTCGTATTTTGATGAGGTAGACCATGAGGTAAACACTTGGATGAACAGCATGGACAGCTACGTATGCTGACTCTAACTCGCCTTACAGAAACAAAAACGTCTAACAAAAAGGTCAACACATTAAAACCGCTTTATTGAAGACTTTGTAGACTTTAAACTCCGTTATGAAACTCCCTTGCAGTAAGAGTGTTGTCATCGTCGTCGAAAAGCCAGCCTTGTTCTCAATCCCAGGCACAACGCGCAAGCCGCAAAAACGTAATCGACGATCTTGTTAAACCGCACAAACATTTTAGGTCAGCTAAAGCTACCATTCAATGTTGAATCGACAAAATAACCATGAGATGGCGACACGTCTCCATCATGCAAGCCGCCTTACAAGGCGCCAACACATTCAGCCGCTCAATAGCACCAAACAGAAAGCTGGAACCAGCCAATGGCGGCAAATCCCGCCCCAATGGAAACAATAGACCCAAATGAAACACGCATTCTGATGTAAATCGTTGCTTGTGGCTGGCAGTTGCATCTGTACAAATGGCTGCCGGTATATCATGTAATTGGGTGCCTTGCGTATTGCTACATGCAACTCACAACAACCATGGAATGAATCTCTTGGTGATCATGCTGTACTCTTCCCATTCTTTCCCAAACTCAGCTTTCAGCATAGCCTCCTCGTCCTTGACCCTAATCCAGATGGAGTACAGTCCAGACAACCCACTACCGACCAGCAATGCCGGCCATAGCCCGCTGCCCATTCCCCATCTCACAACCACGCTTGGCAGCACACATCCAAATACACCGTCTAACCTTGAGAGTAAGGCAAGGTTTACTGCTAATAGTAACCAGTTGGTGGGATAGCTGGGATGCCTCACGTACGAGTATAGCCCGGTCGTCACCAGTGACTTTGGCTTGGCGAGTTTAAATGTAAAATTTGCGCCGAGCTGTTTGAATGAGAGCAATCTGATGGGAGCAGCAATGAAGACTATGCCCAATGCAATTTCGATGTAGTAAGATGGTGTGAATAGAGTGTCAGACAGATTGTTTCGACAGGGACACAGTAGCCAAGGAGGAGAAGGGTAGAGCCATGTTATGAGCCCGTGCCAAATCCATAGGATGAGAGTGACGAGCCTTCTGCCGTTGATGATTGCGGCAGTTGGTCCCACTCTGTCTCTTGGGGCATCTTGAGCGTGTAAGAGTGTGGGATTCGGTGGTGATAGGCAGAGGTAGTTGAGGTAGGTGGCTAGGAGGTAACAAGCGGGAAGAAAGAGACTTGCGTGATGTGCTGAGCTGGCCATTTTGGTATTCGCAATTGAAGCCAAAGATATGGAATTGAATAGTTTCTTGTATGATGGTTGTTGCAATTCTCGAATCTGCTCAATGGGGTGTGATGTTTCGCCTATCTCAACGTGCTTTAGAAGAAGATGTTGCTATTTATTCCCAGTTCCATCTACTAGTCCTTGTTAGAAGCCGTACATGTTACTACACTGATGAAACCTGCTGCTCGCCTCACTTTTGTTGATCAAAGTGGCGCACAGCTGAAGCGATTTCTTCCAAGATGAAACTTGTTCTATTTGGTCTGCTAGCTGCGTCGCAATACGCCGTCGCAACATCGCGGTCCGCCTTACTTCCAATACTTTATCCATTTCGTTGGAATCACTAATCTTGAGTTGGTCGCATAAGAAAAGGTGGCAAGAATTGCCGACTTGTTCCGATGCGGATTGACTTTTCCGCCATTCACAGCCATTCATGGTGATGCAGAGCGGAAAGTCCATGTGTATTCACTCATCATTGAAGACGAGAAAGATCATATACAAAATGTAAAAGTAGATTTAAGGCGTCTGCGTCTGGCCTGTACTTAATTCAATAGTGCCAGACTTCTGCTCGAAAGACGAGGCAAGATGAGATTGAGCTGCAATATTGGTTATCAAGAAGTGCGTACAGATCCATGGTTCTGCATCGGATGGAGAAAATGTAATAACTCAGATAAACATGATGAAGTCATGATATAAAGCCCGACGATGCCCTCTGAGCTGAATGTCCAACAGTCATTCAGTACATCATCTCTATTCTCACTATCACTCTATTATTCGTTTAAAAGACGTCTATTATCCTCCCGTCTTAGCCATGGAGCCAGTTACAATCACAATCCTCATCGTCTTCGGTGGCTTCTAACAAATTGTGTCTTCACAAAGGCAATGCCAACACGGTGCGTATAGTCACCAATTCTACCGAATTCAATGCTAATACTATTTCAGATGAAAGTCACCAAACACAAAGTCAATTTGATGGAGGAACGCATAATGGTCAATGTTAGAATTGCAAGTCGTTAAACTCAAGCTCGTGGAGGACCATAAACCTACGTCATTCGCTAGTCACTCAATAAACTTGACAATTAAACCAACATCCAATTGAACCAGTCTGCCAATTCAGACACTTCCAACAAAACCAGTAACATTGAACCCCAGACCATATCTAATCCTTGGCCAAGATTGCACCAGCTGTTAGCGACCCATGCACCACCTACGTCACCACATCGCAAGTCACCCTCACTCAACCGTAGACCTTCCCAAATCGGTAAATACCTCGAATCCCCAACGTCCCGTGGTTGGTAAACGAGCCACACCAATTGACCTAGGTCGTCTAAATCAGGCTCGTCGACGTCAAAGCTGCGGATGATGGCATCGTGCTTTTGTTTTGGACTGAAATACTATGCTATTTAAGATGCCGGCTTGGCAGTCTGAGCAAACCCCAATTCTCACACGACCATCCACTACGTACACTTCCTACAAACTATAACAATTCCTCAAATTTAACCGTTATTATGAAGGCCTCACTTCTCCTAGCCTTTGCAATTGGCGCCATCGCCCAAAAGGCATCTCCGCCACCAACAGGCCAGCCACCACTACATACCTTCCCTCCCATCGACACCACGGAACTGGTCCCCAGCGGCGCAAGCTTGCCCACAACGCTGGGAACAAAAGTCACTGGCACAGGTTCAGGTGCTGCTACCGAGACGACCGCAACAACTTCAGGTTCCATGTCAGCTTCTACGTCTGGCTCGGCTTCCACGGCCGCCACCAACGGAACAAGCACGTCTTCTGGGCTGGCGATGCCCACGGGCCAGGTTCACCTTGCGCCTGTGTTGGGAATAGCGGCTGCTGTTATGATGCTGTAATTGGAATAATGGATAATCAGGGTTGGAGTTGGTTGTTGGATGAGGGGAATGGCATTGGTCAAGAAGTTGTATCACGCATATTCGCGACAGACTGTAACTGTCTAAGCATTCATACCATAGCTCTGTACAATAATAATCATCTACACCATCCATTCTACTTACACCGGACTCGTACACCCAAAGCTCGAGGCAACACTATTCCCGGAAAACGCAGAAATCAACCCCTCAATACTAGAATATACTCCCAGCCCCGTCGTCGTCAACCCACCCAGCATGTACAACAAATTGAACAGATTAAAAAACGGCCGCTTCATAAACCCCCTCCTCCACCTCGCAAGCCCCGTATCCACGTAATTATACGTCCTCGTCTGCGGATCAAACTTTTCCTGCTCAGGAACCATGGCATCCTTATGGATCCAGAAGCCCAGCGCCATCAACGCAGGGAATGTATAACTGAAGCTGAGAACGAAGAACGCACCGATAAGGCCGGAAATATACGAAAACTGCGGAATAGCAGCGGCGACAATAAACGCAATGGACCAGTATACGGGGATGATGACCGCCCACATGAGCTTGCCCTTGCGGACGGTCAGCGGGGGGAAATTGAACAGCCGCTCAAAGACTTCGATGTAGATGACTTTGAGGCCGATGTTGCCGTATAATCCCGCGGCGATGAGGCCAGTGACAATGTTCATGACGTTGGTGATTGTTTGGAAGACGTACGACGAGAGGCCTTGCATGACGGGGTTGAATGCGAATTGGCCTTGGTACGAATACACAAAGATGCCGAAGAACATGTACATGCTATAGATGAAGACTTGGCCGCATAGAAGACCTTTCCAAAAGTCCATGGGGTGACGCATTTCAGCGAGGAAGGCCGTGAATGTCATGCACCCGCCGTAGGAATAGACAGCTTGGTTGAGGCCGTTGAGGGAGGCGACGAAGCCGGTGCCGCCGCTTGCGAAGCCATCGGGGGGAGTTCCTGCAAATGTGCGAATGGGACCGGGTGCAAAGTTGTCGCCGAATGAAGCTTGTGTTGCTTTGAAGTTGGGGGGATAGTGGACAACTACTCCGACGCTGTATGTTGTTAGCTTCCTTGATCTATACAAGCGTGGAAGTTTGAGACAGAACATACCAAATGAAGATGATGGCAACGTTAATCCAGACTGCAAAGTTGGCAATCCATCCGAATCGCTGTAGGGTCCTGACCTGGCCGAGAATAAAACCAGCAGCCATGAAGATAATCAGACAAGCCACGAAGCAGATCCCATTGCCGTTCGATCCATTGTTTCCCTGAGAAATCTGCGAAATAGACTGCCCATTACTCAAAATCAGACTGCACACCGACAGCAGCAGCTGCAGACCAAGCATGACATTGAGCAATATCTGCGGAATGCGGCCAAATATGCGAAAGTAAATATCGCCATACGTGTGCATAGGATATCTGTCGGAATCGAGACCAAGGAAAGCCTTCCAAATAATCCACCCGGAACTACCATCAACACTAGTTAGCATTCCATTACTTCAAAGACGTATTCCTACTCCTAATATGGTTTTACTTACTATCCTGCCATTGCGCCAAACACAGTGTACAGAGCCACACCAGGTCCATAGCCCATCTGCGCAAAAGCCCAGGGCGTTGAAAACGGTCCCAACACATCCGTTGTGATGAGGTAGAAAATGGATCCCCAGGACGCTGTACGGATAGCCCGACTAGCTTGCTTCCACTCCTTTTCCGAGACGCCCGTGATAATCTCTTCGTCGCTAGAATATACGTCTGCCACAGAGGTTGCCGGATCGGTGTGGTGGCCCTTTGAGAAGCGGCTCTTTAGAGTATTCTTGACAGTTCGTGGGCCGCGCTTGTCAAGCATGGCCTTGTTTGCTAGGGCTTCATCGGCACGAGTTCGCTCAGCCCAGTAGATGAATTCTTCAAAGGTGATGGATGAGTCGTTTCCGCATGTAGGTTGGTAGACATCGTGGGCTGGCTTCTCAGAGAGCGATAAACGAGGGTCGCCTTCTGCGCTGATCATGCCGAGTGGTACGGACATTTTTTTGTGTGTGAGTAGCACGAGGCTACGGTCCCCAAAGTGAGGTGGTGTGTCTTGGTAGAGACTCTGTCTCCGTGTAAATCACAGCACGAGATGTTGGGTATACGAATCTGAAAGGTTGGAGCAGAGGATGAGAAATCGCAGACAGGATGCAAGCTAGATTTAAAGAGATTTATTCCAGGACGGTATGTCCGTGATAGGAGAGCTCTCCACGGAAGCTTCCCCAACGACCCTTTATCTCCAACATCCACTGATATCAAGGCACATCAAAGGCGCTCCAATCTCCGACTCACGCCTTGGCCGATGAAGCTTCAAGATTCGCCGACTCCGAACCAATGCCTTCCGTTGTGACAGCAGGCGTCGGAACGAGATCGGAGCCCATGACTGAGAAGCAGTTGCCATATGTATCAATCTTCAGTGAGAGACCACTCGGAAAACTCGGTATTCTTCAAAGTTTTTACTTTTCCAGAAGACTAGCCGCAGAGTGGTGGCGAACAGGACCGTTGCGGATGTTTCAGTGGCTCGGTGGAGAAGCTTAATTCCAAAAGCAGAGTCATGGCGTCGGCTGGACAGTCCACATAGGGCAAAAGGCAGCGCCTCGATCCACCGGGAAGGATGAAATCTTCACTAAAACCCATGGCAGTTGGAATGTCCGTTTTAAAGCCGGCAGTTCAGGGCTGTCACGCAACTAGCAAGCACAGTTGGCTGATGCTGACCTCGACTTACTCAGGAACAGGATAGAAAGAGGAACCGGGCAGAACACGGGCGTGCTGTGGTCTCAGAAGGCGTAAAGGTGTTCCAAGGGCTTCTAGGTGTCATTATTCATCTTGAATATCGCCTCCTACGAGAATCTAGCCTCGGTCGTTTTGTGTTGCTCCGCTCCCACAGGGATGGACAGGCGGATACCGTCTCCATCATTCTACCATGGAATCTCGGAATAGAAGCGTATCCGGGCCACTCGGTGACATTGTCCAGATAGTTAATGCCGCACTTATAAGGATGACGATTGAGAGAAACATAGACAGTATTGAGATCAATATATAGACCAAGGCGCAAGGGTGCAGAGTTTCTCGCCCGAGCTGGCCTGTCCTGAAGAACTGGTTCCTGTTCAACTGTCGAAAGGCTGCCTGGATACAGTATGACGTCTTCCGAAAGAGTTAGCAGATCGACGAATCATTTGAGCCTCAATGACAATGGGGCTTGCGGCAAATGCGTGCCGTCAGGGCCCATGGCGGTTCTTTCGGCACATATGTTGCTCCACCGGGCGGCGCTCTAGTCATGGAACTTGGAGCCCGGAGTTTTCGGGCCAGAAAGGGCGAGTTGCCATTGATACAAAGGTCGAAGTCTTGGAGCCAAATTCGGTTTGTGATACACTCCCATCAGTGAGGCTGTGGAGGCCCTGCGAGAAACTTGGCAGCCCCTGGGGTTGACTTCAGAGATAAAGATGATGCGTCTGGGGAGAGAATACAATTTTGAACTGACATTGGATACTCAATCTTGTATATCATAGATGAATCAATGAAACCTCAAATATGATGAAGTTAATTTGTAGACATGACTCCCACTTGGCCAGTATTACCGTCTGTTCAGACAGATACCGGATTTCTCGTCATTGTGCTCGTATGCAATCTCAGTCCTCTCCCAGCCTCGTAATCACCATTGGCATATTGCTCTGGTACATAAACCACGCGTTGAAGCATTTCCACTCACCCTTGGGGTCGGAAAATTGGATCTATGGTATAAACCCCGGTCAGCAAATCTGCTCCCATGAGGCTCTCCACAGCATCATGTACATTGGTGTTGTTACACAATGCTTTAGTCCCCGGATACCGGCACAGGAGAGGATACAGTAGGTAACACTTACATAAAACATGCTGTACAACGTGGCCATAAGCTTGTACATTTCCGCCTTGGCAAAATGCTTCCCCATACAGACTCTGCTGCCGGCCCCGAACATGAAGTCAGTAGTTTCCTCCATGCGTCGACGCCGATGGACAAAGCGCCCAGCGTCCTCATCGGGCTTCTTTAGCCAGCGCTCCGGGACGAAATCATCAATTTCTGCGCCGAAGATGTCCGTATCCCTTGTCACGACAGCGGGATTTATACCTACGACTGTGCCACCAGGGATAAAGCGACCGTCCGGAAGTTGGAATCCCGTAGATGGTGCTTCTCGTTCGAACATCAAGCCTACAGCCGGACTCATGCGTGACGCCTCCCGTATGACTGCGTCTAGATATGGCAGCTTGTTGACCTCCTTCCATGGCGCAGGGAGGGAGAGATTTGCCTCGGAGAGTTCGGCCTGTAACCTCCTCTGCGACTCTGGATATTTAGCAAGATAGTAAACGACAGGTCGCAGAGCCCCGGCTGTTGAATCCCCACCTGCCAACACATTCAGCATGAGCCAATTGACTACCTGGTTGTTATCTGCGATATCTGGATAGACGTCTTTAAGGCCGTTGTACTTTTCTATGAAAGTCTTGACCTCAGTACGTGCGATGGTACCTTCGACAAGTCCCTTCTGGTAGTCAGCCAGAATTTTGACCGTGTATAGAAATCCATTAACCAAGGGTTTCGGGCCGAGTCGGTAGATGGGATTCTTGTCGAGCCAGTTGTCGAGCCAGGGCATTTGTGACACCTTGGCAGATGCAATGGGGCTCGTCAGCAACATGGCAAAACAGGACATGCACTACCTGAACTTACGGGTGCGAAATAGCAGAGGCCACCTGTGGATTCCTTGATCATACCTTGGACGTCTTTTTCTTCATCGATGAAGCCATAATGTCTTCCAAAGGTAGCGTTGGCTGCAAAATCCCATGCGACTGGAACGTCAGGTCAGCCTTTTGATCGCTTATCGATTCAAATTACCATGTTCTGGAGTCCAGCGTCGTACAGTATGTTAACCAATCATCCATCATGCAGACCATTTTTGGATTATCGGCAAACTTGTTTCCAAGTCTGCTGACGAATTTGTGGATGGTTTCGTCCATCAATGGTTCAAGTTCCAAAATTCTGGATAGGGTCCAAAAGCCCCCAATTGGCTTGGTGTACTTGCTGTGAAAGGCCTCGTCTTGCGTATTGAAGATGTTCGAAATTCTGTGACCATTGACAACCACGTCATTGACTCGGTACATTTTACTCTAGTTATGACATAGCCGAGTCAGTATAACTCCCTTTGCAAAGCCTGCACCTGACTGAGGCAACCGGGAGAGTGCTAACCTTTTTCCACGCAGCTTTACTTGTGCTGGCATACACCAATTTGATCAGGTTTGTGTCACTCAAACTAATTGTGTTTGGTCCAATGCGAACCGCCTGGCCCCATTTTCTGTGCCACCCTCGGGTGATAGTGTCAATATTACCAGAGGCTGTCAAGGATGCCCTCCAAGCATCTGTAACTTTGGCGGCAAATGGGCCAGGGAATTCTTTCAATGGTGAGAAGAAGTACTCCCAGAGTACCTTGAGAGAGACGAGTAGCACGAATAAAGATCCAAGTTGGGTCACTGTGATAGAAAAAATAGACATGTTTAATGTTAAAGGTGGTCCCTTTTCGGATTTGTTCCAGGCTTGTCTGTGCGAGTAATGAAGCGAGAAAAGATGCTGTGTCCTAGAAACTTCGGCAACCACAATCAGTGCAGTAAGAATGCGGGGAAGGGATATGATTTTAGAGCATATGTTTATGGCGACATAATAAGATGGATCCTTGGCCAGCATTAAGTAATTCGACTCCGGGATGCTTCTTCATGGGGGCTGTAAAGGCAGTCAAAGAAGACTCGAGCCACCTCCACTGGAGATAGCAAGTCAGTCTTCTGATCCGGTGATCTGTTGGTGGCATGAATACACAATGGTTTGTGGTTGGTTCAGGTTGCTTGCTATTGGACCCTGTTGAATGCAGATGACTAGCAGATGTTTGCATGAACAAACTATAATCTTACTGACCAGATTGTCTGGGGTCTGCGATGATCAGGCCAGGCATGGGTCTGGGCAACAGCAGTTTGCCCCTCCATGCGTTGATCCTGTTACTGCAGCAGATATTTGCTGCAAATTCCAACAGCCTGTTTATGATTTGCATTATTCAGACAACGACCATTCATCACCTGGTCCGGAGTAATCCGTAGTAAATATGGGGTAATGACGGGACATTGTCCCTTCACCTGGATGACCGGGTGACGTCGCTGGCCACATTTGCAAACGCGCAGAATGTCTGAGACACTGTCAGCACGCAGCCGTCTTGAATTTGTCTCGTAGGTTAATGTGAGTTGAGTCTTGACTCCAGAAACATGGCTTGTGATGAAGCCGGGTTGTATACACCCACTTACAGTACCTAGTGGATGAAGAAACCATGACTGTGGAAACGTGGTTCGGCCGCTATAATCGACGGGAACCACTTCCAAGTTGCCGCCAGCCTTTCTTAAAGGCGCTAAGAATTGAGAGTGTGTCCAGTAAGTTAATTCCCCGATTGTGACTAGGTGTACCCGGACGATCAACGATGACGAGACCTTATGCTTTGTAGAAGCCTTGGATATGGTACGGTACGAGACGTGCAATCGTTCTTACGCTTCAAATGAGATTTCGATACCAGTACTGATCCGAGGTGGTGACTCGGCCGATCATTTGGTGAGCTTATTCTTGGTGTACGCTGTGAAACCATCCGAGCAGTAGTGTTGCAGATTGTTTTCGTGTCCACAAGTCATTGACCAAAACATCTTGTCGGTCCCTTCGAAAGTATGTCAAATGGGAACATGCAGTACTCCGTACACTCTCGGGTTAGTCACTGCAGAGAGTCGGAATCTTCCGTCGCAGTATCAGTGTTGTTTCCATAGCCTCAAACTTGGTGATAGGGAGCTGGGCTTGGTCAGGATGCCACATTCCCGCAATAAATTCCAAACACAATGCCAACAAGCATCATCTTGAGAAAGTGCTGGGGATGCCAGACGCGTTAACGGGCGCCGCCACCTTCTGTCCGGTATCACCATGCGGCCTTGTTGCCTCCCGTCCCCAAGACCCACCACCTCAACTCCTGGCTTGGTGGTGTTTGAGGTATGTTGTGATTATATGCTGGGGAAAAAGCAAAGCACGTATAGTCGTGTACATACGGAATCACATAATCGTCATTTAGGCTGAATTTGGATGCCTTCTCTTCTCTGAGCCATCAAGACGACAATGTAGTTGGCACAGCCATGACCCCAACATGAAAAACTGCTTCAACACTGCACCGGACTTGGCAAACCTGATTGAATCAACACTTTAATACTCCGCATCAACGGAAAGGGGTCAGTCCCTTTTTAGCCCTTGAGAGGTGGGGATTATGGCGGTCATCACTAATACAGGGGGTATATTGCGATCAAGTCCAATAACAGGATGCCAACTACGGAGTAAATTCCCCAGACTCTGGACATGTTGACGCTGCCAGGGAGGAGAGGTTCATTGTAGCTGAATCCACTGGATGTACCGGGTGCTTTCCGCGACAAATATCCTGGCCAACAATGCGGATTGGTGCTCCAGACAGAGCACCAAATACGGACTCCATGTTCAGAATGAAGCCTGGAATCCAGCCACTCCACACAATCCTTGCCAATGATTTGATTCGCAATCCCGACATTGTGGCAGTCTTCGACGGTGGTTGTATGGATCGGTTCGGAACAAATGATGTGTCTGTTTCCCACGGACGGGGTTCGTGTGACGGGCCGTTGTCGTCAAGATTTGAACCATTTGCCATTTTCCTCAACACCAAACGCTGACCATTGGGGAAAGCTGAGTCTGCGTACTGAAACATAGCCTGTAGGTCGCCTCTTCCGTGTCGGGAGGCGGACGCCATCTTGTCCCTCAACCAGCTCTATCTCTGCCTCATGGCCGGGGGTAACCCGGGACAGAACGAGGAGTCAAATCTCCCTCTATGATGCATGAGAGAACGCTGCACAGCAGAGGTGAACCGAGACCTTGCACAACGTCAAAAATGAGCTTTTCTGTACTCCCTATGAAGTCAGTTTTGATTCTTTGTGTGACAAAGAAGGGATGGATTCGCTCCTCTTACGGAGAAGTGATGTCCCAAGATCGTTTATAGACTCGTTCTGTATCCTTGGATCATAGGTGGATAGCCTCGTCTACACGCATGTCGGTTCTTTAGAGTCATCAAAGGCTTCAACAATAACGTAAACCACAGAGAAGATGGCGTTGTCGGCTCCTGAGTACCTGGCTCAAGGTCAGTCAGAACAGTTGAAGCGAATTCTCTGGGTTGCCACGGTGCTTCCGACCTTGTTTGTGCTTATGCGCTGCTACACGAGAGTATGTCTAAGGAGAGTATTCGGACTCGATGACTATTTCATGGTGGCGGCGGTGGTACGTCGAGAATTGTCAATCTTTGGCCACGGTCGGGTCGTTTTTTTCTAACTGTCGCTCCAAAGATGCTTCTGATTGCGTATGCTGCAGTCTTGACGGTAGCCGCAGACAAAGGCCTGGGCCGACATCTCGAATATGTTGCGCAGAATCCGAAAAATGTCCTAGACGTGGCTCTACTCAGTTTTGTGTCACAGCCTTTGGTAATTATGTCGTGTGCGTTTGGGAAAACTTCCTTCGCCTTGACATTGATCCGAGTGGCAGCACAACGGTGGGTCATTGTTGTGCTCTGGTTCATGATTATTTCCATGAACGTCCTGCACATTTTGATTTCCATCTTTGTCTTTACGCGATGCGATGACCCTCGCCATCTGTGGAATCCCACGATTCCCTCGAAATGTTGGTCGGCAGAAGTCTTTGACAATCTTTCGTTGTTTATCGGCTGTACGTTTGCTTTGAACTTAGAGCTATGTTCTCTGGTCGTGTTCGTTCCTGACTGATTCCTTTCCCACAGCATATTCAGCTGCGACCGACTTCATTCTTGCACTGTTGCCCTGGGCTATTCTCTGGAAGCTGCAGATGAAGAAGCGAGAAAAGTTTGGCGTTGCCATTGCTATGAGTCTAGGCATCTTGTACGTCGTCACTCCATCACAAATGGACAGTTTTGTTCTGACGGAGAGATCGAGGCTAACAATCTCCTCTTTAGTGCAGGTTCCATTGCCATTATCAAGATTCAGCATCTCGTTGCCAACTCCGATGACAAAGACATTACCTATTCCCTTGCCTCTCTATTGTGGTACGATTATCCCGAGAATAGTACATCACCACAAGTTGCTAACCACACCACAGGTGGGCTGGAGTAGAAAATGGCGTCATCCTTTTAGGAGCTTGTGTCCCAACCCTTCGTCCCTTGCTCAGGAAGGTCTTCCCAGGCTCTTCGGCGAGGAGAGAGGAGCCATCTGACAACAGCGAGCTCGTCACTTTTACCAATTTCAACATGTTTGCCCCGAAAAGCAAGCGTGGACATTGGAGTACAACAATAGAAACCGAGAAACCTCACGATACCTCAGACGATCAGAGCGACAAGAGCATACTCAAACGATCCCCTGAAGAAAACGAAAATATCGAAATTGTTCGCCATCCTAGTCGACGTACTACCCGAGCTCTATCAGAATCTTTACCACACCATATCCAAAAGACGATGCAAGTGGATGTTATTTACGATGAACCATGATTTCCCTTGATTCTTTGTCCATCTTACTATACTATAAACTTTTGCTCCGACTGATACCACAAATGTATTTTGAAAGATATCATTAATTTAAGACAGTCTCGGCCCCACGTCTGCCCAAACTTGGGAGGTTTGCTACAACTCATGTTTCCTGCTTCGATAGACTTATAAACTGGAGGATTGTAGATGGAAATGTGGTCTATCAATTTGTACACCAGTTGGATGGATTTCAAATGTCAGAGTACTGGGTATAATCCCTTGTTTCAAGCTTTGTCATGTATCACTTTATGTGAATGTTTGTCATTTAATTACTACCCGACACAAGTACATACGTGGCCTATTGGCAAGTTAATTCATATTTGAATGATGCAAAAGTTCATGATGTTGACATGGATTATTAGGCAACACAATTCTTGTAGTGTTGATTCCCCCAACTCCCTTGCATTTAGCGTCCTTGTGGCTGTGTTGGTAGATTTGAGAACTCCGCTTTGCTGACGAGGCCACGGAATAGGAAGTCGGGTGAAACCAAGGACACTGTGTCTAAAACTTATCAGTGAATGGCATCGTGATGGTGTTTATATAAATGTGTAGGGCTATTCACTTACACTGTCGCGTCACCAAAGACAGGCCATTCCATCACTGTACCATTTGATAACCACCAAAATCTCGCTCAGCTTTTTCCTTTCCACCCATTTTGCCTCCAGTCAAACTCCGAAGGAATGGCAACTTACGAGCTGATTCCCAATTGCACCTTTGAAGATGCTGCTGGTATTGCAAAAAACAACATGACTGCCTTTTACGGCGAGACCTGGTGGAATATGCAATGGGATATACCACTTGAAAAGATTATATACATGACAACCAAGAGATACCCTCATAATTTGCTCAGAGATAGGCATGTTCGGCGACACCAAAAGGTAATCGATACGGCAACGGGCGAAATTGTCGGGTATGCTCGATGGATTCTCCCCGAGTCATTTGCAAGCAGCTGGCTTGATGCTCAGCCTCCTGATGCAAGCGACGAGGACAAGATTCGCTTTAAGAAAGATTTTGACGAGCAGCCGTGGCGGACGCGACCGGAAGTTGATGACTCCGACGAATTGGTTGAGGAGCAGATCCGAAAGCATACTCCTAAGGTACCATATATAAGTGAGAATATACTCTTTGGTCCTTGGCAAATCAACAAGGAATATTATCACACATGATAGCTAACAGGGTGGCAGAGCTTGATTACCTTGGCGTCCACCCCGACCATCACCGCAGAGGAATCGCCAGTATGTTGGTTCAGTCCGGAGTCAAGGCAGCGAACCAGTTGGGCATTGACTTGTATCTTGTTGCCATGGGAATAAATGCCTGTAACCTGTACAAGAAGTATGGATTCGAAGAACTGGATAGCCTCAGCCAAGACCTGAGCAGATGGGGCTTTCAAGGGACGTACGATACTTGGATCTTGATCAAGCATCCAGAAACAGCATCACACTAAAGCAAGGGCCATTTCGAGAAACTCAGATTCTGCTCACTTTTGTAAACAAAGAGCAAAAATCAGGCCATTTAGAATGACAAAGAGTGCCATGGAAGACAAGGGGGGTGAAGAAAACCTGCTTGTCCAGCTGATTAGCGCACGGTGTGTCAGTATATAGTCATTACCATGTTCACACTGTGCTGCCTTGTCATCCTAATCATAAATCCTGAATGACAGAACAGCCCACAACTTTCTCATCTGTTTATTGCACATTCTCGTCAACTTTTACATACAGCACCTAGAGTCACACATCGTATTCATAGAGAATTCATCAACTGTAAGACATCTGATACATCTTCCATTTATCGGGCCTTAGTCTTCGACCTAGAGATAGTATGAGATCCCCGCATCCGCTTGCCTGCCCTGCCACACTCGAGTATACTCCAGAGACTAATCTTTTAGCTAGCTCGATCATGGCATCTGTACCGCCAGCGCCGGTTCAGATTGCTCTGAAGGGTGCTTGGAAGTCGACCGCTTCCCTGCACACTGACGTCAGTCTGATCAGAGTGTCGACATTGGGTACTCGCCGCGAACGTCTTGGCCACTTGCTCTCTGAGCTCCAGTTTCTTTGTGGGCTCCTTCACTGCTTGTTCTGTCTGTCTGTCAACTTCCAGTCGCAAGGCGAAACGCCTGTTGATATTCCTTTCAACTCTCCTGTCTTGAACGGCATTGCGGCCATGGTCAAGGATATCAAGGAAAATGTGGCTGATGCGTCAGATGATATTCTTTCCACCATGATGGCAAATGTGAGATTTTATCGTGATCTTACCTCCCGCATTGCAACCTTCCGTACCTACAGCCTTTCAGCTCTACGTGAAAGTCTCTCCGGAAATACTCTGCCAACGGAGCTTGCGAAGGCCCCAACTGTCAAGGACCTTGAGACTACCCTGAAAGAATGGATGAGAGTGCTGAACTCTGACCACTACAATCGTACTATGCTGGAATGGGCTTCCGAAAGAGGTCTTGTTAATGCTCGCCGAGAGTTTGACCCTGGCTACCAGCTGGCAGCTACGGGATGGGTCAAGTTTACCAAGACAAACTTCAAGTCTCTGGCTAGCGGCATATCGCGTCTCTTCTCTGTTCCGAACTCCAACAACTTTATTCAATGGGCGGCTGAGTTCGCAAGAGCTACTTGGCCAGAGATTTATGACTTTGATGCACAAATGGCATTACCAGCTGTTTCCCTGGTTCAGGACATGTCCCAAGGACATGTTAACTCTCTGCACTTTGCGGCAATGTTGGGCCTTGAGGACATTGTCATCAAAATCTTAGGCTCACCCGCGTCTGACAGTGCGGCTAAGGCTTCCGGGTTCCTTGGAACACCTCTCTACTGCGCTCTTGTAGGACCGGCGGTGCTGAAGTTTGGGTGCCGCCCAACATCATGGGGTTCGCTAATTGTCGAGATGGAGCCTGCCAGCGCATCACTCATCGGGTTCATCATTGCTAAAAGCGGCTTCCGCAACTTTCGGATTAACATCCCTCTTACAAACGGTGATCATCCGGTTCAGCTGGCCCATGTTGCATTCGTTGCTGCAACTATGCTCGAGGACCCTGACATTTTCGAACTTGCCACCAAACAAGGCATCCCACTCGAAGGAGATTTTACGCTCATGCTACTGAGCTCGCACGTCTTCGACCAAAAGGCCATGAAAAACCCCTGCGTCATGTCGACGCTTATGGCTGCAGCCTTTGATCAGGCCATGGATGGCAATGCAGACGACCTCCCCTGGGAGGGCAATGTTATCTGTGTTGCCATATGTGATTTTATGGCCAGGCACAATCTCTATTTCCACAACGATGACAAGATCAGGCTTCCCTTTATCAGCACTGCTGACTTCAATTCCGTTGTTCGACAATGCGTCATCGACGACCAGGCTCTCATCAACGATAAAGCAATGTATATGGCGAGACTGGCACAAGACGAACGTTTTAACCCAGACTTGCCCGCAAGCAACGACGACAGCATGAGCGAGGGCACCATTGTCCACCTGGCGGTCGGCGGTGCGCATCACGCTGTGCTCCACGAGCTCCGTCGTGTTGGTGCCAATTTTACCCTTCGTGATGCTCAGGGGCGAACTCCTCTCATGCTCGCTGAATTTCCCGCAACCCTTGGCCTTCTCGTCTTGGAATATGGCGTACCTACAGTCGCTTGGGATAATTCCCGGCAGAATATTTGGCACCTGGCTGCAGCTACCAACGATGACAATATCCTCCAGTGGCTCTGTGAGAATGACCCAGCGAAGGCTGCGAATATCAACGCTGTCAACGACGCTGGTCGCACTCCACTCGGGGAAGCTCTCATGTGCATAAATAATATATCTGTAGACCTTCCTAGCCGTTCCTCTCTGACAGCTGCGGCTGCCAGGCTCCTCCTCCGCGAGAGACTAGTCGACGTTGCACTGGGTATCGCCAATGTGCGACTGCGAGAAGTTGTCACTCAGTGGCCTGACCCGGTTCTCATCGCTAAGCTCGAGGAAGCTGGGGTGACCTTCTAGACATGACACGAGACGCAGGGTCGCGACAATCGATGTTGGATGTGGTGGACGACTTTGGGGAAGAATTTTTGTTTCTTTTGTTTTCTGTTGCCCCGATCACACGAACAGTATGAATTAAACGAAGATATGAAGCAAGCCACGAGCAGACCGACCTTAGATTAGGGCATAGAGGTTTTTAGAGAGCTTTGGGCTTTGGGACGCAGGTCCTTTATTGTAGGATAGCAGAATACGTGTATGAGTACTCTAGGAAATTAAGGACAGAGGAAACGGATATCGCGACCGAAGTAAGGAAATTAAGACATCAAGAATACACATCAAAAATAGGAATCAACCAATAACAAATTTTCCAAGCCTTTAGTACAGATGGGCTGAATTGTGGACTTGTGGATCGGTGTTGCGAACATGTGTGAACTTGTATGAAATTGTGTGAAATTGTGATGATTCATCCATCTCCTTCCTTTTTGGGCTCACCGGCCAGTCAGAAAATACAGTCATCTGCATGTGTGCATGCGGTTATTCCCAAGAAGTCACAACGTATTACGGTATAACTCTTATTATTATAGGCATGGGAGAAAGGGATGACACTCTGGACAGAATACTTCGCATATAATAAAGTACCGAGCCATAACATTGTACTTTCATGTTAACTCTGGCCATTCTACACACTTCAACTACATACACCCTTGCACCAGCGGCGTCAGCAAATTCCATCTTACCTTAACCACCATCTCACCCACGCTCCAAGCAGAGAGAAAAATCATCTCATCATGTCGGAATTTGCCAAACGGCATTTGCAAACGACGGATTCCTAACAAAAACCATGGCCAGCCAATGCGCGTCACAGGGCGGCCAAACTACAGGCTTGGCTGCAGTTGTCCGCTGTGGAGAAACTTTCGACTTCACCTTGCTTTTCGAACAATCAATTCTTGGATTGATCCCTGCGGCAGCCTTTATTCTTGCAGGTACATATCGCATTGTGAGATTGACTGGCAAGAGTCACAAGACGGTATCCAATCCGAGCAGGTTTCTAAAGCTGGTATGCTTCTACTCCTTTCCGTTTCGATCCCTAATGGAAACCGTTTGCTAACGTCTGGTCGCCCTCAGATTGTGGCTGCCGTCTTGGCAGGCATTCAACTCGCATTACTCGTCCTCTGGAGCATTGATACCGCAGGACAAACAAAGGCGTCCTTACCTCTCGCAGTTCTGGATCTTATTGTTGCAGCGCAATTTCTGGCGCTAACATGGATGGAAGACACGAGGTCAGTGAGGCCGTCCTCACTTCTGAACACTTACCTCCTCTTCACGCTGTTGCTGGACCTGGCACAAGCCAGAACTCTATGGTTGCGCAGGCTCAGTACCGCGATTTCTGGTCTATTCACCGCCAGAATAGCTACTAAAGCGTCCCTTTTAGTCCTGGAAGCTCAATCAAAGAGAAATTACCTCAAAGCCGTATACCAAGCTCTCCCACCCGAGTCGATAGGCGGTATCCTCAATCGCAGTCTTCTGTGGTGGGTAAATGGCTTATTTCGGCGCGGATTCCGGTCTCTATTGACCATCGAGGACCTCTACGTCTTGGATAGGAGGCTCTCGTCTATCCATCTTCGTGCCAAGGTGCAAAAAGCATGGGACGCCCGGAGGAAACCAGAGCGCCGATTCGAATTCCCGCTCGTCATTTGCAAAGCGCTTTGGCGGCAACTTTTATACGCCGCGGTGCCGCGTGTCTTTCTCATCGGCTTTACTTTTGCTCAGCCATTTCTTATTTCGCGACTGCTCAATTTCTTAGCAGGACCAGATGACCAAAAGACTACGAATGTAGGATACGGGCTCATCGCAGCAACGGCCCTGATATATCTAGGCTTGGCGGTCTCTAGCCTCCACTACAACCAGAACATCTACCGCTTTATTACCATGTTTCGCGGGGCGACAGTCTCTTGTATCTACGATCATCTGCTCGTGCTGCCGGATGCCACGTACGACAAGTCAGGCGCGCTGACATTGATGGATACGGACGTCGAACGAATTGCCCAAGTCCTTACCGAGTTGAATGAGTGTTGGGCACGCTCGATTGAAGTCATTGTAGGCGTTACCCTCCTAGCCTTACAACTAGGCTGGGTTTGCGTTTTACCCATCGTAGTGGTGATTGGTAAGAGCGTTATTCTCCTGTATGGCAAATTACAACTAAACTAACCAAATCAGCTTCTTTCTACGGCGGCGCACATATTTCCAAGAACATCGGCAAACGTCAAAAAGTATGGGTCGATTCAGTACAGAAACGCATTTCGATCACCGCGTCCGTTTTAGCTGAGATGAAGAGGCAAAATGATGGGCCTGAGCAACCGGGTGGCCACGCTTTTGCAAAACCACAGAATCGAAGAGACGAGGAAAATGGCCGCCTTTCGATGGAGCATCGTATGGCAGAATGTTGTGCAGAATCTACCGTGGGCGTTGGCGCCTGCGCTCACTTTTACGGTCTACGTTGCGCAGGCTGTTGCACAGGGTAAGGAGTCTATAGGCACGACGCAGGCTTTCACGAGTTTGGCAATCATTAACCTTCTTACGGATCCGACTGCCAAGTTGGTGAGCGCTATACCATCTACTGCATCTAGCGTTGGTTGCTTTGACCGGATCCAGAAGTTCTTAGTTACGCCTCCGAGGGTTGACCAGCGAGTTGGTCTATCTAGAGATGGAGTATCGCCAACCCAAACTGTCGATTCATCAATGCACGGAATAGAGTTGGATGACAGGGCCACCAGTTCGAACTCACGAGATGGTGCTGTAATAAACGCTTCCAACATCTCTATCCGACCAAGTACATCCTCAGAAATCCTACTCAATACTGTCAGCTTCTCCATCCCACGACATACCCTAACCATGGTTGTCGGTCCTGTTGCTTCCGGTAAAACAACACTCTTCAAAGCCATCTTGGGTGAGATACCATTCGAGGGTGAAGGACGGTTGAGCATCACCGATCAACGTATTGCATATTGTTCTCAAGTTCCATGGTTGCCAAACGGGAATATCCGAGACACTATTTCTGGTCCAATCAGCGAAAGTAACCCTTTCGATGAGGCTTGGTACCAGAAATGCCTTCATGTTTGTGATTTGCAACATGATATCAGCCTTCTTTCTGATGGCGACAAGACTCGGCTAGGCACGGCTGGCGCAGCGCTGAGTGGCGGGCAGAAACACCGCATTGCTCTCGCTCGTGCTGTGTATAGTCGAGCTAAAATTCTGGTATTGGATGACGTCCTAGGCGCATTAGATGTTACTACGCAGAGAAAGGTCTTTCTTCGCTTGTTTGGCCAAGATGGTCTTTTAAGGGGCAATACAACTGTCCTGCTCTCCACCCACGCCGGTTTGTCTTCTGCGATCAGCACACTCTGATACATGCTAACTCTGGCAGTTGAATTCTTAAAATATGCCGACAAGACTCTCATAGTGAAGGATGGTTTGGTAAAAGAGAGCTGCAACGCCGAAATAGTGGCCAAGAACATCCTCAAAGTTGAAAGTCACGACGTTAGGGTTGCTAACAACACACCGGCTGAAACCGTAGATGAAATCTCAGAAAACGTGACAAAGGTAAACGAACTCGAAGATTTAACTCGGTCGACGGGCGACTTGGCCGTCTATAAATATTACTTTCGCCACGTGGGATGGCTATCTGGAAGCGCGTTCGTTGGCTTCGTCATCATTGAAGTTTTCGGCATTAGTTTTGGTCGTAAGTGTCGCCTAATACTACCCTTATTAAGTGTTTCACGTCTAACTATCTATAGAAATATGGCTGAAGTGGTGGACTGAAGCGGCTGGTGGCCAAATGGCGCTTTATATGAGCATATATCTCGCCCTGGCTGCATTCGTGTCAATCGGAATGGGCGGCTACATATGGTAAGTAATCACTATACCAGGTTCCAAGCGAAACTAACAGTGATAGGACTATGCTCATCCGAATATCGCCATCCACTGCCCGCAAATTTCACTCTATCCTGCTGAACGTTGTCATCAGGTACGCCATCAATACTCTCACACCTCAGCTTTCTTCTAATAAAACATAGGGCTCCACAGTCATTCTTCACCAAAACCGACAGCGGCACCATTCTGAATCGATTCAGTCAAGATATGACACTAATCGAAAGCCAGCTTGCTACAGGAGTCCTCATCACCGTATCTAGTACGTGAAGCCAGTCACATCCTCAGGGCTTGTCTAACATTGGCCACAGATTTATTCATGGCAATAGCCTCTGCTGCCCTCGTCGCAACAGGGTCAACCTACATGGCAGCAAGTGTGCCAGTCCTCATAATTACAGTCTGGTCCCTGCAGCACGTATACCTCCGCACGTCAAGACAGCTCCGCTTACTAGACATCGAGGCCAAGAGTCCACTCTATTCACATTTCCTAGAGAGTCTAAGCGGGTTAATCACCGTCAGAGCGTTCGGATGGGAAGCGCAATTCCAAAACAAGAATGCAGCACTATTGGATAATTCACAGCGACCTTACTATCTGCTGTACTGTGTACAACGGTGGCTAACACTCGTACTGGATCTGATTGTTGGTGCGGAAGCAGTCCTGGTTGTTGGCCTGGCAGTTGGACTTCGACACTCGACAACTCCCGGCTTACTAGGTGTTTCTCTAAACAACATTCTTTGTAAGTCACTTTTTCTAGACCCAATTTACGCTGCTAACGCGCGTATCAGCATTCAGCGCATCTCTCTCCTCCCTCCTCTCAGGCTGGACAATGCTAGAGACATCCCTCGGTTCCATCGCCAGGCTGAAAAGTTTCGAAAAGGCAGTCCATCCCGAAGACAGACCCGAGGAGAATCACATCCCCCCGCCAAATTGGCCAGAAACTGGAACCATAGAGTTTCGAAACGTCACAGCATCCCACAGGTTAGCACACCAAACACTGGCCAATCTCCCCATCTAACATCTAACGTCACAGTCCCGGCGCAATCGGAATACACAACCTATCATTGCAAATCAAACCCGGCCAAAAAATAGGCATCTGCGGCCGAACAGCAAGGCAAGTAAAACACCAGACACCTAACCAAACCGAATCTAACAACCACCAGCGGCAAAAGTTCCCTCATATCCACCATCCTACGCCTCCTAGAACTCGACTCGGGAACCCTCCTCATCAACGGCACAGACATAACCACCATCCCCCGAGAAATAATCCGCCAACGACTCATCGTCGTGCCTCAAGACCCAGTCATCCTAGCGGGCAGTCTACGACTCAACGTCGATCCCGACACGCAAAGCACCGATGCGATCATCAAATCTACATTAGAACGCGTAGGCCTCGCCGACCTTTTGAAAAGGATACAATTAGATGATGAGATTGGTGCTTCGTCCTTATCGCGCGGGGAACAGCAATTGCTGGCTATGGCGACGGCGCTGGTGAAGAGGCCCCATGCCGGGAAGATTGTGCTTCTTGATGAGGCGACTAGTAATTTGGATGGGGAGAGAGATGCTACTGTTCAGAAACTGCTGAGGGAGGAATTCGGTGGGTGTACGATGGTTGTTGTTGCGCATCGATTGGATACTATTTTGGATTCTGATGTTATTGTTGTGATGGATGAGGGCCGGATCGTGGAAGTGGGTGACCCGAGGGAATTACTTTGTCGTAAAGGGTGGTTATCTCGACTGGCAAGTGATAGAAGCTAGATGGATATAGAATCCGTAGACGTATTGTGTTCATTGGTATGTTTCATGTTATGTATCCCGTACGTGTTCACCATGTATTCCTACACCCAACTCCACAGTATATATAACCTCCCAACGCCGAATAATGCAGACACAATGCCAACTCCCAATTCCATATTCTAACCCCAGGTACCGCCGCCGCCACCACCCCTTCCACCTCTCCTCTGAGCACTCAATCTCCAATCATCCTCAGTAGCATACTTATTATACAGTGGTTGAATCCTCTCCGCCTGCTTCCTCTTGCTCAACCTATCACTCGGTGCGACCTTGAAGAACGTCGGCGCCGCTTCCACCAACCACTTCGGCTCGATGGACGACGTACAATGCATGTACTCCTTCGTAGTCAACACCAAATCATGGTAAATCACCCATTCTGCCTGTTTACCAAACAGCGCCGAACTAGGATGTAAATACACGGGCGTTCCCTCCGTAAGAGTCTTGTATCCCTCTTGAGGGTCCTTGCGCGCCGCGTTGCGGAAGAAACCAGAGCACAAGGCGCGGCGAACTTTATCCGTGTTGCGACCACATGAGACAATGGGGTGTTTGTAGCGGTCCATGATCTTGACCAACTGGTCGCGGACGTCTTTTGCGCGACGCATGGAGCGAGCTTGGATGAAGTTTTCAAAGCACCACGGGTTGGAATAGCCGTTTTGTTTCCACGAATTATAGACGTTGAGGAGGGTGAGGTGGTCGCCGTGCGGGTCGTGAAACTTGGACTTCTTTTGATCTGCTTGTGTTTGTTTCTCCTTGGGTCGGTAAAAGACTGCGCCTTGGAGGGACAACATGGCAATGATGCTGAGAGTTTCTTCGGCGCATTGATGGTCTACGGCGGCAAGGAGCACCTTGGCCGAGGCGGGGTCCATGGGGAAGTCGGCCATTTTGCGGCCTAGACGTGTGAGGAGGCCTTCGTCATCCAGGGCGCTGAGTGCGTAGAGCTCTTCCAGGGCTGTCAACATGGTATTCACGGGAGGGGGGTCCATGAAGTCAAAGTGCAGGAGGTCGTTGATGCCCATGGCTTTAAGCATGAGAATCGTGTGAGACAGGTTCTGGCGCTGAATTTCGGGGATCGTGGTGGGCAACATTTCAGATTGATATGCAGCCTCGGTGTACAATCTAAAGCATTTGCCGGGTCCTGTTCTGCCAGCTCGACCGGCTCTTTGGTTTGCTTGGGCTTGTGAAACGGGTGTGACGACCAGGGAGTCCATTCCCAGCTTGGGGTCATAGGCGTTTTGTTTGACAAACCCAGGGTCAACAACGTAGTAGATCTCGTCAATGGTAATAGACGTCTCGGCAATGTTTGTGGCAATGACGACCTTTCGAGCCCCTGGTGGCGCTGGATCGAAAATCTTGCTCTGCATCTCGGCAGGCAAACTAGCGTAGACGGGGAGAATTAAGAGGTCAGGGACAGATGGCCCCAGTGCTTTCATCCGCTCGTACAAAATTTCGCAAGCCGTATCAATCTCTTCCTTTCCTGTTAGGAAGAGAAGAATATCGCCCTTTGGCTCCGTCAGGTGAATTTGCATGACAGTCACTAGAGCTGCATCCAGATAGTCTGACTCTGGCTCCCTCGAGTATAGAATTTCCACAGGGAAAGTTCGGCCGGGAATTGTAAAGATGGGGCATTCGTGGAAATAGGATGAGAACTTGTCTGCGTCGAGAGTAGCCGAGGTGACAATAATTTTGAGGTCTGGTCGACGAAGGACAGCCTTTTTGAGCAAGGCGAAAAGGACATCCGTGGCAATTGTACGTTCGTGCGCCTCATCCAACATGATACACGAGTACCGCTTCAAATCCGAATCCATAAGAATTTCTCGTTGCAGCATACCATCCGTCATGTATTTGATTCTCGTTGAGGCACTGGTGCAGTCGTCGAATCGAACCAGGTAGCCGACTTCTTCACCCATCTTACAGCCGACTTCTTCTGCGACACGCTTCGCAACAGACATTGCAGCGACTCTTCGAGGCTGAGTACAGCCAATGATGCCCTGGTCTGCAAAGCCTGCCTCCGCCAGGTACTGAGTGAGCTGGGTCGTTTTCCCAGAACCAGTCTCACCGACAACAATAAGAATCTGGTTCTCCCGTACAGCTTTGATCAGTTGGCTGCGGAAGGCGTAAACGGGGAGAGACTCCCGTTGCTCCTTGATGCTCAGGTTGGTTCGCTTGCCGAGAGACTGGCCCTTGGGAATGACTGCCTTCTTCCATTCCGGAACATCTTCTGACTCGGCTTGCATTCTTGCGTTTCTCAATTCACTCGCAAACGTCCGCTTGTCAGGGTCCGCCATGGGATCATGCCACTGCGATGAGAGGTTTTGATTAGACTGTTTCTCCTTGGCGGCGGCATCTGCTTCTTGCTGTTTGAGCTCTTTCCGTTCCTTGGCAATCGAAGTGCCGGACATGGCAGCGCGGTTCATCGAGCCATCTGGTGCCTTGACAACGCGGATTGGTGACAGTTCCAGCGACTGTTTTGTTTGGCCAACCAAGAAGGGCGGTTCCTCCTCGCGAACTTCAATATCCACATCTTCTTCCAATTCCATCTCTCCGTCGCCTTGGAGCGTGGCATTGTAGTCCTCTTCCAAGTCAGGGTAGTCTGAGGCCTTGGCGACTCCAGACGCAATAAGTTGCCGGATTTCCCATCTTTCAGGAGATGTCATGCGCTTCTTGTGTCGTCTTGGAGGCCCAAGCGCATCTCGCGGCATCACCGACGTTTCATTGACGAATCCATTTTTGCCTCCACCTCCCAGAGCCTCCATATTCGCTCCCGTTGTAAGTCGAGACTGCGGTGTTAAGTCCATGCCGGTTTCTTGATCCACGTCGTTCATGGATAGCCCGATTTGTTTCTCCATATGTGAACCTTTTTGTTTATCTTGAATGCTGGTAACCTTGACCCAAACATGCTGTCCCATAGATAACAGATCGGCAGGGTGGTTCACTCGTTGACCTGAGATGATTTTCGAGATGTGGACGAGGCCATCTACCTTTCCGCGAACATGATGCAGATTGACAAAAACGCCAAATGGTTTGACATTTGTAACATGCCCCTCATAAATCTTGTGCATCTTTGGCGTGTCGTCGACTTCACGATCCGGCGCTCTGCGAAATTGACTGTCATCGTCCTCTTCGTCTTCGTATCGCCTCCGTCCACGTCTGTCTTTGACCGGGTCTTTCAAACCGTCTCTCCAGTCTTCATCGCCTCGATCTTGCGATCCAGACCGCGATCTAAATCGATCTTTCCGGTGTCGGTGGCGGGAACGAGATCTGTCTCTTCGCCGTCTCCTTGAGTCTTTGTCGTCGTATCCCGGACTTCTACTGCGTTTTCTCGACTTTTCCTTCTTTGCCTTTGGTTCTAACCCTTCCAGCAAGGCAAGTGTATCATCTATCGCATTTGCGCCGTCGTCGTAATCAACAGTTTTATCCGCCAGCGCGAGGCCGCTGAAGACCTTCTCCTTCTCTTCGAACGTTCGAGAATGGTGTTCCTCTCCGTTGCTTTGAATGGCCTTTCCTTTGAACTTGGGGTGCATAGCAAGCACTAGACGATCCAGACTATCTATCAGACTGGGCGGAAAGTCTGCGCCAATTTTGTCGAGTCTTTTGCGAAAGTCATCGGCGCTGGAGCTTTCGAGGCGTTGCGAGATGAGGAACTCTGCCAGAGTTTTGTCGCCGACACCAACGTGGTTTTGAAGTTCGGACGTGACCTTTGACACGAGCGATAGAAGCTCGAGGTTCAGCAGGTCATCCATGGCGGGTGATGTTGCCCTGCGAGAACCTGGAGTTGGATGTGTTTGGAGTTTGGAGTTTGGAGTTTGGACAAGAGGTCGCCATCTACAATAAAAAAGTTGGGGCCTGCCTGTGACAGTTCAGTGCCTGGCGGGTAAAAGCCGGCATCTGTGGCTCAACTGGTGGCTGGTGGATAGAGTTGCCTTTAGTTAGCACAAACCATCCAATTGATCATTTGATGTCAATTGTCCCACCTGTAGAAAGGTAAACGGCATGGTGACGGCCAAAGTTTTGCACGGCGTAACATCCAAGAAGTTTAAAGGCCAGAAGATGTATTTCCCAAAATATTGGATACAATGGCCCGTAAGTTACGTAGGAGAACGGATGGGATCCTTACAGACGTTGCCGCCATTTAGCAAGTTGGGATTGCCAACGTATTGCCTCACTGCCTACGGACTCAATTCCCCCGACGCAATATGTATCTTACACCGTTAGCGTAGAGGAAACTCAACAAAACGCCAGAGTAGAAATGACGTTTCCAGTTGCTGCCTCTCCTTCCAACTGTAGAAATACAGTAAAATGGAATAACTCTGCAGCTCATGTAGTCTTGTATCACGGCTTCATCAAGGCACATGAAATACACTATCCTCCAACACAATGAGTAACCCATCAGAACCTCAATATCTAGCCCAACGCCCAGGCCAATGTTGCACCAAAGGTTTTCCTCACAGAGGCGAATCCCGAGGCACCTACCAAACAATCGCCGCAGTAGAAACCTACACAGTTCATCCTCATGAAGCACAGCACAATGGCCACATGCTCCTCTTCTTCGCAGACGTAACAGGAATGAGCATCAACAACCGCCTACTAATGGATGGCTTCTCCAACGCAGGATATCTCGTCCTCGGTCTAAATTACTTTCAAGATGTAGTCACATCCACCCGCGTATTTAGCCCGCAACTCTAACAACCGCAGGATCCATTAGACAAGCACAAGCTACCAAACGGCCAAACCGAGCCTGGCTTCGACTTTGACGCCTGGGTTGACAAACACGTGAAAAGTGCCGCTGTTCTCGTTCCAAAATGGCTAGCACAAGTGCAAAGCTTATACGGCGCACACAAGAAATACTGCTCCGTGGGATATTGTTTCGGTGCCCAATATGCTCTGAATGCACTGGGCGATGGAACCGCCTCGGTGGGCGCGTTCGCGCATCCGGCGTTTCTGACGGATGAGCATTTTGCAAATATCAAGGGTGCGTCTACTTGCCGCGCATATTTGGAATGTGCATACTGATGGATGTAGGCCCGTTGTTTATGGCATGCTGTCAAGATGACGATACCTTTAGCTCTGAGTCACGCAACAAGGCAGTTGAGGTGTTGGCGAGGGAGAAGAAGGATTGGCAGATGCAGCTGTTTCCAAAGGTTGGACATGGATTTGCCTGTCGTGGGAATATGGATGTTCCGTATGAGCGTGAGTCTAGCATTATTAACCGCATGACAACAATTTCTGTTGCAAATTTTGAATCGCTGACTTTGCATGAGCAGGATATGTGAAAGAGACGAGTTTCGCAGCCATGGTAAATTGGTTCGACTTTTGGCTTTCCCAGTAAAAGTACACGACCATGATAGCACAGCTCCAAACAAATAGATTTGTAGTCGCATATGCACATCAAACTGAATAATAATCCATCACTCAATCCACGCATATTGTACCTCACAACAACGTAATCCTCCTCCCATGCCATCTAAATGTCTGCCTATTGTCCGTTGCACACACATCTGCATACTAATCAATGCAACGATTGAGTTCGTCCTTCCAGCCAATCCACTGAGTCACTCGGGCATTTCGTGTACCGTACCATGCCGCCCATCACAATAAATGCGGGGCCCCTCTACATCCTCACCAATCAAACCACGCGGGAGCCACCTGCGTTTACGCAAGCCTACCCTTGCATCTTCCCTTCCTGGACGACCTGCGAGACCCGTGACGTTTTTGGCTGCCCACAGAAAATCAACCCCATTCGCTGTCGTCACCACCCACCTTCGCCATAACTAGCCGTGAGCTCATATTTCGCAACCACTCACCTCCAACATCAGCATACAGAATCCTCTTCCCTTCTATCCGATCATCATATAACACCTCACCAACACCATCTCTGTCCAGGCACCACAGACTGTGCGACAATGTGCTCCGCAGACATCTTCCTCGGCCTTTTGGCCATCCTCTTCCCCCCACTACCAGGTACGTCGTCACACTTCAACATGTTTGCCGTACGAGCAAGGACTAACCACTAACTTGTACGCAGTCTGGGTAAAATGCGGCATCTGTAGCGCCGACTCCATCATCAACATCCTCCTCTGCTGCCTCGGCTTTATCCCCGGCCTCTTTCACGCATGGTACATCATCGCCAAGTTCCCCGAGCCGGCGTACGAGTACGAGTCACTGCCCCAGGAAGGCGGCCGCGTCACATATGTCTATGTACAGTCACCGCATGGTCCAAACTGCCGACCGCCAGCACCGAACGGCGGCATGAACTACGGCACTCAGCAGGCCGGCGGCAATAGAAACCAGCAACAGGGTGCGCAACAATCGCATGGCCAAGCTGGTGCGGCTTCTGGGGAGGGCGCCTCGGATGGACAGGGTGGTGTTCCCCCTAGCTATGCTGAGGTAGTTGCTGGGGACCACAAAGTTCAGGCTCAGAATTAAGACAATATTCTTCAACTTTGGCCCTGGACCAGTTGTATCGAGGGGAGGACGAGGTAGTCATCTATATTCTGTGAATGAGTGCGGCAGGAGTCCTGACTTTATCGTGGTGGCGTTTTGTTTGGCAGGCTACTGTGTCGAAAGTGCATTGGAAGTCTTATAGAACCATTTACTCAATGTTCAAGGAGTACTGGGAATTCCCATGGCTACATAGGGTCTTATAGCGTAATATTTTCAATTTCCATGTTTGTATTGTTCATGAAATGGGAGTTTAATTTGCTATAGTTCTTTCGTTGGTGCATTCGAAATACGACCACTGTGAACACCTGCCTGCGTTTTCTGTAGCTACTCTCATTGGTGACTCGCCTCGACCTCGTCTGTGGCTGGATCATGAATGGACGGCGCAGGTCGGTCGTCATCTCGCGGCTGTTTATAATGTCGCATCAATTGCTGTGGCAAGAACGTGTAGAAGGATGGGACAATCCTGGAAATGGTCTTGATGAACCATATGCCCGTGCTCAGCTCAATGAGCGTGATATCCATCTTCATCTTGGGCACAACGTTCGCAAGAAGTGACACTTCAAGGTATACCCATATGCTTCTGTCTTGCGGAGAGTCGCCACCCTTTGGATTTTCCCATCCATCTTCAATTAACGTAGGTTCAAGGAAGACCTTCCCAACTGGCTCAATGTTGTACCCGCTTCCTTCGATTCGGAGTGCGACAAACTTATCTAGCATGGAGGATGAGGGCAGTTCGATTTTGAACACTTCCATGGTGTAGGATTGCTGTCTTGATGCTTTGAGGCTGCCCTGGGTAAACTCATCCAATGTCGTGGATTCATCGCACAATGCGCATACAGCAAGAAAAGTTGTCTTGGGATCAAAACCCCCAGGTCGTGAGAAGGTGAGAAACGACCAGTCGCTAGATTCAACAGACGAGAATAATTCGGTCGCAGCCAAGTTGAAACAACCAGGCAAATCACCTTCGAGTCGCATGAGGACAGGCTATTCTTCTCGTGCCTGTTTACAAACTTGCAAAGCGGCAGTGACGCTGTCATTGAACTCTGGACAGACTTCATGGTGAAGAACGTATCGAAGGAAGTTTTCGACAAGACCAATAAGAGATTCAGTCTTGTTGGGCTCAAATCCTGTTAGTTGGCCAAGGGATGTTGAGAAATAGCCAGCTGCTACGCCAGCAAAGTCCACAGACCAATTCTCATTGTCTCCGTTGTAAAATTGATCATCTGTTCCACAGACGCCATGAACGATATCGGTAGCAGTCGCTTCCCGACGCTGGGTTGGTGTGAGGTCCTTCAAGTCCCTGGGGTCAAGACCTGAGAAAGCATTGTCTCTGGTATCGACGCCGCCAAGGAAGAGGTATTCATCGAAAAAACGAGTTTGCTCCCCCTGCAGGCGACGTCTAGCCCGGAAGCGCTGAATACAAGATTGAATCCGCCTGTGAAGATTCATTAGTAAGGGCCGTAAAGACTCCAGTTGTCCAAGGGCGAATGTACTCTTCAAAGGGAAGACATCTAGGGCAGGTCACAGCTGTCAGCGAAGAAGGACTCAAGGGGAGATAGAATTAGGACTTAGATATACGCATACTTTGCATATATTTCGACTCTTTCTTCCTCGGCTTCGTCTGGAGTCATCGGCGGGTCGGCAAAGTACTCTGACAATTTCACATCAATTTCTCGTTAGTCCCGGGACTGTAGCATAATTGCCCACCTTCAAAGCCTGTCCCGCGATTTCGCGGCAATGCGGTTGGACCACGCTGAGCTGCAGATCTATTGCCTCTCCTCTTCTTCTTTGTCTTCGTTGTGGCTGCGCCGCCTGGCATGATGACCGGCGTCATATCCCGGCCATTGCTCGCCTCAGCTTCGGAATGCCAATGATGTTGACTCGCCTTTTCTTCAGCCATGTCAGCAGTCTCGTTGGCCAAATTTGTATCGATTGTCTGAGGCAACATTTTGTCAAAAATGCTAGGAACTTAGAAGTTGGCAAAGGGCTATCACAGAGAAGGTGCGGCCAAGATACAGGTACATGGCTAGAGCACTTCGGCACAAGTTTTGAGGTCATGTATCGTTGAAAATGTTTGCCAGCTGTCAACAGATGATGCCAGCTGGCAGACACTGTCAATTTGGATGGTGAAGAGTAAACAATCAAATAGCACCAAACGGAAACAGTGAACAAGGTGCCTGCCCGTCAATGTCTGGTATTGGGAGCAAGCAACATCGCACCGGCGAGACATTATTCACCCGCAAGGTCAGCTCTCGTATCCATCATCTGGTAATTTTCTCAACAAAAGCCCAGCTGCAATCATGGGCCTTCTTATTTTCTCACATTTTCACATCATCAGTCAGCCTGTGGTGGTGAGAGGACGCCCGACACTGCCATCATGATGCAGCAGAAAAGGCGACGAATGTCAAGATGACAGCCAGCCAGACCTCACAGATTCGAAACAGCTACCCCACATATCCATAAGACCAATTCCATGAGCCTTGTCGCGGTGCGGTAAGTTCATCTACAGTGTTAACCGAGGATTTGATAAGGTGGCTATGCTCTGGACAACACAGCAGTCTTCCACGATGCATAGCATGGCCTCAGACGTTGTTGCTGCTTTGCAACCCAATTCCGACAGCACACGCGGGTTTCACACACCAAAAGAGCTTAAAAGGTGTGCCGGAGACTTTGCTTCTCGGCTGAGATGTGGATGATCATGTTCTACCACAGCTGATCTGGTGCAGCCGATGCCCGAGTTTGGTTGGCTCTTGCGTGGACACGCGACCTCATGGAAGAACTTTGAGGTGTTCGGTTGGGGGATATTGTCACGAAAGCAGATCAGAGGGGTTACCCTTGACGAGTATTTCACCGAAAGCGGGCTTAGAAAGGTCGCTGTGAGGTGAACTAGGCAATATTTTGGTGAATGAAATATCGGTTTGCTATATCTCGTCCGACGCTATGACAATGACCAACTCCTCCGCCTTGCCGAGCCGAACTTGCAACGAAGTAGAAAAAGTACAGGGTACGTAGTACATACAAGCTTGTCTTTGATCGTGATATCCCTCACAACAGTAACGAATAGTCAGAGATGCTTCAACGACGGCAACAACAGCTGTACGCTTCGACCTTTCGGCTGCAGTTGGTGGAAAATGTCTCATGCTGTGCAGCAGCTGCACAGCAATAGCACGACTCTGGTGGACAAGGATGGCAAGGATCTCACGATATTATGCCCCTGTTCACATCACCAACGGGTCTTGATGAAGGCTGTTTCGGAACAATCCCCCACAAACAAAAAGTCTGCCTTGTAGCAAGTACCAACTCAGCCTTCAGGAGTTTTCTGGGTGGTGTCGCATTTTGAGCTTGCCACGAATGCGAGGGTTGACAGGGATTATGGGCATCCATCTGGTCGGGTGTGTGGCTCAGCGAGTGCCAACACGGCTTCAGCAGCCCAAGAATGGATACCTGCTGTCTTGAACAGGCCAATCTTGGGCCTTTTTCATGCGCAAGCGACTGTTGTTCGGCGCGTAGCGAACGGAGACATGGCCGACTGCCGGAGGAGGCAGATTCGAGTCTTGACGGATCAAGTACCTGGTACTTATGATCACTTTGGATGACTGCAAGTGTTCTTGGGGCGGTGCCTGCTGTGTCTGGTCGCCCTGAGTTTGGGTTGGGAACGACATCTCCTTCGGGGTCTGTCGGAGTGGTCTGGTCAGCTCGGCGCATGGTCCCGTTGTGAGCGCTGCCGCTTTCAATGAACTTCAGAAAGTATCAAACATCTCTTTGCAGTCATTGATTGCTTGTGGACTCTTGATTTGAAAAGCCCAGCCAGGGACGTGTCCAGGCACAGACGTATGTACCAGGGTACTTTCATGTTCCCGTCAGGCTGTGGCCATGTCGGTGACGTCGGCCCTGTCCATTTGATCGAATCAGTGTTCTGCCCCTGCTAAACCCTGCGCCTTTAGTGCTGTCGCGGGTGGCGTGTTTCAATCTCCATGTCAACTTAGAACATTGAAGGAAAAGTATGGAGCACCTCCCGCCAAGCCAGGTGATGAGATCTGTTCTGGCATGTTCTGGCAGGACATCTATGCTGGAACTGGAATTGCTCAGGGCCAGATTTATGTTGCGTCTGCAAGGGCATTCATTGTTTATGATTGATGCATCCTGTTTGCTGGCAAGGTGACTGCGCCGAGAACTGGTCCAAGTTCCCATGTGTGAGTGCGTTTTGTGAGGGAGTGCATGCCCGCCTTGGCCATTCATCATCGATTCTCATGCTGTGCGACGTGATGCCATGCTGTGTGAATCACCCAACCTGAAGTTTTTCCATGCCTCTCTCTTCTGCCAGACACTTCACTCTATCCACTACTGTAATTTTAGAAGGTTACAGTACTGAGGCCAACTGGTGCATATGTCCAAGCCTTGCTTACTGGGACAGGTCAAGTTCAACCCCCCATCATTTCCACGCTTCATGTCCCTGCCTTTGTGAGTCCATGCCCATGTCAGATGCCAGGCCCAGTTTTGCCCCTCAATCTGTGCTTGGTCGCTCTTGCCCCAGTATTCGCGTTCCCAGACTGGCATTGCCCTTGTTCACGCCCGATGGTCGCCTGTGGCTGCTCTGCTTGTGGACAAGACTTCTCCTGGCCTTGACTCTTCACTCTGTGATTTTTGGCGACTCGCCCACTCTTTTTTCCAAGACTCCATTTCCGTCTGTCCCCTTGCGCTCTGCCTCGCGACGCCGCCCAAACTCCGTCTATCGACATATAAAGATCGACTACCCGGCCCTCGACACTGCACCCCCCGACGCTCGACCACCATTCCCGTCACCCTGGCATAACGATCTACAACACTCACAATACCTAGTGTATTGTGTCAGCCGACCCCGTCTTTCTCTTCTTCACTTCGGGATACTTTCCCCCTTCCTCCCCGACTTTGGGAACCCCATGAAACGACTTTGCCACCTTGCGAAACCTCCTTTGAGCGCTCCTCTCTCCTTTCAAGTTCGCACGCCTTGCACTTCAATATCTGGACGACATACAATTGACCTGCGGCATAACCTTGTGGGTTGTCTCGCGGCAAAGTTGTAACTTTTTTGCTGACAAGGCGGTCCGTTGTCGCGCCTTGCGCCTCTGGCGGCTCTCTCCCTTAACATGCCAGCATCCATGGAACCTTCTCCGTTTGAGAAGCTTACGTTTACGGACTACAAGCACGCCGTGGCTGGACAGTAAGTGCCTTTCAATCTATCGCGACACTGCTACCGCATTCCTGGTGCGGTCGGAAGCCTTGTTGCGCACCATTACTCGAGTTTGTTCCCGTCACTAACCCGTCCATCCTTCCAGTGCCGGCACAATGTGCGATGAATCTGGCGCCATTTTTGTCAAACCGTGCACCCAAGCCGAAATAGACTTCTACGAATCAGCCGTTGGAAACTACCCGAAATTCGCCGAAATCATGGCAAAACACATGGGTCAAATGAGCCTTATGGCCAATTCACCAGAGAATATAGATGGCAGCATCATGTCAGCGGTGGCTGGCGTCATTTCAGAATCCGGCCAGGTCGAATCTTCAGCAGAACGAATGATTGCATCACTTCGAGAGCAGATCGCGAATGCTCCGGAAACACCTACACCTGTGGATAGAGTAACTTGGGTGCCTTCACAAGGGAAAAGAATCAACACAACCAAGAGCGTGGTACTAGAGAACCAGACGTTTGGTTACAAGCATGCCAATGTTCTCGACTTGAAGTTAGGGACCCGTCTGTATGCAGACGACGCACCTGAGCAGAAAAAAGAGCGGTTCGATAAGATTAGCAGGGAGACGACACATCATAACCTCGGTTTCCGTATTGCTGGCATGCGTGTTTTCCGTGGTTCAGAAGACGCCTCAGAATTGGACGACGAAGAATATAAGGTCTACGATAAGGACTACGGTCGAGTCACTGTTAATGATGATAACGTTTCGGAAGAACTAAAGAGGTTCATTTTCAACAAGGCTGCGGGCATCGACGAAGAATTGGGCAAGGCTATTTGTGCGGAATTTGCTCGAAAGCTTGCTGAAGTAGTCGAAGTCATGTCTAGCCATGAAAGCCGCATGTACTCTTCATCACTTTTGTTTGTGTTTGAAGGTCATGGTGACACGCTTCTGAATGCCATTGAAAAGAACAACACATACGTTGAGGAGCACAAGGAGCGCCAAAGCAAGAAAGCGTCGGACCCTCGAAGTACCAAACGAACTGATAGTGCCATTGGTTTGGACGATGAGGAATCTGACGACTGCTCCGACGACAATGATTCAACAGAATCTAAGGGGTCCCTGCCGCCGATTTGCAGTCTCAAGCTTATTGATTTTGCCCACGCTGCATGGACTCCGGGAGAAGGACCTGATGAAAATACAATCAAGGGTGTGAAGGCGTTGGAGGCCATTTTCACCGAAATGGCAAAATAAATCCACATCCATCTACCTCATGATCTTTCTACATGCATTTTTTTTTTCTTATCAACTTCTTTTGTAAAGCGAGTTAGGGATACAAAAGGGATACCAAAAGAGAGCCAGAGGCTCACTGCCGTCTGTTATGAATACCAGCAGCAGAAATTTCATGATCATTTTAGGGGGAGAAGATACCTCAGAATTTTGCTAGCGAAGGATGGCATATTTGTATTATTACATCATCAATTGCATTTAGAGGCAACAGGATATCGAGGTCGACTTCCTTACGAGAAAGCATTTGTGATTTTAGGAAAGGGGGCAATCAACGGAGTTCTTGTGGGAAACCTTTAGACGAGTGTTATGGCGAAGCTGATTCACCATACAGAGAGAATCAGAAAACGTTCTTAACGAAAAACGACCTATAGCTCGCAATGTGACTAGCTTGTGTTGTGATGTAGATTAAATGAATAGAGTTGGTAGATGAAAAGCACTCAGTTGAAAGCTCTCCAAGTGCTCTAGTTCTGCTGTTGGCTACATGCAGATGTTGTGAATCCCTTTGAAGTGGAAGATGTCAAGTCTGATGCCCCACATCGAAGTCAGCGCCACCCCACCAAGAGTTGCAAGCTCTTGTCACCAGCTCCTTCTCATCGTGCACTTAGAAGCCTTCAACTCCCCGACGTCACCAGGCTCTCCTTGGTCCCGTTCATGTAGCTCCAGCATGTCAATTCCAGGCTTGGGCCAGATTCCCGCGCAGGTAAATCCGCCCACAACAGCTTGGAACATCACAAGCCAAGCTTTTCCCCCAACGCATCAACTAACAAAACTCCTTCCATCTAGGCCGCCATCTCGACAACCCGCACAATCGCCCTCAAAGCAGCCTGGGAATGGCGCTTCGAAGTACCCCCCGGCCGCACCATCATCCTCAAAGTCGTCTCCGGCACCGCTGAAAAGGACGGTGTCGAGCTTGCCGTCCGCAATGCCTTCTCCTTCAGCGGAATCAAGTCCAAGATCCTGACTTGGCACGGGTGCGAGCTCGAAGTCGAAGGACGGACCGACGACGACTTTGTAGCCGAGTATGCCTCCCCGGCTGCGAATCCGGCAAACGCACACGTCAATCTTCATGCGCGACTGAATGAGATGCGAAACACGGCGGCGCGAGAGCGACGAGAGGGCCCGCGCGTGCTGATTGCTGGGCCGCCGACAACGGGGAAGACGACACTCGCTAGAACGCTGACGAGCTATGCTACCAAGCAAGGCTATGAGCCTATTGTTGTGAATGCTGACCCGAAGGAGGGTATGCTGAGTTTGCCGGGGACGCTGAGCGCCAGCGTCTTTGCGACTGTCATGGACCCCGAGGCTATCGATGGCTGGGGTAGCACTCCGACTAGTGGACCGAGTAATGTCCCTGTGAAGCTGCCTCTGGTGTATTACTACGGGAGAAATTCACCGGAGGATGATCCCGAGTTTTACAGGGAACTGACGAGTAAGATTGCCGGGACGGTGAGCGGGCGCCTCAGTGAGGATGCGGGGGTCAAGAGTTCGGGCGTGATTGTGGATTCGATGGGAGTGAGTGAGAAGAGTAAAATTAGCGAGGAGTTGCTGGCGCATATTGTCGATGAGTTATCTGGTATGTTGTCGTGGCTTTTGTGAAGTGGTTGATGTTGGCTAATGCTTGATAGTTAACATAATCGTGGTCCTTGGCTCGAACAGAATGACGGCTGAGCTCTCGAAACGCTTCTCCACGGAGCGGACCTCCCTTGGTGAACCAATTCACATTATTGGTCTGGACCGGTCAGAGGGCGTGGTAGAGCGGGACGAGGGCTTCTTGGAGCATTCGAGAGAGCAGGCTATTAAAGAGTATTTCTTTGGGGACGCAAGGAGGGCTTTGAGCCCGCAGATTCAGCAAGTTGATTTTGATGCGCTTGTCATTTACACGACGTCTGATTGTGAGTCTACATCCTTGGCTGTTTGGGTTACCTATCGACAGTTGGGGGCGAAATCATGCGAAATACGCCAGCAAGGAGGCGATGATATGTGCTAACAAGTGGTAGACTCAGCGTACGAAAAGGCAACAATCTCGCGAGAGGAACCTTCAGCTGTCATGCAGCATTGGACATTGGCTGTTTTGCATGCCTCGCCAAAAGATCCCCCCGAGGTGGCGAGGGCTGCGACAGTAATGGGATTCGTGTATGTTTCTGATGTGGATGAAGAGAGGAGGAAGATTAAGCTGTTGGCACCGGTGGGAGGTAGACTAGGCGATAGACCGTTGGTCTTGGGAAAGTGGCCAGAGCCGTATATTAACCTTTTGGGATAGTTGGGTCAACTGGTTGGAGTTGGATCGTGTCAATTATAATTAACTGTAGACGAGCTCACGAATAGTGTTGTCAAGTATATAGAAGGTGGGAACATGTTGCAGGGATTACATGGAAATATCCTACATCTGTCGTGATCCCGCGTAGTAGAAGTGTAACTTGACCTACAGGGGCTGGTGGTGGCATGCTAATCCGTTGTATTGTATCCTCGACTGCCACGAGCTTTGAATGATAACAGTGCACGGGGCTGTCGTTTCCCTTTCAGTGCAAGGCGTCCGTATCAATGGGTTTAGTTTCTCTAAAGGCACAATCTACCCTACTCCGATAAAGTAGTTATTATACGAAGTGACAGAATATACTCGGCGGTGAATAATGGTAACCTCGAACATACGACAACATGTGCGTCCGTGCTGCTCACATGTACTTCACATGTAGCATTGGGATGGCATGCTTGCCTGCGCCAAGATTTAATTCCAAAAACCTTAAAACCATCGAAGAGGCCCAACGGTGTACAATCACAGTGTATAATGGACTTCCAGTCAAGAAAGATGCGATGGTACTACATCATTCGTGGCTCGTTTGTCAAAGTACCAGTTGACCTTGTTGGCGTTTCTCGGCATCCACCTTATTGGCTCCAAAGCCGCAGGACGTGGCGCCTCACGCAATCTATCACGAACAAAGAAGGTGCTAGCAATGCACGATCAATAAATTATTCATAGAAGCATTGGATGATTCCATGGAAGACACCTTCTCATTATTAGTTGCTTTGCATCTCTGAGCCCGTCGTAGCAGTGGGACCAAGCTGCCGTTGTTGCAAAATGGGACCCAAGGGCGGGTTATGCTTATATCGTTAGTGCGAACTCTGGGACCTGGTGGGGGTTCGCTGGTCGTTGATGGAGGGGCATTCGATTTGCGGGGTCGAGCCTCAATTCATCAGCTTTGACTCCCAGTATCAGCTGCCGGTGCATGGCGACTTCGAGGACAACTCGGTCCATGGCAGCGTTGTTGAATTCCAGGTGGTCATTAGTCGTTGTTTGTTGCACTGTGGATGTGGAAATGATCACATCATCCAGTGGAGGGAGGAATGTCTCCGGGCGCTGACTGGTAAATACGTAAGGATTACGACGGACTGGACGCCACGCGTGCCAAGAGACAATGGGCCATGTATCGAGTCGACGTTGACGAATAGTGGGATTCTAAGCAAAGCGGGGGGCACACGACAAGACAGTTAGTACGCCATAGTGTGTTTGGATTAGCTGGAACTCGCAGTGGCTCGTCTTGGATGTCCGCGGATGGCTGGCTACTCAGTTATCAGATATCATGGGACCCTGTACGACTCGCTTTTGAGAGAATGCTGATCGTGGCACCGAGTCTTGACGTGGCAGGCGTGTCACAAACGTGTTGAGACTGGATGGTTCTGTCGTTTGCTTGTGGCAGGAAACCATCTGCCGACTCTTTGATATCCTATACCGTTACATTAGTCTCGAGGGCAATATCCTTCGATAGGGGATACTTCTTGTGCCAAGTATTTTGCTTCCTCAGAGGTATTCACTTGGCGTATCTAATGCAACGCTTGCGACCGAGGAGGAGATTGTGTCTCCAATCATCGTATGTAGGGATAGATCTGATCAGAGAGACAAACGATGTCGTCAAGTCAACATGTCTTTGATTGACGAGGTTTGAGGCTCCGCTGGTGCCGTGCAGGAGTTTGATCTACCAGCAGGGGGTGTCGTGCGACTCTTCAAAGACAACGGTGTTGTGCTCCCTAGAGTGCCGGCTATCCGTGGGTGAAAGATTGCAGTTGTCGCTTTCAACTTCAGTTGCCCTGCCTATCTCCCAAAGAACCTGTGACGAATTCAATGAGCAGCTCCTCAACAATGCTTGTTCTGTGGAAGACAAACAGAAGTCCATGGGCAAACGCACGGCAGCGATCCCTGTATACGCTGCAACTCAGCCACGCTCAAGTGGAGGGCCAAGCTGAACGAACCAGCACCACCAAATGAACCAAACCTAATCTCGACGATCTTTATCGCAATTGCTATCGCACCAACCAACAAGACGGAGCAAAGCAAACAAAACCAAGAATAACGAACGAACATGGAGTTTGGCTCGAAATCCAACAGCCAACGGTGGGGCGTGGCACTTCCCTACGAACGGAAGGCGCCTGTTTGATTTGCACTTTCCCCCGCATCTCATCAATCTCATTTGCTCCTTCCCACCAACAGAGGAGCTGCACGTACCAGATGTACTCCATCAGAGTCCATCTTCCCCGGTCCCGGCTATCATCGTCATGACAGCCAGCCATGGCCAAGACAAGCAGCCACTCATCACTCCTGGCACTTTACATTTTGGGCTCTTCGCACTGGAGCTCGTGACCGGGGTGCCATCCCATCAATCAGTCCCCCTGCTCGCAAGTGTCGTGTCTTGGGTTCGCTTCGTTTTGGGCTTTTTCTTTTCTTTCTTCTTTTCCTTCCATCGCCGCCCAAGGCCATCATCAAACCTGTCCCTATATCTTTGACGCATATCCCCCCTTCCCAACCCTCCTCGTCGACATCCGTCTTCGAGGTCTACATCCCACTGATTTCCAGTGACTTGATTTCACCCATTGCGACTTTCAGTCTTTGATCCCTTCTGTTTTCGCTTCCCCCTTCAACCTCCAAGCTTACCATCTGTCTGCTCAGCCTGCTTAGAGCAGCTTGATATACACGTTCGATGGGAGAACCTCTTGTTATCAGTACGAATGGTGCAGAACACGCCAACTCCTCTTCGGACTCGTCGGCCCTTGCCAGTCCTGACGACCAGCCTCCTATAGCGGAACCCCCTGACATATCTACAACTTGTCAAAGTGAAAAACCAAATTGCTACCATACGCATTCTGCCCAGCACGTCGCTGATCAGCTCGCCACCGACCAAGACCATGGACTAAGCGACGAAGAGGCGGCCGCCCGGTTAGCCCGGGACGGTCCCAATGCTATTAAAGGAGCCAAAGGTGTCTCTATCGGGGAGATCTTTTTGCGGCAAGTCGCTAATTCTCTCACCGCTGTCCTCATTGCTGTCGCTGCAATATCCTATTCTATTGGCGATTATGTCGAGGGCAGCGTCGTCGTTGCTGTAATTGTGCTCAATATTGTGGTTGGGTAAGAATGACTTTTTTGGTCTCTCTGGTCTCCGTTTGGACAGGGGCACGGGTAGATTTGAAATCGGCTTTTGTGTTTCTGCTAACACCCGTGTAGGTTAATCCAAGACTACCGTGCAGAGCAGACTATTCAATCTTTGTACGCGCTGTCTACACCCAAATGCAAAGTCATTCGAGATGGCCACAGTGATACTGTTAAAGCCGAAACACTCGTCAAAGGCGACCTGGTATCTCTTGCAACTGGCGATGTAGTACCCGCAGACTTACGCCTGGTCCAGGGCATCAACCTGTCCACTGACGAGGCACACCTGACCGGCGAGTCTGTTACCATCAGCAAGAAACCTGACGCTGTGTTCACGGATCCTGATATGCCGGTTGGTGATCGTATCAATCTGGCATTCAGCGGCAGCTCTGTCACACGTGGTCGCGCTACCGGTATTGTCATTTCAACGGGAATGAACACAGAGGTTGGCCAGATTGCCGAGCTTCTGCGCAAGAAAAAGAAGGAGGCGAAAGGTGGTAATTCTGTGACCAAGGCTCTCTACTCGTTCTACCAAACTTGTCGTAGTATCTTAGGCCTCGAAGGAACTCCTCTGCAAGTGACTCTTAGCAAGTTTGCCCTGCTTCTGTTTGGTCTAGCCATCCTTCTTGCCGTCATTGTCTTCTCGGTCAATCTTTGGCACATTGACGACGATGTTCTTCTCTATGGCATCTGCGTTGGTGTTGCTGTTATTCCCGAATCTCTTCTCGCTGTGCTGACAGTGACAATGGCGGTTGCAACAAAAGCAATGGTCAAAGGTCACGTCATTGTGCGTCAAATGCCGTCCCTTGAAGCAGTAGGCGGAGTGACCAACATCTGCTCTGACAAGACTGGAACCCTTACCCAAGGCCGCATGATCACTCGCAAGGTTTGGCTACGCGACGGTCTCACAGGCATCGTGGATGGCACATCAGACCCTTACGACCCAAGCAGCGGAACCGTATCTTGGTCAGGTTCCCTTGTCGGAACATGCATCAACTCGTTTCTCAACACTCTAGTTCTCTGCAATAATGCCACAGTTTCAGATGGTAAAAAGGAGCCAGAAACCGACTCTAGCAGTGTCACGACAGCTTTTGAGCCAGCAGACTGGAAAGCTATGGGCGAGCCCACTGAAATTGCGCTCAAAGTGTTTGCCATGAGGTTTGGAAAGACGACTGGAAGCGACCTTTTGACTGCAGAGCATCCGTTTGACTCATCTTGCAAGCTCATGAGTGTTGTTTACGGCAACGGCCTCGAGAGGCAACGCCACGTTTACACCAAAGGCGCCTTCGAAGTTCTCTTACCGCTTTTGGCCGAGGACGATGAAATGAAAAGGACCATCCGTGCAAAAGCCGAAGAGCTGGCAGGCGAGGGCCTGCGTGTCCTGTGTATTGCAGACAAGCTCATGGAAGGGGAGCTCGGAGACTTTCAGGATCGGTCCAAGGTCGAATGCAACCTACGCTTCCTAGGACTCGCGGGCCTTTATGATCCGCCCAGAGCCGAGACTGCGGGAGCTGTGAAGAAGTGTCGAGAAGCTGGAGTCACTGTTCATATGGTCACAGGAGACCATATCAAGACTGCCACGGCCATTGCCTACGAGGTCGGCATTCTGTCCAAAGACGCTTCGCTAGCAACAACTACAGTCATGTCTGCCGCAGAATTCGGCAACATGACTAATGACCAAATTGACGCACTGGAGTCTCTGCCTTTGGTTATTGCTAGGTGCAGCCCTCTCACCAAGGTTAGAGTTATACAAGCCCTTCACCGTCGAAAAGCCTTTTGCATCATGACTGGTGATGGTGTCAATGACTCGCCAGCTTTAAAGCAGGCAGATGTTGGCATTGCGATGGGTGACCGTGGAAGTGACGTTGCCAAAGAGGCATCTGATATGGTTCTCACGGATGATAACTTTGCTTCTATTGTCACTGGTATCAAGGAAGGCAGAAGATTGTCTGACAATATCCAAAAGGTATTCGCTAATTACAAACACATACCGAAGCAGTTGCTAACATCAACTTCTAGTTCTTGCTGCATTTGCTTACTTCAAACCTGGCCCAAGTTATTTTGCTCCTCATTGGACTGGCTTTTGAAGATGATGAGGGTGTCCCTGTATTTCCTTTATCACCCCTGGAGATTCTGTGGGCAAATCTTGTAACGTCCTCCCCCTTGGCTCTTGGTCTGGGTCTCGAAGAAGCTCAGCCGGATATTCTCCAGCGGCCGCCTAGAAGTCTTCGGTCCGGGGTATTCACGCTCGATCTTGTTCGTGACCAGCTCATGTACGGTACTTTTATGGGCTCCTTGTGTCTGGCTGCATTTATGTTGGTAGCCTACGCGGCTTCTGGCAAGGGATTTCATGACTTGGCCCATGGCTGCAATGACGGGACCGCTGAAGTGTGTCTCCCCATTTTTCGCGCCAGAGCAGCTACCTTTGCCACTTTGAGTTTCTTGCTTCTTGTCACGGCATGGGAGGTGAAGCATTTTCATCGCAGTTTGTTCAACATGGACCAGCGATGGTCTGGTCCGTACTCAGTGTTCAAAACCGTTTATCACAATACTTTTTTGTTTTGGTCGGTGGTGGCTGGGTTTCTTGCTACCTTTCCGGTTATCTACATTCCTTCCCTCAACACCAGGGTCTTCAAGCATACTGGCCTCACATGGGAATGGGGCGTGGTGGCGGGATGTGTCGCGGCGTATATTGTGCTCGTGGAATCATGGAAGGCTATCAAACGGCGGTTTAACCTCGGGATTGACAAGCATCCGGGACTGCAGGGAGTGGTTTAGTGTTGGATGTTGAGTGGGAGATGTATGGTGTGGGCTGCTGCTGTCGGGGTCGGGGGACAGGTTTTAGGATATCGATATGCGAATGTTCACCGTACAGCTTATGTAGTATCCTCAATGTCAATTATTTCCTGTCCATGATGTCCTGTGCAGCGCTGGATGCTTTATGAGAGGCTGAGGTGAGGCAGCCTCTTGGTATCGAGGTCAGGTGCTCTGTATTTTTGATATTGCTGGTTCCTGTTTCGTCGCCCCGACCTCAATATCTTCAGTTCGAGGTATCATCTTCATCAACATTGTCAGTCGTACTTGATGACCTTGGCAGCGGCCCCAACAGTTGTTCCTATCATGAGATTGTCTCGTAGAGGATGGACAACGACGGCTTCTGGTTCCAGACGTCATCCATCGTCTCCTTTGTATGCTTGATTACCGCTTAAAGCCGTGCTAATAAAGCACACAGCCGAACGCTGGCCTCTAGTATTCGCTCAACGGGGCTATTATCTAGGGCAAAGCTTGCATCGAGCTGGAGCTGGAGTTTGGCACGTTGGCGATTATGGGTATTGAGGGAGCCTCGGAATCGACCGTCGTGATGTTGAGCATGGTGTTGTGGTACATCGTCGTCCAAGGTGTAACATGGAGCCTTTAGGAAGAAGGAAAAACTGAACTGCTATCGATTAAAGGTGGTGTTTCTACCTGCAACAAAGGAAGGCACTGGGATGGATTACTTGTCCCCTCTCCAGGTCCCACGATTTTGCACTCGACCGTGCCTGCCTCCAAGAGCAGAATTTGTCAACAGTACAACAAGAGATGATTTATTTCAGCTTAAGCATAGTATTATTATTCCTCTATTCTTCTAAATGCAAATACTTTCGTTACATCGCTCGTCGGTCAATCCCGTCCTTCATCGAGTTGCTGGCAGCCATTCTGAACAACCCTGATGGCCACCTCCTCTTTTTGTCAACCTTGATGGCCTCGCATCGCCAACAGCGCCGTTTTCAGGTCGCATTTGCAAAAGACTCGCACACATGGATTCTCTGGGTGTCTGGGATTGAATATGCACGGCATATTGTCTGGAACAGATGATATAAGGACGCTGTTACCCCCTAGGGGAAAGGGGTTGGTTTTTGTTTCTCTCTTTGCTTCACCACACGACTTGGCTGAACAGATTTGGCCGGGATCTGTGAAGAATTTTGACGACCTCTCTTGTTTGGTTTGGCCTTTGCCACAGGCAACGACTCAATCTGTGGACGGGATATGCCACAGCTGTCTTGATATTAAGTACACACGGACGACGCCCTCTCGATTCAGAGAAACTTGTCTTGTTTGTCGTCATCCTCTTTTCGCGTCTGCCTTCATCGGCTGGACTTACTCCTCGTGGATAGATCGTCTTCGGTCTCGTACAGGCGTTGTCTGTGTGCTGACAGGCGAAACGGTTGAGTCTTACTCATACTTCTCCTCTTTCGTTCTCCTGCACGTTGTCTCTCTCCTCAAGGCGAGGCTAACAGCAAAGCCATTTCAGGCTATTCCTCATTCATCGTCGCTTCTAGCGGCAAAATTCAATATCATTTTGCCCCTAGCCCCCATCACGCTCCTCAATTTGCTCCGTGCTTCTGATAACCCCCCTCGTTCCAATTGCAGTATCACCGTAGTCTTGCGGGCGGTAAACACTCCGGTCCTTGGCTTTTTGTGCGCCCCCAGATCAAGGGATATTCAATATTCATCTCTTGGTGTTGAATGGGGTTGCAAAGAGTTGTTCTTTTTAGTCACAGCTCTTCAGCTGTTGGGGGCGGAATTTGAGTAGCTTGGCTCAAGGTGACCAATGCTACTACGTTCCGTGAGCCTCTTCCCATGCGCTTCTACTCGGCATTTCAAGTGACTTGTTTGTTTTTGACATACGTCTTCTTCTCTATTAGATACAGGAATTATCCTATACCAGTTATGGGCCTTTACATGTGCTGGCATTGATGATGATGACGGCGCATGCGATGTTCTCTTGGTGGATAATGAAGTACATTTTGCCACACCTGTCTACGTCCTGCCTCTTGGACTGTGGAATAACAGTTTCATGCTCTAGACATCAAGCGAGTTTCCTATGATACGATTTATATCGCCGCTAGCTGAGACTGGTTATTCAACAGTTTTGAAAAGCCACCGCGTTTGATTTGGCGCTCATGGCTACCAACTATCACGTTCTTAGTCCTTGACCAATACCGTCATGTTGACTCGTCAACTTCTTGGAAATCAAGCCAAGACAAAGCAATCACTTGATAGCCCCCATCCTTCACGGATACCACGCCGTCGGAACAGCATTACATCACAAGATCTGCATCATATCTAAGAGAGGCTAGTGCTAGGGCCCTGCATTAACCTAGCGGGTATTCCGGTATTCCCTCAAGGGCACCAAGCCTCATGCGGCTTTCGTCGGATCTATCTGCCTGTTCTAGAGAAAAACGAGACCGGGCATATCATATTGCCATCCGCGTGATTCTCCCAATGGCTACGTGGCTGCCTTAAATCCAGGTCGATGAGGCATAATTCTTTCCCCTGCTGTTCTTTTTCTTTAGGTAAGTATTGCCAGTAGTAGTTACACGAATATAACCCATCATGTCTATGCTATGATACCCCAGCAAGAAGCATCAAATCATCATGGCAAGAGAGCAGTCTCCGTTCATGGAAGCAACCCATATACCATCCACATTAGGCAACCGATCTGGTAAACAGGAACTACTGCACCAACCAATCATCCCCCATCTTGGCCCTACATGATGCCGAACATCTCATGATAAGCGGGGAAGCAACACAGCTCCCCTCTTGTCCGGGTCTAGCTTCCATCAACGCCTCCGGACGTGTCCCGTAGGAATGGTAGCAATGTGATTGAATGGAAAATGAAACGTGGCTGCGTCCCTGGAAATGGTGCTGCGTTGGTCACGCCCGCACGCTGCAGCTGAGCATCATCGGACTCCATCGATGGCCCGACTTTGCTTCACTCTCATGTGTTGAGAGGGGTTGCGCAGCCCAATGCTGCGTCATCAAAGGGAATATGTTGATAGCCTGCGTGCTGCGTGCGTGAAGGCTGCAAAAAAAAAAAGTATAAGAAGGCGGCTCGAGAACGAGATATTGCTCCTTTTCACTCTCCCTTCTCCAACAACACTGATATCAAAGACTTCAACATCAACTACTACAACTGCTCAAAACTTTTTTCTGAAACTTTGTTTCTGACAAACATTCAAGATGGCTCCCTGGTATGTCCCACTATCTAAGTGGCCAGTCCACTTCCCCTCAGTTTCCCCGTCTGTAAATGTTCAAGTACTAACATGAATAGCAACTGCTCTTCCTGCTCTTGCTCCGGCTCCTGCGACGGCTGCTCCTGCTCCAGCTGCGGCGTAAGTCTACTATCTACATCTACAAAATCTACGCAAGTACAAAGAGTAACATGACGATCCAGCACTAAGTCCCCTCGCAAACCACCCACCGCGCACGATCAAGCAGACAATGAAGATTCCAGGTCCTCTAAAGCCAGAGTCAATACCTGTAGCGAGCTAGATAGGAAGCTGGGCTTTATCCCTTGCGCAGGAGTGGGTTATGTAAACACGACGTTTTGAGTCCCTAGATACTGCTATCAATATACACTCATTTCGTTGTAACATGTCTTCTCACTTGAAGGGCCGGACGAAACTCCGTGCACACTACATTTCGCTTGAAGAAAATATGCTGCAAGAGACGTAGACGGCAAGTTACCAAAGGATGTATGTCAGTGCACGGCGTAGAGTAGTGCACGCCAAGGATGTAGGATCATCTTGAGGTCTGACGTGGCGGCCGTTAATACATCCTTCTGGGGTCACACATTCCCTGGGGTATGCGGAACAAAGGGCCTGTTTTACACCGGTATGCTTTCATGCATGAGATTCTGATTGTGGCTTGAATGGGGGTCCTGCTGGTCGTGAGGCATTTTCGGTGGACAGGAGGCTGGAGGTTGGGCCGCGATGCGGTTGAAAGGCTGAGTGGGAATTTTGAGTAAGGCGAGAGTGGATAGTGGATGGTGGTCCGGCTGGCAATTTGAAGTTTCGGAGATTCGGATCGGGCCGTGCTGAGATTGATTGCTCGGTTAGGGTATTGGTTGTGTGTATGTCGGCTCTGGATGTGGTTGAAGTTGGTGATTTAGTTATTGTAGGAGGTGGTTGTTGTAGGATTTATATGGCATCGAGATTTGAGATTGTACATCGTTGAATGTATTGAGGATTCAAATAGCTGGAGGATGCTGGGCAAGCTGATCCATGAGCGCAGCTGGCGTGGGTTTAATCGGTGCTGCGCTAAATGCGGTTATTGTTCTTGTGGCTCGAGCCTTTCAGACCAAAAGCGGTTCGTATGATGCATTCATATCATCAGGTCGAAAGCTTAGTCCTTTGCAGTTTACTGGTAATGCACCCTTTGGTAGACAAGAGCAGAATCAAGATGCTTTCATCCCAACATCTTGTTCTGTTCGACCAATAGAGAACCATGTTCATCGCCAAAATGGTACCCAAATCAGTGCAGATGAATCTATGCAGGGAACAGACCGTTGTCAATGAGCTTGAAGCAGGGTCAAATTGTCAAGATCCCTACAGGCTCAGTGCCGCCACACCTCAAGCGCAGGGTTCAGTATCCGAACGAGGGTCGTCTTGATTACGGAGGATTGAAAGAATTGTATAGACGTGTTTTCAACATCAGTCGACGAGAGTTTGAGCTCTCATATGCTCTGTGAAGATGTGAAGAGGGCCTTAATTGCCGAGGAAAATTGCCAGTGCGCGGGAGCAGGTCTCTAATTCGCCTTGTGAGACAGAAACACCGTTTCCCTCGCCTATTTGTCAAACGTCGTAGCAGTAACTGGTTGCTTCGTTCTGACATCCGTTTCTATTTTGCAAATAATCCTCCTTGTGGGAAGTCAGGTGAAAAGTGCCGTCAGAATCTGCCTTGAATCAATTGTTGGATTGGTGGAGCCTAGAAACTTGTAGATATCTCTCTGCATGAGTGGAACTTGGTTGTGTTCGTCTCCCAAGGTTGAAAGGATAATTGCCACCAAGATTAGTTTGTTGCTTATGATTGACATAGCATTTAGCCATTTTCGACGTTTATATGACTCGAACGGCGTGTAGTGCCGTTTAACCGTTGAATTATCCACGCGCCACCGACGCAACCTACTTCAATGGTTTATTAATCCACATCTGATAACATCATATACCCACAAAACAGCTCTCTATCACAAGGTCTCCAAATAAAACCCAGAAAATGGCCAGCTATTGTCGCCCGTTTCAGGTTCATATCAAAAGGAGGATAACAACATTGTTAGAGTGAACCCATGTCTAAAAATTTTAGTCGGCAATTCGCTGATAATGTCGTCGGAAACATTGACTCATCCTACTCTGTCGAACAACCTCGCCAGTAATGTCGGAGGGATTGTTTCGTCGCTCCAAGACGATAATGAGGATGTCATAACGCCATCACAAGACTTCCAGTCTCGCATAACGTCCCCCAAGCCCTCGATAGGTTCACGGAACCACCAGCAACCGCGAAGACTGACGAGAGATGTCAACGAGGACCCGATCCTAGGCGTGGAACTGGGCCGCATCAGGAGCAGACAGGCTGACGCCGTCACACTTCAACCAGATCTTCCTCAAGCACAAAGCAGTCAGACAAACTTGATATCCCAAAGCGTTCCGCCTGAGTTGCCCAATCTCCTAGCAGAGGTCATCTTTGTTCTCGTCTGCACAGCGGGCCAGGTCATTTTCGCGCTAACATTGGGCCATATCGTTGTCAATCAGTTTGCCTTTCGCGATGCTCTGGATATAGTTTCAGCGCAGACACCATGGCTGTTGGGGTCCTCGGCGCTCGCAAGCGGTTTATCCATCATCATTTTTGGCCCTTTGGCCGATCTCGCTCCTCCGAAGCCTCTCATGGTAGGCGCTTTCCTGTGGGAGGCAGTCTGGAATGCCGTAACGGCAGTGGCCATTTCTCCACGGCTCAAGATTCTCTTCTTTGTAGCTAGAGCTATGCAAGGCCTTGCCGTTGGCGTGCTCGTGTCGACTTCGATGAGCATTCTGGGCAGAGTGTACAATCCGGGCATCCGCAAAACTCGTGTGTTTTCCATGATGGCAGCAGGTGCACCGTTTGGATACTGGATTGGCTGTATTCAAGGCGGTCTTCTTACTGCCCATCTTCCGTGGATATTTGGTAGTACATCCATTTTTCTCGGACTATGTGCGCTTGCTGCTCAGCTTACCATCCCGAAGCTGCGACCGGCGAATGACAGTACGAATGCTGCTACGAATGCGCCTTCAATAAGGCAGTTCGATTATATTGGTGCTCTGCTCGCATCCTTGGGGTGCGGTTTGGTTCTTTTTGGGCTCACGCAGGGCTCGGCGGTAGACTGGAATCCATACACGTATTCCATGATTATCGTTGGTTTCTTGTCGATTGTTGGGTTTTACTTTGTGGAGCGCCGGGTTGCTCGCCCTCTTATACCAAATGCACTTTGGAGAACTCCTGGTTTCGCCGCCTTACTTCTTTCGTATACCTTTGGTTTCGGTGCTTACGGTATGTTGCATGTTTTTGCCAATGTCTCCCTTTGGAAGCGTTGATGCTGACCGAGATAATAGGCGGAGCGTGGCAATTCTACGCCATTCAGTTCTGGCAACGATATCAAGGCGCGTCCCCTCTGACCGCGGCGCTGTACCTGCTTCCAAACGCCATTGTCGGAGTGCTAGCAGCGTGGATCGTCTCCAAGACGCTTCATGTAGTGCCGGGTCATTGGATTTTCGCGACGAGTATGATCTGCTTTGGCCTGGGACCAGTCTTCTTCCTTCCTCAAAACCCCAACTCCTCGTACTGGGCTCTCTCATTCCCAGGAGTGGTCTTGGCAACTTTTGGGCCGGACTTGAGTTTTGCAGCAGCAACCATCTTCATTACCTCCAGTGTGCCCAGGTCATATCAAGGATCCGCAGGTGCTCTGTTGCTCACGGTCCAGAATTTGACTCTGGCAATTGTCACGTCGGTGGCCGACTCCATCGGCCTCAAGGTCGACCAGCTTCCGTCAGGGGAGATGGGACTCGAAGGTATGCGTGCCGTCTGGTGGTTTGGTCTTGCTGCTGCTCTCGTCGGAGCATTGATAACTATTACTATGGTTCGGATTCCTAAAGCGGAAGAAAAAGAGCATGAGCAGTAATGCGGTTCAGCTTTGCATGAGGACATCTTGAGTTTTGACGCAAAGAACAAGGTGGGGAGAAGTCAGTAGAAAATTCAACCAAGATTCTTTCATGAGTGGCGTTTTGGTCAGGAACAAGACATTGTGCAGCTGCATTCACATTTGGACGTAGAAGGAAGGAACGACTGTGTGACCTCATAGCACTTGACACCAAAGTACAGGAGACTCTTTGTGCCGGGAATCTTAGAAGGCAGGAACTTCGTCAATGCCAGCAAACGATGTGCATGAAAATTAACTTATTCCACATATTTTGACAAGAATATTCGGAACAATGGCTACGTCTGTGCGTCAATGTTACCAAAGTTCGTGAACAGTACTCCGTGCTCCCTTAGGTAGGCGAGGCACGGGTTCTTCAAGTTCCGCCAATAGCCCTGCGCTCGCTCATGCAGAGCCCACTACCAGATGGCTCAGGGCTTACCGAAATTCCCGCGATTTGACAAGCACAGTCCACAATGCCTTGGGATCCCTAGAGCACGGGGTCTTTCACAGGATTTTCTACCAGGATCGGCATCCCAAGGACCAGTTCTGAGCTCCAATCTCACCGATGCACCAATGATCCATCACCTTTGGACCAGCTAGTCCCGGCATGTCGGTAGTTGCGTCGGCGGCTCCGGTGACCCCAAGTGCTCTCTCAATCTCTCAACCGCTTTGGCTTGCCTGCTCCTTTACAATTGCTTTGACAAGAAATCCCATTTTTCTTGTTCTGACCCTGAATAGGAACGTACTGTAATACTTGTTGAGAAATGCATCGCCTCTCATCCTAGGATTAGCCAAAGGTCAACCAGGAACGCATGGTCAGGCAGTGGTGAGGAGCCGAAATTGGTCTGGTATGTGTGACCAAAACACCACTGATCCACAAAAACAACAAGGAGCATTGAATCCTTTTTCCTGTTGCTAATCTCTGAAATACAGCATTCTCAACAACAATCCATCAGCCGGTTTGTCGACTATCCGGTTCATCGAGCGCGTCATGACTGGTGTCAATTCGCCTCGCAGCCAGCCTGCTCAAAGCAATGGCGCTGACGATGAGACGCTTGCAGAGCTTAAACGACCAACACGCCAGCCATCCAAATGGAAACTGCCTGGATGGCTGAACCACTTTAACGCCAATGACCTCAAAGTCGCTTTTCGTTGTTGGGTTGCAGTATGGGTCGCGACAATCCTCATGCTCATCAACCCGGCGCTGAAGAATATTGGCATTGCCACCTTTTTCAGCGCCATTGTCCTCTACATTGTTCCGCCAGCCGGCATATTGATGGTGTATTTACTGGCCTCGTTATCGTTACTTTTGGGCATGTGCCTGGCTTGGGCTTGGGGTCTTTTGTCCATGAAGGCCGCCTTGGCTGTGCGCCCTGACGATGAAACCCAAGCGCTGCTCCAATCCCTCCGACAGCAGGCGGCTACCATTGGTAATCAAACCGGACAGTCGCCGGCGGCTATTGCCCAAGAGCTCATCTACAATGGCTTCATGCTTGACGCGCGGGTTATTGCCATCTATTTTGTCATGTGCTGCGTCTTTATATATGTGCTTGCTCGGCTGCGGTACGCCAATGGCAAGCTAGTTTTGTTGCAACTCTTTGGCACTATTGTCATCGACGTGTTTTTGTTAACCGGGCCCATCCTGACAAAATTCAATGCCAAGCTCGCGCAGGTGCTGGTGAAGCCAGGCGCAATCGGAATAGGCTTGGGGGCAGCCTGTTGCCTTCTCGTCTTCCCGCAATCGACGTCGTATGTTGTTTTGGGACAGATGGAGCAACTCATTCGCATGGTGGAGGCACCTCTAGACTCGACACGACGGTACTTTGCTGGAGACGAGACGTTGGGTGATGCGGAATTACGAGCGTCGAAAGGCGCTATTATCGGCTTGTTCAAGAGCATGGAGCCTGCTCTTGCATTCCTTCCGCTTGATCTTTCACGAGGCAGATGGAACACTGATGATGTCAAGAGTCTTCAAGGGCGTGTGAGAGATGCTATTGCGGCCGGCCTATTCCTTCTAGATTTCCATATCGCTCGAGTTTCAGCGGCTGCCAGGGCCCAGAAACTTACAACAGCCCAGCCAACCCCTGAAGTGATTTCCCCTGGAGACATCAGCGACGAGAAGGAAAAGGAAGGGGGCAACATGACCTTCTATACTGGCCTGGTTGACGCTTTGAAGAGTCCGGAACAGAGCTCTATCCGACAAGGCTTGTTGGAGACCCTCAAAGGCACAACCGCCGAAGTTCTTGAAGTGAACTCTCGAGCAATTAAAGTTGCAGCCGAGACCGTTCACACCATCAACACGGGACGATGGTATTTTTCCTCAAGCCGTACCAAGCGCCTCAATCTACTCAAGGAAGAGTTGGCGGATCTCCGTTCTAAATTACAATGCGCCCGGGAATCATGCGTTGTCAGCACCAATGACGCCGTCCTTGGCGCCCACGCCGATTTATTTGATGAGCACGGCCAGCTCAAAAACCGTAAAGACACAAACCCGCTGTCTTTTAATGGAATCATCCTCTCAATGGTCCTGGAAGAGCGCATCGTAGGTACGGCAGCGGCTACGGAAGGCATATTAGATCAAATCCTAGAACTCTTGGAATTGCGAACTAAGACGCGTATTTGGATTCCATCACGACTTCGCTACGCAGTATCTTGGCTGTTTAGCGGCCATATCGCAGCACCAGTTGCCGGCGCTTCGACGACACCTGCTGAGGACCCTGACGATATACTGGAACAAACTGAGGAGACTCACAGGCGGCTGCGTCTTGTCAGCAAGGGCACTGCTGCGCCCAAGAAGCGAAGAGGGTTCCTTACTCGAGGGATTATCGGCTTTTATAAATGGTTTACGAATCCGGGAGGGATGTATGCTTTGCGAATGGTCGTGGTCACCATTGCCACCTCCATTCCTGCCGTCCTCCCGAACACGGCAGGCTTCTTCTACCGCGAGAAGGGCATTTGGGCGGTTATTATGGCACAAACATGCTTGCTGATGTATATGGCGGATTTCACATTCTCCCTGGTATCCCGGGGCCTAGGCACGGTTCTTGGTGGCGCTCTTGCCCTGGTTGCTTGGTACGCGGGTTCAGGCAACGGCATCAGCAACCCATACGGACTTGGGGCTACCACGGCGGTTATCTCATTCATACTCATGTGGTGGCGCATCTACTTACCCCCAGCATTTGCGCAAGCAAGCATCATGACGGCAGCCACATTTGTGTTGATTCTCGGATTCAGCTGGGACCAACATCATATCGTGCAGTACGGCTTGCCTGGCGTCGGCTATGTAGCCTTTTGGAAACGTCTTGTTACCGTTCTCGTTGGCTTTGCCGCGGCCCTCATTGTTCAAATTTTCCCCAGACCTCCGTCCGCCACTCGTTACGTTTGCAAAACACTGGCAAATACGGTTCGATCGCTGAACGACCACTACGCTCTTCTTGTATCCCAGTGGGCTCATTCGGATCGTGATGGTCAGAACCTTGGCGCCGCAGCAGCAGCGGAGAAAATTACGTTCAAGGTTGCGGAAACCCTGATGGATCTGACGGGGGCTATTAGTTTACTGAAAGTGGAAATCAGCACGACTCATTTCGACCAGAAGATTTTGTTCACGACCAGGGAGCACTGCAACAGAATGAACCAGTGCCTAGGCAAGCTGCTGGTTCTATCGTCTACGCTGCCAAAACATCTCCAGAACCGCCTTACTAAAACAGTGGGCATTATTGACGACAACGTCGTGGGCAACATCATGGCCGTTTTGACCATTATTGAATCCTCGCTGCGAACCGGTGCGCCACTCCCGCAGAGGCTGCCGGCGCCACTGGTACAAAGCTGCTTTGTGGCGTGGTATGCGCAGCATGAACGTGCCGAGCTGAATACAGATCTCATCAAGAGCGAGGACTACCGAAAATATTGTGTTGCGGTGTCGGCCTATATGACGTTTTTGTCGACAGTGGATGACTTGGTAGAGGCTCTGAAGGAGGCGTTGGGAGAAGCTCACGTCGTACATCACTGGGAGGAGGCAGTGTAGTCAGCCGGCAAGTCGTATATAACATTCAAATGTTCTCTCAGAAAGGACAGTCACGTAATACATAAAATAGACTAATGGTCAGCCAGAGAATCTAGAAATTAGGTTTCATTATATAATATCCTTCACAAAATCCCTAGCGCCTACGTCAATCTTGGGTGTCATTGTCTATGAGTATATATCATGGGAAGTCGTAACGTGTATCTCTCCATCTTCATCATCGAGATTCTCAATTGTCAAGCCAGCCCATTTGGATACCACCTCTGGTCGCACCGCCCGACACTCTGGCCATGTTCGCTACCAAACTCACAAGGCGCATGAAAAGACTCCGCCTGCATGCCGTCATACACACCCTCCCCAGCAACATAGTACTGCATGTCAGCATCCGCAGTGCTCGAAAACACGCCCAAGTAATTCTCAAACCCGTTATACTGCTGAACATCCTGCAGCAGCAAAGGATCAATGGCAAAGTTGTCAAGACTAGTCCCGGGCATTGTGTCAAACACGTCCATTGTGCCCAGCTGGCAGGGCAAAGGCGAGGCAGTCTTGTCGGAGAGTGTGTCGCTGGAATCATAGTCTGCAGGGCTCATGGAAACAGGACTGAGGAGACTGTTCTTTCGGTCGGATTGCCGCCGGGGCTTGGATATTGACGAGGAACTTGATTTTGAGGGACGGGATGAGGATGATTTTTTGGATTTGCTGCAGGTGGTGTATGCGCATGTTAGGCCTTTGCAGCGGCATCTGTTGCAGGCGTTTTGGCCGTCTCCATCGCAGCGAGTCTAATTGTGAAGTTAGTATGGTGACGAAACGAGCAGAGTAAGAGGTCAGATGTTACCTTTTTCTCGCGGCACGTTTTACATGCTTGGATCTTGCTGGATCGACCATTGGCAGGGTCGTAGCTTCGCGGCACGACAACCTCGTTTGTGTCGGAGTCGTATCTCCACGCTGTGAGCATTTCGAAATTACTTGTATGGTAAAATTGAACAAAAGTACAGTGTAATTGAACAATTCAGAAGGGTAGAGAAAGAGTAACTATCATGCTTGTCACGATGGGAGAAGAAGGGGAGGAAATAAAAGATGACGATATAATATATACTTTCCCAAGCGATGCGACGGCCCCCAAAGTCCCGCGTCTATTTTTCAAGCCTCGCTCGTCTGACACCCCTCGATTAGACGGCATGCTCAATGGCTCCAGAGCTCGACGGAAGGACCAGCAATTCGCCATTGATGACTGAACCAGGGGTCTCCACTGGGCCACCGAGTGGAAACGTTCCGTTTTCTCCATTTTCATGTTCGTTGGTCTTTAGTCTTTGGCCTCTGGGGCAGGGGACCTTGGTGCCAAGTTAACCGTAGGGCTGGCTGGTTTTGGTGAGAACTGAGAAGGATGACAAGTTGGGTTTGGCAGAAGCTTGGACTCAAACGGGTGTCAATTGGCGACAACTTGAACGAGAACGAGCAGCGGCACATCAACCCTCAACAAGGAAGGAGGCGGGGCAGGGCGTCGTTGATTCAGATTCGTGATTGGTCATGGAAGTGGCCGAAGATGGAGCACCCCTGTTTGTGCTGAGGCTGGAATAAAGAGTGGTGATTGGGTGGAAGAGGGGAGCTCGTTCAGACGTTGTTTGGATTGGTTGCTGGGCTTTGCGGGAGGTCTGATCGAGGGACTGGGGTGTCAGAGGCGCTTTTCCCGATGGGGAACGGACCGACGGGAAGTGCATTCGATCTTTGATAGCTTGGACCCGTTTGTGAAATCTGAATGGAGGCCAGGAGTGGCATTCGTGCGAATCATTTTCTGCTGCACAGGGCTGAGGCGGAGGACGGGGGGCAAATTGTCACGGCTTTACACGGGTGCGTGGTCTTGTTCTCCAGCGGCTGTTGCATTTGCTGCGCCTTGGGAGGCCGATGCTACGTGAGATTCGGCTGTTCCAGTCTTGATTTCATGTAGAGCCCAACACAACGCGGCACGACACGACAGACACGACACGGCCTTGTCCGTGGGTATCTGATTTGAGACCCATGACATAGCTTTAATCTAGTCAGATGTCGTTGCCGTTCTCGTCAGATGTCGTTATCGTTCTGCTCCTTCGGCGAGATCGGCTTTTACGAACTAAACTCCTTACACTTACACAGGCGACAAACCCGTCCATCACTCATCGTACTCATCATACGAACATTAAGGAGTCATATCTCACCGGCAATGTAACCCTCAAACTCGTAGCCACCAAACTCTCCAAACTTACATGGCGCTTTCTCATCAGCCACCCCTTCGGGAGCGTTTGCCGGGCTCTCTTGTTCCCTCGATCTAGTCCCCTCCATCCATCATCTTGGCAGACAAACAACTGTGAAAAGAAGCCTGTTTTTACTTATTTCCCCCTCGGCTCGCGTCAGTTTTAGCCCTGTGGTTCCACGCCTCCACCACCACAAGTAAACGACCTTGCCTAATGCTGCCATGTTGTCACCAATCCCTTGTTACCTTGCCTCTCTCAACATGCAGGATCAATTCCGTAGTGTCCTTCTGTTCTGCTTCGGGCGCTACAATGCTCGCCGATTGGGCATCGCGGGTTTGTCGTGGCTGCAGGACCCTGCACTTTTGTGCCCGCCCAAAATAGAGTCCTGCATCTGGTTGCCTGGGTATTTGGGGGTTAAGAATTAAGGGCGAGATTATGGAGAATGAACGGGATTTCGGGAACTTTTTGTTGTTTGGGGTCTTGCGCTTGGATGGCGGAGTTGCGGATTGTAGAACACCCACACTTGGTTGGTTGTGAGGGAATGATAACCGTCGCTCTTGGGTATTTTGGTGAGACATTAGGAGGCGAAGATTGAGTGTAATGGGGGATGATGACTGCCGATTACCATTAAATATGCTTGTAGGGCTGACTTGTCTTAGAACTTTGGTATACGAGGCATCACCGCGTGTAAGCTGGAACAGCTGATACAGAAAATCCAGGAACAAATGCAGCAGTGGAAGCGGGGATGTGAACGCTCACGATGTTGCCCTACTCTCATACCTCGCAGACGAATTAGGCATGTCCGCAATGACGAAATAGGGAGTCAATTGTTCAAAATGGTTCGTCAAGATCCGGTATCCGTGTCTATAGCCGAGTTGCGAAGCGATATCCGGTGCTTCATATGAAAGATTCCTGGAAAAGACTAACACAACCAGTGGCAAGAGGTGTTTGCGCTACGGGCCAAGATGGAGAGCTCCATGGTAGCATGTCCGATGCCCTTGTTGACGAAAAAGTATCCGAGTATCCTCCTCATAGTGGGCCACAGAGCCGCAGAGCATTCAGAATGAACAACTAATCGTGACCACTCAATAAATCCGACAGGCGTCATCTCCACCGCTCCCTCGTCCACGTTCGATGCGCAGGACCAGAGTTCCACGTCCTGATGGACCCAAAGGGGTGCATACATACTTGGAAACTGCGCACTTCCCCAAATGGTGGCTGCAGGGGGCCACGACCAGTAAGGCTGGATTTGGCCGAACATGTCCGCCGAAGGACTCTAGAATACGGGTTCTGTCCTGGGAGGTGGTTTGCGGAGGGTGCTATCTTGGAAATAGCTGCCGACACAGACGCAGGCCTTGACGGGTCAGTACGGGGAAGGGGTCGCTTCCGTCGGGCCATTCATTGGGGGCTAGGTTTCGCCAGACTTTGCCTCAAAAGGTCTCTGCGATGTGATCATCCTCTCCGGCAATAGTTGTAGCGACGATTATGGTGTGAGGCAACCGAGATTAGATGAGACGGAAGCATATACAACTTGAGTGACGGTGAGATTCGTATTCACACCGCCATGCCGGGCAACGCATACGGACCTTTACAGAGCCGTGCTCAAGGCACACTTTTGCTTCGGAGGCATTGAATCTCGTGATGTAGATAGGTCGTAACAGCGATGACGGTAAATGACGGGCGCAGGACCCCCAAGACGGCCGTTTGCCTCATGGCCGTGATGTGTGGGAGGTTTCTTCGCCAGGCAGCAAAGCAAAGGTGTACATGTATCCTTGGAGGACTAGACATGATCTGTGGTTGGCTCTCTGGAGGAACGACACCTGCATGAGAGAGCTGGTGTCGTGTAGGGTGGTGTGTGTCTCTGTGGCTTGCAGAATATGTGAGGCGTGAGATTTAAGATCTAAGCATGGTGACGAGCTGCGGGGGCGAAAGGTGCCACGAATCTCGGCCCCTTCCGATTACGGTATTCCTTGTCTGGAGGCTCCGACGGGCGCGGCAAGTGTGCCGAGAATGTGATGGGGATGAAGATCGGGGTGAGGCTGTTGATGAATTCTTGTTTTGTTGTTGTTGGATGGCAGTGGGTGATCTCTGGGCCGTGCTCGTGAGAACTGGGGTCTGTGTGTTAATACTGCAGAGTAAAAAGTGGTAGTACTACAAGCCGTGTACTCTAGCTTAGTTTCAAGAAGATGTAGATGAACAAATATTGCGTCCTTGACATACGAAACTTACTACAATTGCAACAGAGCCTTTGAATTCAACGTACAACAAGCTGGACTGGTTGCCCTGTCTCTGTTGGACAGCCCAAAACGTTCATGTGATGTGAGATATTCCCTCGTAAGTACGGCACCTAGCCGCGCAGTACTTGGCAGTCAACCATGCGTCTCGCTTAACTTGCAGACATAATTCCGCCGTTTCCGTCCATCTGCAGATCTATAAATTCCGCTTTACAGAGTACCTACTCTCGTAAGACGACCTGTCTAGCAGCCCTACCCTCGGCCATGACATGAGGTAATGTCATCGTAGCAAGTTGGGTGAAGTACATGATGTCACAGCCCCGTTTGGCTTCATGTAGATTTACATGTCACATTGAATGAGCTCTGTGAAATTCATGAGCCAAATCTTATATATTTATTGTAAATTTAGTCGGTCTTTTGTCTATTGCCTCACGGCTTGCGTTGCAAATTGTGGAAGCGCATCATCACATATGTAGCGAGTGACTCCAGTTCCGTAAAAGTACGTTACCACAGCATATTCAATTAGAACTCAGACTGCCTACAAAAGACCATTCGTTATAAGATACTCTTGGTTTACTATTCCACACTGCAAACAAGATCTCAGGTGGATCATTACATACAACTCAGCTTCTTTCCATGCAAGTCAACTGTCTTAAACTCCACTTAGTTTGAAGTCCATGTCACAAATCCCAACAGTGGTTGTCAGTTCCTACTTCTTGTCTTTTCTCCTTCTTTCTCTTTTGTTCCGAAAGTTAAAAACTTCCAAGCTATCGACCGACTAGTGTACCAAAGAATGGAAAGCGTTGAGACCGCAGCCCCGTCGTCGGGTCAGCCATGATGATTATCTAGCCGTTTCGCAGTTGCGCAAGCTCACATCTGAACTTTGGCGTGGCTCTGAAGTGCCTTATGGCATCTTCTGGTTTCATCAGTCGGCACTCAAGTTTATGGAGGGAGCCAAATTGTCACATTTTGCCAACAGCAGGCTCCAACCCCTTGGTCATACGGCGCAGGAACTTGCTCTGTAAACGCGCTTTTATCGTGAAGCATTTTTCTTGTCTTTGCAATAAATATAAAAGAACTCTGTTATACGCACGTGTTGAATTACAATTCATGTGTTGTAGAGGGTTGGGTTTACAAGAACTTAGTATGCAACCGCGCATCTTGAACTGAAATAGCCATATTCTCATCAGAGGTTTCATCCAGCTCAACAAACGGATACCCTCGGATCTCACAGTATTAATTGGCTTGCCGCCGTTATGTCTGTCAGAAGTTCCCGTGTCAGCTCCTCTCGATGTGTCATCTCAGGTTATACGTGCGGATTTTCAAGTTGCCATGAAACTCTAAGTAGCTAATAACCTTCTGATGTAACTGCCCAAACATTTATACCTCTCGTTCATGTGGGCTATACTCAACGTGTAAAAGGAAGGTCTATTTTGCGATCAGCTGAAAGCTCAGTGAAATGATGAGATATCAGCCACCTGTGAACCGCGTTCATTGAGTAGACCCCAGCTGGTTGTTTAGTAGTTTTCAAGCAAATTTCACGTTACATCAATCAGTCTCTCAATACAGCTAAGTCGCAATGAAGAAGTTAGATGAGCGAATAAGTGGGTTCAAGGTCTCATTGACTACTTCAAGTCTTGAGGGTCATCGCATATCGGACATGTGGTCAGAAGATGCCCCGTGAAGCAGTGGTGCTAGACCAAGCAGCGCGGGTTAGGTGCAGCTGGACTTGCGTAAGAATTAATCCTCGGAGGATCCCATTACAAAAATGATAAAACCTGGGTCGCTGCATGCCATGCTCAGACGGCCATTGATGCATGCCTTGAAGTACGCGCCACTTGGAAATACCAGCGCCTTACCGCCCGGCAGAATCTTCACCGCCCGGTAAAAAAGTTACAGCCCAGAAATTTCAATGCCTTCAACTTACCTGCCCCTCCGAGATTGGCTGCATCCGCCAGATCAATTCACAGCCTTCACCATGAAGAACCAAAAGAAGGGCAGCGGCTCTTCTTCAAGTCGCATCACCGATGCGCGATTCGCCAGCTTTGAGACCGATCCCCGGTTTCGCCTCCCCTCCAAGAAGCGCACCAAGACTACCTTGGACAAGCGATTTGCTGGCATGCTCGATGATGAAGACTTTACAGCCACAGCTAAAGTAGATCGCTACGGACGCAAGATCAAATCCGATTCAAAAAAGAAGGCCCTCCAACGGTTGTATCAACCAGAAGAAGACGAAGACGAAGATCCGAGCAAGTCAGAGGAGGACGAGAAATCGGAAGTTGATGATGACGAAGTTGTGCAACGGGAGCTTCGAGCCGCCGAAGAGAAAGAGAAAGAAAAGCCGAAGGACTACGATCCGGCCCGACATGGAGGCTTTGCTTCCTCAGAATCCGACTCTGATTCCGACGAGGACTCGGATGAGGAGGAGGAAGAGGGCGGTGTTGGTCTAGCTACAGAAGGGGAGATGCAGAAATTTCAGGACGAGCAGGTCGATGTCGAGACGGGCGAAGTTACAAATCGCATTGCTATTGTCAATTTGGACTGGGACCATGTCAAGTCCACAGATCTTATGGCCTTGTTCGCCAGTTTCCTACCTGAGAGTGAGGACGGTCGCATCCTCAAGATATCCGTCTACCCTAGTGAATTTGGCAAAGGAAGGATGCAACAAGAGGAAGTTGAGGGCCCTCCGAAGGCTCTCTTCAAGAACGATGGAAAGGACTCCGACGACAGCAGCGACGACGGAAGCGACAGCGAAGATGAAAAGATCAAAAAGGAGCTAATGCAGGAAGGTGACGACCAAGATTTTGATAGCGATGCACTTCGAGCATACCAATTAGACCGATTGAGGTACTACTACGCTGTCATGGTCTGTTCAAGTCCCAAAGCGGCACAAACGATTTACGAAGCTACGGACGGGACGGAATACCAATCGTCTTCCAATGTCATTGACTTGCGATTTATTCCCGACGATGTTACCTTTGACGACGAGCCCCGGGATGAGTGCGACAAGATTCCCGATACGTATAAACCGGTCGAGTTTGTGACCAATGCTCTGCAAAGCTCCAAAGTCAAGTTGACGTGGGACATGCACCCTGAGGAGGCATCTCGTAAGGAATCAATCAACAGAGCATTCACTGGCAGCCGGGCAAATCTCGAAGAAAACGATCTCCGAGCCTACCTCGCGAGCGACAGCGAAGATGACGGAAATGATGTAGAAGAGGTCAACGCAGAGGCCGAGGAAGATGCTGCGGACGAGCCCAAGCTATCCAAGAAAGAGCTAGCCCGCAGGAAGATGCGAGAAGCGCTGGGTCTAGCGGAAGAGGCAGCGCCCAAGAAATCAAAGGACGGCCCCGTAGGCGACATGCAAATTACATTTACATCAGCTCTATCCAACTCCAAGGCGAAGGATGCCGATCAAGAAGAAACGACAATCGAGAAGTACAAGCGGAAAGAGAAGGAACGAAAAGATAAGAAGCGACAGGCAGCCAAAGCTAAGCGTGCCGGCATTTCAGGCGAAGATGCGGATCAAGGAGAAGACGACCTTCCCAATCCCGCCGCCGATGATGACCTTGGTTTTGATGACCCCTTCTTCACCACTGAAGACACGGCCGCGCCGTCCAAAACCTCTATCCGCAAAGAAGAGCGACTCAAGAAGCGTCAAGCTCGGGAAGAAGAAGAAGCAGAATCAGCCGCCGCGAAGGCACACCTCACCAAGGTCATGGCAGAAGATTCTCTCGATAATCAAGTGGATCACCTGGATCATTTCGACATGAATGAGATTATGCGCGCCGAGAAGAAAAAGAGCAAGAAAGGCAAGAAGGGTAAAAAGGGTGCTGGGGATATTGAAGATAGAGGCGGATTACAGGAAGATTTTAGCATGGACCTTGAGGATGAGCGATTCAAGGCCGTCTTTGACAGTCATGAGTTTGCGATTGATCCTTCTAATCCCAAGTTTAAGGCCACAAGCGGTATGAAGAAGTTGTTGGAGGAAGGGAGGAAGAAGAGACGGGGAGGTGATGGCGATGACGAGCCGAGGCGGAAGAAGATTAAGAAGGGGAGGAGGTGATACTTGAGAATAGCTTTGTTGTATATACCATGATGAAAATAATGTCAATTCTTGGTGTTTGAAATTCATTTTCTGTTCTTACGAGGAGTGTGGACTGATGATGCCGTCTGTTTGGTACATCTAACCAAAGGTACAAACCGGCTCGGGAGAAGAAGATCGGGTTCCGTTTGGCAGTTTGTGTGTAGCGTGTTGGTCTCTGGAACTAGACATGAGGTATCGACCGCTGTGTTTGTACCTTGATATGTTGAGACGTTGGAATTGCATCATCGCAATGGGTGTGCCACTTAGCTTCTGCGCATGTTGTACAGCATTTGACCGACATCGTTTCCTCCTAATGTGCACCAACTCTCGACCACACCAACACGAGGTGTGTTCAAACTGTTTCATCTGATACCCGATTTGAGGACCATGGTAGCTGCATGCTTCCACCTTGATTGACTGGTAATTTCATTGTTTATCTTGTGTTTGAATGTAGTCATTTGGTCTAGGGTATGGCCGGTTTATGGGGTTTCCAGCGGACTACTCCGTCCATGGACTCAGGAATGAACTGTGCAGTATGTAACAGGCTAATTAATCTTGCGAAATTGCCATGTTGTTCTTAGTCACATATGATATTGGCACTTGACATTGACAAGGTAGGATTTGTTGTTTGTCGATATATGATGCGGTGCTGCGGGTCGACAATGCTCGGCATGCTTGAGCAAGGAGCCGGAGTAGTCGGGATTGACTCCGGACCAGTCACGAAACGTGTTGGTTCATCCTAAACCGGGATGGATTTGATGAATACGAAGATGAAAGTGAATGCAGCGATAATTCTGCACCTCTCAAGCGGCCAGTTACTACGTTTCCTTAGTGACACCGAGATGCTCTTTTGCTACACGACGTAATCTCTGCCGGTTACACGACAGAGAGTCAACGCAACGACTTTGCATCAGTCAACATCATCGACTTGGACCATGTAGAGGACGGACCATGATTCCTAGCCGATTCAACGGACCATCTTCAACGGTCTTGACCGGTTCACTGGCAGAGAGACGCACGGATCTAAAACTCCGGCGACCAGAACATTGAAAGCTTGTGGCTGCATGGGCTGACCTATCAAGAAAGCACCCCGCACGAATGTGCCACAACGACATCGAGTTGCGTCAAATGGCATTTTGACAGCCCTTCTTCATCGTCATGGAATTGTGACTTGTTGCTCTGGAGCTGACATTGCGATGCTCATGGCCTGAAAGAGCTCTGAGCGATTGTGAAAACCCAATGTACGGAGTAATGGGTCGAGAGTTAAAAGTTCAACCAGGCCGAGTTTTCATTTCGCTTGGAAATTTTTCAAATGTCTTGAAGCTTGGACGAAGAACTTCGAACGCACGCGGGAACGAGGCGAATGACTCTTGAGCCCAGTGGGTCAAGATAAGGTGTTGAGCGCTAAAGTCACCCATGTCATGTTCAATTTCGTTTCAAATGTTCTTTCTGGTGCAATATGTCCCAGTGTCACAATCGTAATGCTGATAAAATGCATCATGTGTGGCAATTGCGTAGCGCAGATCGACACTGAACCCGCATATCGGCCGGTTCTGCAACAGTTCACGCGGGGGCAAAACCAGCTCTTTTGGAAAGTCCTAATCATGTCATTGGGCTAGTCGATGCTCATTCTCTTGTTGGTTGACGTTGGCTGATGTTGGCGCACACCCATTCTGAGCCTTTGCAGCAGCCCATGTGGGTGAAAGAGGCGAATCCGTGAGGCTGGGGCAGCCTGGGAGGCTCATTCTTTGATGAAGAATGCAAGACAACCCTGCATTTGAGGGTTGATACAAAATAGATGCAACCGCGCTTGTAGAAAAGTGTGTCGGCACCTCGTAGACCGCTGTTTTGACCTTGACAGCAGCACAGCAATAAAAAGGCTTGTTGCTCCAGTTTCTGAACCCGACCTGGCCGGAATATCCATCTTCGTCCTCATCTTAAGAGAGACCAACAGCGCCGTCTTGGATGCTCGTTTCGCTACGTTTCATATTCTATTTTATACCACAAGCTGTTGGATTCGCCATGTTGGTTCGAACCTAACTCGATTTGCACCTCGGTGGTCTGACCAAGGCTTCCCAAGACTGTTCGTTGGTCGTCTGTCCGTTTGATTGCCCAGCAAACCAACCTGGATTGACCATGGAAGAAGCTTCACCAACAACTCCCCTACTCAAACGAGAGGCGCCGGATGGGACACCGCCGGCCCCAATGACAAGACTTCAACACGTGTCAACGGCAGTCATTGCGGCGCTGCACATTGTTCGCGGCGTTGCGCTTCTCGTTTGCCCTGCCATTGCCCTGTCCAGTTTCGCAGTGCCAACATCCAGCGTTGCCTTCGTCTTTACGAGCCTTCTTGGCATGAGAGATATCGTGCTAGGTGGTTTGTTGGCCCTTGCAAATCCCCATCGAATCTATGAAATACATAGAGCACTTGGCATTGCACTTTTCAGCGACTCGGTGGATACTTCTGTTTTGATATTTGTTGTTGCCTGCTCCGTCCATCTTAAAAACCCTGCTCCAGAAATTATATCTGTTGTCTTATTAGCTATACTTGAACATTTGACCCTGTGGAGCTTTGACGACGGTGAGGACGATGCCCCAAGTCCTTCTCAGCAAGCACCGGTCTATTTTGCTAGACTTGAGGACAAGAGATTACGATTGGGTATGTGGCTCGAGGACCTTAAACGGGCAGAGCAAGTCCAAGAGATCCAAGAGGTCCAAGAGGTCCAAGGAGTCTAGCAGGTACCCACGCCTTCTTGATTTGGTCCATCGGAAGTTTTGGAAAAACCCTTTATTTCCTCTGATCAGACCTTGACGGAACCCTGGCCGAGAGATCATTTCGCTGGGAGCACATTTGACAAGGGAACCAAAGTATGGGGGCATGTTAGACATGCATTGCGCCCACAGTGTTTTCTCCGCCACATGTTGGAAACAGCATGCGAGGGCGAAGTAACCTGTGCATGGAGGACGGGTCGCAATTCCGCGTGGTTGGAGAAGGAAAGCAATCAAAAGCAGGGCTGCTGTTGTGTAACGATGCACAGAGCAACCCCCAATTCCCACTTGTGGCAGAAGGAAGTCATTGACCCCCAAAAATCTCCGAATTGCTTCTTCTCGGTGGCACATCGGAGGGACGTTTTCTGATAGCCTGCAACTTTGGTAACGCGAACTGCCGGTTGAACAGACCCTGAGGCTCGGCAAATGGGCGGCCACTGCCACATGGCGTTTCGAAGGTATCAACTTGGGAACTTTATTTCAGCAAAGGGTCTTTGTGTTATGTTGGATAGGGCATCCAGGGCAGTTGCTGCAAAGAATCGTGCATATTCGTCTCTGAACACATTCATGTATTGCGGAAAAGACTGTACTTCGTGAAGGCCAAATAAACGAGATGCGTCACTCGCAGTGCCAAACAATAAATTGCGCCAAGAATTGCCCCCTGTCACCGGGTGTTGAGATGACGGCAACAAACCAGATGTGAATATTTTTGACACACTAACAGCAGAGCTCTCGATGTAGGTTTCACATCCGACTGAGCAGAGGCAAGACGAAGTAGTGGCCAACGCGGCGATAACACGATGACCAATCTGATACAGGCTACATGTCACACCGAATCGCGATTCAAAGGTGACATCTTCTTCCAATGACGCTCCTGTGCCAAGGTCTATCGTTTGCGTAAGAACAATGGTTTGGGCCAATCTGGTGAGGTCTGCCGAAATGTCACCATGCGCTTTGACAAGACACTTCCCTTAAGACTAGACCTAGATTGGTTGAGCTGAGCCAGAGACAGGCAACTTTGTACGAGCAACCGATGCACGTTGTTGACCAGATTGGATTTAGTGGAAGTGATGAGAGACTGGTTGACTGGCGAGGAGCCACAAAACGCAGCAGCGATGTTGATTCGTAGATACCCGAGACGCGAGCTCTGTCTTTCGGGTTTGTGTGTGGATGGATAAGAGGGACGATCAGTAAGCCACAAGGTAGCTCACCACTGCCCAGCGGCGGACTAAAAGGCCGCCAGCATCCCCCCTGGTTCTTTGTATGGGTTGATCATAATATTATGACTTGGCTTACTACATCCTCTGTGACGGGATCTGTGATGGATAAATGCGTGACTTAATACTTGCGATGAGTAGCGAAAGAAAGACTCTGCAAATCCGGCAACCTAGTTGGCCAGCAGCCAATCCCCTCGACCAGGCCTGGTTGATGTACGTCCACTGACGTGATTGCCAACAGAACGTTGACCCATTCGGGCTCCCACAAAGGTAAGGCTATCCTGGAGTTGATCAAGTCACAATTTCCCAGAGCCACTACGGTGGGTTATAACTGCGACCAGAACCGGCAATTGAATTTGTTCTGGTACCGGTGCAACGGTTGAACTCAATTACGGAGTACTTTGCTGACGATTGCTGTGGTGCTTCCTGGAGGCCCTGGTCCAGTCAGGCATGGACCTTGTGATTGCCAATTCAAATAATGCCTGTCAGTCCGAAAAGATGCGGGAAGAGTAGGAAAGTTCTGCACTCTGGGTTCCCTGTGTTCTGTTGAAGTTTCGCACCAGTGAAAGAGATCCAGCATACACGATTGCCCCAGATTTGTCGTTGAAGTGATGAATTCTGTCGGCTTGCGAACAAGATATCGGTAAGAAGGGTATCGATGGTGCAGCTGCATGAAGATCGTTCTTTGAAGCAAGGGACTGGTTTCTTGCAGTCGAAAGAGGATGTGATATGTGAGCAACCAACGAGACGGCTGCAAGGTGGACTAGCAACAGCCTGGCACACAGGACAAAGGAAGCCCTGAGGCCAAAGAAGCTTACTCTCCAGTGCTTGCCACCCAACAACCAACGACCAACAATGGCCGTTGTCTTCGATCGGACGGGTTGCATCGTGGAATTCATCCCGTGTCCGTGCACCGGCAGGGGCCGGCAGAGCTCTGACTCCACGACTCGTGCGTCCCAGGTCCCAAGGTCTTGGAAGCCGTAGCCTAAAATCCGTACCCACACCAATAGGTCTTTCACACATAATCTAAACCAAGGCTCATCAGCCAGAAGATAGTAGCAATATGGAAGAATATTGGCCTGTAATCCCAGGAACACGGTTCAAGCGGCGACGGTGAGAGACATTGGATATTGCGCAATGGTAAGATTAGGGTGGGAGCCAGTTGACACCTTTCCATTTCTCGGGACATGTTGGATGGAGCAGCTCGGTTGTTGTAAGAAGTATTATGCCTGTTAGGAGCTTGCCAACTCCTTGCACTGGCAGGGAGACAAAGTTTGGCTGGAGCTGGCATGTTGCTTTTTTGTTGAAATTTGCCACGACATTGCGAAAACGCCCTCCAAAGTTCCTCAACATAAACGCCAGCATTAAAACCAGAGGAACTTTTCAGAGGCTTTGACACAGTGGCGGTGACGCGTTGTAACTGCGCTTGGCAGAAGGAAAAAAAGAACGCCATCTTGCTTGTTACCTCGAGGAGGGGCTCGTCTGGAGTGACAACCTTGGCAAACAACCGCACTGGATGGCCATCAAATTATGACATCCAGTCGTAGCCGCGATACAGAGATGACAGTACGAACTTCGGAGTGGTGGGCGGCGGTTAAATTGTCCTTCCCTGGAGCTCTGTTTGTCCGGACTGTTCCCGTAATTACCTGCCCCATTGTGACCTGAGCTCCTAACCGGTGGGCTCGGACTACCAATTACGGTGGTAAGATAATGCCGAGCCATACCTAAAGCTATTATCAAAAGTTAGTCGACATCAAAGCGGATGGCGATGTCATGTTAGGACTTCTCCACGCCGGCAGTTGAGCGGCAGGTAAAGCGTACTTTTTGCTTGAGCTGGGAGTATTTTGAACGGCAAATGCACCGAACTCCCGGGCCAACCACTGGGGCAGTCAGTCAGACGACAGAAGCAGCAATTGTTGCTTTGGCCAAACCTTGGAGAGAAGAGGCGAGTAGTCGAACAGAAATGACACGCCAGCCTGAGCGCAATGTAACCAAGAGGCAGATTTTACTGTTGGAGAGCTTGCATCTGGTGACAGCTCTTCAATGCCCAGCCTCAGTCGAGGAAAGTGCGAGCCACTGAGGTGGATAATTGGCTCTTGCCAGTCTGCCCTTCCTGCACTAGCCAGACATTTCCCAACCCGACTGCCTACAACCTTGGAAGGTCAGGTCCATCAGATGGCACTTGCCCAGTGTGATAGAGCGAGACACGTGTTTTGCGGCGTGCTTGGTGCGCAAATCGGGATAAGCAAAAGCAAATGTTCCGTGATCGTCCCCAGCTGCAGCCCAAAATACGACAGATTATGTTTTTGATGCTATTGTTTCGTTTTTCCATCTTGCTAGGATGGTGTGCAGCCACGCATCGCTTTTCGACCCGCTTTGGTTTTCAGATACCGACATGGACCAAACCAGCTTTGGCCTGTTGTCGCTTCTAATCGATTCAAAAGCTCAGAAATGAAAAGCCACGGAACAAAGCCACAATGTTGTTCCTTGCTGCCGCCCGCCCGCTCCGTCTTGCCCCACCGTCGAGAACTCGAGACCCTCGTCTTCCCGGTCATTTCCCTGTCGCCTTTGCAGCTAGTTCGCTCATACCGAACCAAATAGGTATGAACCATGACTCCGGGTCTCAGCTGCCAGCGAGTCACGGGTCAGTCATGTTGTCGTCACATCACACAGGCATGGGTACCTAGGGCATGGGTACCTAGGGTATGGTATGGGTACCTACCTAGGTAGGTATGGGTGTCTGTCTGGTGGAATGGTGCGGTGCTTGTCTCCTCATCCTCTGCCGCCCTTGCGCCGTCGTGATGGTGGGCGGATTAAACAGAAAATCACAAAAGCATTTTCTGTTTACGCTGCGCTTGTATCCATGGGAAAAAGAAAAAGAAATCGCCTATGAATCGGCCGAAGTGGTGGAAATGTGATAGGTACCGCAATCTGATGGAGAAAAAGCATGTTGCCTCGCCCACTTGGCTCCTCACAAGCTTTAACGGCTGCAACAACTTGCCAAAGCCGTTTGACGGCGTGGCATCGACGACGCCCAAAAGGGGATTAGATCTGTTCATCTTTCCACCTGGCTCTGACTCTAGCTCTGTCGTCTAGCTCCAATCAGCCAGCCTCTAGTTGGGTTCCACCCCTTGCGGCACCAAGATCTGGCCCATCACACAGCGCCTAAGACCAAAGACGTGGGCGCCTCTTGGTTTGTATGGCTTGGTGGTTGATGGTGGAAAGTTATAGTGATACGCGTGGCGCCTTCAACAGGCCATCCCCGGATTCCTTGTCCAATATGAGGAGGGCTGAAGATTCCTGGACTCATGGTCGGGCGCGCCGATTTTCAATCAGTTCGAATAATATGGAGTAGAGGAGTTTGAAATTACAATGTATGCCAATGAAACCGAACTTCCGGCGAGCTCTAGAATGCCAATCAAGGAGCACCAGCTGGTCTTTTGATCATTGCTTTGGCGAGCGAAAGAATTACGGGCCTGGCTCCAGTTCTGTCTTGGGTGCCACACGACCTTGTCGGTGATCTACATTGCGGCGCCCGGAACAGGCAATCACTTCAAGGCCCTGCGTCCTTGCTTAGCTGGGGACAAAGCAAATTTGGTGCGGACGAGGACGAGGATCTAGGAGCTATGGCTGCCCCCTGGCCTGACTGGCTTTGGCTCGTTACGCAAGGACCAGAATGTCTTGCCCGCCCCATGCCCCGAATACTCGGCGCGAACATGCGGATACCAAGTGGTCCTGCGAAGATACACCCACTCAACACGTTTTTGACGGCGAGCTTGCTTTTCCCTCCTTTGAAAAAAGCAGTTCCTGATGAAATCCCAGTGATGGAGATCGGCACATTCAGCAACTTGGCTTGATGTCCACCCCCGCGATAAAGCCAGTGCCGTTCTCCTCGCACGGTCGTTCAAAGAGCCTGGTAAAACCTTCGGAGTGGCTTGCCGGCCCGTGAATGGAATCGAAGAGTATTTATCGAGTCGAGCCCCCTCCCACTCTCATCGCACATTCCCAAGGTCCAGAGTGTCTCTGCTTGACAAGATACCTCCATCAGACTCGTGGCTCTGGTGTCGACAGGCCCGGCATCGACACGCACGTCTCTTCGTTCTTTACTCTACTTTCTTAAGCTCTCTCCTCCTCACTTGCCTCCGAGGCGTGTGTGGTATACTCCTTTCCCATCTCAAGTGTTGAAAGCAGAACCGGCACCATGGGCTCAGAATTTGGTGTCACTCCCGACACCAAGCCGGAGGCCCGGCTTGACGGAGTTGGCATCTTCTGGATCGTCTTCGCCGTCTCGTGGACTCTTATTCTGATCGGTGGCATGACATTCTTGTGGACGAAGCGGGATATGCCAATTCTCAGAATTAGAGGTCTGAGTTTGTCATTTGCCGCAATAACGTTACTTCATTGTTACTGGTTTGCCGTCACTACTGGCTACGTGTACGGTGCTTTGATGCCTGAAGTGGCCGAGTTCTGGATTATGAGTATCTGGTTTCCCTTTGGCATCGCTCTCTTCCACGCCTCCAATAGTCGATTCTTGTACGTTGCCAACGCTCAAAAGAAGTACGTCAAGAAGACTGTAGATCTGGGTTGGGATGGTCAACGTCCTCGAATTCGCAAGACGCTGGTCGCCCGTTGGAAGATGCTTGCCTACACCAAAAGGGTCCTGATTCTTGTCGGCTTGGGAATGGCCGCTCACGTATGTATTAGACCATCGAAGTAAGTCAATGGACGTGTGCTAACATTTACGGATGATAGCTCTTCCTCACCATCTTCATGTTCCTCGTGTCTCGCAAGTTCCACTCAGACTTTGGCATCCCCGGAACCGAAGTCACGGGCACCCCCATGGAGCAAAAAACCCAGCAAGGTCGCGGTTGGGAATGGTAAGTCCTAGAGTCTGAAATCTCCCCCAATGAGCTTGTCACCCCAGTATGCTAACAAGTTGATTTAACCAGGTGGCCATCCATCTTCTGGCAGCTGTTCTGGGCTTGGATCGTTGCTCCCGTCATTCTGTGGCGCTCTCGAAACTTGCGCGATACCCAGGGATGGCGAACTCAGACCATTGCCTGCTGTCTGTCGGGGTAAGAAACTCCAGATATTGCAATCCTGCCGTACCTGTCGATCTTGAGTTAACAGTAACACAGTCTTCATGCGTCCCCCATGTGGCTCATTGCGCTCTATGTTCCTGGCATGGCCGCAGTCAATAACTATTGGATTCCTCCTCAGTGGTATGTACAGTTGGACCGCTCATGCACGTTGATGTTCGCTAACCACAGGATACAGGATTGCCGTTTCCATCATGATGCTCGAAATCTTTACCGTCTTCATCCCCGTCTGGGAAGTTCGAAAACAACAATCTCTCTGCCAGGAGACCCTCGACTCGATTGCTCGATGGGAGTCCCGACAGAAGTCTGTCCAGCACAGCGGGAAGTCTCTCAACTCTGGCACTTCTTCCACGTCATCATGGATGGGACGTACCAAGGCTGGCTCAGTGTCCACAACCGGTGGCAGTATCCTGACCATGGACGCGCTAGAGCATACCTTGGCCAAGAACCCTGAGCCTCTGCAGGAGTTCTCCGCTCTTCGAGATTTCTCCGGAGAGAACATTGCTTTCCTCACCCGAATCCGCGAGTGGCGTGCCCAGTATATTGTCAACGCCAACGCCAACCAGACGGTCAAGGATGAGAAGGACAGCGAGACAACATTGACACTCTCACGCGAGTGTTTCGAGAGCGCCCTGCGCATCTACATCGACTTCATCAGCAGCAACAGTGCCGAATTCCAAGTCAACCTCTCTTCACAGGATTTCAAGAACCTCCAGGCCATCTTCGAAGGCGCTGCTCGCGTCGTCTGTGGTGAATGCACCAGCCCCGACCCAGCTACCCCCTTCGCCGACGTTCCCAAGCCACAAAGCGAATCCGGAGAGACCGTCCGGTACTGGGGCGATATCCCCGAGGCTTTCAACGAGGGTGTCTTTGACGATTCGGAAATGAGCATCAAGTACCTTGTGCTCACCAACACGTGGCCCAAGTTCATCAAGGAGCGACGCTCATTCGATGGCACAAGCACCGTGGAGTCTGGTAAATAAAGAATGCAGCAAGATATCCGGCCGATCCGAGGTTATGTATTTGATGTGTTAATATCATGGGAAAGGGGAAAATTGGTACGCGCTTTTATTGTCCGATAATGTCTATCTCTTAATCGCCACGAGCGAAATATATCCATTTCATTTCTTGGGCTCGCTGTGGAGTTGAGAATTCTAGTTGCAGTGTATATATATATCTATCAAAATCAGGGTGTTGTGTACCAAATTGATGGTAATTGTGCTCTGACACATACGTGTAGTGATTGTTGTAAGAGACTTCACTCAGCAGCTGTGACATGTCCATCCAGAGCTTGAGCTTTGGTATGTCCTGAATTGTAGGGCAGATTATTCATGTCGGTACCCGTTTCGGAACCTTGACGAGGAATAAATGAGTATTGTGATCCGTCTGAGAGTTCGTGGATTACCTCGCCTATTCCCTCATAGTTGTCGATTGTGAAAATGAGGTGTGGACCGTCTGGATGTTTAGGAGCGGCGCAAAATTTTCGATACAAGTCCATCCTGTTGGTGATAAGGTCTATTACAAGTATATATTGCATGTCAAATCTCTGAGAAATATTGGGTACCTGCGCGGCAGCAAAGTCGTGAGTAGAGAATAGAGATGTTTGCGATGTTCAGCTTTACAAAGTGTAGGGTAGCCAACTTTAGTGGCATACTTCAGATTGAAGGGGAACAGCAACAGTGAGATTGTCTCCATGACTCTTCGCTCTCGAATTACGATGGCAAAGTCTCAGGTGTGCGATTATTGTTTGAGTGGTCTTTCTGCTGAATTTGAAGGAGATAACAGTCTTTATATGTGCCTGCATGGTGTTCATGAAGAGTGGAGGGAGTTGTGGATAAACGATGTGATGGAAGTTGAGATTAAGATACCAAAGAAAACTTTGATTGAGGTTACTACTTTGACGGTCGAGTAAAATTCGTCATTCTTAAAGGTACAAGTCAAGCGTCGTTATTCAGTTACTGCTTACAAAGTATCAGAGAGTTCCATTTATCACTGAACTACTAGGTACATACCCTACATAACCATCACAAAACTGTCTCAATATGAACTCGCTTTTATACCCAGGGACTTTACGCGTCATAAACACAACTCACGACATTCACCAAAGAAACCAGAACCAGCATAAGACTCACCTACCACAATGCACACAAAATGTACAAAGTTATCCATCGCATCTGAACCACGATCTCTCCAGAACACCCCAGCCCAGTCCAAAGTCCTCATCCCATGTGTCACCGGAATAAATCATATCTAACCGCGTCCTGGCAATCCGCCCAGTCACTAGCGCGTAGGAAATCAGCTCAAAGTCAAACATGCATAGGACAATCTCGGAAAGTCTGGGGGCGGGCGGCACAAGGGTAAAACCCGTGGAGAGAGCGACACCAACAAAACAACGGGGAAAGAAATAAGAAACAAAATGTCCACTTTGGGCGTGACGGTCTTGCGTTTTGAATGCCTCTTCTTTTATTTCCCCGCGTTGTCTGTACGACGGTGGTGCAAAGTGGATTGATTGTGATATTGATAGAACGAATGGGTTTCAGTCTCCGTCACTGACGGGTACATGCATGGGAGGGTTCTAGCTCCCGCATTTTTCCTTTCTTGTACGCTGGCGGGATCGGTCAGTATGCCGTTTGCTTGGTCTGTATGACGGGAGGATATGCGTATACAGCGATTGAATGGTGTTTGGTTGTAACTTGTGGTTGTTGGGTCTGGCGATAGGCTACCGGCGCAGAGGTTGCAGCTACACCAGACGGTCGGATTTGCGGCCAACCAAGCGGGTGTGAACATTTTGATGAGAGAGGTAACATTGAAGGTAACCAAGTCATGTAAACAAAAATTGACCGTTTTGTGCACAACACAAGACGTCATATGTCGTGATCTAGATCGCACAGAGCAGGGATCTAGGACTCGGATCGGGCTGCGTCCGTCAAGATTTAGATTAGTTGCGAATCGGCGCATCCCTGTCCAGAGAGCTTCAAGGGAAGAGAAACTTACTCAGTGGGTGAAGATGAGATGGGCAAATCTCCGGAGGAGTCTGTCCTTGAAACAATTTCGTGTTCTTGATATGGGTGGGCAACGGAAGAAATCTCCTCTTCTCTCTCCGTTTAATCCCCCTTGTGGTTCTAGAGCAAAAGAGTAAAAAAAAAAAGTCCCCTACCAATTAAACGCTTGATTCTCATCACAATCCTGTTCCTCCTTGTTGCAGCAAGGGACTCCCCTCCTGAGGAAAGGATATGACAGTTTGGAATCCGAAACGAGACCATGCATACCGAAACTTGGGTCTGGCTACCCTATCGCAGGGAAGAGAGACGGGCGTGTGTTGAAAAGAGTCAAGAGTCAAGACATGGTAAACGAAAAACTGCGAATAAAAAGCAACATCAGTAGGGGTAACAATCGTCAACGAGAGATAAACGCTTGACCAGCACATGATATCTTGTGGCGAGTTCTGGCATCTCCGTTGTTTACACCAGATACCTAAACAAGAAGTTTGCGACTTTTGCAGTTCCAAGCAAGACAAGGGGTGTGTGCGACCACATGATGATGATTGTAGACCCTGGACATTCGCACGTGGAGACGTGACTTGACTTTTGTTCAAATGAGTGACTTATGACCCAAGGGAGAATTGTTTCTGCAAGCCTCGAAGACACGCAGGCACGCACGCAACGTGGTAAAGCAGAATTCCCGAGGCGTCTTTCCCGAGGTACCAAATTTTTTCTTTTTGGGGTCTGGTGGTTTTGCGTCTCTCATTTTTGCCACGGGCGGCGCATTATTGTCTTGGGCGTCGCCAACGTATTAGTGTACCAGGGCGATGGAACAGCTGAAAATCCTGAATGACCTAACTTAGTTTCCCTTTGTTTATCAGGGCGAGCGAAACTGACATGGAGGCAAGGCTGCTGGGTAATGAATGTTCTTTCGCCCTGAACTTGACATGTCAGTTGGTACTTGTGAGGTTTGTACCCAATAGTTCTAGAGTTCCGAGGCTCTCGAGTTGGTTGCAGCTTGACAAGACGTGAACTGGTCAAGGCAAGGTACAAAGCCACTTGTACCAACCAGGGCATGTGTGAGTATGTGTGAGCCCACCAAGTCTTGTGTTGCGCTGGGCCATTCGCATTTCAGAGCCTCTTCATCACATATTTTGTGAGAAATCTGCGTCAATTCCAGAAGGTGCCAGTTGTGAAGATTACGGAAGGCGAGTGCATTAGTACGTGGCCTCAAGGGATGCTCAGGCTGAGGCCGTATCCAGAACAGGACACACGAGGTAACTTAATGGATTGCCATCGGGCTGCTGGAATGTCACTTGCTGAATTGTCTCTCCCTTCTCTCCCCATGTTCCATGTCCCATCTCGACCCAGGTAGGCGGGGTGCCATCAAATGATGGTCCGGTTGCTTGGCAGCTCTGCTTGAGTTGCCTTGTACGGCCATTGTTGAAGCTCTAATAAGAGACAATTTTTGATATGAACACCCATGCATCTTGAACCTGTACAGTGAAAGCGAGCCAGTTCTGCGCATGGTTCTTGCTTCATGCTTCCTGCCCGCGAGGTAGACTTACGAAACACATGGGTGAACGCTCCGTAATAGCAACCAGACAACAGTGGCCAACAGGCCAAAATGAAAAAGAGGTCTACACAAAATCCCTGGTGTGCAAAAACAGATGCCACCACAGTTACCCACATTTTCCTTGTGCTGGAGCCGAAGTGAGCGAGCATGTGTCGTGTTGGCGTTCTCCGTTTTCCAACCGTCAATATGCATGCATAGATTCATGCCACTAGAAGAGAATAGCCAACAACACACTCGCGCGCAACACACACATTGTTCATTGCCCGTATGGGGAGACGATGCAACAGGTTCCCGCTTGTCATGAGGTAAAAGTGACTCTTGTCTTCTTCCCTGGCAGGGAATTCGGAATGCCCAAAGTGGCAGGCACTGGCAGGTTGCTGTTGTCTCATGTTTTGATTCAGACGTGAGGTCGTAACGCAAAGTCTCCATCTTTATCTTCGCTGCCTTAAGGATGGCGTGTACACATGAGATGTTCCATCATTGTTGGTTCGTTCGAATACTGTACCAACCATGACGACAGCCGGCATCGGGCGCATCTCCCAAACTGCAAGTATGCAACTGCAACAGGGAAAGCATTTTGTGTCTTCCGCGGCATTTTACCACCACATCATCCCAATGCCCACCGCCCAGCCACGTGGACGAGGCTATGCCACTTTGATACCGTGATCAGCCACTGACCCTTGCGGGACAACGTCCTGCTACCATACAATGGTATGCTGGTTGGACTCTGTCCGAACCAGAATAGCCCTAGAAAGGCGTTTCTGGCTGCCCGCTCCATCTTTTCTTTTTGTTGATGCTGCCTTCTGTTACGAGGACAGGATACCCACGACGGGTTTGCCGCACTACCAAAGTACAGCGAGGCCCAAAAAAATATATCATGGCTCTGCAGCAGATGAGGAATCAGGGACAAAGAGACTGACTGATTATTAATAATTGCCCCCTAGTGCTGGCTCTGACCTTGCCTTGGCGCTGATTACGTACCTAGCTCAAGAGTCAAGACCGGTTGTCATGTTCCTCCGGCACAAACCAAGTTGCACCGGTTCTATATTGACTTAGTTAACATGTCAGTCTGGAAGGATCTAGCCAAGCCGCCAAGGTCTTCTATCAAGCTTCAATGTTCTCGCCTGCCATCCTGGTAGGTAGCTGGTGCCACTCATCTTGTCAGCCAAACTCAACTAGATTGACCAAGTCAAGTCATCATGGCGGGCGGCGGGCCGTCTCATGGCCATCTTGATCAACATCATCATGAGGCGCAATACACAGCTCAGTCTGACAGCATGGGCAAGCGGGTTTAAAAATGGTCGCTCTGTTGGTTTGACTGTAAACTAATTCAATGGCTCCATGCACATGCAGCCTCTTTTAGCTTCATGCAGCTTTTTCTTCAATGGTAAGCTGATGCAGATGGTTTGTTGTCAAGCCCCCGATTTTAGTTGCACACCACGGAGGGGGGGGGCCTTCTTCTCGAACTCGCCTCGGCCTTGGTCTTGGGCCAGACCAAACACAACAACCAGCCACACGAGTTGAACCACGAGCCAAAGGCGCTTGCGTTTTCAACACTCAACGGCCCCGCTTAGCCAGGAACTCATCCACACCTTTCCGCTTCTCTTCCGTGCCAAATGTGGTGTAGTACAGGTGTCTTTCGAACAAGTCGTCTCTGCATAAACCATCGGCTGCGCGGCAGCAATTAAGGCCATTAGCGAATAATGCAGGCCTGCGAGTTCATGTGTGAAGAAAGGATAGAAAGGACAAGGCAGAGCATAAGGCTTGGTTGGTTGATCAAACAACTCTTGTTACTTACCCCTACAAATGGCCTCTTTGGCCAATTGAAGTGCCTCCGACCCATGTGTCGTCAGTGCACTCGCAGCTGCAATTGTTTGCTGCAGCATGTCACCGTCTTCTATGAGGTCACACAGCAGGCCCCATGACAATGCCTCCTCGCTTGTAATTGGCCTACCCATTAGAATGGTTCGCATTGCCTGGCAATGAAATTTGTTAGCACTTGGTTACCCCCGATCTGCTCCCATGAACAAAGGTTCACCCCACCGGGACAGTGGTGGTAGAGACTTGTATCAAAAGAGTAGGCAGGTTGCTGGATGCTTGAGACAGGAATACGCACTCGAAACTTGCCAACTGCTGCAGTTAGTCTCTGGGTACCACCTGCACCGGGGATAAGACCACGTTTGGTTTCTGGCAGCGCAAAGTATGCAGACTTTGAGGCGAAAATGAGGTCGCACTAGATATAGACACTCCATGCATTAGCCACATGGTGGTTCTTCTGTTGTCAACATGGCGCAAACGTCCCGAATTGCCTAGCTTCGCCGGGAACGTAGGATGCTTGGCTCCTTGCAGGATTTTTTTTTGTTCTGCTTACCATCAAGGCCACTTCAAACCCTCCTCCGAGCTATTAGACGCAGAGTTCATGTAAGTTCATGTCCGGACCGTGGGGCTTGGTGCGCTTGGTGCGGGACGAAGATCCCGTCAACTCGGCTGCACTAGTAACGGAAAATGAATGGGGTAGCATCTTCTCACCGCTGGTCCATTGACAGCCGCGATCAATGGTTTGCGAACCGCGGACATCCCGACACACAAATCCTCTAGGTATCGACATGATCGGGCACCAGCGGAATCAAGGCCGGCAATATCTTTGAGATCGGCACCGGCTACAAGAGAAAGTACCAAAGGTTTGGTTGTAGTTAGAAATGCTGAACGCCAATGTAACCAAGTGGAGCGGGATGAGTGAAGTGAGACTGATGAGCAAGTGGTGAAGACACAAAAGTTGAAGTGGCTCACCTGAAAAAAAGGTGCCATTGCCGGATATGACAATGGCATGAACTGCCGGGTCAGTGGATGCGTGCCTCAGCTCCGTAAGGAACTCATCAAGCAACTGGCGTGATAAGGCGTTTCTCTTTTCGGGTCTATTAAACGTGATGAGCCTGACGCCGTCGGTAGGTGACGTGGCTTGAACGAGTCCCGATGTAGACATGTTGGTGATGGACATTTGCTTTTCTTCTGGCACAGATACAGATGTAAGTTTTGAACCTGGAAAGGTGATGATGGTGATGAATGGGTGGGAGGAGGATGGTGTGGGGGGTTCGGTATATGTAGGACCGTATACGTCTCCACGGTCTGTCTGTTTGTCTTGGATTTGGGTCGCTTTCCTCACCTGGTAGCAAATGAAAACCAACGAGCAAGCAAAGTAAACGATTGCTATCAATGGAGAAGCTGCAGCGAGTTGTAGATTTCCAACCAGCGGTAGGGGGATGGAGACAGCTTTGTAGACCTAGACAAAAGGATGTTAGTTTTGTTTGGGAAAGAAGAGCAATGCTCGTCGCGGGATGCTCAATGCGCAGAGGGCACAACGAAACAAGTATTGGGAAGCAACGACAAAGTTATTTGATGGCTGACCAAACTGGCGACGGACCTAAATGGTTTACACCAATTCAACAGCTTGGTGATAGGCGGAGGGGGCATGCTGATGCAGATAGATGGAGTCCGTCGATGGAGTCAATGGGGCCGACAAAGATGCGGGTTATACGGCGCATGTAGGTATAAAAGTGAAGATACGGCATTAGACCAGCCACCTGCAAAAATTGGAGATTGGCCAGATTTGGCCTCGGTCAATTTGCCATTGCGGATGCGTAAACAAATCTGTGAAGCAATAATCTTCAATTTTGAGAGAAAATCGAACAAGTCATTTGCGGCTGCAGAGGCGTACTTTGACATGAACGGCATCTGGGTCAAAACGGTGGACATGAGTGCCCGCCCGCAGACAGGAACAAGTTGTAAAATTGAAACTCTTCGGGTACACAAGCGACGTCAGAGTGTCCAGATGTCGGCAAAAAAGACGCTTGCTGGGATGAGAGCAATAATTGAGGACACAAGAGAGACAGTTTAATGTGATGGACTCAGGTCGCACTCACCAAAAATGCCGTCCATATTGTGGATGACGACAAGGTCTCAATCAGTCGTTTGATCAGACTGGGTTTCTCAGCCTCGAGCTTCAGAATCTTCTCCGCCTTTGCGTCGAACGTCCGGTCTAGTCATGCCAAATGTAGCTACACGTGAGCATCGCGAGCCGGGGCTACTGGGATTAATTTTCTGGAGTCACAGACAAACATGAAGTCTGACAGAAAGACAACATGGACGACATGGGACCACAGGCAATAGACAAGGGCAGGCACAAAGTGTCAACTTTGGAAGGCGGGGAAAACTTGACACGGCAGTAGTGTGTAGCGCCTTCCTTAGATGTCAATTACCAGACATGTACGGAGTACTCCGTATCGAGTCATCTGGTCTGCATCATCTCCTGCGAGCAGCGCATGTGGAAGCAGTATCAAGCAGGTCTTTGAAAGCAGGCCATTCATCCATGGCGATGATCAGGTAGGCACTTCTGTCACAGGAGGAGATGCACATACTATATGCTCTACAGGGGCAAAAAGTGTTGTATATTGCAATGACAAAGGAGCCCAGAGAGGACTGCGGACTGAGGCTGGTAGGGCAAGAAGGAAGGAGCGGGATAAAACAAAGGACCAGTTGACCTGACAATTGGAGGACATAAGTGTGCCAATCTTTCGAAAACGGCAGGCTGTTGTTGCAGGTCTTCTGGCGGCACTGGGGTAGACGGCGGGTACTTGAGTACCTACCTAGGTAGGTACCTAGGTACCTAGGTAGGTAGGTAGTCTGTGGGTTGGCGGTTGGCACCAGTTGACCAGCTGGCCACAGCTGGCAGCAGTAACTCACACTGGCTGGCAAGTCGTTTCAATGCCTGGCTACGTACCTAGTAGGTCGTCAACTTGAGACTACTCGAAAAACCAGGCACCGAACGGTGGACAACAATAACTGCCAAGTTAATGGGATTGGATGCAGCCGTTCGATTCAAACGGGCAAAACAATACATTGGATCTCCTCTTGAATGCACAGGGCGGGATTTGACGTGCAGCAATCAAAAAGCCCGCTGGCCACAAACCATGAAATAACAAGACTAAACGTCCGATTGTGCCCAGTACCTGTAGTTGCATTGTCATGCCAGGCTGGTCGGTCCATTCAATGTTGCGGGCTGTACTCCGTACCTTCCTAGGCAGACATTGGACCAAACCAGACAAGACCCCGGCCACTTGCAGCAGACGCATCCAGACTTTGCTGTTGTTCTCCTCATCACCCTGCCTGACGCACCAACACACAATCATCTATCACTTCATTTATATCTGCCAATGGCGAAACTTCTTTCTTGCTAAACATAGACTATCCCAACAGATCCGTGTGGCAGCCCTCATCCGCAAACTTTCTTTCGTCTGAGTTAACTTACGCCGGACCTGCATTGCTCGTTCCACAGACCACGGGTTTGGAGGGGCCGGCGGCTCAGGAACAGACACAAGATGACGACTAAAATGTTGAGGGTGTCATGATGATTGCGGCCGGCCGACAGAAGAAGGGACACAAACGCTTCTACTACTGCATGCCCCGTTTTTACGGCGACGGCGACCTCGAATTACCCACCAGACGGGCTTCTCAATATTCCATGTGTCTGGGTAGAAACCCGGAAGAAGAAAGCAAGACAAAGCCGAGTCACAACAGAGTTGGAGCCAAGCCTTCGAGCACCACATTTACAATCAGGCCATCAAGGGTCACTAGACCGAGCAAGGGCCAAATTCAAGGGTTAACCAGATAACCGAAACAGTCTCTGACATGATTGCTCGACTCAGCATCCACGCTGACTGTACAGTATGCTACAAGCGCCAAAGCCACGTTGATCGGCCGATTGACCTGCCATAACTCATTCTTCAGCACATAGACAAGAGAGATCATGCAGGCTTGGCGCCACGCATGCCTCAACTGCTCGTTGCGCATCGCTACTGTCTTTCAACACTCCATCCCACGCACATCCTAAACGTATGTGCATATGTAATCAACGCAAAAATCTGCACTCTTCGAGGCTCGCATGTACGCCAATCCTCGCCGTCCGCTCCCAACGCAAATCTGGATACAATCTCAACCCATCAATGGTGGCTAAATGCTTCAGCTATTGTGGTACCGGCCGAGTGGACCTCACGGCCACTGGTTCCTTCAATAAGCCACACCCATCCCTGCCTGTCTACCCGGAATCGTGGTGTTCTGGTGCTGGTGTTGGTGGTGTGTGGGGGGTTTGTGCAACTGAATGAGACTTGAAGACTCTCTTGTGCGATGCGGAACAGCCGCCATGGGCAAGGAAGGCGACGCACACCAAGAAGCAGCCAGGCTGGACCTCGTCCGCATCTGCAATATGACATGGATACTTCCGGCCATGTCTGGACGAGAACCACCCTATCCCACATGAGCGTACCATACCGAGATTCTCCATCCATGGGCAGACCATTCTTTTACCCCTCCATTCGTTCACCCATCCCGAGCGATTTGGCGGAGCAAGGCTAACTTGAGATACCTGCCTGTCTCACCGCGAAGAGACTGCGTGATCGAGTTTTGTGAACTATCGACTGGACAAGCACCCTTGTCAAGTTATGAGTCTTGTTACGCCCTCTACTTTTGGCCGAAGTATCCATCTCTGCTTACCCATTTGGGACCTTGGGTTGTTAGCATTGGAATTCTACACGGGGATTGCATGTCCGCCTACACTAATTTTCCATTCGGCCAGAGGGCCGTGGTTTTAGGCTCACCCCGCCGACTTGGACATGGTCGCACCCCCCTCCGGATCTTGGACGAGATAATTATCTCAAGTCCTTTTGAGCTGCCCACAAAGAATCAACCCATTTTCTGCCATCAGTTGTATGAGAGACAAAGCCGACTCCATATAGAACGTCGTGGTTTACGAGAGAATGCCAAATGCTTCTCTGTGCTAATTTGGGAGGATTTTATACTATTTCTAGGTCTTCCAAAGTATGGGCGGCGGCTGAATAAGACAAACAAACAAACAACCCTCGCCAAAGCAACAAAACGTTGTGCTTGAGCCTGAACTGAACAAACGCAACGACTTACGATTCGGATTCCTTAAAAAAAAAAAAAAAAAAAAAAAAGGGAGAAGAAGAAGAAGAAGAAGACGGAGTGAAAAAATTGCTAACCAAGTAACAAATTCCATCCCAGGTCGAGCACCCGCGGGGGGCCTGCACGAATAGCACAAGCCTCTTTGCTTGCTGAGGGGGGCGTGTACCCATTGAGGAATTATGGTCCAACTTGCCCTTCAGTCTGCATTATTTTTGAGGTGTACGATCGGTCCTCTACGGCTACTCATTTTCTATGCTCACGGCTCCAAGAAATTGTCGGTAGCCATTTTGGACCCATGTGTGTCCATGCTCCCTGGGTTCAACTGATTCATTTGGCCACAAAACGGTTACCCCGGTCCAACGACATGCGTACTCATGTATTATGTAGCTTCTCCGTCTGCGGGCCCAACACAATGTACCAGCCTAGGATCCGAGATGCAAGTATTCTCACCCAGCAGCTTCCCACAGCCTTCCTCAATGGCCCGTCGATATGACCGAGTTGCCCGGGGACATGGAGGTTGTGCCCTTGGTGAGGAGAACCATGGCAAACGAGCTCAGGGAATGTGTCCAAAACTATATAAAGGGCCGCTTCCACAATCTGTCACCTGGATGAAAGGTAGAAGTTCAAGGTTCTTTCTCTATATTCCTATTCCCCTACTCCACTTTAGAGTTGCCCTCAGTCGTCAACATGAACGACTCTAGGAAATCTCACACCTCTACCCTACCCACAGCCGACTTCACTCATGGTGAAGCAGTATACTGTCCTTTCTCTACAGTCACTGCTGCTTTCTTTCACCATGCTTGTGTCATTCCCTCTGTCAAAGCCATCAGGGATCTCTCTACTGACACAGAAAGAGTGCTCACATACCGGGAGCTAGCTATTCATGTCCAATCACTTGCAAGTCGTCTTCGAAGATTGGGCGTCGGCCCTCACCAATCCGTCCCACTAGTCGTCAAGCGAGGGGCTGAGATGGTGATTGGTATATTAGCTATTCTGTCATGTGGTGCACAATACGTTCCCCTTGATGGTGGCGTGGTTCCCGATTCTACTATCAAGTATGTTGCAGAACAATGTGGCGGACAAAACGTTCTCTGCATCTCATCCACCGAAGATCGCATCCGAAAGCTTCTGCCCGAACTCAGCCCTATAGTTATTGAGCAAACAAAAATCCCAGATGACGAGGATATCGCACCGGATGCTTGGATTGATCTTGCATCGCCTGATGCAGGATGCTACGTTATCTACACATCTGGTTCGTCCTATGCTTATACTCGGTTCTGAACCTCGTTGTCACTTTTCGTAGAATGGCTACTGAATCATTCTCAGGAACTACCGGAAAGCCAAAAGGTGTCGATGTTACGCACAAAAATGTCACCAACTTGGTGTGTCTGTCTCCCGGAGGTTTGGGTGTCCAGCCGGGAATGTCTGTTGGCCAAGTTCTCAACATCAGCTTCGATATGGGTACGTTTTGTTGCCTGCTTGTAGTAGCAGGTTAACTTGTTCAAATGCAGAACCAACATGCTGACTGCTGCTGTAGCGGCTTGGGAAATCTTTTCCTGTCTGTGTAATGGTGGCACTCTTATTCTGAGAGGTTCAAACTGGGAACCAACAATACGCGAGGTAAGTGCTCGGCAAGACCACAGGTGTCAACGGATTTATTTGTTTGCATTTCCCCTTTTTCGCTGACAGAGATGGCTTCTCCTTACAGCTCGATGTCCTCATTTGTACCCCAACCATCTTATCAAAGTATCATCCCAAGCTGTATCCCAAGATCAAGACTGTTGCCACCGCTGGAGAACCGACTTCGCAGGATCTTGCCGACCTCTGGGCAACACACGCAACGTACTGGAACTGTTGCGGGCCCACCGAAACAACCATTGTAAATACAATGTCGAAGCATGTCGCTGGTGAACCTATTTCCATTGGCCGGCCGACCCCCAACAACTCGGTTTACATTTTAGACAAAGACGGCCGACCCGTTCCCTTGGGTGTGGCTGGTGTGATGTGGGCAGGCGGCCACGGCGTAACTCGTGGCTACGTGGGTCTTGAATCCAAGACAAAGGAGACTTACATTCCAGATCCATTTGCGAACGATGGGTAAGAAGAGACTGGAATAATCCACACGATTGGCATGAGGGAAGGCCGCTAATGAGATGTCTCACTTATATAGATCGAACATGTATTGCACGGGCGACCTCGGGAGGTGGAGAGCTGATGGTAATATTGACATCCTCGGCCGAGTCGATGATCAGGTCAAGGTCAAGGTATGCAAATAAGAGATTAACAAGGCGACAGTCATACAATCGACACGTTCCAAAACTAACATGTATCTCCCAATTTTTTTAGGGCTTCCGAGTGGAACTTGACGGCATCTCAACTTCATTGGCTTCCGCCCCTGGAGTAACCCGCGCAGCAACACTTCTGATCAAGGGAGACATACATGGGTTCACAACCCCATTAGGGCAAGATGTGGAATCGATCCTCGCTCACACGAGAAAATCGCAGCCCTACTACGCCATTCCGTCCAAGATTCACCAACTCGAAGTGTTCCCGACCACGGCAAATGGCAAGATTGACAAGAACGCACTGCGTCTTATGGCAGTTGCACCTGAGCCAATCGAAAAGGCAGAAAACTACGACGTGGAAGCAGCCATCGGTAGCGACCAGAGTACCCTGGCCGAGGTTAGATCAGTATCCTCGTCCTCTACCTTTACAGTTTCGGAAGGGGAGAAGCTCGACCTCACAAGGGAGATCCCAGACAAGAAACTCCCCAAACATTTACGAGGCTTCCGACATCGCATTGCTATTGTTTACCGATCTCTTTTTAGTATTATTGGGCTTCTCAATGTCGGTGCCCTCATCGCCCTACTTTTGGTAAATGCAGAACCAGAATGGTTGGCCACTCTCACTGCCGCCAACTTGGTGCTTGCGGTGTTGGTCCGTCAGGACGTGGTCATCAACATTCTATATACAATTACCTGCTCTCTTCCCAAATCCGCGCCTCTCTGGATGAGGAAGCGTTTTGCAAAGATTTACCATCTTGGTGGCCTCCATTCCGGCGCTGGAGTGTGCGCTACCTCGTGGCTTCTCGGATCCACATTCCGGTCAACAGTTGCGTATACGCAAAACAAGACGAATGACTCGATTGCAACTCTGGTGGTTTCATGGATGTTGTGTGTTATATGCTGCGGCTTGGTTGGATTTGCCTATCCTACATTCCGGAAGAAGTACCATGACCAGTTTGAGCGGATCCATCGGTTCGTTGGCTGGACGGCCCTGGCTCTATTTTGGGTGCGAACCATGTTGTCGGTCCGCGACGTTACACCTGCCGGTGAAGACTTTGGTCTTGCGTTGGTCAAAACACCAGGATTTTGGATGCTTGGTGTGGCCACCTGCAGCATTGCCTCGTCTTGGTTCTGGTTGCGCAAGGTCCCTGTCAATGCCGTTCCGCTCTCTGATCACGCCATAGTTCTGTCGTTTGACTACACAGTTCCCGTCAACGGCAGCTTCACGCGCATTTCGAAAAGACCACTTCTTGAGTGGCACTCTTTTGCTACCATTCCGGCCTCAGAACCTACAATGATTGCGGACAAGCCTGGGTACTCTCTCGTCGTTTCAAACGCTGGTGACTGGACAAAGGATTGTATCCGCAACCCGCCTACCCAGCTGTGGGTGCGCGGCCTACCAACCTGCGGCGTAATGAGAATTGCTACATTGTTTAATCGTATTGTCATCATCGCCACCGGCTCTGGAATTGGCCCGTTACTCGGCCACATTGGCCAACCCAGTTGCCCAACCCAGCTCATTTGGTCGACTCCTAATCCCGAGAAGACATTTGGAAAGAAGGTTCTCGACACCATTTATGGATCTATTCCAGATGCAGTCATTCACGATACGAAGCAAAAAGGTCGCCCAGACTTGGTAAAGATGGGCTATAATTTGGTTAAAGACTTTCGAGCCGAAGCTGTAATTATTATTGCTAATGAAAAGATTACCAAGAAGGTAGTCTACGGTCTCGAAACTCGGGGGGTTCCCGCTTATGGCGCCATCTGGGACAGTTAAGATACCGCGCTGCGCTCACATTTTCGACGTCATTTGCAAGATTTCTTTGTCGCAAACTTGCTTTTGTTTGATACCCTATCACTCTCTGTATACTTTCCTATGTTGGAGCGGAATGGAGCGGTTGGTGGCTGAGGCCCAAGCAATCTGGCCTCTCTCGTTTTTTTTTTGTTTTTTGTTATCATCTGTGCGGCATGGTGCATGAAGCTCGGGGAGAAGCTTTGATGATTTTGACATGGGAGGCAAACTGCGTTGCTTTTTTTTTTCTTTTCTTATTCTGCAATTTCTTTGCTTCTCTTTTCTTTTCTGGCCTCATTGGTATGTGTGTCAGAGTTGTCTGTTCCGGCGTGTTTAGCATCAGGAAGTCCGTTAACCAGCCACAGCGGCAAAGTCTTTTGTATACGGGAGTCATTGCCTTCTTGGCAATTTCATATTAAAGTTGTTTACCTCCAGTTTATCTTGGCAGTCGTGGTCATTGCGTGGTGACATGTCTGGTCTGGTCTGGTCTGGTCGGTAGATGCCAGATCTGGATATCTGGATATCTGGATCTAATCTGCATTTAAATCGAATCGAACGGAAGCGGCCCCACGCATCCCGGATGCGAGTGGGTCCCGGCCCGTTTGTGGGTCACAGCCCTCCCGTTGGTTGACACGCGACGCCGGGTCCGCGTTGTGCATGAAAAATCGTAAATCGCATGTATGAACTTGACCAGTTTGAGTATCCACACCCACCAACCCGTCAAACCGGTGCCAGGAAAAGAAAGTTCCCGTACATGAAGACGGCGGCTAGCCGCAGCAAAGAGGGTGTGACTGACTTGACTGGAAGAGATTCGTGGCGCGTGGGATTATGCATGTTTGCCCTATGGCCCTACTCTGCTGCAAGCCACCTTCACTTTCGGCAAGACGTCGCTCAACGGGAGGTTCCATCGGGCAAACCCTATTTTATACTTGTTCGTACAGTCATCGGCTTTAAATTGTACATCATGTCCCGTCACAGTGGTGCTAAGGAGCGGGTTGCTGCTCTCGATAGGTTTTGCAGCAGAAAGTTGACGGTTGGTCTGTCACTGCCGATGTGTTAGTCGTAGCTTAAGTATGCCGACAGTCCGTTTATGTGCCACTTGCACGCGTGTTGGGCGTACAACGGCAAGTGTAACATACGTGTCTTGAAAGGCATGCAAGTCTATCCCGAGTTTTAGATGCTCCTCTGCAGCCTCGCACGGCGTCGGGACGAGCGTCACGTCTGACGCTGTAACCCACGAGAGTTGTGTGTAGTGGCGCCGGGAGTCGGAGCCGTTGTGGCTTTTTCGTGATGTGCATGTGGATGTTACGACGGCGATGTAGTGTAATAGTCTTGTTAGTTTGGGTTTTTTGTGCGGCGGGAGATCCGGTCGGTCTGCCCGTTGGGACTGGAGGTGGCTGTGGAAAGACATGGTTTTATGGAAAGATGGTGAGGGAAGAAAGCGTGGGAAGAGTCGCTGGCTTTATAATCTACGAGGTGAGTTTGTTGTATGTTTCTAGAGGTTCGATTTTGCTAATTTGTTGGTTCATGGTCGAGATGGTGTCCGGGCTGATGGATCTGGGATTGCGAGTTTGGCTACTAACGTGCTGGGCTGGGTAATTTGCTAGATGTGTAGTATCGGAGCGGCCGCTGTGTATGGTTCTTTGCGGGATACTACACAGACTGCAAACAGAGCGGGCTTACGTTCGAGTAGTTAGTTGGCAAACTTGCACTGCGCGATGCAAGAGGTTGTATGTGCTTGTGAAGACAATGAGGCAATGCGGCGGCGGGTCAATGTGGTGTTTGTATTGCAACCAAGGATGTTGTTCTGGGATAGGATGAGAATGAGAAAAAGAAACGCTGTTGTTGAGTCGACAGGTGTTATGTTGGTTGGACTCTTCATGCTGTCATGCATGAGTTGCGCCATCTCCGGAGCCGTTGTCTGCAGTGTATCGGACCCGGATACCAAGGACGGGACGGATTCACAGCATCTGTATCCGAATGTAGGGATGTCTACGTGTACCTTAACCTCGTGACAGTTAGACCTATGAGTTGTACAAGTTTAGCAACAATAGCTTTGTTGACTTGTGTCCCATGCACGGATAGTACTTGAAACTGTAACGGTCTACAGGACGAGGATCTGTATCTTGTAGACAAGCGGTCCCATTTGTTCTAGGAAGCCAAGGGAATCTATTGTCTCGACAACACTAATTAACAGACCTTCCAGAACACATGAACCAGTCCCTGTCCATGCTCAGAAAACTCCAACACTAATATACAGAACAAGACCAATCCCAGAACGCCTACAAACTAAACGGTTTGTCGCTTACTCAACAAACATAGTTCCTACCAATGAAACAAACAACCCATGTCCGTGGACCCTGTCCCCATATCCCCCGTAACTCATCTATTATAGGAAATTATCACAACTCATTGCCACGGTATTCCCACAACGGCACCTCATCTCACGCAGCATGCACGTCAGCCCACGTAATCGCACAACCGCATCGCTTGTAAGCGGACCACAAACCGTCCTCTGCATAGCCCCAGTACAGTTCCACACTGCTTTTTCCATCATAACCACGAGATACACCATAATCGGATCTACATGCTGCTTCAAGCGAAATGTCTTGCCTGCGGACCTGTCGGTCTTCGGGGCGGCCGCTGTCCATCCTACGGTGCGGGTAGGAAACTCGGCAGTTGCAGGGTTTATGGTTTCCAGCGGGAGAAAGATGTGATTTGTTGTTGTGATGGAGTTGGTTGTGGTTCTTTTTCTGGGCCGGAAGTGTTGTATGTTGTTTGGTTGCACGGTTTACGGCTAGGTGTAATACGGCATTGTCAATCGGGGATAAGCTTGAATTAGGAGAATAAAGCATCTCGTGCAAGTTTACCTACATATTTACGGTTATCATTGACAAGTACTATACCCTTCTATTTGGGATGTCATGACATGAAGAAGCCACATGTCAGCAATATCGATTCTGGCTTTCCACAAAAAGATATCACATTTCCCCCGCATCTCATCCAGAGTATTAGCTAGATTGAGGCGTTTGATTGGTTGTGAGTGCTGCTGACATGCTCGTGGCTATACCCTTGGCTCAACGCTGCTGCTGGAGCATCGTCATAAATGACAGATTCTCAACCCGGGGAAACTATTGTCACAGGCCGCATATTGACATGTTGCCAGTTGCGCCGAGTTGCAGAATTGCTTGCCTCGCCTGGCGAGCAAAGTCCATCAACCACTCCCCAACTTGGTACGCCACGCTTTCAGATATACAAGCAACGCTAAACTCGCGGCAATTCTAACAACCTCAACCTTGTACAGATGTGCATGTATCTCATCCACTTTCAAAACTATAATCTGCATGAATGCAAGCTTCGTTCATCACGAGAACCTCCAACAAACACCCCGCACTCTAAACCGACGCCAGTATCCATCACCATCTCCAGCACCCCTCAGTGATCATCCTCAACATGTCACTACCCAAGCACCTCTCCACCCGAAAAGGGCAAACCAAACGCTCAGTCTAGTCCATTCATGTCCTCGTCAAGCACCGAAGTAGGTCGGACGACACCCTCACCGACGCAGCAGGCCCAACAACCACGTTCATGCACCTCTAATATATTGGGCTTCGCACAGGGCGTGTGCATTTTACCTGTCATGCCATGCCGGCTCTTGACCCGTTCGTGGCTCCGAATTCGGGTTTGTCGATGGACTCGTTTGGGCGATGATCGTCGACACGCTTGTGTGCAGGGGTGCCTGTTCTGTTTGTGGAAAAGGCGGTCACAGCATCCGGGCGGAAAGCATTGAGTTTTTGGAGATACATGCCGCTGAGGTAGTGACTTGATGGGATTGTCACTGCTGGATGGCGTGGATTGAAGGTGTGTGTCTTTTCATGATGACAAGTACCGACGCTAGGATGTGTTCCCGACAGTGTGGCTCGGCGTGGTGACAGTAGTTGAGCTGTAGTAGATCTTGGCTCTTTTAAACGTCTGGTGTGGTGGGAGTGTTTGTGATTGTGTCGATTGGATGGTGTTGTGAGGATTGTCACGATAGATAAGGACGAGTTGGCAGCTGAGCATCGCGATTTGCCGTGTTGAGTTGGGACTGAAAGTTACAAGTCAGATTTGAGCCCGGGCAGTTTATTCCGCCGACATGTAGAGGGTATAGCTAGCTTGCTTGGTCTTGATACCCACCTTCAGGCTAGAGCTTCGATTTCAGTTCTCTCAGGCCGGTAGGTCCAGCCTACTATTGCGTTTTCGAGTTTGGCAAAGTGTTGTGTCGTGAGGAGAGCTTGGCCTGGTTTGGTGTTGCGAGGTTTTGAAGGACAACCAGGTAGCTAGCTTGTCTTATCGTATACGTAAGGCCAACTTCTCCGTTTCCAACTCGCATGAAAACAACTTCGGCCGTTCCATTGTGCGATAGCAGCCAGAGCTGTCACTAAACCAGATGTAAAATAAAGACTTGCTCGAGTGAATCAATTGATGACCAGGTAGATGCAATACGGCATCGGGTGTCAAATTGCTGACCGACCACAAGCAATAGTGGAGCACGTTGCGTTTGATGGCCAATAACATCACAAGTAAATCATCCGGGAGTCAATTAAACTCCGATGTCCGATTACAACCTGTGCTATCATCATCATCCAACTTCATATTTTCCATTGATGGGATAACAATCGAGTACTGTTGCTGGCCTGCGAATCCATTCAAAGAACTACTTCTGTCAAGCGTCATGTAGAGCATCCTGATACCCAACTCTCGAAAATCCACATACTCAGAACCGCACCCGCAATGAACAAGTCCGCAATGAGCACATCTGCAAGCTCAAATGCGCCAAACCCGGCGCATCAAGAGTCCTCGACCCCCAAATCCCGAGCATGCAATAACTGCGCTCGGCTAAAAATGAAGTGTCGATGGCCAGAAGATGACTCAGGAGACACCACGAGTTGTACAAGGTAAACATCCTCCGTCTTCGAGATACCATCAATGGACTCACGGATATAGATGCTCCCGAATGAACATAACATGCGATGTACCTGCGCGATCCCAGCGCCGAAAAAGGGGCAAATCCACGTAAGCTACTTACTGATAACTATAAAACCTTATACTCACCATCCAAATAGTCGTGTTGCCCAGCTCGAGCAAAAGATAGACGGGATAATGTCCTTTCTCGCCAAGAATCAACAAGTTCAGCCGACGGGCCCATCTCCTATGACGCCAGAAAGCCAATTCACCTGTCAAACTAGTCCCCGTGCTCCGGTCCAAGAAACACCGCAATCACACGGCATCCCGCGTTCAACAAGATCCAAGAACCAGGCAATCTTTCAACTCGTCCCCGGCTTTCAGTTAACCGCCCAAGAAGCAGCAAACTACCTATCCATATACACTACAGAATACGCACCCAACTTCCCCTTTGTCCTTATCCCTTCTACCATGAACCCACACAGTCTACACGCCGAAAGCCCCGGGTTATTCTGGGCCATCATGACGGCGATAGCCCCCCAGTCATTCACCCTCCAACAGGATGTCAAGACATGGTTTCGGCAATACATAGCCGAGCACATGATTGTTCGACAGGAGAAGAGCCTGCACCTCCTGCAAGCGATTCTCATACATCTAGCATGGTTCGTCTCCCGCTCGTCTTGCTCCCAGCTTAACTAACACATGTCAAGGGGCGACTTTCACTTCTACATCAATTCCGAAGCAACCAACTTTCTTCAATTAGCATTCGCTCTAGTCATGGACTTAAGGCTCGACAAGTCCCCCGAATCCAGCGCAGCTACAGTCCGCTCCCTCCTCGGCGAGGCGTGGACGGCACTTCATCAAGGCATTCCGTATAGACTGGGCGTCCCGCACACGTTGGACGACAAACGAGCTGTCCTGGGCTTCTACCACCTCTCATCACTGTAAGTCAATCACGATAAGAATCAGCTAGTAAACATATCTGACAAGCGCAGAGTCTCCTCATTGTTTAAGCGAGGCCCCCAATTCTCATGGACACCTTACCTCTCACGGTGCTGCGATTCCCTCATCGACGCCCGCGAACACGAATCAGATTTCCATCTCGTCGCCCTCGTCAAACTACAACGCATCGCTGACCGAGCGTACAGCATCCTCCCCACGCCAGGGGGCATGACACGAGATACTTGCACCTACAGAGCCGCTCTCGACATGGCCATAAACCAAGTTCGTCACGAACTAGACGCCTTTGTCGCCCTGCAACCGGACATAGTCAAGCAAAACAGTAAGCACATCCAATTCCACCTACCAAATTCGCTGACCAACATCTCCAGAAATCTTCTCCTCCTGCTACCGCGTCCTAATAATGCGCCTCTACGAACCAGCGCTCGTCATGAAGACCCCTCCCCTGAGTGACTCGGACTCTCTCATAAGCGAGCCTTTTCTCCGCGCCGACGCACTAGGAAACTGTCTCGAGTCTTCGAGAGAATCATTTGCTGCCCTACTATCCATACCGTCTGTCCAATTATCCCAGTTACCTCTGACGGGAACTGCGCTTCTGGCGTTCACAATCGTCACGAGCTGTCGCCTCATGTTTCTGGACACATTGCCGGATTGGCAGCCTGAAGTAGCGAGAAAGAGGCTAGACCTCGGAGCGGCATTGGGAGGGGTGGCAGATAATTTTGCAGTCGCGGACAGATGGGCAGTAGAGAAGAATCGGAAGAGGAGGCTCAAGGAGGATTGTGACAACAGGGGGTGTCATTACACGAGTAGACTGAGGTGGATTCGGCAGTGGTATTTATCTAAGACTGGGGGCCAAGATGTCCAACCTCAATCTGAAGAAAATGCAGACGAGCAAGTCAGGTACCAATGGACAATGCGGCTTGGCCAGATGTGAGGCTGGATTTTGAGTTTTGGCCCGATTTGATGTCCATGTCTGACTTGGGGATGCCGTCATTTCCAGGCAGTTCATGGAATGGTATTTAGAATCAAAAATAATGTTGAAAAGTATATTGAAGAGTACATCACGTCAAAGCAACCATATCCATTACGCCTCGTGGTATCATGACAAAGTATGCTCAAGGACCATGCCTATAATCCGAAAATGGCAATATGCCAACCTTGACCCCATCCTGCCAGGCCCTAAATCCCCGGCTGTATAAATGCACCACCACCAAAGCAAACATTACGACGCAGGCTTCCCAAATACTTAACGCTGGTGTGTATCTGGATGCCATAATTTTTGTTGCATCATAGCCTGTGCATTGGTCGGCACAGCTTGCCTGCGATCCGGTTCATCATACGGATTGCCATGCGCTTGCGCTATTCCAATCCCACTCGGGTCCTGGTGGTGTTGATACTGATGAGGTTGATTCACCCTATAGGTGTCTTCATATGGCGAAGGTTCCCTTTGAGGCCTTGGTGGTGCGGTATATGAATGAGCTTCTGGGTTTGGCTGGGCATTATCCATCAAACCGGCCCTTTCTTCAACCCCCATCACCCCAGTGGCGTGATATGATGGTGCTTGCAGGGCGGCATTATGTCCATATCCTTGCATCGCAGGCCTGTATTCGTCGTACTCGGTGTCGGGGGCAACAACAGCAGGCCGCATGCGATCGTACGAACTTCCACCTTCTTTGTTGTCAGGCAAATTATCCATATCGAGGCCTTCGCCATGATTCAGCCGATAACTGATGTCATCCTTGCGGCGCTTGACTCCACAGAATAGCCATCGCATGCCTCGGCCAAATGCCTTGATAAAATCCCACAAGTTGAGTGCATCAAAGATCGCCATGAAACCCATGAAACCACCCGCAGGTGGTTGACGCTCGTTCTCGACGGAAGGAGAGCCCTTGTCAGCGTCAGGTACTGGGTAGAACGTCCTTGGTGCGCCTGCCCTATACGGCGAGTATGGGAACGCCCAGAGATGGAGGATCGCAAACATGGCCATTTCGACGCAGAGGAGTAAGGCCGGGATACCGACTTTGAGATCGGGATATGCGATAACTTCATTTGGGTGAACAATCTTGAGCGTCGATGTACCAACTGAGATGGCTGACGCTTGCCAAAAGGACAGAAACACAACCAATTTGATAGCGACAATTTTGACGAAAAGTTTGTATTCGGCGAGTGCTTCTTTGAGTTGAACGTAAAACTGGATAAGGCAGTACATGGCGATGGTAACCGCAACCGCATTGAGCACAATTATCTGAAGATGTTAGTACAGTGGCTTCAACGCCAGGAAGGTCCGTATCGAAAATACATACCCAAATATGACCAAAAACTGGACTGTTAGAACTTTCGCAATACCTTTCAAAGTATTGCGATACAACTGCGGATATCGTCATGGTAACACGAATGAAACAGTAGTGGTAGACACCAATCCAAATAATATTAAACCAAGTCAGGCCGCTCTTCGGTGTTCTCCAAATGCCACGCTGGCCACCACAGCATTTGGCGAACCAATTAATCGGCAGGACCCATGGCTTGATAGGCCGCAATTCGCGAAAGAATTCTTTTTGACTGTGTAGATCCGGCGCAACGTAGTGGCAAAGTAGGGCGAAGAACGAGGCAATGGCGAAGGCTTCGTAGCAATCCGAGATGACTTGGAAGTAGATGGCATGCCAATACCACTGCAATTGCAAATATGAAGAAATGGCATACACAGGGACCATAAAAAGAATACGAATGATACTAAAAAAGGCTGGGGTTAGAAAACAAAATAAAATGCCAGTGCTTAGGCGCCAGGTCACATACTATCGCTGCTCACGAGGTTGTGTGTAGTGCAGAGCATGCATCCAAATTAGATACAAACTCAGAACTGTGGCAATGAGTGTGCATGATGCGGCAATGATTCGGGCAAGATCATGAAAGTTGAGAGGCCCGACTAGTAAACGCTCTGAGCCGGGAGATACTGCATGATGGTGTTAGTATTGGGTGGAATAGCTTGATCGCTGTTCCAGTAACAATGTCAAGCAATGTGCAAATCCATGGCATCTGCAGCAGAGCCTTGGAATTCACAACAAAGTTGCATAGGCGAAACGTACTTCTCATATCCTCCAGCGTGGAGTTGCAAGTCAGATTCATCATGGTTGCAGCACACGGCTGTGGCGTTCTCTTGGCAGACCGTTCTTCTTGGCCCTCCAGGGGCAACGAATATCGAAGGCTCAATCAAAAGGAGGGGCGAAAAAAGTGGTGAGAAGGCGATTTAAATATGTGCCATAGACGTTTTTAAGCTCGTCGATATAGTCCAGACATTGAGTGGTGCGCAGGTCATTCGTGGGCGGAAAGTTCGGTTGGTAGACCGTCACAAATGTTCTGGTCAAACGACTCGGCACGGGATTATCGCGGCTCTGCTTGCGGTAGCAAGTGTCTGGTTCTAGTAATGTTTTGCGTTTGCCGAAATTACGTGTCAATATTCTGACCACGAAATGCTCGCCCAGGCTTGTCAAGCGGGTGGGAAGAGAGGCTATATGTCGTTGCTTTCGAGAATGGCGTACAAATGTCTCGGCCGTGTCGTAAGGTCGGAATCGAGGAAAGCACGAAAAACGGGACGAGTGGGAAGAATTGATGCAACCAAAGGATAACAAAAGAAAGCAATGAAATTCAAAAAAGGACGGTTCAATGTCTATGGACACAAAAAAGTCATGGGCAAAGTGAACATGGACAATGGGAGAAAAAATGTGTGAAGCAGGCTACCAGGGGTTAAGAGAAACCAGGCACTCTTCTCTTTGAACGCGGGAAGGAGTGACGGGGTGACGGAATGTTAGTGGGGGGCGCAAGTGCCATTCGAGGTCTGGTTGTGGTCTGGTTGGCGCCAGTCGAGACGTCAGTCGTCACTTGTTCCTTCCCTTTACTCCATGCTGTTCCCGCCTTTGTCAGATTGGAAGGGTCGTTCCTGCCAAGCCCCGACCCTTTCTTGCTGTTTGTAGCGCCGCCAGTCTGCTAGTGGCCAATGACGTGCAGCATAGGCTCACAGCCCTCGCATCCCATCTCTCCTGGCTGATCAACTTGCCCTCCCACTCTGCCACCAATTTGGCGCCATTTCGTGATCAACACAGCCAGCAAATGGTTCCAATTTGCGGCATTGTCGCGTCATCATTAACGTCTGGTCTGGTCGTGATGCCACATCCACCAGCCTACCCCAACTTCAGCCTCTTCCCTCGAGCAAACAGCATTTTGCATCTTCGCGAACCAGTCCCGGTCTCATCAAGTCTGGTGCTGGAGCCTTGCCAAGGATATGGTCCTTCTCCGCGCAATTTTCATTGTGGAGTTGACCAAATGGACGGGATGCTCGGACTGTGCTGCAAATGAGATAGATCTCTGGGCATGCAGTTGACACATGACAGTCAATGGAAGCGGAGAGGCCTCATCGTCTCAGAACTCGCATCTGAAGATCACTAATCTGCACAGCCTCCTCCGCTGCGAATCCCTCAATTGCCACGACATCCTGTCTGGTGGGACTCGGAACCAAACCAAACACCAGCCTTACTTGCAGTCAATCGACACACCAGACGCTTTCTAGCGTGTTTCAGTTTTCGCTCTCATGCTGGGACCAGTTTGGCGATAAAATGGACAGTATTGCAGGCTGCTGCTTTCGACAGTTTCACGGTCATTGTCCTCTTGCCTACCTGCTGCAAATTATTTGAAAAGGGCCAACTGGTTGTTTCGTGAGGCCCAACCTTGACGGGTGCTTGCTAACTATGGCTTGGCAGATCTTATGCACCATTTGTGCCAATCACCACCCTCAGGTCAGTGCGTGGCTGAGGCAGATTTCCAGACGCAGAGTCTTGCCATTCGGAAGCACGGCATCTAAAAATATCGCCAGACACCCGGTTCATTGCTCCAACCTAACCGGCCTGTGTTGGGCCATCCCAAAACAATGGATCTGAGAGCCGTCGACCATCTCACGTAAATTCATCGAGAACAAAAGTTGACGTGTTGCAGTGACGAGTCAGCTACGCGCGAAATTTCGCATTTGTCACGAGAAATTAGAATCATCGCTGTACAGTCTGTGGTCAAAGGTTTTGAACATATCCAAGTATACACTAACGCAGCTCAATATGCCGCAACACACAACGCGATATGCGATACCTTCCCTCGTTCAAATACTTCTGACCACCCACTGTAGGTCTCACAGAATGCCTGATGTAAACGCGACTTGTAGAAACTTTTGTTTCATTTGCTGTTTGCCGCCTGCATCGCCTTCCTGGATTCATCTGGCGAAAAACTAGATAATCACGACTTAACCTTTAACCCAACAGAAACTGAAAGAGGCTGCGCTGAAGGCCTGTAACTGCAGCACTACCGTGGTCCTCACCAGGGAACTTCCACGTCAATATCGTATGCAAATGTCCACAAGCCTCAAGACGCGAGATCAATCCGGCCATGCTGTCTTCCATCTCTTCCTCTTCCGGATCACAATTTCCTTTATGCAGTGCATCTCGAGAATTCTCCTTGGCTGGGAATTCTGTTTCGCTTGATCCCCAAGTTAGGATTAATGATGGTTTTTGACCACCTTCAGCCACCGGAGGTCGTCCACGAAACTGTTTCTCTTGGTAGTTGACTATGGAAAAGTCATTCCACCATACCGTTGGGCTCGCAGCGATAATCGTGTCAAAGAGCGCTGGCTTCGTGTACAATGAATTAAGCGAGAAGAGTCCACCATAAGAATGGCCAAAGAGTGCTTTCCGAATGGAGACGTCGGACGACGATACATGCGCAAATAGTTTCTCTTCAACAAAGCTCATAACATCCGTTTGAATGATATCCAGAAACTGATCTGCCTCTCCCCATGTGAGACCTGGTATCGCCTCCCCCTTGCTGTTTAACAATGGCTGATATTGTCCATCCACAGATGGAGGTGTGAGATCAGGTCCACGACGCTGCAAATCGTAAACATATGGGTAGGGCGGCGGATACCCTACGCCAACCACAATGGTTTTCGCGTTATTAGTAAAGTCTAGCCGGCGGGCAATGTCAGCGGCGGTGAAGAAATATGCGTTGCCATCGACAAGATAGCTACAGTAAAAAGAAGTCAGTTGGCATACTCTGCTCTTTGGTGATGCGCGATACTCTGATGAGGGTGACAGGTTGGACCTACACGTATGACACCGGCGTGTCGTCTGTTGCAGGTATTCTGTCCACGCTCCAACTCAATGGCCAAGATATTTGAACAAGGTAGTCTCCTCTATTCGACTTCGCTATGTACTGACAAGTGTTTGGGAGGCTCCCCTGCTCCAGAGTGTTCATCATGCTCACCATTTCTTTCGAAGCGTACGAGCCCAGAAGCGGACTGGATGGTTCACACCAAGGAGAGAGCCGTAGAAAGAAAAGAAAAGGCCCAAAGACAAGCTCGCGTCGAGGAATGACAAGACACCTTTCCTGTGGAGTCACGCATGTGGGAAAAATTAAATAAATAGTCCGAGAAGCGCCAAGACGGTGGCTTACGATGGGGGTCAAATAAATTGATCAGATAAAGTGGTGTCATCTTTGATTGATAAGATCCACTCCGCATCCCACAACCCGAAACAACCCATGATCAGTAAGTAGGCTTCATTCCCTCTCAAGTTGGCTTATGTGTCAATTGTAAGATAGGATCACATCTGGCTTGGGTCCCCATACGAGTTAAGTCTGGATATAATACGTCTAGGGCACGCTTCACCACCAGTCAAGTAAATAACAACAGCATATATGATCCATACCATATACTCCTTATCACTACACAGGCGATTGTCGCCATGCAGAATCTACAAGACCAAGGCCCTTTCTCTAGATCATCAAAAACGCCAACTCCACATCAATGACCAATGTAGTTGCAAATGCTGCAGACATTCCCAAAACTCCAAAAAATCGCCATGCTTCGATGCCCCTGAATCCCCTCTGACTAGCTCCCAGTTATGATGTACAAAAATAAGATAGCATGTGGCTTCACGTTGAAATATACATATTGCAGCTGTCTTTATGGCCAGCCAGACAAAACCCGGGGTAGTCATGTCATAGTTGGGACACCAACAGAGACATTGACCTCCTGTTCATAGCAAATGGAGTTGCGAGATTCCCCACAAGGAGGTTCGAGCTCAAGTTGATAAAAAGAGGCAGAGAGTTGAAGCTGAATGCAGTTGTCTTGTAATGGTACCAATCGTAAATAAAAAGAAAACAAATATGTGTCATGATGTTGACCAACAAACGCCTCAACTTATGGCATACTGACTGACGACCCCGTGGCTCTCCCAGTGTTTCGGCTATTCCATGTCTTCGACTTGCTCTCTCGGATCGCCTGCTTCTCGTACACGTCGACGGCATGTTGCAACATGCCTCCTCATTCATTCACCGTTGTCTTTTGCCCTTCTATGTCTTTGCATCCTGCAGGTTACCCTCTCCCGGTTTGTTTTCATTCAAAATTTCCCGTTGCAGTCGTGCGCTCTATCGTCGAGGTCGCTTTTCGCGTTCACTCGTCAAGTTGCCCACACCTTCTTCACTTCGTCTCTTTCGTCCACGGTCTTCACGATGATCTCTCCTATCTCCAGGCTGGTTCGACCCATCCCGTGGGCCTGCTCCTCGGCCGCCGCCGTTTCCACCTCTGTTACCACTCCAGTCCTCTGCTCCCCAATTGCCTCCCGCAGGCGGGCCATCTCCTCTGTGTCGGTTGTCTCGCCCACTGCTGGGCGGAGGAGGGCCCATGGAGTCCCTCGGCTGACGACGGGATTCGCGCTCTTCCCTACTTCCACCTGCGTCCGGGCCGCCCACCGATCGCCTGTCTCGACCTTGGCTGGGATCTTTGCCATCTCGCTCGCGTTCGCGGCTACTTCGGCGTGATGTGCGATTAGATCTTTCGGATCGATTCTCACGATCGCTTCGGGAACGGTCATGGTCTCGACGCCCTTGGTTGTCACCTCCATTGGAAGACCCCCACATTGTGTCTTGACGTTCTTGGCTGGGGGTGGGTGTTGGCGAACCACCCGCAAGAACCTGAATGTCAGAATTGCCCAACATTTGTCGTGGCTGATTGTTACGATTTCCCCCGCTACGTGGTGGTTCTGGCATCTTTGCATGGGCTTGTTGGAGAGTACTGTTAATTCCTGCGAGCTGCCTTCTACCACCACCCCGGCCGGGACGATCACCTCCGGCAGGGCCCGTTGGTGTTTCTGCATCGGGTCCAGGTCCGCTTCTTGAGCTGGGCTGTGGTCGATCAGGGGTATTTGCTGCCTGGTTGTGATGGCGCTGAGTCCCTTGAGGTGCGGAAGGAGGACCGCCAAGCTGGGCCAGCCGGTCTGGGTGTACGCCAGACGTCGACGGTCCGCTTAGATTCGCTGGTGACGGCTTGTCGTTAGTCTGGTTGAAATTCCTATTTCGACCTGATGGTCCCGCCGGAGTACCAGCTGGGGTTTGTGGTCCACCGCCAGAGTCATAACCCCGTCGGTTTCGACCTGACGACGGACCAGTAGGCGGGCCATGTCTTTCAGGTGACGGCGCCCGTGGAGTTTCTGGTGGTCCAAACCGGTTGTCAGGTCGACCTGGCAGAGAAGGCTGTCCATGTCCACCACGGCTTGCGTTTCTACCTCTGCCCCGTGGACCGGACGGAATCTCGGCGTTAGGGGGTTGCGGTACGGGATTGAGACGTCCATAGTTCTGGTCCTGATAAGGTTTCCGATTTTCGGGCTCCTGTGGGCGGGGCCCTGATCGGTGAAAGCCAGAGCCGTCACGAAGAGTATCGGGATGAGCTCTGTCTCCTTCTCGATCTGTCGGCCGATCTCCTCTGAAGTTTCCTGGCAAAGGGGATCGGTCCC